>NC_058027.1:10810163-11550163 GCF_019176455.1 Solea senegalensis
TCTCTCGTGACACTTTGATGTTCGAGTCATGTATTCTGTTTGTCTCAGGAGAATGAATCTTGCTCCTTAAATCTGCTCTCATGGTAGCAGCCTGCTGACGAGGGCTGCTGGTTTTTAATATACCCTATACTAAATATCCCGATGACTTTTGTAATATATTTGATTAAAGGGAGCAGTGGGGAAAAAACCCTGAAGATATACAGTATTCAAACAGGTTTTTTTTTTCTTTACATATCCATTTCTCTTCAAAATGTAGTTTTCTCAACAGTCCACATGATGCTTGTGAGGAATGACACAAAACAGCTGCCTAGATGTTGCTTTCACCCTAACCATAAAGGCCACGCTTCTGCAAGAGCATTTTACCTGTGATTTTCTTTGTATTCCTGACCTGCTGTTGGTGGACACGTTTTGATGCAAACCTATCTAACCAAACATTCATGCTGCATTTACACTGCATGGTGCAAGTGACCCAATTCTGATCTTTTCCATGTCAGATATGACCCATGACAGTGTGACACATGGATTCAGATATTGTCAGATCAGATTCAGGCCTCATTCATGTGGAAATAAGTCAGACATGTGCATTTGTGGGTGAAAAGTCAGGGATCAGATATTCCCTTGTAAATGCTTCTGGTAGAACGATGTAAATACACACGTGTACGTGATCTATGATCACATGACTCTCTTTCAACTTGTGCAATGAAGGGTGAGGACTCAAACCAGTGAACTCACTGTTTTTTTTAACCAGTGAGTAAGAAAGATTTCTAAATGTGATAGTAACACCACTTTCACTTCCCTTTCAGTCTAATAAACACTTTCTGGTCAGTTACCACGATTTATTTCCCCAAGTGTTCACCAATGTCAATGTGAATATCAGACATCGGTCACTTTTGGACAATGTAAGCAGATCCCCCCAAAAAATCAGATAGAGGTGACATATCAGAATTGGGCAGTGTAAATACAGCCCTAAGGGCTTGTCAGGGGTTGTGGGGTTGGTTAAAGGCCACATAGACCGGGGCTTGTCAAAAGGCCACATAGACCGGAAGCTCCAATTAACGCTGTGTTTGTGTATCTGCGTCATTACCTCGTTTATGAAACCCTAAAGTTTCAGAACAACAGTTCAGCCACTGCTGAGAAAATAGTGTTGTATTGTTTCCTGGGCTCTGTGAAGCGGATCGGCACTTCCTTAATTTGATGTCGTCATCAGAATTTCTCACCACTCCTCTCACCACCGTAGCGCCTCCTGGTGCGGGCACTAGTCCGGGCACATCCGGTTGCGTACATTCAACCGCAGAAGAAGAAGAACTACTCTTGTTGTAGCTGCTGAGATGCAGAGCATCCACCGTGCCAGAGGGGGAGCTGTGTATCTGAGAGCTGGCCTAGCTATTACATCACTTCCAGGTACCTGGCCAATCACAGGACAGTGGGAAAGCTCTCGTTGACTGGCCAATCACAACACAGTCCACATTCTAGGGGTGGGATTTTGGTCTGAAACGGCGCGGCTGACGAGAGCGTCAGTGAGGAGATATTTCGATCGGCTCGTTTGCAGCGACTAGGAGGTTAACAAGTTAATATATGCAAGTAGACCTCCATAACTAACATATATGTGTGATACAAGCATTCTATGTCGCCTTTAGGGGTTAGGGTTAGGGAGTATAGTCCTCATGGAGACCAAACCTGGTGCTAATGAGACAGAACCTCATTTCTATGGAATTGGTTACAATTTGAACATTTGTATTGTTGGTACATTAAGGTTAGAGTTAGGTATTAAGTAGTTAAGGCTTAGGGACGCAATGCGTGTCCGTAAAGGGATAGATGCACAGACCTCTGTGTGTGTGTGTGTGTGCGTGGAGAAGAAAGGGAAAAGAAAGAAGGAGGCAACATTATGGATGCAAACTGCCTTAGAACACAGAGAACAACATTAACAGGAGCAGTGTGGATGGTTTGAAGAGCATTGTTCATTGTAATACATTCAACTGTTCTCACTGTTGTGGTGTTTAAGAGTAAACTTAAACAACAACCCCATGGCGATATGCACTTGGCAGTATCTTCAGTTACATTTTATACAGCATCTGTCATTAAGTTTGCTGCTCATTTGTTAGTTTGTATCCGAGATGGAAAATGGACACTTCATTTGTGAGAGCCTGAGCTCTGGTCTGATCTTTTTGTCTTGACATTAAATGAAGATGACTATCAGTTATAAAGTTGCTTCATAGCCTTTCAGTACAGCAATAAAATGAATTAACTGTCTATATATTATATCTGGTCTTCAATAGTATCACCCGTGCAACAGATTTAGTACTTTTGAAGCATATGCTTACTACAATTTTAAGATTGCATAAAAATCCACTGGGTCTTAATATGTAATGTAGTTGCTTATGATCCCTTATGTTAGGATCGTATTACTTCACATCCGTTTTATGCTGCTGTGTTTTTTAAAACAGTTATGTGTCCCTATAGTCCATTAAAAGTGACTTTGAGCACCATCTGGGCCCAAACTCTGAACCTTAGGCTCAAAACTTCTATATTATTATGAATATTATTAACATTATTGCTAATATTCAAAAAATATTTAATGGATCCAAATCATATTTTTGTTTGCTTATGTTTGCTTTTGTTGCTGTTGTTTTGCTAAGCCATTGTGTACAACTGACACTATGCCACACACACCTTGGGCTGTTTGCAGCCTCCAGATTGGGAATTTAAAGATGCACAACATCCTGCCCCTTGTTGCTCAGGCGAGCACAAACATCAAACTTCCCTCCAGCACTTTCCTCTCTGGTTTTCTTGAAGAGTTACAGAGCAGAAAGCTTCTTTAAAAAAAATATGCAACCCCGTATAGCTGGAGCAGAACATTAAACCATTACACACAACCAACACCAGCACAATATGGAAATAATTAGGACATTTAATACATTTTTGACAAAGTAATCTTTAAGCCAGTGTAGCTGAACATGTGTTGGTCAAATAAAATTAGTGATTTGAAAAGCTCACAAATTTGTTTAAGAGCATAACTTGCCTCCTTAAAATTGCTTTTTTTAAACACCAATCAAATTAATTGATTGGAACTAATTCAACATCCCCATCCATTCTTTAATTTTGCATTCATTTACAGTTACACCCATTTTCCTTTTCATCTAGACAAAGGGACAAACACAAAAGACACTTTTCATGTCTGAAAACTGTAACTGACTTTATGACTTGGAGGAACACGGTCTCAACTGACAGAGCCCTAAATCAAAGAGTCAATAAAGGAGCACTGAAATACATTTATGTCACAATGATCTGGATTTTAGCAAGACTGGTATACTCCTGTCATAGATGTGAAAGGCACAATATACTGTATATATCCTGTAATTCAGGACATAATATTTACATTTAATATGAGTTTATTCTTTCTGAGCAAACCAAGGAAATGGCTGGCAAATCTTGTAAACCAAGGACTTTCAAACTAAAATCAGCATTTTAATAATGCTACAATTTGTCTATAATCTTGTCAATCTACAAATATTTTGAAATGTGAGAGCCTTGAAGCACAACTAACCGTAGATTGTTAGTGAGTGGGTGTTTTTTTTGGCACTCAGTAAGGCACATACCACCTCTGAGGCCAAATACTCAGAGGACAAATGTCAGAATTTTCACATCAATACCCATTTTATTTCCGGAGAGCAGCCAAATCTTGTTATGTTAAGGAATAAACTCTTTTAAGCAATATTTAATGGGTTCATTCCACCATGTTTGCTGCAAATCATAGCATTGTGTCTTGCATTGCAAGGCACAAAAGGACAATGTGATCAATGTGATTTTAACAAACTAAAAATGTCTGTTTAACTAGTCTTTCTTACTCACATGTGCTTACATGTTATTGTTCTCAGACCCTATGAGAAAGCATCCATCCATCCATCCATTGTCTCCTGCTTCATCCTCCACATGAGGGTCATGTGAGGCTGGAGCCAATCACAGCTGACATAGGGTGATTAGAGTGATAAGGCGGAGTTACACCCTGGACAGGTCACTAGTCCATCGCAGGGCCAACACAGAAACAAACAATCATCCACTCACACTCACACCTATGGTCAACTTACTTTATTTAAAAATAATAATAATAACAACAACAACAACAACAACAATAATAATAATAATAATAACAATAATTAGCCTAAGCCCCAATTTAGCATGTTTTTGGAGTGTGGGTGGAGAGAACATGTAGACTCCCCACTCTTAGTCGAACAAAGATCCAAACTGGTGCTCTTCTTGCTGTGAGGCCACAATGCTAGCCACCTCACCGCCATGTGGCCCATAAATAAAGATTTATCAAGCAAATTCACAAACTGTCCTTCCTAAAAAAATGTCCTGTGATGTTTTTCATTTGTAATTGCTTCTGCAAATCAGTTTAGAAAGATCAAAACATGAACATTGGCATTACAAAAAGGATGGAAACATAGATGAAGCAGCATAAACTCAGTCAGAAGGTGCCTTTGTTCTCACACTCCTCTTATCAATGCACAGTCAGTGTTTGCTATCATTATCATCATTACCCAAAGCTGTATGATGTAAAAGAATCAGCTGTCCACCAGCTGGTCTCACCTAACCAATCACCATTATAATCCTATCATTTTGTTGCTTCTCTTATGACTTCTCTTTGTCTCTTCTTCTTCATGCTGCATTTATGCCAATGCTCCACCTCCTCATCACTGCACAGTCTTTGCAGATTCATCAAATTCATCATTCTACACCCTGCAACAGTCTCAGCAATTCACCATCCACCATCACTACCAGTATCAGGACTCCATAGGAATCTAGCTGTGAATCAAGGCAAATGCCCTTAGTTATATTTCCACTGTGACAGCCCCGGTGCCTCTCTATTGCTCTCCATATTTGGTGTGCTCTTTGTTTCAGGTGCTGAGAAGAGTAATTAGGAGCACCTGGCCAGCTCAGTGCAGTTTGTAGGACCTGCCAGCCAGCTGCCTCAGCACCATGTGTTTTCCTCTTAGCTTAATTTAATAAATATGAGTTAGTTATTATTATTTCTCTTGTCTAGCTTTGCCTTTGTTGCACTTTATGAGCCGGCTGTAACACCACGTTGAGTCCAAACAACAAAGACACCACAGACTTAAATTTGTTATACAGTCTATATTAAACAACAGAAATAACTCAAGAGCCATTAAGTTTCAATACACTCTCCTTTCTGGGTTATTTATTGGGCCATAACCTACATTCCAAAAAATCTGTCTGCTTGGACTTGGAAGGTCAGTTCAGGACTCTCTCTAAAACCAGGATAACAAAACAATCAAAGGATTGCACATTATAATTGTCTGCTGATGGGGTCTGGTTTAACCTCTCATCTTGTTGCACTGATGAAAATCTGTTTTACTTGTTGTTCTTTCAGCTCCTCTCCTGTAAACATCTTTGCTAAGTCTATCATACTACACTGATGGAGTTCTGACATTGCCACCTGCTGATTTGTTCCAGTTTATAATGTTGCCTTTCCTTCTCAGTAAAGTGCTTCAATGCTTTCCAACTCTGGTTGCGTCTGCATTTGGTCCTTATTTCTGTTCCCACTAATGATGAACTGTGAGATTATGTGATGAGTTTGCTGGAACCTAACATCTATTAGTTTAAGCCACACATTTCCAAACAGATGCTGACTGGAAGTTTTTCAATGGTTTAAACGAGAACCTGCAGGAACGAATAATCCCAGGTTTTGAGTTGATGTGTTTACCTTATGTAGGTGTGGTCTTAATATTCCTCTGACAGTATACAGGTTTGACTAATCCGTTTCCGCCCCTGACTGCTTCACACGACAAACAAATCCCTTCCGTTTTATTTACAGAGCCTCTGCCCAGGACACAGGGCGATAAACCCATGTGAAAGCCAGGAGAATACTGTGTTAGACCATAAAACATTCTCTACAGTAACTGGTACAACAAACCCTTAAGTAGGTGTCACCCATGAGGTGTAACATGTAACACGGTGAAGAGTTCAGTGAAGTCAACGTTAATACATTTTTGAATAACAATAGAGAAATGGAAGCATAATTGGCACCAATATTGTTTGAAAAAGAGAATCAATTAAGCATCTTTAAGTCTCCAGAAAAGCACTATAGAAATTTGACATTGATATTTATTTATTATTTAATAATTTGATATAATTACTATTATTATCATTGTGATTATTGTTATTGTAATTATTACAATGCATATTGATGAACATATCAATGTAAATATGCCAGAATTAGCCAAAAGGCTACATTGCATGTGTTGTCCCTGGCAGGTCAGAAAAAATAAGAGAATCCACAGTACAAACACAGGACCACAAATACATACAGCAATAAATGTGACACATATTGACATAACATTAATGGGTTTTAAATGGATTGAAGATAGTACATTATTATTTGAGCCTAATGAAACATTTATGCAGCTGAAAGAATTAGTGACATTTATGGTTACCCTTCCATCTCTACATAGTTACTCTGCAAACTTTATAATTAAAATGCTCGGATAAAAGAGAGTAAAGTCTGTAAAGATAAATTGTTTTTGTGATTTTTTTTAGACATAAATGGATATGAGGAAGGCCACGTCTTTAAAGTACACTGCATGAACAAAAGCCACTTCATTTTATGTTAGGGAAATAGGCATTTCATCTGTGCACTAATAATTTATTAAACAGGTTTCTGGGGTGAATGTTTGCCCACAGCTCTTTCACAGCTGTCAGGAATACGTTTGATTTTACTTTCCTTTTTTGGAGTCTTGACTTTTCAAAGAGTAAACACACCTCACCAACCCACCTCGAGTAGGTCTTAGTTTGTTTTTGTTTTTTAATTCTCTTTTTACTTCCATCTAATCATTTCTTGTGTCTGCAATTTTACATTTGAGAATACAACAGAACAAGGTTGGGAGGAGAGGAAAAGGTACAATAACAATGTTTGCAACTTCAGCACCACGGACAGTGTCATAGAGGTATGGTTGAGGCCAAACAACCTAATGAACTGTCTCTCTCTTGCTCTCTCTGTCTGTCACTGAATAATAGTTATATACCTTTCTTTCTTTTTTTAATAAAACGTAAATTTAAATAGTTCAGGTCAGTTGAATTTGCTCCCATTTACAGTGGTACAACAATGAGCAAACACTGTCATCATATACACACAAAAAGCAATGGTGCAAATCAATTTCATTTTAAATTAATTAACAAATTAATGAATCAAAGAAGTTGGATTCATTTCTCTTCACTTTCATTACTGCATAGTGGGTGCGTGGTTATTATTTAAAGTCTGGTACTTCCATGTGAGTTTAAACTAAAATGTAACTGTAGAGGTTTGCTGATGCTGCCATACCGCAATGAATCATATCTAATAAAAACACACCCGTATAGATCCAACTCCAGCTTAGCTGCAATTTTGGCCATCAAACATTACTGAATAAATAACTAAGGATTGATTTAATTAAAAAATAATCAGTAAAATAAAGTCACATTATTAGTTGCTAAAGTACCAAATAAAATATGACAATTTTATTCAGATACTGTAGCTTGTGTAGCATTCAACATTTTTATTTATTAGAAAACATTTAACATTGTTAATGATGGGTATTCGTAAAAAAAAAAAAAACTTTTCGGAAAATCATATGAAATGTAGGATCAACAAGTACTGAGAGGAGGTCAAAGATAACCACACTAAATAGATTTATTTACACAGAGGACAGAGAGGAGAGATTATTCATATGCAAGTTCCTCTTACAAGGAGACAACAAGGTTAAACCAGACAATCTACCAGTCATGAATACTGATTGTCATTCTGAATTAATATTGCTATAGAAGTTGTGGTAATCAATAAAAACTCATTAGGCTCATTTGATTGTTGGAAAAAAGGAATTCCTTAGAGTATAAAGAGCATTTCCTGCATTAATTAAGGCTTTATTAACTTGTGATCTCACTATGAGTGAGTGTTTTTCCCCCCGTAACTAACTGTGGTGAAACACACAAAAAAAGCAGCACTCATTCATTCAGATGCTTTACCTAAATAAAAGTATCAACATTACTGATCACGATCAACATTATATACAGAATTTTTGCCAGTAGCCATCATTTCATTACATACTTTACCTTTAGGAGACAAGGGGGTTCAAATTTGAAATTCAGATCCAGTAATCCGATTGCAATTGCTAATCCTATTAACACTGTTAGTTTGTTTTACTGGGAGTTTGATGAACACTTTGGTGTTCAGACTGACCCACGGCATGGTAGATTCAGCTAACATTAATGAAATAGAGAATGTTTGTCTAAAAACGCAAGTGTCAGGTTTTTTTTTTATGATTGTGAGGCCAAGCAGGAAGTAGGAAGTTAGAATATAATGAATATCAACCAGGGGGTTACGTTACATGTCATTTAGCAGACGCTTTTATCCAAAGCGACTTACAAGGGAATTAAGTACAACCTGCCAGGAGTGGAGTTGAAGTTATTGCCATGATGACTCTGCACCTGGGGTACCGGCCTTAACCACTGAGCTACCCCACCACTGGGGTTACTTTGCGAAATGCAGAAATAACTCCATTTTAATGGAAGTCTATTGAAATTAGCTTATTTCTCACTTGATTTACAATGTCAGAAAATATTTTCCTGAGAATTCCATGGTGTCAATCACTAGGTTCAGCTTTTCTTCAATAGAACATAATTGCGTATTTAAGTAGTGTTTCCACTATCATAGTACTTGGTACCAGGAACTATTTTCGTACCTGCTCAGCAGAGGTTCCAAAAGCGTGCTGAGTAGGTACTATGCGATGATTGGTCAGACTGCCCGCCACTGATCGATTTTACAAGTGCCGAACAATGCCAAACTGTAGAGCAGTTAAGGTGAGACTAATTGATCCCAATTAGAGGAAAATAGTCAGAAATGTATGACATAAGTGAGTGGACACCAGTGAGATGGACAGTTTGTGAAAGACAACCCTGGGAATTTCCAGTTGCAAACCCTCAACATGTTGCGAAGTCTCAAACGTCCTTGTGGGAGTTCATATTCTAATGGCTGAGTAAGCAGATTCAGTCCCCACAACATGAGCAATGGCTTGGTGGTTTGAGAAGTAGGAGGTTCAAACACTAGCTGCATCATACCAAAGATGTTTAACTCCAGCCTCTCAGCATATAGAGAAGTAGGGGAGAATTAGGACCCACAGTTGGGAGCACAAATACTCTACTCCTTATGCAGAACCTTCCATGGAGTGTAAGACAACTGACAACCTCCCCTCTACCTCTGTGCAACATGAGCAATACCTTGAATACACAGGCACCTATGTTATAATCAGGTCTTTGTTTGCGCTGAAGCGTGCTTGCTGACATCCCATCAGTGGCTTCAGCATTTCATGAACACTGGTAAGCCCACTGACAGTCAACAATGCTTCACCTGAAGCAAGGGGCACACTTTTCCCTCACACAATGACCTACTTACCACCATGCCAAGCCTGACAGCCTCTGCTCAACCTGAAAATCAGTTGTTCTGCACACAGAAGAGGAATAAGTCTTGAAAGTCAGACAGTCTGGACTGGTCAGCAGAATAAGGGAGTTAAAGGATGATAAGGGGAGTTAGGAAGAGCAGAATGGTTCAGTGAGTAGAAGTGGTAACTTGTGCAGCAAATACTGTAGTGATTTTGATTCATAGCAATCAGATCACACTTTTATTTTAAGCCTCCTTACCAGCTCTCACCTTTTTTCCCCGCTCATCACATTTTACATTTAAATTGAAATGGAATATGTTCCATCTAAACTTGTGGCAATGGCAGATGCTACATTATCCAGTGTTACTTTTGTGATGCACACATAATCACAGATCAGACTGTGTTGCTAGTAGATTATGCCCAATATTGTGAATAGCTCTACATAATATGTACAGTAGACCCATTCTACATATGTAGACCCATTCCTTCTGTGCATGCATCCTTTTTTTCACGTACAGTAACAATAAGATGTATGTATCACTCACTGGCCACATTATTAGATACACATGACTGACTAGACTGATTAGACTTTCCTTAGTTATAGTGCAAGTCCAGTTATTTACAGTTTACAGTTTTAAGTGAGGACTGAAACAGTTTAACAGGTTCCTTGAGAAATGTTTGAAAAAAGGTTATAATGTAATGTTTTCCAAAAAGAAATGTGGTAAATTCATTTGACTATGCAAAATCCAACAGAGACACTGACATGACACTATAGACAATATTTATATATAATAATTTTCTTCAACAAATAATTCTCAAATTGGCCCTTACGACCATAATTAAGGAGAGAGAGTGCTGCATAGTATGTATCCTTGATTAATGAATATGACGACTATGCCATCCACTATACAGTACCTATTTTTGATGAGCAAACTGCACAAAAACTGCAAAAAATATTTTAATTATGAATTATTACATTATCGACTGAAGTTTTTTTATAACGTGATAACCAGCCAATAAAATGGTCTCTAGTTATATAGCACTTTTCTAGTCTTGATGACCATTCAAAGCTGCTTTACACTACAGCTTTTTCATTCACACGCATTCACTCACACTCATACTGCACATGTATCATCACTCATCTTTCATACCATTCATACGCTGCCGGCACAGCCGCCAGGAGCAACATTTCACATGTTGTGCATTCAGAGATGGTCTCCTGCATATACACTACCTTGAATTAACAACATCTATTTTAGTTGCCTTCCTTCCATCTCAAACCAGTCTGGTCGTTCTCCTCTCTGGTGTTTACACTGAGAGAACTGCTGCTCAGTGAATGTATTCTCTTTTTTGACCATGCTCTCTAAACAATAGAGATGGTAAAGCAAGGACATCCCAGTAGATTTTCTTCCCCATTCTAAAGCTCTGTTTGAACTTCATGCTACTTGCTTAAATGCACTGAGTTGCAGCTTTAACAAGCACTTATACAGGTCAATCTAATAAAGTGACCAGCGAGTGACCAGCGAGTGTTTATCTAGCATTAAAAGAAGTATTCATCCCCTAAAGCCAAGGTCACACTACAGGATCTTGGCCCCTGACTTTCTTCTTAATCGCAGCGAAAAGCCCCAGATTATAAATTGTGATTAGTTCAAACACAAGATCTGACAGAATCGCTGATGCAATGCTAACTACCAGCAGCACATAGTATCTCTGGAAGGCTGAATATCTGCGACTGTTGCAGTCTAAATCCAGTTGAGTGAAGAGTGCTGTGACTCTGTCTTGCAGTTTGCATGCCACGATCTGTGAAAGGTACTGCACTCTGATGACTTTCAAAGTTGTGCAGAGTGTGTGCAAGGCCTGGGGTGTTTTGATGTGCTGTGATAAAACCCCGCTGTAGATTCTCACACACAAGAGAAAGTTGAGAAATATGGCTACGTAGCCACCGCTGTGCAGTGTAGCCCCCTGCAGTCATCTTCCCACTCTCACTATGTGAGTCTGGGACACATTAAATACTCATTTGGGCTAGAAGCATTGCTTAAATCTGACTGTGTGTGTCTGTTGATGTGTGTGAGGTTCTCATGTTTGTGTGATCTTCCTTCACTGCCCTGGATTAGACACTGTTTCTTCTTCCTGTATCATTGTCTGTGCTCTGTTGACATAAAAGTACTCTAATCGAAGAAATGACTGATCGTCATGAAACGTATATCCTCCTCTAGCTTTATGAAATATGGTGATATAAATGTTTCCTGTCATTTGAAAAGACACTTCAAAACAACACATAGATCTTTTCTGATTTGACACCACTCTCAATAGAACAATATAAAGTGTCTGTGCCTCACAAACATGCTTCAAACCACTGTAGGGAAAATAAATGTCAGGCTATGTTGAGTCCAGGCACAACACAACTTGGTAAGGTTGAGAGAAAGATCAGTGTTTGGCTGGAAATAACTACTTACTGATGTAAAAGGGACATCAGTGAACCTTTGTGCCTTTTTGTGTACCTGTTTCCTCATTGTTGTAAAGATGCCGGTTGACAAACGGGTACTTTTTCTCAGATTTGGTTGTTTTATTGTGAGAAATACCACCATTGTGTGTAGATATGAAGGTGAATGATACTCTCTGCAGTGTTTGAATACGGAATAATGCAGTTCCTTTGTCTTGTAGGTCGATGAATCATTTTTATGTGGAAGCTGTGTTCCAGTGGTCGAGAGAATAATATAACATAACAAAGCTTATAGGTAAACAATATAAATGTGTGTAATTTTACAAACGCCACTACACTGTGTAATGAGTGTTTCAAATCTAAGCTAACCAAAAACTGAAATGTTTTCTATTCCATCTTCGAGATAATAATGATTACAATATTAATAATTTGGTTTAAGGTTAGGGAATAAATGTGGTCATGGTTAAACTGTCAACAGAAAACAGGAAATGAACAGTGGTTTGCTGTGTCCCTCAAGTTATTAAGCAATCCATTCACCCATTGCAGTCCCTGTATGGCTCTATAGTCAGGTTTCTAGCCAGAAATCCAGCAAAAGAAATACAAGGTTATTTAAAATACTACACAGCAGCTCATGCTAATCCATTGCAGAAGAGCAACAAAATGGTGTAAAGACAAGGGCCCTATTAAAAACTCAAATTGTGAGGCCAAAAAGAAAAACAGATCCTATCATTTTTACATTTCTTCAGTCGAATGGAAGCTTAAATCAAATGATTCGTGTACTGTATGACATGATTTATTTACTGTCTGTTTTCATTCTACACTTCAGTCGAGTATCCAATATTTTGTTCAAAATGTGTTGAATTATTTATTTCCGCTACATTTTTGTGTGTGCATAAAAATATGGTGGATGGAAACTAACCGTATAACAAAATCACTTCCTTCCATAATTATGACTCTTGCCATAAATATGTTACTGCTTCAGGGACTTGCCACTAGAATGTGAATATTTGTCATTATGAAGTTTTGCTGAACCTCCATTAAACTGCTGTTTTGTTGCTGTTTTTTTCAAGAGAAACATTTTATATTTCTGGTCAAATGAGGATAAAATATAGTTAATTATATAGTGTAGGTCTGCCTCGATGGGAGACCACTAGAGCAAATGCATTCTAATGTAAAAAGCCTGCAGTGTATCTTAACATAACCTCTCAAGTGATACCTGCCCCCGCACTCTTACTGGGCCTGTGCTGCCCGCTGTAATCCCAGTCATTCATAATAATAAACACAGTCATAATGAAACGATGCCACCACAAGCACAATTATGCTAAGGTCTACTGTCACTGCTCTTTAACGCCTGGGAGAGGCGACGTGTATCCTGTAGCTGTGACATGTTTCATTCTGGAGCATTTTTAAGACAAAAAGAAAAGTGGGTCTCCTTTGACTTGTTGAGCCTGATGTTGGTCCACTCAAAAAGCCTCTAAAATTATGTTTTAAGAGACGACAGGTCACTAGTAACACTGCTGAGCCAAAACACAGCCTCTCCACAACCATCTATAAATAAAGTAGTGGAGAATAGAAGACCTATAGTGAAGATGGAGAAAGGAAGGGAGGGAGAGGAGGAGAGACACTGCAAAGGGTAATCAATAAATCTCTAATCTCTTGAGTTTTCTCTCCTCCCCCTTCTCCTCTCTGCAAGCAGGAACACACACATACTCTACACAAACACTTGTGTACTCGCATACACCTCCAGCTGCCTGCAGGTCTGCTCTCATTATGGTGACTGGGATTGGGAGGAGACAGATTTGTTCAGTGGCGCCTGGTTTGTCAGACATGGTGACAGCAGTCATCAAGTCCCACGGCAAAGTCATATTGGAGGGACCAGCTCTCACACAGCTAATATGCTTCATCTTATTTCCCTGATGCCAGGTGCTACAACTGCCCCATAAATCATGTGATGCCCAGGTGAACATCCTCAAAGAAAAATGCACTGGCAACTATTAATTTAAAACCAGCAGCTCTACAGAAACACATTATTTTTTCATATTTAATGCATTTTATGTCATGATGTAATAACCTCATCCTCTGAGCCAAGGAAGAGAAGTTGAGTCATTTGACCTTCTACTACTGGTGACTCAGTTCCAAAGCCTTATAGATCATCAAGGCTTCATACTGGAAACGATCTCACTTTCTGAGCAGCGATTTTCAAATTGATTTTGGAGGACGGTTGAGGTAAATTACCACCGGCCCCCAGTTCCCTAAAGTGTTGTCTAATCTTAATGTGGCCTAATTTGAGAACAGGTTCTGTCTGCTCATATAATTTTGACATAAGTAAAGTATTTACTTATGTAAGATTCCTCCAGGACCGGGATGGAATCATATCACGATAATAGGAATGGTAAGAGCCAAGTGAAGTACTCCCAGGAGCTGGGGAAATATGAATCCAGGTCCACCTGACAGTGAGTGCAGAGGCATGGGCACACACATGGAGACACTCACAAAACAAATTTAGTCACCAGTAAACCTAACCTGTATGGTTGCTTTTAAGGGGTTGAGCACAGAGCCTTGTTGCTGTGAGGCAAAAGTGCAACAAAATCAGTATGTTTTGAAGGAAATGTAATGTTGACCAATCTATGTTCTGCGCTGTTATAATCATCATCAATGAGACATGGCAGTTGCTGAAGAAACTGCAGTGGGATTGATGCTTTCTACCCAAACTGAATTCAATCTGGCATGCTGCATTAAGTTGGTATGAATGAATGAGAAGTTGAAATGATGAGTACAAGATTCTACATGAATGTCTGAATGCTTAGAAAGAAGTTGAATATTATTGCAAAATGAGGGGTGAAAAGTAGAAAACATATCTAAAATCTGAATACTTCCATTAGGGCTGTCACAGTATGAAAAAGACTCTATCACAGAGGAAGACAAGATACAACACAACCACACATGACGTCACGTCGTAATAACACTGGTTCCACCAGAAACAATGGCCACTGACATGGAATGACATTTTTAATGGCGAGGTCAGTTATGCTGGATGGTTCTCCTCTCACTCAGAGCTGCAGTTGAAATTCTTTGGTACTCACACTGTATGAAACCAAACACATTTATCTGCATCCTGGTAAAAAAGTAAAAAATTGAAAGTGAAATTTGTGCTGGAACTGGAGAAAAAATGGACTCTCTCCAGTCTAGAGTGTGATGCAATCCGCGAACCTTCCACACAATTCACACTGTAAATGTAACATTCCTGGAATAGAGTGAAATTTCATGAACGTCACGAAGGTGCTGAATTGACGAATGAAAGTTACACTTTTTTTGAATGTTTTAAAGTTTGAATAAAGCTTCTACATTGAAGTACATGGAACCAGCAAGTAACACATTTTTGCCTCAAGTTCTTTTCAATTCATTTGAAAAATATTCCAAAATTCTGGGCTGAATAATGTCTAATTGAGCTGAAGTTTGAATTAAGTTTCTACATTTAAGTAGAACTCTTATATGTGGAACTTTAATAGGGACATTTTTTTCAAAAAAACATATTTTGAAAATTATGAAATATTTCAATTTGAAAATGAAAAGCAATAATGAGCTTATTAAGCAGAACATTTGTTTATGAAACTAATTAATAGACAAAAGGTGAGACTGTTTGCTGCAATCACATTAACTAATCTGGCAAGTCCGAAAACACAACTACACCACATTATTCTCTAAAAATCTAATTTCTTTGCACCATTTAAAAAATGTGGAATTGTTTGACTTATATATGTGGGAGTTAATTTGCATTTAACCAATACCAAGATCTTTCCAAACCTATTCATATTTTTTTATCCTAACCTTGTTTTTTAAAAAGTGCATTAATTATGAAAGTATGCAGAATAAGTAAGGAATAATGTCCAGTGACGCATTCATTATTGTGCAAAAAAAAAATATTACAGGGTGATGAATGATCCACACACAATTTGGAATTTTACTTGCTTCCTTTTTCTAAAGGTATTTAGAGAGGTTATTTAAGGAAGAGGGAATCAAGAAAACACATTTGTCCACCATATGCTTCTGGTTTATATCCAAATGTTACAGATGTCCCTGCATGAAGAAAAGGAAGGTATTAAATGTCTACAAAACCAAGCTTAAATTTAATTGTCCACTGCTAAATTTGGAGGGAGTTGATGCCTTTAGAATCTAAAAACATGAGGCCAGAGCAGTGGTGGCACTTAAAGGTGCACCTGGTGCTACAAAATGCCCCTGTGCAGAACAATTTTCAGACCTAATGACTCCCAGCAGATGGACACTCACACAAGTGTGGACATATGAAACACTCATCAGACGACATGAGCTGTTTCCATGGTGCTGTGGCCCATCCTAATGTTAGCCTTAGATAAATTGTGATCCAATTGATTTCTGGGTGGTGGTTGTGTCCAGGTTTCCAGGATGAAACATTTATGAGAAAGTACCTCAGATAAAAGCGGTTGTGTTGGTGCAGTGTCTCTGGATTTTAAAAAGGCATTTTGACACCAACGAAATTCTAACAAATTCTAACAAAATGAACCCACTTTATATCACAACATACATTATCTCTAGGCACTTTACATGGGAAGGCAGACCTTACATTATGGAAAAGAGAAACACAAAGGTTCACAGCATGAGCAAACACTAACAAAATCCCATTTAACAGGAAGAAATCTCTGACAGAACCAGACACAGAGTACAGCATTAGCCAGTTTGGGTGAAAGAAAAAATGGGGGACAGAAAACAAATAGTGGGGGAGAAAAGAAGGAGGAGGTGAGGTTGAGAGAGACCATTGATTATGACAGACAATCAACGATGTTAAAGCGCCAAAAACATTCACATACAAACGTATACAGTACATACATACATACATACATTTTATTGGTTTTGTCAAAAAGTAATGGAATATTTGTACACCATTGGACAGCTGGTCTCCTTTGAAAAGCAATGCCTAAGAAACACAAAACCAAACTTTCAGCGGCACAAGCCCTCGTCTATTTGTGTTACCTTTTCTTTAGAGAAGTGTTTGGAGCCACAGGTAATCAATGACTAACCTGAGAGAGATCTGAGTGATAATCTTATTTCTACACCTCCCCCAGTCCTCAAACATGGTATTTTAATAACTGGCAGTATTTTACACAACCTATATTTCTAGGCACACTGCTGCTTTAAATAGCTCTGCCAAGGCCAAAATGTACCATGTACTACTTTAATAGTTACTGACAATATGATCAGACAAGAATAACACGGTTTAAATGTTAGTCTATGAAAGGAAAAGATTGTTAAGGACTAGATTTTACCACGTTTTAGTTTAATTTAGTAAGTGCCTTACCTTGTCCAGTCGTGTCCACAGAGTCACCTGTACTCACAGAAATGGCTGATTGTGCTAATCTTCCTCAGTGTTGTATCTAAATAAAATCAATTTACACTACCAGAATTAATTAGGTTAATTTAAAAGGGAGGTTTACAGTGTGTTGGTATCAGGTTGTACTTGTTAAGGAACCAAACATGTAACACAGCAAATGAGGCTAATTCAGGACATTTGTCAGTGTTGGCAGTGGGCACTGGACAAAACCTTCATGCTCCTAAGGCCTTGTAATTGAATGCTTTCCTATTTTTCCATTGCACCACGAGCTCACTTTTTAATTTTCACCACCTCTTTTCACCAGACACACAAATTAATTTTGTTTCCACTTTTTCTTTTGTGACAAGACTGAAAGAGTTTCATAGCAACATGACTTGCTCTCATGTCCTTTCAAGTTCTTGGACAAACAACTGGCAGCGTTATTATTTTTCACAGTGGACAGCAGTCTCTTTTAAAACATATCAGGGAAATCTGTTTTTGCTTTTTTGAAGCAGTTTTGTCTTTCCTTTGAGCCCATGTGATGATAAAACTAACTCATTCTACAATTTATATACAGTATGTGCTAGTGATTACTCTTTTATAAATGTCTTTTAATTCACACATTACGATGACCACTCTAACACATCGTATAAAGATGACACCTCTAGCTGCCTGTGGCACAGTGACAGATTTGGTGACAATTAGGTGAGTAAGTACAATTACTTTGTCAATGTATTTCCATAAATGTGGCTTTGCAAGCAACCCTGTCTCTCTCTCACACACACACACACACACACACAGACACACACACACACACACACACACACACACAGATGTCTAATGGGAAATGGTAGTGCAGAATTTCACAACACATATGCCCTCTAAGATTTCCAGTAATGGCCCCATATTCTCATTCAGCCCTCTGAATGCCCTCTGGTGCTGGAGTATTCAGGTGATACTAATGACAGATTGAAATGGCAAGACCTCAAGTGTTGTTGTGCAAAGGCAAGAAAAAAAAGGAATAGAAATATTAACAAAACTGAAGCTGCTGACCGCACAAACAATTTCTCGATTCTACTGTTCTTTGCTGATGGAACGTGCTGCAGATGGAAAACACACGCTATAACAAGAAACAAATCTCTGACAGCAAAACGATGAGATCAAACATGAGGGAGGGTTAAGAGGGAGAGGGGGAGGAATGGGGGGAGGTACTAGAAAGCTCAGTAGACAGTGACCAATGAGACGTGTCCCAGAGAATGGCATAACAATTCAGAACTGCAGGACATTGAGTCCTGCCCTGCAGAGCAAGAACTGCATACCAAATTATTAATGGAGAAAGCAAACAGAGAGTGGAGTAAAAGGTGCAGTACATAACATGGAGTGCCATGAGACCAGCACGATTAAATGCCATGGTAGATGCCATCACCAACAAGGCGAGAGACATAACAAGAGAGACTGGGAGGTGACAGGGAGGTAGGAGGGAGCACGGGATGATGAAAAGACTCACTGGGTCAACAAAGCAGACAGAGGTGACAAATAGACTGGTAGGTTCTTTCAATCAGAGCGCTGTAAAGCAGCAGGCAGCCCCCGTGAGGCTGTGCTTCTGTGCACACAGATGCTCCATATCCCACAATTCTTCACAACCCAGTGTTTCCCCACAGATCATGGTTTGCTGGAATAAAGTTATATTAATATGTCCAGAGTAGGAATGTTAATGATTAACTATTTATTAATCGCCATAAATAATTTATAATTATACCAATTGGGAATTTATGAATTAATTAACCATGTATGTTTCTTTTCTTTGGACTTCACACATGGTGTAGTTACAAACTTCCTCTGTGACAAACTCTCTTTTCTGCATTTACTTGCAAAAAGCTACAGAGCATAATTTAGTCCAGTGATCTGATCACCAATGACAGCTTTATGGGTAACTAGGTAATGCAGCTGAGATCCAATTATTGAAACCACATTCAGAGGTCATCTGGGACAAAACATTCACAGCGTAAATGCAAATCCTGAGCCACATGGAAGGACTGTTGGCTTAGCCGACATCCCCTTAACTGCATCAGTTTCATTGTGAATGCAGAATATTTCCGCACCTCGCAATGTTTCCTTTTCATTGATTTATTTGTGGCCACCACCACAACATTAGCGTGATAAATTGATTTTTCTACTTTTTCAAGTGAGTAAATTGTACAGAGATCTGTTCCACACATACACGTGACATTTACGTCAGAAAAGGTCCTAAAGAGGAGACAAATACAGGCATACACACACACTAACACACAAAAATGTGCTCAACAGACCTGCCAGTCAGGCTGGCTTAAAACAACAGAACCTGGTCTATGCAAACAGAAATTATATATGTGTGTATTTGCATACAGAGCAGGGAAGCAAGATGCATAGAGGCACATTCTTATACGACAGATGTGAAATGTTTTCCTTAGAACTGTGCACTATATTTTTTCATGATTAAATAATTATCAGACCAATCTACGAAGACAACAAAGTAGTTTCAGTCTAGCAGAGACGAGAGCTTTCCTCTCTCATTCATGTATGTGTGCACTTATGAGTATGCTTGTTTTTTTTCTCTATTTGTTTTTTGTCACTCTGCCTCACTGCTCTACCCTCATGTGTGCTTGTGTGTGTTTATGGATGTTTGCAGTTTGAGTCATCTAAAAACCTTAAAACGTTCCTTCACTCATGTGTCTCTGCTTCTCCCGGATGACTTCTCTGACATTTTAATTCCTTGTTCCTTAATTGGGTTGCACTCTCCCTTCTTTTTACAGCCGTACTTCTCCTCTCTTCTCCTCCTCTCCAGCTACGATCATTAACACCTCATTCCCTCAAGCCTCCCTCCTTGTTCTGTTACACTCCCCTTTCCTCTCTTCCTATCATTAACTGTCTCTTCTCCCCAATGACTTACACATCCCTCCCACAGTCTCTGTCACTCCATGTCTATCCAATATTCTTTGCATCCTTACCTTATCATCCTCCACCTTATCTGCCCGACTTCCATCCAGCTCCCCTTTTATCTCAACCTCCTCTCACTTCTCACCCTCATTTTTCTACAGCAGTCAATGGTTCAAATCACCACCATGTCCTCCATCCTTCACAATGAGGCAAATCCACCTGGGGTGAGAGGGGCTTAGAATTGAGCAGGCTGAACCAACACAGTGCAGTCGAAGAGTGGACGTAGAATGCCAAGTTAAGAGGAGGATTAATCAAATAAATCAAGGGCTATGAGGTTTTATTGCTCACGCACACACTCGGGCTGATACTGCATAGCAGGGAGCCTCCTGGCACTGTATACCCACTTGGATATGCAGGTAATAAGATCGAAGGGTTACCACTGAATATTTCAGGAGGCCTGCTCATCTGAACTGGACTTGGCAGGCGGGGTGGGGTCGTTGTGCATTGGGGGTATGTTGTTCCATTCAGAATCACTGGCAAAATGCTGGGAAGAGAGAGTAGTGATCAAACTCTTCTCAGTTTTGATCAGGCATGAGGGAGCATTTTGTGCTGTGATATAAAACCAATCAATCCCTAAAGTCCAGGTGTAAAGTGTGTGGGTTTTTTTTTCGTTTGCAGGTTAAAGTTGGTTTTAGAGACATGGAATGTGGTTGAAATGCCTCTTGGTTGAACGTCCAGCACAGTAATCACATCTGCACTCACAGATCATATCATTGTCTAAGTTACCAACAGATGTTTTCCTACAAAAACACAAGATGGATTGAGAGCTGCATGCTTGTTGAACAGGAGTGAAATCTTGAGAGCCAAACAAACCTAATCATACAAAAAGTCCAATCAGCCATGCCCATGGTCATAATTAAATAGCCCCCTCCTGACATGCTCGATCAATCAGGACAACTACTTAACAAGAAAAGGAAGTCTCTTTAGTCTCAAGTTAGTCCCTGCTAATGCACCCTCACATTCTGCTGCTTGTGATATCTTCAGGACTTTTCCTGCTTCATAGCACAAATCTGAGAATTCATCACACACAAAGTCAATTTCTTGTTTGCAACACCTCACTTTGCAACATCCTGTAATTTCATTTTTGTAAACATGTGACAGCAGAGATATGGGGGAATAAAGAGTAGAGGACGAGCTTAGTGACAATAAAGATGTCAGAGAATAAGGTCAATAAATATGATTGTAACAAGAGGATTTCAGATTGCAGGGGAAAATATTGTGCACCTCAGCCTCGGGCTAACAGCTGCCACAGATGTCAGGTCTTTATTCATTAAGTGTCCACAGTGTAATTCACAATCTAAGGAAGAGTGTGGACTGTACGTGGTCCTTCTCCTAAGATTATAGAATATATGTGGCCTTAGCAGCCTCATCTACGTTGGCCGACAGGGGCAAATGCACTCCAACGACCCAAAGTACATGCAGAAGGAGAAACGAGCGGCATATTCACAAATGCTGCAGATTCTGAAGCACAAACGTATCAAAAACAAATGCAAAGTGAGAAACGTGCCGCAAAAGAAAAGTTACCTGCAGAAAGCCAAAACACATGCATGGATAGAAACACGCTGCAAAAACAAAACGATGCAAAACCCAAAACACACACAAATGCCAAAACACCACAGGAGAAAAAACACCAGCAGGAGAGAAAACACCTGCATATTCAATAACGGAAGTGCTCTGGGCTTGTGCAGCAGCTGTCGTGCAGCTCCATGACCAGCCGTTACGATACTCCGGGACTACTTAATTCTTACTTTATTAAAAGGACCTGGTCATGTTGAACAAGAGGATAAAAATTCTCCTCCTGGGTAGTGACATTTTATCTACAAGTGGTGAAGCCATCACATGACTGCAGTAGACCAGTAAGGTGGCTGCTGGAAAAAGTGGACTGGTAGTTTTATGTACTTTTACTTTATCCGAGCCAGAGAATCCGAGTATCGTTACGGCTGGTCGTAGAGCTGCACGACAGCGCCCCCATAAGCCAAGAGCACTTCCATTTTTGAATATGCTGGTGTTTTCCCTCCTGCAGTTGTTTTGGGATTTGTGTGTTCATTTTATCTTTGCAGCGTGTTTCTGTCTCTCACGTTGCATTTGTTTTTGCTTGTCATCAAGTGGCTGTAGTACATACAGTAAATATAGATGCTATAGGAGTTTGTCAACATGGCAGATGGTATATCAGCTTGGTCTTAATATAGATGATGATTTAATATATAATATAATATAGCTGGTGAGGGGAGGTTGTTCACTGATTTGCTTGTCTATCTGTTTCCGGGCTGAACAATCACAATGTTTTGACATATTTCAACAGCAATTTGATTTGTGATATAATTTAATATAAGACACCAAATATTTAGATGAGCAAAAGTACAAGAACAGATAGGCTAGAATTACATTAAAATGAATAATACTTAATATTGCAATAGAGTTCTCGAGAGGCCTGAAAATCACAACCCAACCCGACCCAGCCTTCACTGTAAGCCCGACACACCAGCATGAATTGACCACACGTGATGATTCACAACAAACAACATATAATTTACAACCTGCAAGAAATGTGTTTTATGAGTGGAAAAAAGAAATCAGTCAGTCAAGCCTGCAGTTAACTGACCCACTGACTGACCACCAAACATTTGTATTCTTCTTTTGTGATGGCTTTCCAGGCTTACACCTCAGCCTATTTTGAGCTGTTTTGGGCGGTTTCCCCTTCAGTCTCCTGTAGTAAGATGCATGCTCAACAGGGTTTAAGTCTGGAGAGTGACCAGTCTAATTGGACAGTCTAAAACCTTCCACATCTTTCCCCTGATGAACTCCTAAGTTGTTGTTTTTCTGCATGATGAAGGATCTTCCAATCAGATTGGTTGCATCTCTCTTTAAATTGCATTGACAAATTGCTTCTGTGGATTTTTGACTTCATTTTGCTGTTTCTATTATTTGGTTACATCCTGTGATGGACTGGCAACCTGTCCAGGATGTATCCCGTCTATCGCCCTGTCAGCTGAGATTGACACAGCTCCCTCCACGACCCCCATGTGAAGGATAAAATGGTAGAAGATGGATGGATGGATGGTTACATCATCAAGCCATGGCATTACCTCCACCATGTTTAACAAAAGAGCTTATCATGAGCAGGTCCTCTCTCCACATAGTTTCATCATTTGGGTAAAGGTTTGTTTCATCAGTCTATAAAACTTTGTCCCAGAGCGTTTGAGCCTTGTCTCTTTACTACCTGACAAATTCCAATCTGGCCTTCCTATTCTTATTGGTAATATGTATGTATGGATGTAGAAGTCCTCTGTAAACAGTGGATTGAATGACCTGCAGTCCTGCCCTCTGGAAGCTGTTGGTGATGTCACTTACAGTTGTTTCATATTTTTTCACAGTTCTAAATTGCTGATGTTTTCATTCATTTTCATGTTGCTTACTAAACCACTGATTTATTTCCTAGATTCCAAATTGTTGTAGTGGCCATGGTCATTGTTTGTGCAATGGCTCTGATTGATTTTCCATCTTCAGCTTTAAAATTGCTTGCTTTTCTCACATAGAAAGCACCATGTTGCTTTCACCTTTGTAACTATAAGCGCAGTCTGAAAGTAGACATTCAGTGGTTTTTTTATAGTTTGAGTATATAATGGACACACCTAGACAAGTTAAAACACCTTTCAGTCACATGTTCCAATTATTTTTGCTCACTTGGAAAATGGGGGGGTTCAAACATGAAATGGCTGATGTAAACCTGCAGCACTGAACACGTACTGGCAAAAAAGCCTCTGCTTATTCAGGTCGAGAAGATAAAGACATACGTGATATAAAATACATACAGTGTGTATCATGAGGACATTTGGGTTTGGAATTCATGTTTATCTTGTCAACAATTGACAAAGAGCTGTCTAAAAGGCTGCTGTGCCCCTCGCAGTGTCAAATTACACCATCTGTCCACATGACACTTGCCCCAAAAAATGGGCCTAGTCTCAATACAAAGCAACAGAGAGTTTAATTAGAATGAATGCCCTTCATTCTTCTTTAACAATTGAGGGAATGGCCTTTGAGCAGTACAAGTCTACACGAGAGATACATTGTGGCAGTTATGAAGAGCAGACGTGTCTCTTGGAAATATTCAGACGGAACCCGAGATCGATTGGACAAGCATTCACCTGCTATTTCCCTGTTTCACCTAAGCACAGGGCAGAGTCATTCTGAATCTTGCCTGCAGAGTGCAAGGGAACCATGAAGCTGACAATAACTTAGATATATTGGGAGGACACCTGACAACAAAGTCATAATTGTGTGCCAGGTGCAGCAAGGTCGTGCGGCATCGTTTGGCATGTTTTCATCATGGTATGCAGAGACAGATGGCACAACACTGACATTTGTTACAACAATACTGGGCAGCTTTATGTGCAATCAATCCAATTGCTGTACCAACATTATTATGGGGGAAAAAAACGTGTTACAAAGTTCACTTTGTAAAGTGATCTGTCATACGGGCTTATAGGGGATACAAATGATGCCGTTGTTTTAGGCTGTCAGTGTCAAGTCGCTAATAAGACTAATATATAATTTATGCTGACAAAGTATAAAAATGTGTGATTAAATTGTGTACACTGTCATTTCCAGTGTAATTAAATTATATTGACCAGACCCCAAATCAAATTCTTATAGTGAAATTAAACAGTGACTATGGCATTTTAGAGTAAAGAGGAAATGAATTGAAGTTTTACTGGCAAATTATTCAATATCTACAGGATACAGTATTAGTATAAGTACCAAAAGAAAGATGTTGCTAAACTCCCTATAAATCTGATTCATTCACAATAACCCCAATAAATTAGTAAAATGGGCACACTTCCTTAAAAAAGTTAATGAAGGATGTTTATTCCATGTATTTTTAAGCTTTCATTTCCATGAAGAACAGTCATTCAGGTCATTAAAGGAGCACCAAGGTGCTTTATGATGCTGCCTACCTCAACTCCTACCTCAACGTGTTTTTTTTTTCCTAATCCTCTCCTCACCACATGCTGTTTCCCCACCTGTTCCTGCAACCTCTACACCTCCCCTGCTCCCTCCCTCATCGCTCATCCACCAGCTCTTCTGGCTCTACACCACCACCACCACCCTCTCTGCATCCTGCACAGGTCCCAAGGTGCACAGGCATGCTCTAGTTTGTACATCTCCACTGTTCGCCACACTGCAGTTGTTTTTTTCCCCCATATTGTTACAGCTGAACCTCGATTATACAAAAAGGGCAGTACAGACTGAAACCACCTCCCCCGCCTTCTTCCATTCTCTCCAACTCTCTCTCTCTCTCTCTCTCTCTCCTTTTCTTCCGCTCTGTTGTTAGCATTTCCCCCCAACCAGCTCTCAATGCCCAGTCCATCTTCACCCAACCATCTGGTCTGCAGACTAGCCTTTTCGAGCTTCTCTTTAATTCTAATATTTTCTATCTATATTTACGATCGTTCATACCTCCTCTACCTCCTCTTCCTCTCTCTCCCCCTCTGTGTGCGTGTCTCATTGTCCCTCTTTCCAGCAGCATACTTATTCTAAACAACGCTGCAGCAAATCTTTCCCTCCTTTGTCTGTTTCCAATGTCAATAGGAAGATGGAATTTTTATCAGTGTTGAGAAAAAAAGAAACAATCTGTATTGTCTACTGAAGGAGCAGAGCCTCATCTCTGCACAATATTATTGTTGTTAATGTAAGCTGACATAGGGCAAGTACTGTACAAGTGTTGAACTTGGTCAACTATGTGAACACTATCACTCAGAGAAGAGGGTGAAAAGTTGCAAAGCTTCTAGAAGTGACAAGGTAAACTTCTGCTGCTGTGAGGGCAGCATGTTTCACTGAATATTCACAGATTTCATTTAGAATTATGACCAGAACAAGACAGAAAAGGGTAAATCTATAACCAAAATGTGTCTCAACTGCTTCTTTAAAGCAGATCTTAGGTGTTAATGATGATGATACTTTTGACATATATCACATTGCGATTGTGATAAAGAATTGTAACAGAGGTCTTGATATTGCAGAATTCAATGATGCATTTAAAGATAAAATATACAATAATATCACAGTAAAAAAAATACAAGTTTTTGGAAAACCCCTCAAGTTGAAAAACCTTAACCTTTCTAAACATCAAACAGGAAGTGTGTTCCTGTTTATTCTGGAAACTAAACATTTTCACATCAGAAAATATAAATGCAGACACCAATGTCTCTGTGAAAGGCTGATATCTGCCCATTTTTATCAGACAACCATTAAAGCTGTCAGGCTCTAGTGTAGTTAGAAGTAGCATGTTTCTTATATTTCAGATGTGTAGGCGTGTGATAAGTCACTGCCACAGAGTTGCTTCACTCAGTTTACCAACATTTACTCACTGCTAGAAATCTCACTACTTACACGTGAAACTTTGTTGTTTTGCTCTATTTTCTACTATCAAGGTGAATGAAAATAACATTTGCAGCATTTGGATTCAGAGGTTTGTGTAGAACTATTGATTATTCCTGTAGTGACTACATGTGTTTTTATGGGGGACTCTACATTTTCAGATCAGTCTATTTGACACTGTGAGCGCAACTTGGGCTGTAAAAAAATAAAGTGATTTCTCTTTTTTTTGGCTTGCAGCTTTGACAGGTCTGGAAAAAAAATAACCATGGCAATGTCATCAGTGGTTATTTTGGGCTGTGAGTCTGGAGAGTCTGGAGGTGTGGAGATTGAAAGATGAAGACTTTGTCAGAAACAGTTTAAGGAGTCATTGGTTGTGTAATGAAAAAATGGCTCTGCTGCTTTAATCCATTCTGGCAGCTGTTCCAAATAACAGTAAAGACAGGGTTTGGTTCCTTTGTGCAGTGAATTACAGGTGTGCTTTTATCACTGTGTTAGGGTCAGTGATTGTTAGTGAAATGTGTCATGCTCTGTGCTGTAATCAATTGACACCTTGTCCCATTTGATTGAATAGTGAGCCTTGTTAAAATTAAAAATGTAATTTGTGTGGGCAGATTACTTTATTACTGTATAATCTTAAGAGGTGATTTACTATAAAACTGAAAGGGAATATTTTTCTAAAACCGTCTGTCCTCCTATGTTCACATTGTAATGCCTTTAAATTGCATATGAGAGTTTGACTTATCCGGCGTAATCGCACATGCAATACACCCTACACACTGAAAGGGAAGAAAGAAGCACAGCTTCACCGAGTTACCATGGAGATGTAGAAAAATATCAATGAAAAGGCAAGTGCATGAGCACATTAATACATTAATACTACAAATAATTTGGTTTCTCCTCAAATTGTCATTACTTAAATAGCACTTCTTGTTATAAATGACGTGGATCCACCCCCTCCCATCTCCTGTGACACCTTTTCCTATTTGTCCAGGAAGTGTCACCCTGAGAATACAGACCATGAAAATAATTACATCAGCTGACAAATCAGACAATTTTCCTTTTTGACTTTTCTTGAATTAAGACAGAAACACAAACTATTTGTCTTTTTCCTGCACCAAAGCCTTCGATTAATAATTAACTTTGTTATTACATGTGTCATAGGACAAGAAACTAAAGCGATTCCTCAACAGCTGCAGCAGGAGCGGCTCAGCTCTGATCAATGTCACGTTGGCTGTTTGTGCATTCCGCGTGGAACTCCACTGCAGCTTAAACTAACAAGTCTCCCAACTTATGTCACCACGTCGCTCCTGTCCTCAGTTAGCACCTTTTGGCATATGGGACCTTCACTGTCACAGTTACAATAATAAACTCACAGGAAATTAACATCATTCTCCCGTGTGAGAGAGTCCAGCATTTTGTGGACCCATCCATCACCATAATGCTGACTTTCTCTATATATAACTACATCACCCGCCTCCTTCCTTTGCTCCCAGCATAATTACCACAGCTGTTTGAGGTCATCTAACAAAAACTGTGGGTTGTAATAAACTGAAAAGAAAACCTACAGTCGCAGTTGATTTTTTTTTTTTCAGAGGATCAGTCCTTTAAACTTAAATTCCTTTCATGACACTGTCAATTAGGTGCATCGAACTGTTTCGTTCCTCCCTACGTCAGCAGAGTTGTAAGGGTGTTAGCGCTCACATCCTCCATCTGGTCTCCATCTGTAATGAGACAGACCATCAGGAGTCTCCTGTGCAGGCGAGGTTAACGGCCCGCTGCTGTGTGCTTACACAGAAAACCGCTCCATATGCATATCTTAGATACATCCTTGTCTTACATGACAGACTCACTTTCCAGGCCTGGTTTTCAGTGAAACTCTGACTACTTTCCATTACTGCCTCAAGCAGCTACACATGGTCAGCAGAGTAAAACAAAGTGGAAATGGAGGGATTAAACTGATGGGAAACCACTTGACTCTGGGTAAATCTCACTCAAATTGATTATTTTTCACATCACTGTTTTCCCCACCACAGCATGTTTGCTGCACTCATATCACACGTCATGAGAAATCTTAATCATAGTCATTTAAAAACGAGGACACAGACACAGTTACTGCTGAGAACTGCCTTTGCGCATTTACAGTACAAGACGGTCGCCTATCGCAGCAGAGCAGCTACATATTGTTTTTACACTGTACTGCACACTCTTTGATATATCCAGTTCTCAAGTGTCCTTTATGAATATTTTAAAAAGTTCCTGACTCATATGTCAACTGTCATTACTCAATAGCTTTTAATCTCACCTCACTGAAGACACCCTTTGAAGGGGAGAAAGTATTTCCTAAATTATCAGCTCATGCATCAGCTTTTGGCCAAATTTTTAAGTAAATGTGATATTAATAGAGTTTTGAAAACATATTTCTCCCCATATTAAGAAATGTCCCTCGTGGATAGAGATGACCACAAGGCCTTCTGTGTACAGACAACGGGCTTGCTGCTGTCATGCCAGACTGATGGCTATAACGCACCATCGCAACGCTGACAAGACAGTGAAAGAATCCCTCCATTAAATACTTCCACTCAGTCTGTTGGCTAATTCTTCAAAAGTAAGTAGCTAATGCATGGTTGAGTTACAATAAAAAATGGATAATATAAATATTGTTTTCACATTAGGTTTAGCTGTACAGTGCCAGTAATTCAACATTAGGCTTAATAATTTGCTTTCTGGCAGAGTTATAGATTTAAACCACATCCATTTCTTTATGGTAAATAATGTTGACACCCACCAGCTGCTATCTTAGCTTACAGCATAGACTGTAAGAGCTGGTTGTCTGAAGGCAACAAAACAGTTCCTCCATAAATAAGGATTTTCGCGCATGTCGTCTACTTGGTCCATCGTGTTAGATAATAGTTTTTACTTTATTTCCAGGTGACATGCAGTTCAATATAAAGATGCAATATGAGCTTGTTGTTCCTATGTTCCTACTCTTTTCTCGCTCCTTCAGGTTAGTTGCTAATTTTCTGACTTGACCCTGTGAAACATATGACCCTATCATCTTCTTGAAGATAAGATAACCATCAGTGTGGATGAAGGAAGGTAGGTTTTCCTGCACATCAATCCCAGGAAAGGTTTGGGTCCTGAAGCCGGCAGTGTTAGTTTCTGTTATTTTCTGTGTTTCTGTGTTTTCTCTTTGCTTGTCTGTCCCTGTGGCCGGGTGGGTGTGATCTCCTTGCTCCTCGATCGACTAGTTGCCAGACCTGTGGTACCACGTCGGCTCTCTTGTTTTACTCTCAAGTAGTTTGGTCATGTTTGCTGCTTTCGTTCCCAGGAAGACAGAAGTTGATTCTTCACTGTGTTTTCGCCAACCCCTCTCGTTCTCAAGGAGAAAGAAAGTCGTCATCACTGTTTCACACCGCTTCCAATGACAAATAATTCATGTTGACTTTCGCGCCTCTCACGGTCAGTAAACGCTCCCACTCACAAGGAAATCATCATCAGGAATTATCTCTGCCAAGAACGACTTACCTCTCACTCTCAGAGCCGTTGATCCAATCCTCACTGACCAGCCACCATTACTATTCTTCTGTAGTATTTATTTTGTTACCTTTTGAAAATAAATGACTTTTCTTTAAACTGCTTCAACTCCTCAGTCTCCTCATTGGATCCTGCCAACACATTCATTACAGCAAGTAGTGGTTTGGTTTAAAAAGTTTTTGCTAAAGAGTTGGCTCCAGTCTGGCAACCAACTGTCACATTTCTGTCGACACTCACACTATACCACTCATCTGAAAAACATCTCACATTCAACGTCTCACTAAAAAACAATGCCCTAAAGAACACAATGATTTAGCACTAATTAACACTAACATCTCTTATGAAATCACTCGATAAGATTATGGTCCAACACCTCACCTCAGAAATAGGTCATTCCCAGGATTCCTTTCTATTTGCATACAGGCAAGGACGCAGCACAGAAGACCCAGTCTCCAAACACATTGATATGCCCAACACATATGCCAGGGCTCTTCTCCTCGATTTTTCATCTGCATTCAATACCATACAACCATAACTGCTCCTATCCAAAATGCTTCAGTTACAGGTTAATCTCATCCTTCACCAACAGAATACAGCTGGTAAAAGTTAATGAATCACGTTCCTCCCCGGTCAGAAATAATGATGGTGCATCTCAAGGCTGTATCTCAGAACCTGTATTGTTCACTTTTTATACTGCGCCACCAGTGTACCCAACCAGTATCTATTGAAATATTCTGATCATTCAGTCCTGTTAACTATGCTGACTGATGCCAGTAACCCCAGTCTGTACCAGCAGAATGTGGACTGGTTGAGTGGTGTGACATAAATGCTCTAACAATTAACACAAGACTGACAAAATGGTTTTGGCCCATCCTCCTGATAAATAGCTTTTCCTCATTGCTTATTCCCAATGAGGAAATTAAACAGGTGCCTTCTTTAAATACATAGGGAGTCATGATAGACGCATGGACACCTCACATGGACTTTATTTGTTAGAAAACCCAGCAGCGTGTCTATTTCCTGCATAGACTTCTTTTGGAGCCATAAACAGGATTATTGCTCTGTTTTGAGTGTGTGCAAAGATCATCCGTCAATCAGTTATAAGCACATTTCATGAGGCACACAGAAAAAGCATGTTCAGCTTAGTCAACTCCATCTCCTCCAACTCCTCTCACGTTCTTAACAGTGAATACCAACTTCTCCCCTTAAATGGACGATTCAAAATCCTGACATTTAAACAAACTAGTGCAGTGCCAGTGCAAAATCTGTTTTTGTGTGTTTTTAGTAATTGTTGGTTTGGTGTGTTTGAGTGCTCATTGTTACTATTACATAGCAAAAGTTCAGTGACATTTTTATTTGTGTGTGGTAGAAAGCAAATACTGATACTGACATACTGGCAGTTGGTTGGTTGTCACTGGGATGATGGGGCTAGGGTTCAGTAAGGTGACAGCTGCAGGAAAGAAGCTTCCTCTGAACCTGCTGGTTCGGGTGTGGAGAGACCTGGAATGCCTCTCAGAGGGGAGTGGGGTGAACAGTCTGTGTTTGGGGGCACTGCGTTTGTTGTCTGTCTCAGCTTCACTGCGCCTTGTCTCACTCTCAGTGCTGTGTGAGTGAGAGGGGGAGTGGCTGCAGTGGAGCGGCGAAAGCTAAAGTGTGCTTCTTTTACAGATATCTTTTGCATTACTTATCCAAACCATGTCAAACTCGTGCCTATAGCAAGACACCTGGGAAGTTTGAAATCAGTCGGATCATCGTTTTGAGAGATAGGCGAGTAACACACACACACACACACACACAGACAGACGTTCCTGGAATAGAAAGGTAGATGAATGGATGGATAGGTAGGTAGGTAGGTTGGTAGATAGATAGATAGATAGATAGATAGATAGATAGATAGATAGATAGATAGATAGATAGATAGATAGATAGATAGATAGATAGATAAAGAAACAGAAAAATGTGTTTATCCACCAATCTTTCCTGCTGCTGAACCACAACCAGTGAATGGTTAACGGTTACCATGACTATTCACGTTATGACTGTCCCAATTGTTGTTTGTCATTCTTCCATTTCCATAATTACTTCCCTAATCTCTGATTTCCTCAGAAGATTGGTCTGTTTGTTTCTACATTTTCCTGGAACATATACTGGCCACAAGTGTATACGCACTTCCTGCAACCCATCATCCCATCACCTGCTGCTTCATATACTCCGGTTTACCATTCACTCCTTGCCAGTGTGTGTTGTCACCACACGCGTCTCCAGACTCAGAGCTCTGCCAGCAAGCCGGCCAGCCTCTGCTCTTTTTCTTAGACCCTTCATGGCTTGATTTTTTTCTTTTATAAATAAATACTTTATTATCTTTTTCAATGAAAAAAATTGGACTTCTGTTTATTTTGGGTTCAGTTAGTCTTTTACTTTTTCTGAATGTCACAGAAAACCAACCTTGGATGAAAAGAGCAAACCTCCAAAACGTTTAAATGACTATAATAGTGCTCATCATGTACAGTTAACTGTTCATGGTCTTACCCGATTTCTTTCTTTAACGCTCTCGTAAACAATAGACACAAAAGATCAAAGGTGAAATTTCATTTCATGAATTGAATAAAATGTGTTTTACACATCACAATGACATAACGGGCAGATGCTGCCTGATTCTGACTGCATTGAGTTCAAAAACAAATCCACTGAAAGAATTCAACCTATGTTGTGCTAATAAAAAAATTAGTAAGACAAAAAGAAACAGAAACATACTGAGAATTAATCAAGCCACAGCTGTATACTGACAAATTAAAGTTTTCATAACCATGAAAACATGATTTCAAAAAGTCACAAAACAATCAAGCAGTTCAAGTAGGTCAGAGTAAACAATTTGGTGTCAATGAAAGCTGGAAACTAGAATCAAAGGGGTTTTGAGTATGAAACTGGCAGCGATGATAACAGCAGAGCAGCTTCACTGAGCCACCACCTAAGTCTCTTTCTGAGCCAATAAAAACCCTGGAGACATGTATCAAATGTCCCACAAAATCAGTCAGAAAATAAACTTTGGTTTCCGCAATTTAATTGTGAATGTATTCAGCATAGACTGTCTCTAAGACAGCACCACCTTTTATGCACTGACATAACAAGTCTGTAAGAGCTTGTTTAGACTCAAAAGCATCTCATCATCATGTTCATGTTCATGTTCATGTTCAATAATCCTCTATGTCCCTGCTTTTTTTTAATCATTTCAGGAAGGTTCCTTGCGACCAAGTCCGAGATGTGACATTGACGCCTGTGAGGTCTGTGCGCAAATATGCCAGACTCAGCAAATGTAAACGGCAGGCCTATTAACTGGACTGCTCATGCTGTGCACGTCCCCCCGGTCCTGCTGCAAATCAATGGGCTGTGTGGCAGCAGGGGCTGAGGGGCGTGCCTGACAGTTCTCAAATCTGTAGAAGGCAATTTCTATTGATCCGACAAAATCTGTGGAGATAGACGCAACCCATCCACAACTGTGACAATCTACGGATCCTCCACTGGGCTCTGACCTACATTATAATGACAAGTAAACACAACTTCAGAGTACACATCTTCACTCTCTTCCGTTTGCCTGTTCTCTTCCCATGTTTTCTCTGCCCCCATCTCACCCATTGCTGCATGATATCAAAGACACACACACCCATGGTGTGGAAAAGCCATGTTTGTGCTTAGAAGATTAATTAAAAAGTGTCTGTGTGTGACAGTGTTATTTTAGTCTTTTATAGCTGTGGGGGCCGTTTCCTGCTCTGTGGTGGTTTCCATTTCAAAAGATTAGTGTTGTATTGCATATTTTTGAGTTGCCCACTGTTGCAATTTTACGGTAAAGTAGTTACTGCTACATTTAGAGGATAATCAGCATTTGTCCCCAAGTGCAGAAATCCATCTCTCCCTTTTTTATTTTGACACCTTGTCAGGGAGGAAGTAACACTACTAACCAACACTGCTCTTACACAAACATACGTTAATGTATGAGGTTAAAGCACTGAGCCTTTTACACCCATAGGAATGGGAACAAACATAAGAGTAACTGCTGAGGGCCTCATTTGAGCGAAGACTCACTGAAATCCAATCAGTGTGAGATGTTTGGACTTAATTTGTACCAAAGTGTGTTATATGAAGCGTGCGCACATGCAGAGGCAGAGAGAGGAGCAATTCACAAAGAAATACAGACCTTGTGCTTCTGTCATGCGGCACTTTGAAAACAGACTAGTTTCCATGACAATCTTTTAGTTGATCCACTTTTTAAAGACATGAACGAATGAAATCACAGTACAGACTCGGTAATGTCTTTGCTACACATTTGGGTTCACAAAGGAGGATGAATAAACTTAAAAATGTGTTTAATGTTACATTATGACAACTATAACATTTTACATCCATTAGCATCTACTGTATAGCATATACTGCAGGGCTCTTTCTGTACATTTCATAATTCAAGAAGTTTAAGTTTAAGAAGTAACTTAAGTTTTACTCTTACTTTTTAACCCACAGGGTCGCTGATGTAAAATCTACTTTTCATTTGTCTCTACCTTACCTGTCTCTATCCAGAAGCACTGTCTGCATTATCAATTCTGCAAGCCAGCACTCACTATGTGATGGTGATATATGTCTGCAGCGGGGAATATACACTTAGGGATATAAAATGAAATGTAAAAGTATTTGAAAGAAAGAAACAATGTCATGAGTAAAATATGTATCTAATAAAAAATGTATAACAAAAATGTATTTGAGAAAGTTTTCATTAAATAAGCATTTTCATTGAGAGCCTGATTCTCCTCCACTTTTCCTGAGTCATTTTTAAGAGCTGGACATTCAGCTTTCCATCTTGTCCTGTCCTCTTCTGTTATACCAACTGTCCTCATGTCTCTGTGGTCTTCCTCTTTTCCTCCTGTCAGGCAACATCTTTTGTCCAATATCATCACTATCCCTGCTCTGCATGTGACCAAACCATCTCAACCTTGCCTCTCTTACTTTATTTCCAAACAGTTCAACCTGAGCGCTCCCTCAAATAAGCTCGAGCAGACCAGCTGCTCCTCACCTCATACATAAACCTGTTTGACTCCATGAACTCTTGCAGTTTACTTGAGCACAAATTAGCTGTTGACGACATAAGCAGACAACTTGCCCCAGAAAATCCTGACACTTTTTGTTTCTGTGCTATGAATCTGCATGCTGATTGGAACCGAAAGTTCATATGCTTCTGAAATGCCTGAAACCTGTATAATAATATAAAAAAGTAATTCAGATATTCCTAAAAAGTTGCCAAATGTTTTGTTAGCAAATACCTCCAATCAGAAAGAGGATTTGAAATGAATCACTTATGTGATGCTTTGTACGTCAGCGAGCAAAAAGATTAATTGGTGAAACAAAACCACAACAAACCACGTAACATGGTTACCTATAGTGTAGGTAGCAGATACAGTTACTCCATCGAGTGGCATGTGTTAAGTATCAAATCAAGACAAACTCCATAGACATAGAAGTATTCCATTTAAATACAATAGATAATATAATCCTCTATTAGACCCATTCTGGGGAAATTATGGCAGTTATGGCAGCAGAGAGAATAAAAAAAATAACATTTACAGTGTAACCTGAAAACTGCACAGAAAGTTTTGCATAATTAAATAAGGTTGCACTCACACTTGAGCTGTATATTTGCAGAAGTTATTTCATGCGTCAGACTGTCCCTACATCAGTATTAATTTGATGCTGTCTAGTTTAATCTAAAGTGACATGGAAATGAACGCCTGCTTTTCTGTGTTTGTGCAATTTGTCACTTTCTAATCCAGCCACCGATGCTCATCTGCAACATGACATTTTAACATTTACTGAGCTTGGCACATAGACATATTTTGCTTTTAATTTTTTTTTAATAATTGATGCTGCTCTTTCAGTGGGTTAACGCTGCGACTTAAGTGGTTTTAGAAAACTATTTTGTTGTCATACCTTTCTAAGGTAAATGTTGATTTCTTAATGTAATGATTTTAAAGGCGACATCAAATGCTTGTATCACACATATATGTTAGTTATGCAGATCTACTTACATATATTAACTTGTTTTCATGGTTATAAGCCTCCTAGTCGCTGCAAACGAGCTGATCAAAATATCTCCCACTGACGCTCTCGAACGTGGACTGTGTTGTGATTGGCCAGCCAACGAGAGCTTTCCCACTGTCCTGTGATTGGCCAGGTACCTGGAAGTGACGTAATAGATAGGCCAGCTCTCAGATACACAGCTCCCCCTCTGGCGCGGTGGATGCTCTGCATCTCAGCAGCTACAACGAGAGTAGTTCTTCTTCTTCTGCGGTTGAATGTACGCAACCGGATGTGCCCGGACTAGTGCCCGCACCAGGAGGTGCTACGGTGGTGAGAGGAGTGGTGAGGATTTCTGATGACAACATCAAATTAAGGAAGTGCCGATCCGCTTCGCAGAGCCCAGGAAAACAATACAACACTATTTTCTCAGCAGTGGCTGAACTGTTTGTTCTGAAACTTTAGGGTTCCATAAACGAGGTAATGACGCAGATACACACACACAAACGCAGTGTTAATTGGAGCTTCCGGTCTATGTCGCCTTTAATAGCAATGATAAAGTAATAACTCTATCAGAGTTTACATTTGCCCTGTATAAACTCTGATTTTACAATACAGTTATGTCTGCCATTAAATTCTGAGTACTTTTGATTTTGATATTGGTAACCTTCAGCAAAAAAATGGTGAAATAACTGAAAGAACCACTGAAAATAAACCTGTTAGAAGAGTGCGAAACAAGAGGGAACCTAAGCTGGGTATTTATCCGCCTATGGAGGTAACTCCAAGACATGAGAGTGTCCAAAAATGTACATTCAGTTGGCATTATTTCTATGAAAAAATAAAGGATAAATAACTAACTAAAATAAACTATACTGCACTGCACAGTTTATTTCATTTTGCAAAAGCAACACAGGCTGCATAGTTGTTCCTTATAACCCCAACTTCCTCGCAGTTCAAAGAATTGTCGATTGTAGTTTGGTTGAGTTAACCACTGGCGTGAATGATTGTGTGTCATTATGTAATAGGCTGCCGACCGGTCCAGAGCATAATACCCTCCTCTCGTCCAATGAAAGCTAACCTGGTGACCCTAAAAGGATAAGCGGTTTATATTGGAAGGATGCATAATGCATCATGACAGCAACCCAGTTCACTCTTCTTAACACTAAATAAATAATTTATACCTGCTATCTGCTTTTATGTCTCCATTATAAACTGAATGAATTGAATAAAAGAAAAGGAAATAATATACATACATACAGTAATTGTTTGTGAGAGAAAAAACAGTGTACAATAGAATACAATAATAATATTCATTGTTCTGTGTAAAATGATTAACTTGTCTTTTGTATGTGTCCTGTGTCAAACACTATAGGCACTAATAACACCACATAGTAACCTCACTTGTCTATTGCATTTTCAAGTGGTAGATGTTTATTTACAATTCTTTGTAACAAGCTTTGTTTTTTATTATTTATTTATTTTAATTTTTTCATTTTGGACGTCTTTCTGACCTTTATTAATGTTGGCAGCGATACTGTTGTGATGATGGTTTACAGGTACAGTGCATGTGGTGAATTAGTAGAATGGGGGTGACAAATATCCAAGGCCCTTAATGGTTGTGTGTAATGACAGCAATTCCTGTGCTGCTGGAGAAGAAGTAGTTACTGAAACCACACTTCTTCTGTTGCTCTTTGCACTGACAGGTCTAACGAGTGGTGAGGCAAGAATGAGTATTGACATTTCTCATTCTACATCCATTAAAGGAATACTGTGTGAGTTGAAATGAGGCTCAGGTGCACCCACTTCTTTGATTGAGATTTATGAGGGCAGGGCAAAGCAAGGCAAATGTATTTGTCTAGTGGCAACCCAAAATGCTTTACAGCACAAGCATAAGCAATACAGACAACCCAGGTACACACAATAAAGAATATTACACAAACATATTTAATTACAGAAATAAATAACTAAAGGTGGTTGTAAAAAAAGAAAAGAAGAGGTTGGCATAAAGGTGTTCATTCTCGAATCATTGCAATATTAATGAGGTAGTAAAGGGATTTTTTTTTTCTTGGTGTAGTAAATTAATTTCTTGATGAGTGAATGCTGCCTTTCTTCCTTAGCATAAAATGATGTATTGTCATTTTGTCCTTGTTTAACTGGAGGAAAATTGTTTTAGATAATCTTAGCAAGAAATGTAATGGCCAATGGTTGTTTTGTGACACAACTATACTGTATGATTGAGTGTCATCTGCAAACATACAAAAGTTGCTATCATGGAATATGACTTTAACAATGCTACGGCTTTTTTCACTGTACACTGCATCGTTCACATTGAGTGTGCGTCTCCTGCTCACTTGCTGTGGAGCGTCCGTTCTGCTATGTTCTATAAAGAGTTTGCCTATGAAAATCATAAAACAGACTTTTTTATATACTCAAAATACTCCTCTGTACTCAGTTAAATAGCAGGGCTCTCCAGTAAGAAACTGTGCATCTGTTTGTGCTGCTTACATTTCATAATAGCGCTTAAATAAATACACTGTTGCAAATGAATGGAATCAGGAAAGTGAAACCCGAGAGCGCTTGTATTTACAAACAGGAAAAGGACATGTTGTGTTTGTGACATATGCGTCAGATAAAGATGCAGAAACTGCGAACAAATATCAATAAATGTTTTGTGGTGAGATGTGCGCAGCTCGTGTGCTGCAGATACCAGTAACACATGAATTAAGTGTGAAACCAGCCTATGAAACAACAACACAGTGCTCTAGTCTATCTATCAATATGTTGCGATCGACAGAGACAAAGGCAGGAGTGAGCTTTAATATGAGGACAGTGACTTATCCAGAGTTGATGCTGAATTTAATGTGATTCAAGACCTTGATAAGAGCAGTCTCAATACTTTGATGGCATCTAAATAAGGACTTTACATCTTTCTGTCAGAAAGATGGTGAATTGTGATGTGAATATTTAATGGCAGGTTTCAGATGAGCCATCATTAAGTGCAACTTAAGATTTGGTCTTTTAAATGGTGGTTTAATGGAGTTTCCATGGCTTAAGGGAACGCTTGTGAAAGTAATGGACTATTGACTATCAGCAAAGCATCTGTTGCCAGGTAACTAAAAATCTTCCTTACGAAATCTGAGGGAACCAGAAAAGATGATTAAGTATTTGAGATGAGGAACAATTTCACTGAGAGTTGTTGGACTGATGCCATCAGAATGAGGTATTTTTAGTACTTTGACTTGTAAAAGAACTATGCCTCTTCATTTCACAATACACAAATTCAATTATGTGCAATTACCATTTTCATAATGGATTAATTAGACAGTTCTTTACTAAAAAATAAATTTTGACATGTTGTAAAACAGCTGAAATCCAGCCTACTGTTTTGTATAACTTTCTAAAGTTTGTTTTTATGACTGGTCTGCAGCATGAGCACTTGAATTGCCCTCTGAAGGCAAATAAAGATTTTTGAACAGACTCAAATTATTCTCCATTTCTCGTAAAAGGGTTAGGTCTTCATTTGATGCTAGTTTAAGGGGGTGTAAATAACTCATGGAACCAATAAAATTTATATTTTCTCCTTATTGAAGAGTATTTTGAAATCATAAGAACTGTTATAATTTCTTGATGTGGGATCAATGAAAAAACATAACAATTGCTTGCAGTCTCATGCTGCGCTCTCGCATTTTGACCGCGGTCTCTGCGTCCAATTCCATCCGCACTGTACTTAACCACTCCACTTTCTTATTTTGGTAAATCAGCAATTCTCTGACTGACCAATTTGTGCAGAAATCAGGAGTCTGGTGCTGCCTGGCTGTTTTAATGCATGTGCAATATATAATCACATCAACTCTGACTGAAAAATATTGCTTTACTGCATTTTCAGTTCAAGATGTGTGTACAAAATGTTCTGTCAATTTCAAACAGGACTGACCGTTTAACATGGGATCCATGGGAAGTTTTTGGACTGACTTCCCTCCTCAGAAAGTATGTGTGATCTCAATATCGAGAAAGTGGAATCGGGATTAGGACAGCGACTCACTGCTGCAAGCCCAGAAACCTGTGGTTTATTTATTTGTTGTTGGGGTTTTTTTCTGCCTCAATATGGTGTCTTAACTGGTCTCACATCTTGTATGTAGTGACATAGGAAGTCAACTTCTTAAAGGTCCACTATTTAACATTCAAGAGGCTTTGTTGGACGACATTGAATTTACTGCCCTTAAGCATGTTTGTGTGGGTAGTTAATCGCTATAAAATAAAAACTGTTTGGTTTATGTGGCCTAGGAAGAAAACTTTTATATATAAGGAAGAACTTTGCTTTATGGAGGCTGCCATTTCTTCAAACCATGCTTATACACCAACTATAAGCTCTGCCCACATTAAACCCAATGCAAACACCAACAGGAAGAATAAGGAGAAAAGTCAAAGACAGTGATAGAGTGAAGATGTCAGGGTTCTGTCTTAATCATGTGTGGGTTGTTGTTTTTTTAGTGTCTGTTTTATTTTGGTACTTGGCCCTGGTGCTGATTTCCACTTCCTGTACCTGGCCTTTGTTTTATTTTCTCACCATTTACCTGACCATGCCCACTTCCTGTCCCTGTTGTTTTCACCTGGTCAACCTGTGTATATATAGCCCAGCATTCAGCACATGTCTTCCCCATATTGTCTTTGTTTCCCTAGTGTGCATAGCTCTTTCTCTCGTGTTCTTAATCTTCGTGTTCTACTTTTTTGTTCTTGCCCTTGTCTGGCTTGTTTACCTGGTTTTTGACTGTCTTACTGTTTATGACCTTGTCTACCCTCGGGATTTAAGCATTTGAATTTTTAACTGGACTAAAGCCTTTGTCTTGCCTGCTTCTGAGTCATCTGTCTCCTAATGTACATTACAGAGGAGAGTCGTGAAAGAGTTTTTCTGGTATGCAAAGCCCACCATAGTTTCCTGATGCACTTGGGAAAGTGATTGGAGGAGCCCTCCCTATGTTGCAGTCTGCTGCCTCGTCATTAAATGTCACTAATTTTCCACATGACACCTTTAAAATGAAATGGAAAAAAGCTGGACCAGAATGAAGCAATTGTCATGTAACAGTTTGTACATCGCCGGTGAAATGGTGTCAACATTGGTGTCTGCCAGCAGCTACCACTTAAACTCAAATGCATTATTTTCAATGACAAGCTTTATACTTGAAGAGCTCCTCTGTTCTTACCTGGAGGTTGATAACATGATTGGCTTCGCAGAAGAAGAGAGTTACATCCTGTTGTGGTCAAGTGGCCAATATGTATCCCAGGGGCGACACGCACACAAGCACGCACGCACGCACACACCAATGTAAGTCACTAATAAAAACTGCTTTGCCCCCTCCAGTCAGCAGTTTATAGCTGACAAAATGTGGAGGTGAAGAGGTCACTCATTCCTTGAGGGAGATTGCATCTTGGTAACAAGATCGCATTTCAGCATAGAAGGACCTGTCTCAGGCGTGTAAGAACGGATGTATGAAAAATGAAAATAATACTGGAAAGGTAACAGCAGAAGCCAGCATCACTTCTTTGGCACTAGATCGAGATCCTTAAATGAGAAGCACTGGGGAGCCCGATAGGCTTTGCAGTGCAAAGGAAAATCTGTTGTGGGGCTATTAGAGTGGGACTGACAGAAACAGGCCGACAGACAAAAACCAGAGGTCTAGCACCCGCCAGCAAACCTATGTGATTAGCCAGATAGAGCAGATTGACAGCAAATGCCTTGGTGGCTGCTGCAAAACAGTGCTGTGCTGGTTACATTGTGATTAACTAGTAAACTCACAATGCCAGCTCTAAATATGCCAAAGCTTAACACAGCAAACAATGCGATGTACACCCACACTTGGAGTACTGTATAGGGAATAGAGAAAGCTTGAATCACCCACACAGTGAGCTTTGTACACATGATCTAAATGCATGATTGGTGTCTTTCTCACACACCCCCTCCTTACTCCTCTCACATCATCACTCTGGTTACATGCACAAACATCCGAGTTCCCTCCAAACAAGAAAAGAAAATAACAGCGAGAGAAAAAAATGTAAAAGTCAAGAGAGCAAAACATCTATTCACACACACTGAGAGATGAAACTAATGTTTGATGCACTCACCCAGAATAGAAGATTGAAGAAGACCATTCCATATCGCAGGGCCATCATGCAACCCTCAGCCATCCTGCAACGCCGCAGTTCTAGGAGGAATATGAAGGAGAGGTCCAGGTAAAACACCACATACTTCTTCCCCTGGGCATAGCGCCCCTTGGATGATTGCGGCCCCTTTGTTGTGTGGAAACCAAACGCAAACGGCGGCCGCTTATATTCAAACTCTCCACTGAAGCGATGAAACCCAGACGTGAATGGTGGCGAGTCAGGTTTACTGTCCAAGGACGGACTACGCCGGTACGGAGTCTCATCTGTGCTCGAGCGTCTCATTATGGAAGTTGGAAGAGCTTTAATAGTCACTCTGAGTATTTCTGGTCGGGGCAAAGTCCACAGTGAAGGACAGAAATTACTCCACCGAGGACTGAGAGATGAGTTCAGTGATGTTCCTGCTTTTTCCAAGTTTCCAAGCTCAAAAATAATTATGACCCTTGTCAAATCCCAGAACTGCTGATTTAATAAAATCTCAAGCGTGATCACATTTGCTCTGAGTTAATCAGTCAAAGATAATGTCACCATCCCCTTCACTTGAGTTCCTGTCTTTAATCCTATAGTGTCACTATATTCAGCAGGAGACCTTGCATAATCATGCTGCAACACCTGTATAATGCTGTGTATTTAGGACATAATCCCAACACACACATACACATCTGCACATAACTGTTTCCCCCTCTGTAATCCCTCAAACACAGGTGCCATGCTCTTTAAAGATAAGCTGGTTGGCAGTTTCATCTTGTTACAGTTCAACAAGGTAACCGACTGGAGGGCTTCAACTCGACTGCTCCAGCTGCTTTGGGTCAGCAAAATGATCCAGAAACATCCTACCTGGTCTTGTGATAAAATCCTGAGTAGGAGCTCTGCACTGGGAGGTAACAGCACCCTGCTCTGGCCAATCAACTTCTTTTACTCAGTAACAGATCAAACAACACACACGCTGAACATGTGTGTTCAGTGTGTAGCTGTGGCTGTTGATGTGCTTTGTTGACATGCAAAAAAAAATAAGAAAAAAAGCTCAATAACAAAAAAGAATGTGATGGAAGGATGGTGTTAGGAACTGGACAGGAAGAGTGAAAAGAAAGAAGAAAGGATGAATAATGTGTGTGAGTGGACCTTCCTTTAGCTTCTGGAATTAGTCTCCCTAATTGCAAAATATCCTGCCTCTGCTCTAACTTGTCCTGTTTGTGTCTAAAAAGTGACAAGAGATTACTCTCTCCACATCCCACAAATCCCCCTCTTCAACCCGCTCTTATTTTCTTCCTGCACCTGACTCTGAGCCACTCTTTGCGCTTCCCCTCTGTGCTGTCGGCGGTTAATTCATTTCCAGACTCTCATCAGTGAGGCAAAGTGTGCAGGGTCCCCTCTTCTCGTCTCTCCCTCCTCCGCTACACCATTTATCTCCTCTTCTCTAGGTAGGCAAGGAAATCAATGTGTCCACCGGGGTCATGGCCAAGAAGCACAGGAAGAAGAAGAAGAAGTGAGAAAGAGAGACAAGCAGAGAGAGGAGAAGCTAAAGAGAGACTGCAGTGTTTGAGCGCTCGTCCAGCCTTGCTGCCTGAAGCTCCCTCCCTCTTTCTCTTCACATGATCCTGTTCTCTTTTCCTCTCTGTTTCTCCCCTCCCCTTTTCTTTCCTCTCTTCTCTCATGAGCTCTGACGCTTTCCCCTTCACACACACATTCTCAAACACCCCATCCCTCCTCGGTAACTGTCCCCTAAACCTGGTAGTGCAAAAGGCAGGAGCAGTCATTCATATTCAAGCCACACCCTACAAGTGAGCACAACCAATCAGTATCTTTCAGTCCAATCCTCCCTCATGCACACGCCAATCATACCCTTACATCTACCAGATAACACATGCACAAACACACGCACACATACACACAGTATACTGTATGTGCAAACACCGACACACAGAGAACGTGGTGTGTTGTTAACATATCAGTGCTGAGAAGGCTGCTGTACTCGCGCTACAGTGTCCTCCTCCTCTATTCTCTGCCTCTTGCCTGGATCTCATTGCACATGCAGAGGTTGTTCTTGCACAAAACCCAGACTGCTCTCTGCACGCTTGACTTCAGTTATGTTCTTCTCTTCCTCTATCCCTCTGGTACTGGACTACAGTGTATGTGTAGCTGCATTTGGCACAGATGTCCACATTTCAAACTACTCACCTAAAGTGTGTTTTCCATATAAACAGTAGGAAGTGTGCAGTGCTGCTGATATTAACACAATATAACTGCATTCTCTCCACAACCTGCTCGCCATCTGGGTCAGTGGCTATATGAGTAAAGGAGGTTTCAAAGCTGCAGTACGGTATGGACTCGACTATATCAAGTACTTAATGGATTTCTGTTTCGTCTCCTGCATGTATGCAACGGCCTTGGAGCAAAAATGTGACTCGGTACCACTATTGACTGGATCACCCTGTTACCTGAAACCTCATCCAACACAAGGTTATACTGTAATGAATAAAATCCGTGTCCCAATTGCATTATCTGGGTGTGCTAGTCCAACTCTGGGAAATGTAAGTACTAACATGTTTACATGCATTTTTTTGATTGACACAATAATGTTGTTTTTTTTCTAATCTCATGTTAATGTACTGAGTGATTTACAATTTTTGTTTGAATCGTGAATTGTGTTGGTGATGATGGAGGAGGTTGAATTTAGGACTGATATTGCAGCCAGCCACTAGGGGGCGATTGAGATGTGCTGTCATGTCATCAAAGATACAGTTGAATCAAGTTTTCTGAAGACAATGTTACACCCTGTGTATGCTCATTCACACATGCTCCATACACAGTAGGGACCGTAAACTACATGTCATATGTACACATGGTTCAAACTTGCAGCAGGAAAGCCCAACACCCAGTCATTCAATCATGTTATCTAATAAAACATCCACTGCAACACAAGCACAACTCTACCGCCAAATGCAAACATTTGTTCTCAAGCACAAACACACAGGTTTGTGCAGGTATTCTTCTTAGGGCACTACATTGACTTCCATTCATTTGGACACTCACTAAACACTAAACAAAGTGTTTGTTAATGCCTATCCCTAACCTCAACCTCACCACAATCAAACCTTAGCCCTTAACTTAGCCCTTAGCACTTAACCAGTTCCTCAAACACGAGGTTCTGCATCATTAAGACCTTGTTTAAGTACTGAGCAGCAGCTTTGATGTCCTCAGCATGTATAAATACTGTGCACAGCTGGAAAAAAGAGGGTTTTTTTTGCAGCAAAGAAACATGATACACACCATGATGACATTAATCTGAGGGTTTAAAGTACTTTATGAATTGGTGTGATGTGAAATAAGGATGCAAATGGACTGATGTGTCAGACACACTGCACTCTGTTCTCCATGCAGGCAAAAGGGGGTAGGAGACAAGCTTGGGTTCCATTGTCTAAAGCTGGAATATGAGTCTCCTATGAATATCTACACTAAGTGACAAAACTGACTACAAGGAAAACTGTAGTGCGCACAGAGCATCGATATTAGCATATGTGAGAACGGCGAGACTGACAAATTATTTAGAGCTGTTAAGCTTATGCAACATCACAAAAAATGTTCCACTTCACACTTGTAATTTGATGCTATTTTGGGATGTTTCAAATCTGTATATATGTCTCTTTCAAGGCAACTTGTTTTCTTTAAATAGTGTGTTCAGGGTTTATAAAGCAGGGTTACAGCAGCACTGTGAGTCTGGGCATCCATTCCCGGATACGAACCTGTAATACAGAGGGTAAGAGCAGCTTTTGTTCTTCATATTACAATACTGTGCAACATTCTTTGGGCCACCAAACTGCATTTGTTGTTTTAGCAAAGCAATAATGACCATGCAGCATAATTCTCTATCACCTTTGCGTTACTGTCACAATAGAGAATACATCAAGAAAATATGGGAAGGTTTGTTTTTGAAGAAAAGTGTCAAGTATTCAGTGTGACCTAGCCTTCTACTTGAACAATAGCATGAAAAAACGGTGCTTGACCTATTTCATGTCAACAAATATCTGCTGTGAAAAAGGTCTATTGCACCAGGCTTAAGCATGTTTTAGATAAAGACATGCTTAAGCTTAAACTCAGTGATAGTTTGCTAATATATAAGACCAAATTTAAATTGAATCATTTTATATTATATAAATATTGTGAAATAATAAATTTAACCAGAACCTTCACAGAAAATGATGCAATTTTCCAAAAGTAACAAATCATATTTCTCATGGTAATTACATTAATTTAAAATGTTTTGGTTAAAACATATAATATGATATCAAGATATGACAATATTTTTTTCCTAGTATCCTCCAAAAGTCATTTATATAGTGCAGATATTCAGTATTCAGTAATCTAACATTGTTTCCTCATCATTAGAAAAAAATGCGTTCTCTCATCCAAGGTGGAATTAAAGCTTGTTCATCATTTGGCGTGTTATAAATGCACTTCAAGCAGGTTCTAATAGCCCTTGAAGAACTGCTTCACTGTTGGACTAAACAAAATCTCCTGTCAATTCCTGACCATGAATAATGTGCAGACTAAAATATCACATGGTGACCAGGATTTGCTATGCTCAGGTGCTGTCAGGACATCAACTTCCACAACTACAGCAGCTGTGTGGGAGGTCAATGAGATGACTAAAAGTGCATTTTTACAACAGCATGACATCAAAAATCATTTCTGAAACTGAGCCATAATGATTAATAACAACAGCTCTAGAGGGAAATAAACATGTGATACCCAACTGAGTCGACTCAAGATTTGCTTTGCTGACAAAGAGGAGATTTAGGTACAATAAAACCCAAAGCGATGCATCAAGACACCGACTACCTTATTGGTGAAAGGGGTATATACTGGATGAACAATGAATAATGCATAAGCAATGGTAGTACTTCAATAAAACATGCTGTAACAGCACATCATCTCAATTGTTAGTCTCTTTGTAAATGCAAAACACAATGGGATGATATATCTTTTTGTCTTTATTATTTTCAGTATGTAGCAAATAACAGCATTTTTTTTGATGCACAGTGACAACAGAACACTAAAGGAAACTGTCTATAGATGCACTAAAAGTATGACCTTAGCTGTGTGTCAATCTACCAAAGTATACATCTGGTTTCTCTAGCATGGCTGTATTACAACCTCGACCATGTAACCTGTATTTAAATAAAATGTGAAGATGTTCATTTTGAATCCAACTGATTTCTTACCCGCACACTCTCACCCCTGTTTAGACCAGATTGTGCTGTAAATCACAAGGTAACACAGCGAGGAGGACAGCCAAACAATGGCAAATTAAAAAAATGAATGTTTTTTTTTTAATAAAAGCACACATTAGCCATCATGCATGAATAATCCACAAAGCCAGAGAATTAAATGCAAATGATTCATAACATGGTCATCACAGCTGGATGTGTCTTAACGCCTTCACATGGTGGGTAGGAATTAATTACTGCTATTAAGTTAAATATTTAAGTCATATAAGAATTTAATAAGGGGATTTTACACTAGTCAAAAAACAAAGCAATTAAATATGAAAAGCATGTGATCCACCTATTGTTATATGCGCGTTTAAAATGCAATTAAGTCATACAAAGCTCTTTCACGCTTTCACTGAATATAGTGCCAGGGACACAAGGTAAAACAGATTTTAGCCATTTAACAAAAGGATCGCATAATATATGCCTGTTTCAGGTTTTTTTCCAGCTGGAAACTGCCCCTGGAGAAAATCTGCATTTTTAGCTAAACCAGCTGGTTTACTGTTTCCTCGTTAGTCACAAACTTTACAGATGATGAGAAAAGTGTAGAACATATACTTAAGATGTTACATAAGCAGGGGAATGTTTGATTCAGTGGCTAAAACATTGAGTTACATATCTAGTAATACAATTTTTTACTAAACAAAAGGAAAAGAAACTGCATGTCAATTTTGAAGCCTCTTAAGTCTCACAGCTCAGAGGTTCCCCTTTGTTTTTATCTCTTTATCACTCTCCTATTTCACCTGCATTGATGAGATTCTATTTCTCTTACAAGATTGAAATATTTTTCTTATTTCAACTATTTCACCGTCTGCCAATTCCATCACTGGGGAGAGATACCAGGCAAAAGCTATCCTCCTAATTGTTTTGGTCATGGACTGGGTAATGCATTTCCTTTGTGCCATAAATCGAGTCTACATTTTTCCGCAAAACTGAGGCCTGGGGGCCTAGAGAATAAAATAGTGAAACTAAAGCTCACATGGACCAATACGGGTGCAGATGGTGTCATTTTTCTGTCAACATTATACTGTGCAATTGGTTTTAACATCAAAGTGACAAGTTAAAGCCAAAAAAATTGTGTATATTTAGTAGCTTGCACGGTTGCCTTGCTGCAAAAAAAACCTTTCTGCATGGAGTTTGCATGTTCTCCCTGTGTGCATGAGGGTTTTCTCCGGGTTCTGCTGTTTCCTCCCACAGTCCGAAAACCTGCACAGGTTAATTGGACACTCTAAATTGAATGTGTGGTGTGAATGTGTGAGTGAATAGTGGCTCCAGCGTGTACCCCCACCTTTTGCCCTGTGTCAGCTGGGATTGGCTCCAGCGACCCTCATGTGGAGGATAGAGTGGATGAATTAATTATGCCTATATTATATCTATTATATATTATATCTTATTTAAGGTCTCTTAAGTTGTGAATGCTGTAGAAACACTAGCTCAAGCCCAGTTTGTGGTGAAAATGTGAAGAACAAAAATATGAGAAAAATTCATAACTTTTAGTTGCCTCATCTAGAGCTGTCTGTTGTGCTTTTCTGGGGTAAAACAGAAGATATGAACAGTCAGACCTCAGGAAGCAGACATACAAGGTACCTGAGACTGTGGCTTTCAAAATAACCTAATCAGCTAAATGTGTGTGATTAGTGCTAATTAGAAGCATTTTGAGTGTTAAAATATGACTTGACTATCAGCACGTTGATTTACAAATGAGGCCAAGTGTGTCACTGCAGATTTATAATACTTCAAGGGGTGCAGTGTGGAAAGCAGTGACCTTTTTAATGTATGTTTGAGATTAACAGACATATTCAGAATTTTAATTTATCACAAATAAATAATGTTATGAGGCCATTTTCTTTTATCTTTCATATTTCTAATAAAATACCCCAACAATCATGTGTACGAGAATCTGTATGTATACAACATTGTATGTTTTGTTTCCTAATTTTCTCTATTTAAAATGAATAATGCAGCCAAAAAATTGATGTGATTCAACCTGCAAAATACAAGGTGACTCCGTCCTTATAACAGATGTGCTGAGTCATTGTCGTGTGTGGGACAGTCGCAGTAATGCAGTAAATAAATACATTACCTTACAAGTTGTGAAAATTCAGTTCAACACATTTTATGGCAAACAACATCTAGGTTAATGGTTAATGGTTAATAGACTCATATGTCACAGAGTGCTTATAAATAATGGTAGCAGGCTAGTGATTAGCATAACGAAGCTGTGAACAAGATAGAGCTGTGGAAGAGTGGAATCCATTATTCACACCTTGTGGCTTTCTCATTAGTCCAGTTCAAGGGATATAATTACTCATGGCCAATGATCAATTATGACAAAGGCAAACAATCAGTATCTCTGACATAATGATGGTTTCATTTTTTTCCACTTTACTTATTGACAAGGAAATGACATCCGGATGCAGCATTAGTCAGTCTGTGAAAAACACTTCCAACCTGTCTGAGGAAATCCTTCAAATCTGCCACGAATTTTTCAGCTATAAATACCTTCATCTATTCATCTTCATCAATATCTCCCATCCATTCATCAAACATTTCTGCCATATGGGGTGTCAGCTGCTTCATGACCAATTCTGATCTCTGTCCTAGCACAAAACCCCTGGCACCTGCAAACATGATGTATGCAGGTGTGACATAGCTATGATTTGCATTCTGCTGCTAATCCGTCCTAGCGAGAAGGTTATTACCCTGCTTGCCAGTCAAATGTGGCCCAAGAACAGACAAATAGGCTGTCTGTGTGGACATGTATTTATGGACATGAAGGGAAGAAAAATCCCTCAGGGAGGAAAGAACCAGTGGGGGGTGGGGGGTGAGACTCGGCTGTAAATGTATCCATCCATTTTACTGACACAAGCACACATCTCACACATGCAGAAACACACTGTGGGGCATGTGCACGTCACCCCCACTGTGATAACATCAAGGCAGGTACTTGATAGGCTTATAAAATACATTACTCCCACTCAACGAGTCCCCCCCCATGCCAATGATTTGGATTACAGGTTTAACACAAAAACTATTTTATAGAGGGGAAAGCCTAGTGATACTTGTTCACAGCTAAGTCATTGCTTAAATAGTGAAAATCATATTTTGTTACTACTGTACACGCACCCCCCCGCCCCCCCAAACAGAAACAGAGACATATTATTGTCATATGACATATAAGATAAATCATTAACTCTGATTGGTGAATATCAATTCCACTGTATTGTTTTGCTGTTAAGACTGAAACGCATGTAGTGTCTGAAATACAACTTTGGCTCCCAAATGGCCCCATTGTTCCGTTGGCCTTATTCATTACACAGATTATATTCACCACGTGAAACTGAATCCTGCTGTCTTCTGAAATGAGTCCATAATAGATTCCTCAGTGCCACGATGCATATGGGTGAATATCCAAATATATGGTATTCACATGATATTTAACGAATCAGTATCTTTGAAATTGCAATTGCTACGCATTTATTTTGTCAATGGATGTGTCAACTGTTTGGACAAATGAGATGCAGTGAATTCATTTGTACAACGATTGAACATGATCTAATCTAGATGAATCTGTACAAGTGTAATAATCTGTGTTTACTTCACTCAGTGCTACCTTGCTTAAATTAACTTCACAATCTATTAATAGACAAGAATTCAGATTAATCACATCAAAACACATGCACACACAAAAACAAGGCTGAAATCCCACTGTGAGTAATCTAATCAGAGGAGTGTTCAGACAGGTGGCCACGTGTAGGCAGACCTGTTTGATCCAGGAGAGCAAGAGCACCAGGGAGATAACAGCACTAATGTCCCCGGAGATGTGCCACATCAGCTGAGTGTGTTACTGTGTATGAGGCAGTCGTTGCGTCTGGTGAGCTCCATCTTTCTTATGGTACCTTGTTCAATCCCAAAGCTCATGAAAACTTTAAACAGCAGTATGCAATACAAGGCCTGACATGGCCTATTCAAACTAACTGGACAGCAGATGTTTGATCTAATGTTAACATCGTTAAAAGCGTTTTTTGGTGTGTATGCAAGCTTTGTGCAATGTCTAGTACAAAACTTAAAAAAAGAGGCAGAACTAGTAGTTCATTGTGAATCCCTTAGTTTTGATATAAATGTCCAAAAAGGCCTAAAAAGATAAACTGCACTTTTTTTAATTGCTGTCCAAAACTGGGTAACTGGGATTTGTTGGGGTTGACAATATACAACTGGGCTATTTGTGTCATATTTATTTAATGATTAGCATTACAATCATTTGCTTTTAATTCTTGCACTTGATTTTATGTATCATTTTTTTTAATTTGGGGTAATATCTTAATGTAAAACTCTTTGTGATTATATATGAGAAAATGTGCTATATAAACAAATGTTACTGCTTACTAACACATACTTAGAAAGAGTAGCGGAGTAATAAATTACATGGGTGGTTGAATTGGTCAAATACAGGATTTTCTCCAAGGACTGTGAGGTTTTGTCCTATATTGTCATTATTTGGAGTTTTAGTTTAGTCTCTCTCTGTGTCACCAAACTATCCATCTGGCAGAAAAGCTGCCAGAAAGCTGTGTATCTGCAGCCTCAGCCCAAATCAAGTTGTCAAGGTTGTAAGGCACTAAATAAATACAGGCCATTTACCAAAATCCACATAAAATCAAAATTGTGCACTGGGGTAGAGGTTGACCTGATCTGTCCTGATCCAGCAGCTAACAGTCAATGGTGCATGGTAAATAAAAATCTGCAGTCAAAGAAAAAAGCAGGATCACTTTTCTTTCTAGATGTTTGATACCAGGTACCAAGCAGTTTATTCATCGCTGTGCTGTCCTGTGGAGATGTTTCCTGATGAATAGTAATAAAAAGCATCACATCATCTACTTTCTACATATGTTTAAACATTTACTCATGCTGGTTTGCTTTTATTATTATTGCTAAGAGACTGTTGTATGAGCAGTTGCCATTAGACTTAATTTGATTTAATCTATTCTCCCCTGACCGGCAAAAGTCAACAATCAACGAGGCATCTTCTCTGATGATTATGCGCGATCCATTCTGATGTTCTGTTTAAACTTCAGCAGGCTGTCTATTGTCTACATGCCTAAATACATTGAGTCACTGCCATATGATTGGCTGATTAAATATTCACATTAATAAGCAGTTGAACAGGTGTACCGTATCTGGATCACCAACAAAATCAAATCACTTCTTCCATGGGTTATCACCTACATTCCCACAAAATGTCATCAAAAGTCTCACAAACAAGCCAGCAAAAAGACAAACAGGAAAACAAGAAATAAACATAATCTGCTTGTGGAGGGAATCAAAGGCAGATACAGGTTTGAAGACTTGTGGTTGCCCAACATTTATTTTAGATATTTTTGTTGTTTATGTCTGAAGACATGAGATTTCTCCGTTCTCAGTTCTCAGTCAATGTGGATAATGTGATCATGATTCTTATTGTGACTAAAGTAAACTATAATTAAAAAAAAAATCCCATTAAAAATAAACAAAACCCACATAGTGTTTTTCTCAATACTACTCTACCAGTGCAATTTGTGGCCTCAAGTCTTTTTGTTTCTATTGACATGTCCTTACAAACCTTTCAGAACAGGTCAGAAATGTGTTTTTTAATATTAAAAAATAATTAGGAAAAGGAATGAAATGCATATTTGCTCTGTGGCAGTTTTCAGCAACAGTAATTGGTGAACTGAGCTCAAAAAGCTGGACAATGTATAGTCCCATCAAAAACATTTAAGAACGACAAGGCCAGTTTCTTTGTACATTGTATGTTGTTCAAACCTTGATTAAGTAATTAGACTCTTGGTTTTAACCCTGGGTTTTTCCCATGAAGATTGCATTTGTTGTTAACTGATAAATGAATAAGACCAGAGAAATGTCTATAGGAGGAAAGCAAGCCATTCTGGAGATGAGAAAGGGATCGACCAGAGTCATTGCGCAAACATTGCCGAAGCCGCTAAAGCAAATTGAAGTGTCCTTAACAAGACTGGGAAAACAGACAGAAGCAAATTGACTACTACTGTTGTACTGAACCGACAGATCAACCAAGGATAACAACAGCTCTGTGAGCTGTGATGAATCAGCTGAGCAGACTGAGGACACTGAAGAAAGATGAGCAACAAACGTTTTAGAACAACTTCTTTGAACTGATGGAGCATAAGATACACCTCTAAGAGGTACAATGCAAAAGACAATGCACAAGCATTGTTCACACATGCACAGAGGTTGATACTCATATCTATCCATCCATCTATCTAAGTTTAGGATTAACATCACATAAGAAGAGCCCAAAACACAAACACACGATGTCATGGCTGCTCCAGGGATGCAGCAAAGGTTATACAACCAAATGCTAATCACTGTTAATTTACTGTTTTGTACTTATGTACTGTTGCAGTCTTATACAAAAGGTGCAATGCCTTAGTTGTTTAACACCCTGAGAAGTAAGTAATGTGCCGGCAAGATTTCATTTGAAACACTTCCCTCCATATTCATCTTTTGACCAACTATTTTCAGTGCACAACCTACTAAAACATGCCAGTGCACTTTCAGCTCCAATCATGTTTGAGTGGGACTCAAATGAGACAGATTCAAAATAAGATGCAATTTATTAGAGAGTGTTTGTGGGCCTGAAGGACACAATGAAGGTTTGAGGTTTTAGTTTTGGCTTTTTGGCTTTGGACATTTACATTTACATTTACATTTAAGCATTTAGCAGATTTTGAACAGACATGATGTGTTCTTGTAACCCAATGTCATCTTTACCATTAATAGTAAAATAGATAAGTTAAATTATTAAAGAGTTTCATAGCCCAGATGCACAGTGGGATACATGTTTTGCTTTAAATTGCAATGGATGTTTCATCTAAAACAAATGTATTTCCCAAGATGATACCAGGAAAGCAATGCTTTAAAAACTGAATATAACTTAATAATTTACATTGTTTTATATATATTTCCTACTTAGATTTTCATTCTGCTCTTGTCTACACCACACATGAAAATCATGCAGCTCTGTCATTTCTCCACAGACTCACTAGACAGCTCACTTAGCCCCCTGTGGCAGAATTCAAAACTGCAACCTTGCACTCCAGTGACATTAGCATCACCATTATCATCAGGGGGCAAAAAGGCTCTGCTGTGTCAACTCTACCCACGGGAATTTAAGCAATTCATAACATTACAAAACACCAAACTGTCCTTTGTTAAAAAAGACTCCCCGCTATGACAAAAAAAAGGCCCTTGGTGAACAGGGCATTAACACATTGATGCATTTTCATTTACAGCTCACAAAAAGATGTGTTACACTGTGGAATATCAGACATAATGTGCTTTTCTTCCGAAGCACTAATGAATAAAAAATGAAAAGTACAAACATAACAACCTGGTAAGACAATAATGTGCCAACAATTCAAGGTTAGGTCAGGAATAATGTGGCCTAGACTGCTATAAAGCAAACATAGTGTAGCTGCTTTTCGTGAATAATTCATGAAGGAATTACCAAGTTATTAATGCAAGGACTGTGATTTTCTACTGCAGTTTGCAAAACGCACAGTTTGTTTTAAGCTCTCCATTTCTTGGTCGCATTTTAGGTTTAAAAAGTTTTAGAATTTATAACAAAACCATCAGAAATCACAGAGTCCCTGAGAGCTAACAGGCTTCTGTCAACAACACTCTTCAACTTGTTTTGTAACATTATCCTCCACTAAAGGAAGCAAACATAAGTGTCAGCCGTCGTATGCCTTGTGACTTCTGGCAGCTTTTGTTTCCCTGGAAACTAATCCACAAACTGTGGCAGTAAATAAGTACCTTGTGAACTCCCCAGTGACAAACTGTGACTGTTAATTATATTATAGAGCTAGATGGGAAGACAAGGACAAAAGGAGAACTTTTGACCTCCATCCCTTTATTTATCCATGTCTTAAAGTACTTCAAAAATGCATTTGACTACCACTGTCTCACGCCAGCATCAAACATGGGCTTATGTTTTAGTTACAGCCCTTTGGCGTTGTTTTGCCACTCTTTGTGGTCATGTTGCTTTCCTTTCAGGTAAAAACAGTCACTGCAGTGGCCACCAAATAGCCGGAACGCTGAAGTAGTAACTCATCCATGTTTATGATGAACAGTGCATGTGTATATGTGCATGCAAGTAATTTGTAATGTGTGTGATTTGTTGACTCAGCCCAATCTCAAAAGATGTTTTCTACACATACTGCATTTGATATCTTATCTGACATAAACCTCACAAATGAAATAAACTGCAACCACCACACATACTGACCATAACATGGTAAAACTAAATGTGTTAGGTTTTAAATACAGTGTGAGTGAAGGCTTCAGGCTGTAAAAGGCAAATGGTTGGTATTGATATTGCACTTTTCTAGTCTTCATGACTTAACACTACATTTCTTGCCATTGACCCTTTGACAAACATCCATACAGCACATCTGTTTACAGCAAATTATCTAACACATTCCATTCACACCTATCTGCATGCTGCCAGGAGCAGTGTGGGGTTAAAGGTTATATAAAAGCAACAGAGTGGGCCACGAACTGTGTTTATGTTAGGTCTGGTGTTTATAACGCAGCTTGTGCACTTAAACGCATGGGGTGTCAGCAGAGTGAGCAGAGAGCTGCAAAGTGTTGGAAATGCTGAACAATCCAAACCTAAAAAGCCTCAGTAACACAGTCTAAAACATCTCAATCAGAGGAGGAGGGAAACGAGGGTCTGCACTGGAGATGCGTTAAAATACAGACATGGTCGGAAAGAGACATGCTGGTGTGGATTATTTTATCCCAAACAGGAAATCAGCAACTTCAGGCAAGGTTTGCATATACTGTTTGTAGATATACATGAATATCTATATACACATATATTTAAAAGTTTTCTACTTGGCTCAGAGTATAGACTCTGTGGGTATAAGTGTTACACTTGGAAACAGTTTTTTTCATCAATAACAGCAGAATGTCTGCAGTGTGACCTGTTTCTCATGGACACAACAACTTAAATGCTGACTAATTACAAGGCTTGAACACTTTAGTTACATCAAATTTAAATAGTGAATGAGTAACCTCTTCCGTGATCTCCCTTCACAGAACAAGGTAGGGAGTGTGTGTGAGTGGAGTGGGAGTTATGGAGCAGAAGCTTGCAAAGGGCACAGCAATCACTGCAACAAAAGCCTTTTCATGAGTGTTAGTTACTGCCATGTGGAAATTAGTGTTACCAGGAGCTAATGGCTTGTGACATCAGCCACTGTGAGGTGTTTGGGGATATATTTAGATCAATCATCATCATAGCAAGAAAACCTTAGTGTTTATTGTAAATGTAGCACAGGTTTGAAAAAAACATGAGAATGAAAGTAAATCCAGTACTGAGTAGTGCTGAAATGAAAACAATGCATAAAAATCAAATTAAAGGCAAAAAAGATTCCAAATCCACTTTTATTTTATTTTTTTTACTTATCTGTGATAAAATAAAAGTTCTATAATTCACTTATGAATCTTTTCATGAAGACACAAACATACAAGTGTTGGCTTAGTTTCATCACGATACATTTTGTGATAAATACATAAATACATTTCCTTTTTTTCATTTTTCAACAACAATTTAATTAAAAATGGTATGGTGACATGTTTTAAGGGAGTTACCATTTAAATTGTTGCCTGGAGTAACACATTATATCAAGTTTGCATTCAGTTTGCATTAAATCTTGTCTACATTTTATGTAACCTGAATTATTTTGTTAACTTGTGCTCATTTCAGTTGAAATATAGTCCACAAAACCATAGGTTTTTGTCATATAAAGAAAGTCCAACCAAGATGATAAGATATACATCATTTAATAGCCTTTTCCGCTGCTCTCAAAATGTAAAAAAGTAATAAAATAAACTACCATATTCTGACTATAATGTGTGTGTACACCTATTATTAAAAAGTTGAATTATTGCTCTGGTGACTATGATTAACTTTAGTGTATATGTTTAGCTGTTCCTGTGATATTCAGTTGAATTCTACTGTAAATTCATGATGAGCATCTAAAGCATGAATTGAATTTCATTGTTACTAACCAATGTATACGCTTTCATTTCAAGTCCACAATCCACTACTGAAGACATTCACATGGGAAGATGTGTTATGGTCTGAGAAGACCAAGATTGAACCTTTCAGAATAAAAAAATAACAAATCACCAAAACTTCACCACAGTCATGGTGAATATTTGTTTTCACACCTAAACCCAATTAGGATGTGATGAGTGAACTGAGTGGAATAGGAAGAGTCAGCAAATATTGCCAAGCCAATGTACCATAATGTCGTGTTACTCCTACCTTTATATCACAAAACCTAATAGTCTGTGGACTTGTTATATCATCCCTTTGGTTCAAAGAATTTACAGAAATTACAGACACTACAGTGGAATTTTGTGGAACAGTATTCTGCTCCATTATGAAAAACTAGTCTACAGTTTCATATTCTTCTTAGTGCCAGCCCTCGAAACAAGCAGCAAAAACAAAACAGTGCCTGCAGCAGTCAACAGGGCAAGAGTCAGAGTCCTTTTGATAAAAAAATCTTAACCAATAAGTGGTAAAATTCTCAAGTTAATGCTACATAAAAGCCATGAAGTGACAACCAGAAGAAGTGAAACATGGCAGCAGCTTGGTGAGATGGCAAAATAATAGATGTAATGAGTAGCATTATGTGTGTTTTTGTATGGGAGAAAATTCCCTTATTTCTCTTTTCTCGACCTGTGACGAGATGATGTGGAAATTCAGCAGCAAATACTGGCACTTCAAAACTTCAAAATTCATTTCTATGGATCCATTATCAACACTGACTTTGCTGAGCACACTGCTGAGCAAGCTGTCATTTTTGTGAATAAGCCTGGGCACTGGGAATTTGCTCTCATTGATAGCATGGCTGCCATCAAGCACAGAGAGAAAAACAAAAAATGGAACCACTTAAGTCTCACCTGAGAAAATGTACACCTGCTTAGGACTATGATATCTTACTTGTATGTCTGTTGTTTTCTTCTCGCAGTTCGGCAGCCCGTGGCCAAGTGGAAAGGGAACTTGGCTTGTAACTAGAGAGTTGCTGGTTCAAGACCCCAGCAGGTCAAAAGGGCTAGGGTACCCCTAAGCAAGGTACCCAATTGCTCTCTGGGTGCTACTTTATTAATCCTAAGGGGATTAATAAAGTTTTAGATTTGAACAGCATTTTATGGCTGTAGACTGTAAACCACTCTTTCACCCATACCAGAGTACACAGAAAATCTGTGATTTTTCATCATGGTACACAGGACTGGTCGCTCCACTACTGCTACCTAGAGATGAGACAATACCACTTTTTTGTGAACAATATCACACATTTCATTTTAGACAACACAACACACTGAATCATTTCAAAGACATTTGTGTAGCAAATATTGTTCTCCCAGCTAAAATGTTTTACTATTTAATATTTACATTTTTAGTCAGTGCATAGTGAAGCATGTAATATATATATTTTTGGATGGTATCGAATTTTACATTTTTATCTGTCCAAAATCTGATCCGGTGATTTTGACTGGTATCGGACCGATAAAATCTTCATTCTGTCTCTGCTGACAGCCATGTTATCAGTAAGAGCGCTCGGCAAAGGCGCTCGGCAAAGTCAGTGTTGATAATGTGCCTGACAACCTCACTTCAACAACATCTGAACTATCAGATCAAGAAAAATAGATATTTAAGCATTGCAGGTTTTGGGGTAAGAAGCTACAACTGACAAGAAGAGAATTATAGTCACAGCACAAAAAAGAAGCGCTTCATTAAGACAATGTGTGAATGAGGTTGAGTGTTTGAGACAAAACAGACTTGAATGAATCTCTTTCAAGGTCTCTGCAGTGAGTTGAAGATAACTGTTCAAAGAGGCTCCCCATTCAGCTGGAGACAAATGTAACAGCTTAAAAAATATCCAAATTCTACAAGCATGCAAAGACACATCTGAGAAACACCAGAGCAGTAATTCCAGCCACGAATTGCATGTATTTGAATAGGAAAACGTTTTTGAAATAAAGTGAGAGGAAAATCGAAGCTGTGTAAGTTGTCAACTACAAAACCCATTTTACTTTGTATTCAGAGTGGCACTTTCCAGGACACTATAGGGTTTGGAAAGTTTCTGAAGGCATTGTACTTCAAATCTAGTAGACAGATTCTCTTCATTTTAAAGTCATGAACATTGATTTTCTCTCTGAGGCTATGGCGTGAGCTGTGTCGAGGGAGCCAGCTTCAATAAAGTTAGACTTAATCTATTAAGATTGCCAAAGAGTGGCTGCCAGAAATGCATGTAAATGAAAGTCAAGCTCTTACTTACAGATGTTTCATTCAGCATAGGCCAATCATACAGATCGTAAAGTCATCATATCAAGAAACAGAGCTTGGGAAAAGGGTTTGTGAGAAAAGAGAAGACAACAGAGGATGAAATATTTTTGACTTTGCGGGACGCCTACATATTTAAAGAATGCAATATAGAACACACAATTACATGTTATGTAAAGATTAGTCTACAATTTCACCACCAAGACGGACTAAAAACGCAAGCTATACAGAATATAGTGTAAATGCTTCCTGCTATTTTTATCACCTAAATAAACAACCTAACTACAATATGCAGTATGTCAGTTAGGCAGATTAAATTATGGTGAACAACACTGAGATAAAGGAGGAGAGGAGGGGAGGAAACATTAGGAACTATAGAGTATTTTTTTCTGTGTTAAACTGGGCGTGAGACTGGGAGTATGCAGCAGTAAAAGAGTGTGGTTGTGGCATGTGGTTTTCACTCAGCACTAACGTCTCCGCAGAGGGAGGGAGAGAGGGAACAAACAAGAGCCTTCACGTTCACCATGTAGGCAGCCGTGTTGGTGCCTCACTTCCCGAGAGGACCAGCTCCAGAATAAAACATCTTCCATGGGGGACATTCAGTAGCTTTGTGCAGTTAAATACAAATTGTTGTTGTGTAGCTATGGCTGTCAAACACTCTGCACTTTGATTTACCTTCCTTGTTGTTGAGGGAAACAAATCTGTTCCCCACATGACCCATATATAGCGACAAGGCACATTTGACAGAGATATAAGTATATAGGTCCTACATGTGTCCACAAAGACCATTTTTGTTTAAACTCTGATTGATGAACGGATTTAGCAAACATTCAGTGTCAGTTGGTTATTTTTAGAGGGGTTGGAGGGCGGATCTTGTTACCAGACTGTCGCCACTCTGTTTCCAGTCTTTATGGTGGTATGGCATTACTAAATTGATACCAAATTTCAGAAATGTAAAAACTGACTCTAATTTATTTATTTTTATTGATACAGCCCAATATTACAAATGTTGTGTCAAGGGCTTTAATATGCATGATGAATGAAACCTGTCATTTAAGACATTTGACTGAACACTGAGCAGGAGAAGACAAAATGAAATCCCAAAGTCATTGTGGGAACTACAGGAGCTTGGCGGCCCAAAACTTTCCATCATATGCACACTCATACGATCTAAAACAGCTGACGTGACCTGTATTTTTGTAGAAAAGAAAAAACTACAGATTGAACCCACAAAAGTCTGGAGTCTTGTGACTCAGTGACTCAGTAGGGTGATGCTTCTTTAATCTGTCATTCATAAGAACCACATGAATCAATACTTCAATCAAACACTTCCAAATAACATTCTGTCAAATCCCTAGCCAGAATATACTTACTTGCTGACATACAGTATATGAAATTCTGGGGAAAAGAACAACTGATGTACCATTTTGGGTCTCCTATGGTTTGATATCCTAAAGTCTAATACAGTTTTTAAAGTCTAAAACTGTTCGATCTCCTTTACTCTGCTGTAACTACTGAGGTTAATCCACCAGAATACTTCAATCTTCCTGCACCTTATCTAATACTGGCCCAATAATTAATTCATATCAGACTTGGTGTGTAATGTTACTGTATATCTTATAATATAAGATGTAAGTTGTCCTGCATAACCATAACTAAATGTATTTTCATAATCTCTCACTGAGCACACAAATCATGCACATAATCCAACTGTAGTCATTCACGCCATGGCTTTAACCTAAGAATTTATTTTTCATTTCTTTTTTTCACGCATCTTATTCAAGCAAGAGTAGATATCAGAATATAAAGGATTGTGTTACATACACCACAATCCAACACTTCTCAGCTATTTCTTCTTCTCATGGTGGGGATGAAGAAAAGTGGGCTTTGAGAACAGGATGGTGCCGGCAAGAAATACAGTGAGGGAACAAAGGGAAAGGGGAAATCTGGCAAAAATGTGCTGAAGCAACTGTGGGGAAATTGGGTGAGTGCATTCAGAGCAAAATAGCGTACACACACACACCTGCAGGCAGCAGTATAATGTAGCCTTGTTATATGCAGCCTCAGTAGAGCGAGTGTTATCCACAGACTTTCCACACCTAGAGAAACCTGCATGTCAGCAACAGAGCAATAGCTGGACAAATAAGACCAGCTGTAACGATTAAAGAAAACACTCCACACCATATTTTTCTAAGCTTCCATCAAAAATTCTAGATGCCATATTCAATATAAAGCTGTGGGAAAAAGGAAAAACACAGACTCAGGCTGAGAAGTCAGTGTATTGGCAGCAGCTTTGGTCTTGGGCAGCTAAATGTAAACAGTGGGCAGCTGCCAAGTGTCCAAAAGCCATCATCAGTTCAGCCCTGCTGGAGCTGAAGAAATGTGGGAGGACACGAGGAAAAGAAGTTGCCTCCTTGTCTTTGCTGCCTCTGTGCACATCCTGGAATGTGTCAAAGCAGTCGAAGACTGTCACTGTAAGCTGAAAGGACCATGAGCAGCAATCTATACGTTACACATACAACAGGAGATAACTTTATTTCTAATTTGCCACCATGGTCCTTAAGAGCTTTTATACTGTTAAATTGATGTGAGATGTTCAGCATAATTCAGCAGCCTTTCAGAAATGGATTCTACAGCATCCATTACATGTTTGTTTGGTTTATAGGTCCAGTGTGTAACTCTTAGAGGGTTTAGTGACGGAAATGTATTATACTAACCATATGTTAGTATTAGTATGTCTTAAATAACAGTTTGGTTTTCCTAGCCTTCTACAGTAGCACAAATTGACAAAACAGGTCATTATTATTTCCATTTCTGATTGATCGATTGATTGAAATATATTATCACAAATTACAAAATGCATCTGCTAAAGAAAAGAATGCCTTATTTGCATAATATTAAAGTTATATCCAAAAGAAATATAACATGATCAGTCCTGTGATTGCCTCATGATGCTCATTATCATAGATGTGTTGTTATTTGTGATACTGTTAACTGGTGATGTGTTGTCGTGAGTGTTTATTTTGTCTCTCACATTTTTCAGAATGAGGATACATGAAATAATGGGAACACCTCCTGAAGACCATACAGCTGAATCAGCAACAGATTTGACAAGCATCAGCTGCTGTGCGCTTCATCAAGGAGTTGTGTATAATTACATACTGTAAACAAGGCAATCAGCGATGGCAGACTTCACCCCATTCACGCAACAAGCCTCTGTCGGCCTATATGTGTAAAGGACTGTGTGGCGGAACGGTAGAGCGTCTGACTCCAAATCAGAAGGTTGTGTTCGAATCCACGTCAGGTTTAAAATTCTTGGGCAACATGTGTGTCCATCACAAAATCTAACAAGCCTCTGTCGGCCTCTGTTGCTCATATTGCAAGCAAGTGCGGAAGCACACCACAGACACCAAAAGAAAATACTTCACTCCCACTCCATGGGGTGAAGTAACTAGACCCTCTTGTTTGAACTGCTGAAAAGAGGAGATGGGGCAGTATTGAAAAGTAGCATTCCGGTCTACTTGTCAGTGCACATATAAATGGCCTTTCACGCTCTATGACAACATACCACTCAAGACGAAAAAAGGAATTTATTCTATAGCATCTATTCCGAAGAGTTTTATCTTTGATTCTGTAGAACTGATGCCAAAAGCTGTCATTTAGCATTTATATTTTTGTATGGCTGTGATTTTGTTTGATGCTTTCAAATCCCACTGGTGCAACAGTGCATATACCACAAGACAGCAAAGAACAGCTCCTGTGTTCTGTGGATTTTCTCTTAATCCAGCCTTATTGCCCTCATTTAAGAGGAAATACATTTTTAATGTGCCACATGTTATGGAGCAGCATCATCTGGGAGAAGTTAGGACTAAGGGCACATTGTATGGCAGTGAATTCCTCTGCATGGCTTTGAGTGAGGCCTTAAGTTTCTCATACCCCTCAAGAATAAAAAAAGAAAAAGTGATGGGAGGGAATCACTAAAGGAATGGTTGGTATTCTGAAACGTGTTTCTCCAACACAGGTTTATTTCAGTCTTTCATCAAGATCCATAGAAGCTCTCCGCAGCCAATTGACCAGCTTTCGTTCTCTCACAATACCACATTATGGACAAATTATAGTACAGGTGGACATTGAGCTCAAATTGGCTATGATTATCGTTATCCCTTCCTTGAATAAACTTAGTATAACATTCATTGACCTATTCAGACAAGATAAATGAAATGGCCCACCCCTTCCATTTAGACTAACTCAGCCCACAAAAGCTGCCTGATTAAATCTCACAAACAAGGTCACATCCAAGTTTGAAACAGAAAATAATCTAAAGAGGAAAGATGAGAAGCAGAGAAGATAAGTCAGCAAAAACAATCTGTGAGAGTTGAGTCAACTCAACTCATTTGGACAGTAAGAATATGTGAAATGAACTTACCACTTCTTTCACACTCAGCACTATATGTCCAGACTGTCCCTCTTTTTCCTCAGTGTTTGACAAAACTTCACTAACAGCTCTCTCTTTCTCTCTCTCTCTCTCTCTCTCTCTCTTTCTCTCCCCCCAACATGTTTGCACGTGTCTGCCACTGATCCACTACGTTGCAAAAGGGCGACATCTAGTGGCAAGTAAGCCTAACCCACATCTAAAAGGAAGCAATAAGAGTCCCTTGTGGAGCGGGTTGCTGTTGGCCCCTTGACAATTTCCACTGGTAATTTATAGGCTAATTTGCTTTGACTCGGTGGACGATTTAAAAGCAGTGACTGATGAATACAAACAGCTTCTTAGGATAAACCACACAAGCAGTGGATTACAAGTACACGTTCTATATTTCATCATATGCTATTTCTATCATATGATGAGCATTTGAACATACCATTATGTTAGAGATGGATGAAGTGGGTTTTTCAATGATGTTCAACTTAATGCAAATAGAAAATACATCTAAAAGGTTAGGGATCTGTCCTGAGTTCTGTTATAGATTTACATTTACATTTTTTGTTTAGACTGGGAGACAGCCATCTCCATCTGGCATTGCTATACTGTACTTTTTGGCATTGTTTGCACTTTTTAAAATGACTCTTACAGACAGTCACAATATTTTTCAATAGTGCAGGAGTTAGGGGGTATATGGCTGGAGGTCAAATGTCTGAAGGGGTACGGGACTGTGAAAAGTTTGGGGAAAAAAATGCTGTAAAATAATATACAGTATGTTGTCTGAATCTATACAAAACCTATTGCATTAAAACTATTGCATATACTATTTTTAGAACTGCAATGTTAAGGGAATTTTATCATTATGCTGCCAAGGCCTCTGGATTAAGACACTGCTTTTGAGTATGGGCACATACAGTTACCATGACAACGATACAAAATGTAATGGTTTCTTAAATGATACTGTAATTGCAATTTGGGTTAATTGTTCATGTAGTTGTTACTGGAGGGCAAGAAGTTAATCGGGAACAGGTGCTTTATTGTAGCTATTAAATCAAATCACAAAATCTAATGGCACGTAATAGAAATTCTGTGCAAACTGAACAGTTTGTGAAATTCACATGTTTCATGCAATCAAAATGCAGAACATGAATGAACCAAACCAACCAGATAAAGCATTAATGGACGTGTCCCTATTTACATTTTCATGGTATTTAATTTGAAACTCTCATCACCATGTCCCATTAGAAATATATCTGAATGCTTTTGTTTCAGGGAATTCAAAACTCAAAGTAAAACATTTGTAGCATTATTAAAAACCTTTTTTGCTGAGATATAATTCATAATGTTGAGCCCCTGGAAATATACAGCCTCATTGAACTCTTTCCATACACCTATAACAGAATAGCATATAATTTCAAACTATGATATATTTAAATATGTTTAAAACTTCAATGGTTCTTCAATGGTTTCTCCCTCCACTGTGTATGTGATTTATTTATCTAGGGTATTTAAATCTTAACAGTGTGTTGTGTATTTGCTGATTTTATACAAAATACATAGTTTTGGGTAAGACTCTGGGGAAGACTCTAGAAAATATGTCAAATGTGATTTTTCAGTGTTTTATTCACATTTTAATTGAGCTACTCACTTTAGGGGTCGCCACAGAAATCCTGGATCATCTGCACAACATCCATGATCCTTCTCTTTGGTCTTCTCCTGCCTAAATATAAATAATGATAATTATTCATGATTCTTCTTCTTCTTTCAGCTTCTCCCTTTAGTGGTTGCCACAGCAAGTTCATCTGCCTCCATCTCATTCATTATTCAAAAAGCAAACAAAATTATTTTATATGTTATCCGTTCACTTCAAAGTTGTGCTATATTCTGGAAAATCTGGATGTGATTGAAAGATTTACAGAATTATGAGGGGCCTTTGAAGCTTGGGAAGTTCTGTCCAACCTTTTATAACCACATCACCAGCAGCTGCACCCCTGTTTGTTTTATTTTGTTGAGTGTTTGGGATAAAATGATGGTGGTCATGTTATATTTGGATGTCTTCTTGCATATGAGAGTTAATTGTACATGTGCAACAAGTTCCTTGTTAAATAAAATGGGGATGAAAATCTCGGCAGCTGTAAAACCAGCTCTGTCAAAAAATACACCGCCTGTTTATTTTATTTTGCACAGACTTTAGAATGAAATGGTGGGTCTTATGTTATATGTGGACGTCTTCTTGCATATGAGAGTTAATACCACATGTTTAACAGGGTTCCTGGCTAAATAAAATGGAGATGCAAAACTAAAGTAACTGAAAACATAAAGTACTGACCTCGGATAAATAATCATCACTAATAAATCCCAAAAAGTATCGCCTTCGAGGCGTAGCTTGCCATAAAACTCCGATGCCCGATAGTTTCCCGATTCAGCTGTGCGCGTTCCCGTCGGATGCATGCTTTTCTCGGCAGGTGCGGAACTCTGCATGACACCGGTGCCTATTTCCTCCTGTTGAACGGCGCCGCGCTTCCGCCTCCCTGACATTCCGCCTGCCTCACGTGTTTGCTGTGTATAAAAGGGTCTCTCTCTCTTCTCATCATGTCCAGTGTGTCACCAGACAAGCGGTTGAAGATGGAGTCAGCGTTGAACCAGTTGAAGAAACACACCGTGGTTGTGGCCGACACGGGAGATTTTAACGGTAACCACTGCATTTATTCTTCGTTAGCTGCTTAGCATGCTAACTAACGTATGTCATTGGCCGTCGTGTCATTGAAGTGTCAGCGTCCGTAGTGTCAGTTCATATACCGTTAGCTAGCAAAGTAGCACTCTAACCAACTCCCAGCTAGTTGTACACTATCTTTGTAACTACACAGTCTGGTAATCCGATTACTTGTTAACGTTACCAAGTTTAGTAACACTAGCAGCTTTACGTTAGCTGCACCAGCTTTAATGCGCGAACAGTAATTTCCATACATTTTACTTCCAAAAAACTACGACTACGCATATCGACCAGGCTCCAATAAAACTTGACGTAGTGTGGTGATGTAATTCGGTAAAGGTTTTGACTGAATTAGCGTGTTTATTGTCAAAACTCTCCTCTTGGCTCAGGGTTTAGATAGTGGGAGTGTCCAAGTGTCAAACTTCAGGTCGAATGCCTTACGATTTGTCATGTTTTTCACATGAACACAAACATAAAGTGTGTAAATGTTGTTTGCATATAATTTGTGCCCCTGGATAAATAAGGTCAAATGACGTTACTTAATAATGTGATATTCTGCTACACACGTTTTACTGGTCTCAAATGCAGAGTTTCAGGACTAGTAGTTGGTCCTAAGGAGGCGGAAATTCAGGATTTGTTTGAGGTATTAAAATGAATTGGTGTTGTCTGTATGTGTATGCTGAAGGACGACTTTTGAGGTGCTTTTATGGAAAGTGGTTTTTACTTTTAGTCGGTAGACATGATATTCAGTCAAAACTTCAGTCACAGATATCTGCAATACAGTTTTTACTAGTCAAAACGATGTCAATTTTGCCTGTCATGTGTATAATTAAATTGCAGATATCTACAATCCAGTTGTGGATATCTATAATTCAATTCCGCAATTGAATTGGAGATATCTCTAATTCCAGTTTCAGATATCTGCAAAGTCATTATGACAATATCAGACAATAATAGATATAGATAGCTTTAATTGAGAATAATTTAGGATATATTGAACGTGAAATATGACTTGTAATGATGTTGTAGTTATCTGAAACTGGAATTAGAGATAATTTCAGTTTTCACAATTCAGACAAACCCCATATATATAAATGGGAGAAGGGATATCTGTAGTTTTGTAGTTTTGACTTGTAAGAATGACTTCACAGATATCTAAAATTACAATTCATACTGTCAAAACTAGCATTTTTGCCTGAAGTGATTTACTTCCTTGTTTGATCTGTCTTGTTTGCTTTAGAGGAAAGGTTTCTTAATGGATCAGAATGAGGAACAGAGTGCAGAAACACTGTTGCATTGTGATGCAAACCAGAAAGTTCCTCCACACTGCAGACTCAGGATGACATGACAGATCTGGTTTGTCACTGTGTAGCCAGGCGTGTCACCTGGGAAGCAGATTCCTATTACATAGGGGAATAGACTGGGATTGACATAAAGCCACAATTATTTTTCCTCAGTTGTGAGAGCAAAAAAAATGTGAGTCTATTTAATCTAGAATATCTCTTAGGTTTCACATTTGTATGTTAAGGAATGTTAAAATCAATCAGTGATGCTTCATTTCATGAGAATTAGGAACATGGTCAAATATGTTGTAATCCACCGTCTTGCATCATTTTTGTAAGTGAGCCAAACGATTCTCAGGGTTTTGAAAGTGACAAGGAACTGAAGGTAACCATTTCACTGCAATGAAATGGTTACCTATTTTGTAAAATTGGATTTTATTTTGTTTGTACTGTCTCAATGTACTAGATTGGGTTAAAATGTACATAAATAACATTTGTTCACCAATGTAAAAGTATATTTTCTTGTATTCTGATTAATTACACTTCTACCAAGTGAGCTGCAGCCATACATGTTCGATACATTTGGTTGTTTGCTGAGATGTAAATATATAACTGGTGAACAGTCGAGGTGCTAACATTTTGAAATTGGTACTCTAAACTACATTTTAGCCACTTGCATTGGAATGACATAACTTCAAACAATAGTTGGTCCCAGTTGAGGGCATGTTTTATTAGTGGACCTGGAAACGCACTATGAAAGTATGAAAAGATAACGCATCTATCTTCATGGCTACTTGCACAGACCAGAACCTGTGTACTGTTATCCAGTCCCAACCCACTGACCTATAAAATCTGTTTTGTGTGTAAGAACAGGGGCAGGCTTTGTTCCTGGTCTAGCAGCACCAATTGAATTTAGCTGCTACAATCATTGGCTTGCACAACTTGTTTTGCCCATGAAAGGGTCTTTCTCACGCATAACAAATTAAAGTCCATGCTTCAGGTCTACCAACTTGATTAGACGTAGACCGATTTATCGTTTGGGCCAATGTAATTGGGCTATTATTTGCCTTTTTTTTGTAGCCTGCACTGGCCAATTTTTGTTTTCAGAAACTTAATAACTTTGTTTTTTTTGTTTTCTTATGACGTATTTCATGTACTTATGAATTATTTAGTACATTTTTAAATAATTACTGTGCTTACAGAAAATGTCAATTTGTTTTCAATAATTGGTCACTGAAGTTTAGCAATAAATTCTGTATGTTATTGAATTTATTTTGAAAAAAATACTCATAAAGGCTTTGTAGCTTTCTGATGCATATCATAAGCGCAAGTCGGTTTGTAAGAAATCTTTATTAAAATCTTAATAGATTTAAAGAAACTTCATTGGCTCCCCTCATCTTCACACTAGATGGCACAATTCCTTAATTTATCAGCAGCAGTATATTGTAGATCTTACTTGATTCTCTCCATGATTCTTTTAGAATTTCTTTTCATTAACACATAAGAAATCCCCAAGAATAAATTAAATCGATGTAAATCTTGAGTTATATAGTATTACAGCAATAGTTGTGTTTGAGTTAAATGGTTCAGTCATGTGTAATATGTTGGCTTCTGTGGGAGACTGGGAAGGTTCAAAGCTGTATAAAAAAAAAATAACAGGCAAAATGTGTGTTTTTATTTTGCCTGATATGATTCTATGTGTAATATCAGATAGTGTGTATGTGACTTGTCTTTGCTGTGTCTTCCTATCCTGCAGCCATTGAGGAGTACAAGCCTCAAGATGCCACCACTAACCCATCTCTTATCCTGGCTGCTGCTAAGATGCCAGCCTACCAACAGCTCGTGGATCAAGCTATTAAGTATGGCATCGCCAAAGGCGGGTAAGAGGTTGCAATTTTGTGGTTTTGCTTCTTTTGTGCAACTTGTTCATAGTTCCGAAATTTAGAGAAGGCTGTTGAACTTGTTAGTATTTTACAGCATTTGGAGTCTTTCATGTTGCATTACTGTCTCCTTTTCTTTTCTCATGTGTGGCTCAGTGTTAAAAGTTGCATTTGCAGTGTTTAAAGATTATGATTTTGAAAAAGTTTGATCATCTACAAAGGAAAGCCTCTGGGTTTTCTTTAGGCAACTCATAAAGAGCTAAGGATGCAGTCAATTTGCTTTTCTTTCTTTTCTTTTTTTGGGGGGGATGAATTGAAAAAGAAAAATGTGGAAGGAAACCTGACTAAATTTTTGTTTTACATAGTCAACAGCCATTAACTCTTCTCTGCTCATGTCTCAGTAGTTTTAAGCCAAGATTGTATTGTACACACTGGCTGTTTTTAACTGGATCACATTGGCAATTTTGGTGACAAATTGGCTTGATGTTGTATATCCAAAGAATATATTATGTCCTTCACGCATAGAAATTCCCAAAATAATGAAATAAAAATGTGAATTATTACAAAGAATAGTAACAAAAATCTTCAACATCATCTTGTCCTTGTAATTCGAACATTGAGCAGAACTATTATTGTTTTTGTCTTTATTCAGAACTGAAGAGGAGCAAATAGCCAACACCATGGACAAACTGTTTGTGACTTTTGGGCTAGAGATTCTCAAGAAGGTCCCAGGCAGAGTCTCAACTGAGGTAGATGCCAGGTAGGTGCAAACGATCTGTCACAGTGGGCTAAAACTGACAATGACCAGATATGCTGGGTAAAAATAACATAATTTGGTCTTTGCAAACTGAAATTCCTTAAGGTTAGAATTATGGTACTGTTTTGTGTGTAAGTAGGATTACTCAAAATATAATTAAAAAAAAATTCCATGATATAAGCATAGCATAAGTAAGTATAAGTATTATAAGTATTACCTTCTTCTAAAGAAATATGATTTTAAATATTTCTTTATGGATTAAATTGAAATTTTTCTCAAAAACAAAAGTAATGCATCTGCAGTCAAACTGCAGCTTCTGCAAAACCCATAAGCAATGTAAAAGGGTTATAATTTATTATGTGCTGTCACTACATCAACTTGGCCATATTCTGTTTGCGGTGCATTTTAGAAATGATTATTGTCAACATCCTTAAATATTGGTGGTCCCGTTTCTCCCAACAGACTCTCTTTTGATAAAGACGAAATGGTTACCAGGGCCTTAAGGCTAATCGCTCTGTATAAAGAGGCAGGCATCAGCAAGGAGCGTGTACTCATTAAGCTGTCCTCGACATGGGAAGGAATCCAGGCTGGCAAGTGAGTACAATGCTAGAGTTGGGTACCTAACTCGGTACTTTTAATTGACCTGACAAAGTGGGAGAGAGAGTGGCACAGTTTCTCTGGCTTCATATGCCAAAGAGTCATTAACTGTCCTGGCTCGAACTGTGAGAAACAGAGTTTTCGACTGTTGTGACTTATTGTTTTGGAACAAATGCCAAAACCTAAATCCACCCACATCGTAACCTGCACCACTGCTAAGATGTTTAATCAGTCTGAACTCTTTCTCAAGACTGCATATTAGTTGCTCATATTACCCATCTTATGGGCTGAATTTACAAGCAGAGTATTAATCTATGTTTACACATTATGTACAGATTTGCTGTTTCAATAGAATATTGTGTGTGTTTGCACATGCAGGGAGCTTGAGGAGAAGCACGGTGTTCACTGCAACATGACGCTGCTGTTCTCTTTTGCTCAGGCTGTGGCCTGCGCAGAAGCAAATGTCACACTAATATCACCCTTTGTCGGACGCATCCTTGACTGGTACAAGGAGAATACAGACCGCAAAAGCTATGAGCCACATGAAGACCCAGGTAACAAGTGTTTAGAAATTAGAGAACTCTGCAAAGGACACTATCTGACGAGGTTGAAAATAAATAAATAAATTTATTGCAGTGTAACTTTAATTTAATTACTACGCATTGGGGCTATCTTTGTATTGTTTCATAATTAATCATAATTAATTATCTAAGTTAGTACTACAGGCACCCAAATAGCAGGTTACAATGGATTTAATTGTTGTCTCTCTTGTATTTTGTTATGACAAAAATTGACATTGGTGTCATTCCAGATCACTGGGTTCTCCAGTCGGTTGTCTTCATGCTGGTTTTAACTCTATCACAATGGCCGATGCGTAGTGCTTGTATGTAATGAAAGATTTGTGGTGTTTCCCTGTAGCTCATTAAGTTTCTTCTTGCAAATGAGCACTTTCAGATATTTTGGTTACCGCTATTTGGCTTCGAGACAAAATACTGGGTTTTTCTGTAAGGTCCATGCATGGAGCTTATTGCATGCATTTTTTAGTTTTTTTTTATATTTAGTTAAGTTTGAAGCCATTTCACCTCTCACTTCTAACTGGTGGAATTATCCAGGTATTTGGCCTTGGAAGGCCAGATAACTGTCCAGAGAGTTGTGAGGTTTAACAATGCAGGTTGTTCACCCACCTGACTTGATCTCAAGTAGGCCTGCACAATTCGGGGAAAAATATGAATCACAATTTTTTAGCTTAGAATTGATATCATGATTCTCTGGCACGATTTTTTTCCCTCATGAAGTAAAGTTTATTGCACACATGAACCATGACAAAACAAAACAAAACAAATTGACAGTACCACTTTCGGATCTCTTGCCTTGTACGGCTTCATCATATTGCATTGACGTTTGAGGTGCTGGTAAAGATTTGTGGTATTACTGCAACGACGGCGGGCAATGCAAGCCTTTTTTTCGGAAAGAGTTCGGTTTGAGACGTGGCTGGCTGATTCTCATCACTGGTAACTGGGTTTTCGTCATCCATTTTTAGTCCTGTCCTACTAGTGTAGTTCAACGATGCTCCAGACTTTCCGAACTACCGCGCTCACTCCACAAGGGAAACACGTTACTGAAAGACGCTTTGTCATTGGCTATGAACAAGTGTCATTTCGGAACTATGAACAAGTTGCACAAAAGGTTTTGTGCAGTGTGCAAAAGAGGGTGAAATCCTGAGCTTTGTGAGAACCTAATGTTAACCTGCAGCGCTTAGGAGCGCTCACAGTGCCCACAGGCAGTCGTAAAATGAAATGATAATCGAAGTAATTTCAAAATTAAATTGTGCACAGGGGTGAATCGAGATCACTATTTTATAATGATTTATCGTGCAGGCCTAATCTCAAGTTGTTAGTTTCACCTAAATCAAGTTTGGAAAGGGGATCATTCGGATTGCCTAAGAGACGGTCTGCTATTGCGTGAGTGTTAAAGTTCACATTTTATTCACTACTATTTTGAGTGTCAGTGTTCCTTCCTTTTTGTAAAACAGGTCAGCACAGCATTGTAGGTGGCATAAATTTAGGACAAGTCCAGACGGAAACGGCACAAAACATAAATGATTTTCTTTTTTTTTTTCTTTGCCGTTTTCAAAACGTTCCCTGTAACGACGACATTGTTTCAGCAAATCCTCACAGAACCCTCTGATACAACTCAAAACACTGTAGTTCATATACCAGAGCTGTAAGTTGCGCTGTAACATTACACCAAAAAAACAGAAGACATTATAAACATTAATTTAATAACAGAAACAGAGACAGAATGCGGTTCATTCTGTCTCCAGGGGAAACAAAGGGAAATAATGTCCGTTTTGTTTGTTTACGGTTCGTGCCGTTGACTTTACAGACCCAGTGACTTTGTTTAATTTTTTAAAAAAGCGACTAGAGACACGTCTAGCAACTTTCTGTCATAAACCTAAATACCTGAAAATAAAATCAAACACAATTCTGCTGCACACGTGAGGTACATCCAACTGTATTTACATATTCACCTAAAGCTGTTTACGTTTGAACGGCTCCTTAGTTTCTCCAGACTGACATAGATGGCTTCTTTCACACTGTCACCCAACAGAAGAGTTAGCCTAATACATCAAATGACTTCCCTGGCCAGAATGTGAACATTCTAATCATTAAAATATTTAAACCACATTGCTCTGTTTGACAGAAACTAGTTAATCAAAATGACAAATCCCAAAGACACAGTGTTGCTGGATTTGAATTGTACCGATATGTGGTGTTTATTGAAAATCCTCATTAGTTTCTCAGACTCCAGCAATATAGTCAAGGCACGGCCCAGTTAGGGTAGCCACAGGGTAGAATCTCGGATTATATACTAGCCTCACCACTATAGCCAAATTCTGTTTCTCCCAACAATCTTTTACTGGACCAGCTCAAAAAGTCCACAACCATTAGCCAGAACTCTCCACACGTGCATAACTGAAATAGAAAATTGGTCAAATATCTAGAGAATCAAACTGAACCTTGCAAAGATGCATCCTATTCACCAAAAAGCAACAATAATAGCCCAATATCAACCTGTCACTATACAACCAACAAATCCACCTCAGCAAAGATGCAACTTTTTCAAAACAACATGGCGTAGACGAAATATATCAAAAAGCAAATGATAGGGATCAGCTGGGGATCAGCTCATTCAAGATTGAGTCAAGATGCCGGCCATAAAACTCGTCTCTCGTCTCCAAAGGTCTTTTACCCTTTGGTGTGAAAACTATCTCTGTGCTCGCTTTGTGACTTGTGACCACACAGACATCAGGTCTTCAACTGAAGCTCCTCTTTGTGCCTTGGCCCAGACGCCGCTTCCTTCTACCATGGTCCTCTGCTCCTCCCATTTCTTCTTGTCACCCAGCAATGGATAGAAAAGGGCACAAGCCCTGAGCTAATCTCCCAAGTGCAAGATAACTACTGAAAATAACCTGGATGACTGAGAATCTTCACAGACATTAAACCTTTTTATTCAATGCTATTATGTATTTATGTATTTGCAACAATGTGGTTGTTTGTTTGTGATGGGTGTGACATACATCAGTATTGCAATAACTGTGGCAGTCTCACTAGTCACTAGTGGTAGTAGTTATAGCTTTATGAACCAGAGACTTTGCCCTCTAATGATCTTCAGCTTTTAGTTCACAGCTTAAATTTAAATCATGTCTTCACCTTCCCAAGGTGTCCTGAGTGTGACCAAGATCTACAACTACTACAAGAAGTTTGGCTACAGCACAGTGGTGATGGGCGCTTCCTTCAGGAACACAGGACAAGTTAAAGCCCTGGCAGGCTGTGACCTGCTCACAATCTCCCCTGGACTGTTGGCAGAGCTCAGCCAGGATCACAGCACTGTCACAGAGACACTTAATGCGGATACAGGTACTGTTCCATCACTCATGCTTCAAGTACTGCTTTCAGCTTCTAGTTTTATTTTTATTGTATCCAATTATTTTTAATCTTGCAATTATTACACTGTCAAGGTTTGACGGGTAGAACATCTCTGCACTGATGCCATTTATGTTGTGTTAACATTGCTTTGAATGTCACTTTACTTCATTTGCACACACAACAATTAGTGATGTTGAATTTGACCTCTGCACATAAGCTTTTACACACCAGTAGTAAACACACAGAAATCGGCCACAGGAGAAGTTGACAGCACTTTTCCATTACATGTCATTTAGCACACGCTTTTATCCATTTTTTTTCCATGAATGGGGAGCAATCATTGTTGGATTCTTTGCTCATACCTTGCTCCTTGCACATTTTACATTCCTTTATTAAAAATTCTAATCATTGTTGCCAATGCTGCCAAGGTTAGAGTTTTTATAACACTCAAAGTAGGATGGAATGTACACTTCCTGTATGGAAAATTACTGACAAATGTTGCATTGGTTCTATGTTGAAACATGGAACTGTCTCCACCAACGCAGGGGGGTTCAATCTCCATCATGTACTACAAGCTTTCTATGGTTGCTGCAGCTGACACTGTTATATGATATGGTAGGAAACCTTACATGTGCCCTCCACTGGACTGTAAGGGGTACTACTTAAATAGGTGCTTAAGAAATGGCATTTGCATTAGGAGCAGGTCATTGCAGCTTAAACATGAACTGTTTAAGGGTGTTTTAAGAATATAGTCATATTCACATTGATAGTTTTCTTCTTGTAGCCAAGGCATGTGATCTGGAGAAGATTCACCTGGATGAGGCAGCTTTCCGCTGGCAGCACAACGAGGACCGCATGGCTGTGGAGAAACTGTCCGATGGCATTCGAAAGTTTGCTGCTGATGCCATCAAACTGGAGTCCATGATCAAAGTAATTGGTTTTGTTTTTGTTCAATTTGTCAAAAGACCTAAATTGAATAAGTCTAATATTAATGTGATTGACACGTAAATTATTGGATAAATAGAATTGTCTGTTTGACACACAGTGTCATTGCAATGCGTACAAAGATGTTTCTGTTCATGCAACGTTGGCCATGTTCTGTATGCTGACCCTTGTGTTATTTTCCCCAATCACAGGAGAAAATGCTCAGCGTGAAGAACGGCCAGTAATGGACAATAATCTGCATCTGCGACTGATAAGAAGTTAGGAGTCTGTTGTTGTTGTTCTCCGCTCTGCTAGAAGGTCCAAAGCACCAGAAGGCCTTCATTCTCTTTATATGACCAAACTACAGGGACCTTTCCTCTCCTAGGATAGAACTGACCAAATATAGATTACTACCAGTACTGATGTGGGTTGTTGTAAAATAGTCTTGTTTACTAGAAACTTGAATTATGTAAAATTACAGAATAAATGTCCTTGTACGACTTGGTTTAGTCTCCTTAAGTCATCATGTGACCTCTAAACATGCCCTATGGGCCACAGATTTTCTACCAACTGGCTGATAAAAACAGATGTACCATCATTCCTCAAAATGTTCCATTGTGCTCTTTGAATTCAAATAAATGTCTTGGCCCATACTGTTTGTCTTTTGTTAATAGATCTTTGAGTTCGATTGAGTGTCAAACTGCACTGCACAAGAAGGGTTCAAAGCATTTGGGGTGAACTATAGTTATTTTTGTAACATCATTCTCTTTGCGTGCAACTTGGTCATGCCTCTTGAAAACAGTTCCTGGTCAAACCAGTCCAACCTCATTCTCCCTCTGCACCAAATTAACTTTAACCCCTGCTTAACTTTCAAAATCCCACACTGGGTGAATTTACTGAGAACTCTGAATGCATGACAAGAACAGGACGTAAAAAACTTTTTGTGGCGCCTAGGTCAAGGTAATGGCGTTTCTGTTCTACTAATCATTGATTTCGCCTGCATGTGTGCTGTCTGAGTCATCTAGAGTATGATATTCAGGTCTCTTAAATCACATAATTAAATTCATGACAAAATAATAATTAAATCTAATTGCATGTTACTTACAGTATAAACACTGTTTTTCGATAAGTTGTTCAGGGCAACAAATGTTAAGGGCTGTCTGCTCAGGTTTGTAGCAAAAATAGTCAAAATTCTCACAACATATCGGGACTATTTACCCATTCTGTTCACATTTATTTAATTTAGGTATTCCTACATAATGTTATGACAAGTATAAAGTCAAATTTCAATTGGTTTTAAAAACTTATTTCCAAATCTTTTGATGACAGATATGACACTCAAGTTTTTATTACACAAGCTCAAGGTGTTTTTAACCTGCTAATGGGTCCTTGCTGCCTCACCGTCAGCCTTATGAGATGTAAACAGTAGATCCTCTTGTGTAAAAAACTTGTATTGTGGTCATATGAAAGATGGGTGGGTTGTTTCTACCTCTCGAGTTTGACATTCGTTTTTATTTTATATTCATATTTTAAGTAAAATGACAGAATGGAATGTTTAAATTAAGCTCCCTGGACATTGTACACGTGAACATTCTATAAATGAACTTGTATCCCTCAAACAATAGCACTAAAGTATTTTTTTAAATTAGTTGTTTACATTAATGCTTCTCTGTACTATGCCCTTTTGGCTTTCTGTACAATAAACTTAAATAAATCTCTGGAATCATATTTGCTCTCCTATCTCAAGACGAACTAGTAAACTGTATGGAAGTGACGTGCTTTGAACATTATCATTGAATTGACAAATCATGGGCTTGTGTTGTCAAAATAACCACCATAATTATTGAATTAAGCATTATTTTAAATGTTGATCCACATAATTACACACATTAGGATAAATATGGAAGTGTCAGTGAGCAATATACTACAAAGTCCTGTTATTTAATGTGACTTTATCAGTGAAGGATTCCTGTTGATTTTTAAATATTTTATTTCATATAATCAATGTGTCATTTCCATGTTAATTCATCATCAATCACAACTACAAGGACTTTTTAAAAAATTATCATTTTAATATTCTCATCAATCTTCTACTTACTTAAGACCATGTAAAAACCAGTCAACGTATTCATGTCAAACCATGTGTCTGTAATATCTTGGACTCGATAGAAAAAGCAGCACAACCTGGACAGATTATCACAGGGCTGATGTATAGCAAACATTCAGTCACCAGTGAATGAATTAAACAATAAAACCTAATCATCATTAGACAGTTGGAAGATGCTGAACTACCTAGAGAGGGAAAACAATTCCAAATCTTCTTAATGTGAGGGGAATAAAAGTAATATTTCATATTTGCAATCTATAATAGAAAACAAAATAGCATAAAGAAATAATATTTCATCCAATGTCAAAAAAAGGTTTACTTCTTGAGTCACACATACACCTTGAATTTCACAGTAGTTTTATGAGGGATATTTAGACACGAAAGTGCATTTAACATTTAACACTAACACATTTAGAACTGTTCCTGTGGTCCTCAAAAAGAATAATGTATGATTTTACTAACTTAAAACTGCTTCATGGTCTTTGGAACTGAAAGCAACATGACCACAAAACCTTTTCATAATGGAGGCTTTGGGCGTGATTCATAAACCCTAACTATGTGCATGTAGTAGTTGTATCCATCATTATGTTCTATTGTTTCTTTTTTGCCTCACATTTACCTCAGGTTAATACTCAGTTTCGTATTCTGTGAATCAGCGTCTGCTATCATGTTGATATGACTGGTTTATTATTAAATCCTAATGTAACTGCCCTGAATTGTCATATACCTTCAATTTGTAATCAACATTTTTGACAAAATCTTATATTATATAACGTTATATTATATTTTTATGCAATCTGCTATTATGGTAAGTGCCATTTTTCTTTTGAATCTTTTGTATACCACAGGCATCTCAGATTATATATAGACTGTACCATGTCATTGATGTCAGGTATTCTGGCTCTGTCAACACATGCATTTTTGCTAAACAATGACAAAACATTTTGACCACAGGCTCTTTCACTGACGTCAAACATGTCACTCCTCATTGTACTTGTGAAACAGGAGCTACACAGTAACCAATTATATACAATATGGCTGCTTATTGTCGCTCAACCTGCGCTCACTGATTTAATCTTATGCCTTTGTATTTCCGAAAGGTTCTGACACCCATGAGGAACTGAGATGCTTCACAGATTAAAACTGCACATCCTTGTGCAGGGTCTGACTCTCTTCCTGGTGGGTCCTGCTTGTGACGCCTCTTCTCTGGGGCTGACAGTCCACGTTGTGCCCCTGGACAGTGATGGAGGGAAAACGGTGGGGAATTCTTCTCTTCCAGATATGTTTGTCAAGGTTTATTCAAATCCAAATGCTTTAGCACGAGTAGATAGTAAAGTATTACTTATACTTTTTTACATTTCTGTCAGCCATTTGTGTTAGTTTGTTCCATCTATGGTAAAGCTGAAAAGTTTCAAAGTAATTAGTCAAAGCCTCCTAATTTCTCAACATACAAACCAAATGTTCCTTAAAATAACCGTCCACTTATCATCTATACTGGTTCTACTTTGATGGTTGTGGAGCAGCACTTTATTTAGTACTAATTTTTCCTTAAAAGGTCTGATTTATTCATGAAAAAAGGAAGTTTTTATTTCACACTCTTGTCACTTTGCTTTGCGTATCCTTTCTCTCTTGGCACAGCTGTCTTTAAGCATGAGGAAGCCGCTCCTTTAATGATGTATTTGTCCCTGTCAGTTTGAAGCTTATTCTAAAACTATTAAAGGAAACTATTTCTGTTTTAAAGTGTTTATCCTTATGAGTAGTGTATTCAATTTCTGCCAGTAAACCCTCCCTAAATGTTACATACTCAACCTGTAACAGACAAGAATATACAATTTGTGCCTCTAGCAGGTCATTGCACGAGACACATTTTCTATTTTCATCTGTTTTGTACGATGCGGTTGCAGGCAAAGTGAAATGTTGACATGGCTGAGTGAAAAATAATATTACACAGTATCCACTTTTTGTCTTGTGACTACATTTGACATAGTCAACAGCTACTGAAGTAACCAAATGAAGTTTGGAGTCATTACTGCACCTTGTGCCCTTGCAAAGCCACCTGCTAAGTTTGAAGCCTGTCAAGCAACCCGTCTGACAGATATGCGATAAACAGACAAACATCTTTTGCATTTCTTATCCAAACCAAGTTAAAGGCTGACAGTGTGTCCTTTAAACAAAGAGCATTCAAGTGTGTAAATAACTCTCTGGTTGCTGCAGTGATCAAAGGAATGTTAGGGCACGGCCTGTCTGCATGAATGTCTCCACATGAGACGGTTGAAAATGGCTCGTTTAGCGGGAATATCTGTCACCTTTCTGCTGACACCACCGATTCATTATTTTGTGACTTTATTGATTATTATGAATCATAGTAAATTGATTAACAGATGAGAGTGGCACAGCACCCCTCGCGACCCTCCTGTGTTTTTCTCACATTGTTAGGTTTTCACTTTGCCGTTCACTCTCACAGATGCTCCCACATAAATAATTCTTCAACATTTTTGCACATTAATCAGTCGTTGTCCTTTTATTGCTTCTTGCAGGTGCGGGCTCATTTCACTGCCATTGCTTCTACTCCTTGTCCGGATCTGTCTCACGTGTGTGCTGAAGGAGAGGACTGTCTGGTCTACAAAACCCCCTTACCTTTCATCGGCACCAAACCATCTGACTGGTGTGTCCGTCAGTGGCAGAAAACTCTCCCCAGTATCTACAGTGGCTCCATCAGTTTGGGGTATGACATTTACATTTTTTGGAACATTTGAAGTTGAAGAGTTGAAAGTAAATATTGAATGTGTACAAGGAGTGTGTTTGTTCTCTCACCTTTTGTGCATCACAATTAAATGACTAAATATCACTGCATGCATTATTTTTATAAATATGACAATAAGTTGTGAAAATTGCACAACCGATATTGCATCTATTTATGGTTTTGACATTAAAATGTAAGATTACTTGAAAATAAGAACATTGCACTACTTTTATAGATTATATTCATGTTATACAGGAGATGTTTTTAAGCAACACTTTTTTCGTGTTTGATGAAAAGAAGTTCATGTTAATCAGTTCCTGATGACGATTAGTACTTTTTTTTAGTTTATTTAACAGTCATGTTACGATCCTCATTTTGAAGCTATCCTACATACATTTTACTTACTGTATAAACTAATACCCATTACATTCAAACATTGTCTAATAGTTCACACAATGCTGTTTAGTTAAACTAGTAGTGTTTTGGTGACAGACACTGTACACTTGAACTTTAAAGGTTGAGTCCATAATTTGTTTCTGAAAGGCCTTTTTATGTCATTGGCTGTAATCCTCTTCATATATAGCAATCAATAAGTTAAAAGGTAGAACTCTAATGTGTAAAAGGTTGCAACCAACACAGCCCCTCCTCCTGTCTGCTCTGTCATCAAAGCTCCGTCCTCAAATCACAAAACTCACACTTCTTGAAACCAAGTTGAAGCAAGAGAGCATTGTGAGCATAGCTTTGTTGATACTCACTACATCACCAAAGGAAAACACGAAACATCATAATTAACAGCACAGGTAGACAAGTCCATGTGTAACAGGTTAGCCAGCAAATCATTACACTCAGTCTGAACAAAATAACCATTCACTCTCATGTTTTTTCCTAAATGTGTAGGGAGGACACAGAGTTTTACGTGGCAATGAAAGCAGGACCAGAGGTTCGGAAAAACAGTGGCAGACTCAATCAGCCTGCATTTGTTGGCCTTCCTCCTCCACTAAGGTAATACACACTAACATACAGATACACGGGCCTGTTAGAAAAGAGTGTCACAAAGACTTAATTGAATGTTTTACGGAAGCTTGTGTACAAATATCTCAAAGGATTGAGAGACTAAGACAATGGAAATTGTGAGCCTAGCTTGGTCCAAAGTAGACATAATCTGTCTCTGTGCTGCTCAAGGTCACTTATTATCTTTTTGTTTAATCAGTCAGTCATCTACCTCTTTATCCTCCACCAGAGGGTTGCGTGGGGTGCTGTGCCAATCTCAGCTACATCAGGCGATAGGCGGGGTACACCCTGGACAGTTCGCCAGTCCATCGCAGGGCCACACACAGACAGAGACAAACAACCATTTACTCTCACACTCACTCCTATGGTCAATTTAGAGTGTTCAATTTACCTAATCCCCACATTGCATGTTTTTGGACTGTGGGAGGAAGCCGGAGAACCCGGAGAGAACCCACGGGGAGAACATGCAAGAACATGCAAAGGCCCTTGTTCCAACCGGGGCTCAAACCCGGGTCTTTTTGCTGCAAGGCGAGAGTGCTAACCACTACGTCACCGTGTGGCCCTCTTTTTGTTTAATCCATATTTTAAATGTATACATTTTGGGGTTTATGTGTTGGATTATTTCTCAACATTCACCAATCGCCAGGAAACATAAAGAGACTCTGGGAAGTTAACAATTACTGTCATGTACAACACTTGTTTTCACACAAATTGACCATATCTACTTTTGATTTTACCCATGGTGCTTTGGTGTATTTGTGATCAGAGAAAAGACATTATCTCTGTTGCTGATATTGTCCTATTATTGTGTTTTGGGATCAGGGCTCGCGTGAACTGCCCTCACCACTTCAGTTTGTCAGTGAAAGACCTGGATGGGGACAGGGTGCGATGCCGCTTTGCCCGGCCTGACCAGGGAGAGTGTGTCGGCTGCACTCGGCACTCCTTCATAGAGCTGGATGAGGTTAGTCTTTTTCTAAGCAGAGCACATACTAATACAACACTGTTACCTTTTCTATAGAAATGGATTTTTCTGGGCAGAAAATGTGATTGATAATGTTAATTTATGGACATTTTATATTAATATAATTATATTTTATAATTAAATTATAATTAATACATTTTTTATCAGGGATTTTTTGGTGGAATACATACAGTACTTGTGTATTTCTGCAATGTGTAAGTATATACAGTAAATATGTACATACATTTTAGAATAATCAACAAAATATACAATTCACTATTATAATTGGTCTATTTTGTGTATCCTTCCTCTCTTGGCACAGCTGTCTTTAAGCATGTGGAAGCCGCTCCTTTAATGATATATTTGTCCCTGTCAGTTTGAAGCTTATTCTAAAACAATGAAAGGAAACAAGTTCTGTTTTAAAGTGTTTATCCACCCCTTATGAGTAGTGTATTCAATTTCTGCCAATTTCTGCCAATTTTTTTCTGGAAAAACAAAATCTAAAGACTTTAAAAATAAAAATGAAGAGGTCAAGGGCTGGGGTATCTCTGAGCAAAGTACCCAATCCCCATTGGTCGCTTTCAGTTTAACGTCTGTGCTGGTCCAAAGCCCAGATTAATGGGAGGGTTGTGCCAGGAAGGACATCCGGCATAAAAATCTCTGCTAAATCACATAACAAGGCTGATTTGCTGCGGCGACCCCTAGAGAGGGAGCAGCCAAAAGACAACAAAACATGTAGCAGCAAGGAGGCTGTGGCACTTAATTGATGATTAATTCATATGATTGATGATGATTGTTTTGTTGTTCAAAGAAAATTTCAAACCATTACTGTGTGGATTTTGGACAAGATGCAGGTTGGCTCCATTGATTCATGTTGGTGACGCCAGATCCTGACTGTAGCAGCTGAAATTCACACTTTTCTTCCAGCCCTCCAGTCTCCTCGCTTTTGTTCTCAGCTGTTGAAGACTGAAACTATTATTTGTCCTGCTGTTTTCACTCGACCATCTCAAAGTATTGTCATGTCTGAAATACTTATCATGGCATTCTGAATGACTATAGCCTTTCTGCGAGCTGAAACCAACCATTATCTTTGACTTCACGTCACACAAATGTGGCCGTGCTTAACTGTGAGTAGGTTATGCATGGGAATCTCATATTTGAACACGCAATGGTCACAATTGACTTAAGCATCTGACCTGTGTGTGTATCTAATTTAAACCTAACTGCTTGAGGGATCCAGTATGTGGACTAAATGTATTTTAAGCTAAAATAATAAATAATCAGGTCAGTGTAATTGTTTGAAAAAAATGGAATCATTAAAAATACAGCTGCATGGCTCACAAGACTATGTCTTTTATGTAGTCGACTATATTTAGTTAGTTTCTGTTGATAGAGTCTGTAAAGTAGTTGAAATGAAATAGCAAAGTAAGCATAAATGCCACAAATTGTATGAGTATAATATGCACCTTGTTATTTTCCACCACTGGATATAAATCCATGTACTGTATAATGCAGCAGTGAATCTTACTTTGGCTCGATGATTGTTTAGTCTGGGTTTCAGGAAAGAACTGAAATTGCCTTTACCTCAAGAGAACGAAATGTGCTCTCTTGTTTCAGTGATGAAGGGGGACAAGATTAACCTGAAACAAAAACCAAGATTTTTGAATATACACAGACCCCTGCTCAGTGAATACCACACATAACAAGTTCTCTCGTTTGACAGGATACATGTATGCTGACATTCACTGGAAAAGCATCAGTGGGACAGTATTTCATCTACCTGATGGCAGAGGACCTGATTCCTGGGCCCAAAGGAAGCCGTGTCTTTGACAACACGCCCCTCAGCTCAATCCCAGTACACCTCTCTCTTACTGGTGAATCTTTCATTCAGATAATAGGCTCTGTCGGTCTCTTCAATCTAAAACAGAAAACAGCATGTTTATTTAGAATCTTAAATTATGTCCCATTTTAGACGTTTCTCCTCTGCTATAATTTGAAGTTTTTGAAAAGTCTTATTTTCCTCACATCCAGTGGAGGAGTCAGTTTCCAGCTGCACTGATGAACCTGTGGCATACAGTGAGACGCCTGATGAGGACACCACACTGTTTGTTTTGCCATACCATGAGATTCCAGTCAATGTCAGCTTTTATTCTGCACTGGAGAGGTGTGTGTCCTATAATCTGAAATAACGTTATGTACAGTATAATAAATACAGAATACAGTATTCTCTATCAGATGAGAACACACATGGAAGCATGGTGAACCAATTCAGTATTGTTGTTGAACTCTAAAATGGAGTAAAAGGAGTAGGTTGCAACTAAAAATATTATTAATTCATTAATGAATTAATCTGTACATTATTTTCTTCTTCTTTTGAACAAGCTTTTATAAATACAGTTAGGAAAGTTGAAAAGTAAAGGTTTCTCATTTTCATTTTCTACAGCGTTTTAGAGATTGCAGTGGTTGGTCCACCTGAACTCAAGAGAAAGAACTTCAAATCAATTGGCCCCTTGTCAGCATTAAACATGGCCTGGGTCCGGTCTGAAAATGAACTGCCCCGTCTTCTACCCATCTGCTTTGCTGCAAATACCAAGAGGTAATTCATTGCCACACTGTCGTCTCATAACGGGGAAAGTCGGAAGGCAATAGTTGAAAAAGGTTATTGTATGATTGTAGCAAGTTGCCTCTAACAAACTAATCTGATGATTAACTTTAACCCAATTGGCTCATGTATATTGTTACCTTTAGTTTTAGTAGCGTGTCTGAGGTAATAAAACAAAATAGAAAAATGGATTTTTATAAATGAAATTGAATTGAATTTCTCAAATGTGATCAGAATCCCTATTTTACTTAACATATTTTCCTTTCTTTATTTTATGATGCAGTTTCTTCAGAAAGTATTCAGACCCTGACAGATTTCTTCAACCAAAAATATCTGTTTATACTGTATATGGCACATATGAATGTATGGCAAATATGGCAACTCCATCCCTCCATCCATCCATCTATCCATCCATCCATCCATCCAGCCCACCAGCCAGCTATACTATATTTATATACCACTTAGCGGGAGCCATTTGCAGCTGACACTGGGTGAGAGGCAAACAAGCATACACACACACATATGCACACATTGGATCCACTTGCATTTGGATTTGGGTAAAAAACATAAAAAAGGGTGTGAATACTTTCTGAAACCACTCTATATACTGCAACCAATTATATAATCACACTGAGCTACCCATGTAAATAATTTACTTGTGAGTGTATGGAATAAAAAAAAACAGTATCACTAGAACTGTGCCTTATTTATCAGCTGTTATTAAAATAAGGCACACGTCACCACCTAACATCAGGTGACAGTTCTGAGGAAGGCGGAAGATACACGCCGAAACTGGTTAATAAGGTAAAGGAAAACTTACTGTTGTCTTAAAAAAACGAACCAAAAACCTCAGTTCAATCAGTAGACATAATGAACTTTCACAACATAGTTTAGAAAGTGACTGCAGAGATCAAACACAGAGGCATTTATGCTCGCAGTATTTCAAAAAGCTACAACAATTTGTGCTTCTTTTTTTATACAGTTTGCAATCAGAGCCCAGATGTGTGTGGCTGTACCAAAGTAAGACAAAAAATCACCAGAATGCAGTTCTAATTTACTGTATTGTATTACAATGCACCACTTCTACACTCACAGCACTATTATTTAGAAATCAATGACTATAAAAATATGCCCATCTTGTTTTTGTTTCAGGGCAAATGAGGGAACTACCTGCAGGAACAGGTTCATTATTAAATATTTTCATAAATAAGCGACACATGACTGTGTGTAGCATATTAGTCATCTAAGAACGTGCTGTTTGCTTGCAGAGCTTACATGTGAGAAGACAGAGATGATTCTGGTGCTTCCTGTGGCCCCGCTGAGCAACATTGACCTGGATGAATTGCAGCTCAACAGCCCCATCTGTCCCATCACCTACAACAGCACATACCTGACTGCACACATCCCCCTGGATGGCTGTGGCACAAAGACTGTGGTAAAATGCTCTACCTTTGTTTCTCTCTGCATTATACTTCCTTTGTTATTCTGAAAATATGGCTATCCATCCTGATATGTGCCAAATAATTTTAAAACCTTAAACTGATTGTATTGCACTGCAATACTATAAGGAGATCAGTCATTTCCATTACTTTGTCACTGTATTCCAGATTTAGATCAGATACAGGGCTGCACCATTATAGCAATTATTTTCATGACTGATTAATCTGCAGGATATCTCCTTGATTAATTGATAAATTGTTGAAGCAGAGAAGTCATGGCACATTTTACCGCAAGTTCACTAGTGTTACTAGTGTCAATCAATATATTTAAAACAATACAGAAATTTGTCAACTTCAGAAGCTGGTAACAGAGGGTATAACTATTTTGCAATTTTCCTTAACAATAAGGTTTTTTTTTTTTAATAGCATAAATCAATTTTACACTTTACTTCACTATCACAATTAAAAAAGTCACAGCAATACACAAGGAGTAACTTCTTGTCTTAACTCTCATCTTTGCTGACCCCAAGTGGTTGAACATTGTTTTGTGTAGGTGCATCAGAATTCATTTTTGACCACAACACATGAAACAGCGATAAGATAAGACTGTAGTTATACAATGGAACAGTTTGATAGCTCACTGACAGGCTAGCAGCAATAAACATCATCATAAGTATCATAAAAACAATATGTGTCAACAATAACTGTCTGGTGTGGAGTTGGCAATGAGATCATTCTTTCACTTACTCATCATCCTCTTTTGTTTAACAGCATGCTGATTCAGAGCTAATTTACACCAACACCTTGCAAAGTGTGCGTCCCTTCACGATGGTGAGCCGCCAGCCGTCCCTTGTCCTCCCTCTGGCCTGCCGGATTCCCAGCGGCCAGGTAAAGGGACCACAATACGAGATCAAAATGCCCACAGAGAAGGAAATCTTTGGTGAGTTTAGCTTCGAGATGGAGTTTCACTTTCCTGGAGAGGGACCCTTCGCAAATTTCACAAGGACTGCCAGGTTACGTTCCCTCGACAGAGCAAGACGATTTAGACGAGAAGTGGAATCATCAAGCAACAGCACCACCAACTCCACCGACCACAATGGGTCCAAGATCAGCCTTTTGGACCTCGTTGTGTCAGCCAACTGCTCTATCAGTGGAGCAGAGCTGGTAGTGAGCCAGTGTGTTCAGTCTGAGACAGACGACTTTGCAGAGCAAACACCTATTTTGCACCATGGGTCAGTATCAATCATGTTTTTAAAAAGTAGTTTGATTTAGAAAAGAACAAATATTAGAATCTTATTGTTTGCCAAATGCTGCTACAGAGGGAGTTGTATGGAGTTGATGGGCTTTATATGTAATTGTATTGAGTTCCCATTTAAATAATTCTCACTCTTCCTCTTTAAGGTGTTTGTCTTCCAACAACTCAGCTGAAGTTATTACAACAAATCCCAATGTGAGGATTTACCGCCTTGATTTGAGCACTGTGCACAACACAAATTCAATGGTTTGTATTTTTTTTATGTCCTAACTAAGACAAGCTTAGACAGAACATATATATATATACACAGTATGTGTATTTACATTATATATATATCAGCTATATACTGTAGCTATGATATCTGATTATTAAATGTTGTGCTTATTTTAAAATGAAGTCTTCAATTACACATTGGAAAAAAAAAAGTGCTCATGTCATTACATTGGTTTAACACTGCGCTAGGTGAATCATCAGTGTAATGTGTCAACTAAAGTGGAATAACAGAAATGTGCATTCACAAATGAATACGTTTGAGACTGCATTTGACTTCATTTGACATCTTTCTCAAACGTATAGGTTTCCTATTTCATCAACCAGTGATCTAATTGCATCTAATTGTTTTGTGTTTTGCAGATGTATGTCCAGTGCACAGTTAATCTGTGCATCACCACTTTATCTTCCCATACGTGTCCTGAATTGTGTGGTGCATCCCGTGAGAGCGGACAAAGTATAGTTGAAAGTGTGTTCACTAAATCCTACATTATCACATCACCACCTGTTAGCCTTGTGTACACCACACCGGTACCACTTGTTGGCCAAAGTACTGTAGTGGCAACATCCACGATGACAACAGCATCTTCTAGTACAAATACCTCGGCCTCTGAGAACAGCTCTTCTTCACATGGTATGTTTCTTCTAAACGTTTTGGGCCCCACCGTGACCAACAAGCTTTTAAGAAGAAGAAATTACAAAATGTAGTTTCAGTATTTAGTTGTAACCCATACCATTCTTTTTATTACTCATAAATTGTTGTTTAAGCCGGTCACTTTTTTGAAATTTCTAATGTTTTTGTTTTTATGTCTTCCTGCAGCTCCAGAACACACCTCATCCATGGCAGCAGGGGTGATTCTGACAACTCTCAGCATTTTTCTTCACAACATCTTTCTACACTGAAGATGCTGCTGTGAAATGATCGGTCTCAATATGAAACACTGTGCTTGAAAATATAATCCCACACATGAATTGCCATGTTTCTACTGAACCGATTATTATAAGTTGTTTTCAAGGAATCAAATAAAAGCCCACACTGCATAACTACTGCTTTATAAAGTGACACATTTGTTTGTTTGATTGTATGCAGGACTATGTGAAAAATAAATAAATACATAATGAACTGATTTGTACCAAACTTGGTGGAAATAAGAATCTATTTATTTAGGAGTGGGTCCCTCACTTTCTGACAGCTCTCTACTGAATGTAGCACATATAGTGCATGCAAGAGTTGTAACAAAAATACTTGCACAGGAAAAATCTTTTCATCAAAATAAATTGATAAGACGTCATTATCCTGTTGTTTTTATTTTTGTTTTACTATTGATTTATGAGCAGTCATTTGTATCTTAAAGATGGGAAAAGTACAAAATTACTTAACTATTTTAATAAACACAATATTTTTACATTAACAGCTTTAGACATGGGTTGATTTAAAACGATGGTATTTGTGGAGGCTGTGAATTGTTATACTGCGAAATTTCATTGCAATGTAACAGCTTGTCCCATTTATATCAATGGGATAGAACAACAGTAACACCACTGCATGATGAATTGTATCAACAGCACCTCTGTTCACTTCCATCATAGAGAAAAGCTTGACATCAGAGCACACGGGAGTTGTTTATCCACTTTACTGTTGCATTTACAAACTTCTGTCCCCAGCAGGAAAAGGGCTGTCCGTTGGGATAGAGCTGCAAACATATTTTTAAAGGTGCGGCATGTAAGAATATGTGACTTCCAATGGTGAGACTGCAGATTGTAACAAACAGAGGACTCCTCCTGTATGTCAGGGAAATACAGTTGCCTTTGCATACCAGAAATTAAGTCATTCCTATTAATTTGCATTGTAAGCTTCTGCTTCAAATTGCAAAAAAGCTGGTTTGTTTTGAGCTGCAGTAGAAACATGGTGGTGCAAGATGGTGGCTCCCATAAAAGCATGACCCTTGCCTAAATACACGTACAAATATTTTTATGGGTGGCATATTTCATTTTAATGTTATACAGTGGACCTTTAAGATATCATAAACTTAAGCAGGGTTAGGTTTTACTTGGTAAGCATTTTGTTAAGTGGCTATAATCTGTTTTTCCTTCTATTCCTGCTGGCAATCATGTTATCATTAACAGTGTTGTCTGGGTGACAGGCTGGTTCTCACTCAACGAAGTCAGTATTGACTTTGTGCCAATACCACATACAACCACACTTCAAAACAGTGTTTCTGTAAATATCAACTGTGCTGTCATGATTTAATGTATGGCCCTTTGCTTACTTCATCAATGTCAGTATGACCCCATGAAGAAAAAACAAAAAGAAGAAGAGCAAAGAGAAGAATAATGTGGTAATGCAAAACTACGCGTGCCACCTGTCGTTAAACACCACCACATACTATACTAACTATCTTAACCAGCCCTGCACTAACATTGGCTCACGGCCTTTACAGTATTTGTTTTCATTCAGAAGAATTGACCAATTCCAGTTGAGACTGGGAGGAGACCAGCCCGCCTTCGCGGTAGACACGCCTCTATGTTCAAGGCACACCGCTTCATACATACACTGTTGTTAGCGACGTAGCAACCACGGTCAATTTAATTTTTGACATTTCTACTTGCGACCACTTCTCTTAAGTTCACTTTTTTGTCACTGCCAGTTTAATGCCTGAGTAGCGACTTTGTGTTTGGACTCCGTTGGACTGGTGCTCCAAGCTGTTGCTGGTGGCAGTCCTGCTGCGAGGTAAGTTGAAGTAGTGTTAGCCCGTTAGCCGAAGACAGCCTGTACTGCTGGGAGGGAGGGGGAGGTTGGTTGTTGTGCTAACCTAGCATGTATTGAGCTGCTATCTTCCCTTGTAATAGACTATTAGAGAGTTTACCTCAACAGTTTTTTTCGATCGATTGCCATTTTGTGTTTTAATACCCACATGAAAATAGCACACAGCTGCTTCAGGAGCGGCTGTATGGGCTCGCAGGTTCGACAACTTGGTCAAGCTAGCAAGCTAAGAGCGACGACCATGAATTAGCTGACAGGCTAATGCTTACTAGACTGACCTGGCTCCGTGCAGTTTGGTGCATTTCGTTTTTTGCTTTATTGTGTTTTACTACCTGGGTCGATGTGGTTTTGAGATGAACGCGAACAGTGAAGAAGGCGTTTTGTGTTGATAGTCCAGTCTTTTCTGTCAAACTACTTGTTTAACTTGACTTTAATGCGACGGTAGCGTCATATGGAAGGTGGTGTTAGCTTTTTGGCTAGCCAGTGTTGTCTTGACCCAGCCAGAAACCACCACCTCAGTTTATTACGGAACACGTAACTTTGTATAATAGTACTGTGGGATCCGTGTATAGAACACAAAGCCCATTATGTTGTCGTGGTTACAGTTGCGATCGAACTAGTGGCTATTTTATTTTCCACACCTTGTTTAAAATGTCAATTCTGCAACGCTTGGCTCAGTCCCGTTCACCGAGGACTGTCATCGACCACCTTCAGACACAAACCTGCCCACTTTTATGCTAAACCGACCTTTTAGTTTGGCTTAGCTTGCTTGCCTCTTAACTTCGAGCTAGCGAAAGCCAGAAACAGCCATCGAGCAGTCAGTTCGTGAAAAACGGACAGCGCTTGGTGTTTAGCAGAGAGGGGGAGGGGATGAGGCAGGGCTACAGCGAGCGAGAGAGAAAGACAGCGCCTACATGCCTGTAAAGTGTTAACTGACGGCTAATTATTAGCCTTTTCGACGAATCTTAGTTAATTTGACTGAAAATGACGTTATTTTGGCATTTCGTGCAATAAAATCTAAATATGGATATGCGACAAACACGACATCTGCAACGGAAAACCGTACACTCGGCCATCGTGTTCTCCCTTAAAGGTGGTTGTAGGCAATGAGGCACAATGTCTGCTCTGCGCCGACCAAATGTAATGACGTTCGCTTAGGGAGCGTCAGTGAATTACTTTACTCTGTACGTGTGTGCTGAAAGCCACGTTAGGTGGGCTTTCATTGGTCTCTTGTTTTTCACATTTTGATTTGTGCCAAAAGGGATGATGACACTGAAAAAAAAATATTTGGTTAGGAGTAGGTGGAAAAGTTGGCCTATTGATAAAAGGTACATTTGACAAAGTAAAAACATGATTTAAAGACTGAAAAGTCACTCCAGCTTCTGCATTTCACTGCTCTGAAAAATGTAAAAAAAAAAAAAAGCACAACATTCCTCGAAATGCTGCAAGAAGCAGCTATTGCTACACAAATAGATGGGAAATAGCCACAAATAGCAACCATGAATTAACACCCATTGGCACAATTGATTTTCATCATCAAATTGCACCTTCCTATCCTTCTGTGGTGACCCAGTCTTAATATTTTGTGCCACCTGCTGCTTATTTTGGTGAACTAATGTCCCAAAAATCTGTTAAAATTTGCTAAACATATTAATGGAAAGCAGGTTATTTTCTAGCATGATGGTTAACTGTTGCTCCACCTCAACCTTACTCCAAGAGCTACATGCTGTTTAATCAATTATAATATACTGTATCTTTGTAATTGTAACAGTAATAATTAAAAAACTACAAGAAGTTTCTTTATGCGTGTCCACTCAAGTCAGTCATGAATTCCTTGTCTTAAGTTATATTCTGGAAAGTAAAGGTTAGTAAAGCTGTAATGTAAAAGGGTAACTTCAGTCACTAGAATGTTGCTTGTGATTTGACTGATGGTCCCTAACCCCAGCTTTTCTACTTTACAGTATAATTTACAGTATGTGTTTTTAGGTACAGCCATAGACAGGCATTTGCCATTTTGCCAGAATATGTCTTGCTTTTGTTTAAGTAAAGCAAGTTTATTTTTGCTTTTGCTTCTCCATGAGTGTTTCGTATTATTTACAATGAGCCTTTCCTTTTTGTTTGTGATTTGTATTTTAAGTAATTTACCTAACATGATTTTTCTATGTGTAGTGTTAGAGCAAATTGAAGTGAAATGTATATGTTTTTACATAAAATACTGCAGTTTAATAATTATGTAAACATATATATGTAAACTGTTTAATGACAATATTTTAGATCATACATGGACAACATGTGGCCCTGGAACCAGTTTTATCCGAACCATGATGTTCTCATATGTCAAGTTAGAGCTTGCTCAATTCTGCAATTTTTTTTAACAAAGGGTGGACATCTAAATATTATTTCACAGAGCTCGGTTCAAAGTCTGATATGGTGAGACATTTGAAGTGACTGCTCAGGATGTGAGTAACGCTATAAGAATTTGCTGCAAACACAGACTAAACATTTCAGTTTCGCATCTTTCATTAATAGCATTTAACTAGTGAAACTCAACCAGACTTTTATTTTGAAATAGTCACAAGGAAGTAAGGTTACCCGTCACGGCTAAAAAAATATATCATTACAGTGTTTTTACTTGTAAAATGTAAATGCTATGCATGGTGATTATAACAGTGCTAAAATGGTGTAATCTTCGATTGGCACAATACCACTCAACAGTTGGAGCCACAAGTGATTGTGTCAATTTAGCATTTTATGTAATAATAATCATCATCACAGTAAAACATATATAGTACATACAGTTCTATAACATTATTACCCTCTGTACAGTCTATGCTAGGAGAAACACATTAAATATTTTAGTAAACATGTTCAATATATCCTGATCAAATGTATCACTTGTTGTTACAAATGGGGACATTTGTGTAGGTATAATTATGGTTCTGAACATCAGAAGACATGTCCTTTTCCTGCCAGCTTCTTTTTGTCATTCTCTTTCCATAAATGCCCAGGCTGCCTGTTCTTGACAAATGTTTGAAACTATGTACTTGCTTAAGGTCACACTCACAAAGTAAGTAATCCCTAGCAGCCTGCTAACTGTCCATCTGTCTTTGTTCACTTTAGCCTCTTTGAATATGTGCATACAATGAAAAGGCGTGTGGAGGACCAGGAATCAATATTTGCACCCCAGCAACAGCATTTACGTCGCCCCCCAGTTCAAGCTATTGCAGAGAGCTTCCAGCACCGGGCCCTAGCCCCGGCCCCTACTGTGATTGAGGCAGCCACAGACACCATGCAGCCATCCACTGGTATTCAGTATTCCCTTCCCCAGGGCTACCAGGTATGATGTTATAAAAGCAAAGTTACTGTTTAAATCAGTTGATAATCACTGTTAACTCTGCACCAGTCTGGCTCTGTGGCCTCTTTATTTTAGTAGATTTTCTTTTCTTCATCTTTGCATTCGAGCAGAATTTGAAAACAGTGTTAGCATCGAATAATATTAATCTTTAATGGTCAGTTTTTCAAAATCCCTTCTTTTAAGCTGTATTTCCACTGGGCGGAACGGTTTGGTACAGTACATATTGTTTTGCGTTTTCCATCAGGAAGAGTACCAAAATAACCGCCTCCAACTGTTCTTTGGTACCCTTCCCAGAGTAACATGGTACCTCAAAATGCTTACGGCCAGCCCGTTTGGCGATAGAAAAATGTCACTCCCGTGCTATCGGTTTAAATATCTCATGGAAGTTGAGGCAAACGCCCACAGTCTATTCTCATACAAAACTTGATGTCTTGTTGAGACAAACGGTCACAAACCAAGCAGGGGACAAAGAGCTGCTGGATTTCCTCCATTGTTGTCTGTGGTGTTGTTATCGCACTGGTATGACATCACACTACACGACCATCAGGCACAGCCCACACCCCACCTACCAAGTAAAGGTACTGTTCTCAGTGGAAACGCAAGCTTGACCTAGAACTTTACCATTCCAAACGGTATTGTACTGTTCCAAACCGAATTGTACCATGACAGAAACGCAGCATTAGTGTAATTACAAAACATGTACAGAACTCATAACCCATTGAAGAAATGCTTATCTTTTAATGATTATGGATATTAAAATTTCAGTTGCCTTTCTTCCTAAAAGGTGCCCACAATGCCTCAGAGCACAAGTGGACATGGACACAATACTGCACCTCATGTTGGTCCCCATGCACATAATCTGTCAGTACCGCCCCAGGGTCCTGCAGTGATCCAAGGTCATGTCCATCCACCTGCTCCCCTAAATTCTACTCAAGGACAGCAGCAGTTTCAGCGACTGAAGGTACTTAATACGTGGACAAACAGACAATTTAAATGTTTTGAAATGTTCATGATGTGATTATCATCAAGCTGATTCACATTTTGAGACCTTATCACCTAAGTTCATATTTATCATGCACTCATTTGTTATAAGAATTTGGGTTAAGGGAGTGAGATCTGCTAATAATTTCTCACTCTCACTAGGTTGAAGATGCCTTGTCCTATCTGGATCAAGTGAAGCTGCAATTTGGCAATCAGCCTCAAGTGTATAATGATTTTCTTGATATTATGAAAGAGTTTAAGTCACAGAGGTGAGTTGTAATTTAATAGTTGTTTTCCTAATCTTGTGGATGAAATCCATAAGCATTTGTCAAGTTTAAACGTGTAACATACACAACAAAATCTGTTAACCCAACTGATGAGGATGATAATTACTATTTTTTTGTTGGGTTACCACAGCATTGACACTCCTGGAGTCATCAACCGTGTGTCACAGCTCTTCAAGGGCCACCCAGACCTGATAATGGGCTTTAACACCTTTTTGCCCCCTGGATACAAGATTGAGATTCAAACAAATGACCTAGTCAACGTGACCACACCAGGTCAGATCCACTACATCACCCCTCAAGGTATTTCCGTTCAGAACATCCCTCCAAGTGGAGCACCCAGCCAACCCACAAGCCATCACCAGCACCAGACTCTGCCGCAGGCTGGCCCTCACACCACCACCACCACCACTACTACCACTACTCCTCCCAACCCCACCCCACCAGCTCCAAATAAAACCAGCAAGGTAGAAGATTTTTAGATATTTGCCAATGAATTAAGTAGAATAAGCTTGAAACATTATTGTTTATTGTTGTGTTAAGGCTCCAGTTTGTCAGACTGATAAATGCTAAATCATGCATGTGCATGTCTTTTGTGCTCAACAGCCAATTCAGTCTCCAGCCCATACACCCACCAGCCAGCCCAATCCATCGATCCCATCCTATGTCTCCCCACGCTCACCCTCAATTCAGTCCCACACTCCTGTAAGCAGCACACCATCTAGTGGGCCACCTCTCCAGACCAACCAGCCTGTGGAGTTCAACCATGCTATAAACTATGTCAACAAGATCAAGAATCGCTTCCAGGGTCAGCCGGAAATCTACAAATCCTTTCTGGAAATCCTGCACACATACCAGGTAATAAAATATATATTAGTACACATTTACGCGTTCATATTTTCCTCAATCCAATTAAAACCATTCTGATTAAAAAATACAAAATCCCTATTCCTATCCCTATGGTATTTACATTACCATACTACTATTTTTATTAATTCCTGTTTAGTTACTTTTTTCTCTGTTGACATATTTCATTGTCTTCAAGCACAAAACTTGTGTTCTTTCTGTTCTTTGCAATACAGCTACATACTACCTGCATTCATTAAACGGGAAGAGGGCAGGAGGACATTTACATGACTCCAAGCTCATTTCATTTACTGCCCTACAATCTGTACTTTCTAATAAGAAAACTGTGTCAATTCAGATCATTATGTAAACATGGCTGCTTAAAATTGATTCCGGCTCTGTACCATGGGCTGTTGGACTGCTTTATTTTTGTCTCAAATTGGATACCCAGAGTGGTAATCTCACCATCTCTTATTTGTTATAAATTATCCAGAAGGAACAAAGAAATGCTAAAGAGGCAGGAGGTAACTACACTCCAGCACTGACTGAGCAGGAGGTCTACACTCAGGTGGCAAGGCTCTTCAAGAACCAGGAGGACCTGCTCTCAGAGTTTGGACAGTTCCTGCCCGATGCAAACAGCTCAGTGGTAAGTCTTTGTGAATACACTCGTACCTCATTGTTCACTTTCACTGCACCATTAAACTAATGTGGCTTGTTGACTGGAAACTCAATGTGTATACAATCCATTAGTATACATTAGTACAGAATCTCAGTGGTAGAGTGACTTGTCTTTCAACTGGAAGATTGTTTGATTCCTGACTCCACTAGTCTACGTGCCAATGTGTCCTTGGGCAAGACACTTACATAGTCACTTGTTTCCTGTCCATGTGTTATGTCATGTCATGTCATGTTCCCCTTTTTACTTGTGTGATTAGTTTTACCAAAATTGACCACATGTACACACATCGTCTTTGAGCATGCCTGTTGTCTTTGGTGAGGTTATGATGGTGCTTCTTTCAGATGCTGAGCAAGGCTGCTCCAGACAGGGCAGAGTCAGTGCGCAACGATCATGGTGCAACTGTAAAGAGACCTTTACCAAACAACAAACAAAGGTTGAGCCAGAACGGCCTGCCAATCAGAAGACCATCTGGTGTGGGAGCCACGCCGCCTCTCAAGGTACACACAACCACACCATGTTACTGTCAGTTTCTATTTACATTATCTGTTTGTACTTTTTGTGTCTTTCTTCCATGTTACAGTAGAAATATTCTGTATGCTGGTCCCCAGAGATTGAGATTGCAGGTTTTTCATTAGATTTGATTATGGCATGTTTCCACCGCCTCGCCACGGCAGGGTTAAGTTGTGTTTCCACTAGAGTTGTTCCGATTCCGATACCGGTATCGGAAATGCCTCCAATACTGACGAAAATGTGGGCATCGGTATCTGCGAGTACTGGAGTCCATGTACCGATCCGATACCAGGTAATTTATTAGCGCTCCGTTAGCTCTTACACGGCTCTTCTTCACCGCTCTTGAAACAGTTGCGCTGAGCTGTTTTAGAGGTGTGAAGAAGAACTGATCACCCGACACCTGTAGACAAGGAGCTAACGTTAGCTCATCATGTCGGTGGTTTGGCAGTATTTACCAGTTAGCTCCGTTAGCATGCCTACAGTCAAACTGGAGCAGCCCGTTTATTAAACAAAAAGAGCAGTGCTACAACTAACCAGCGTACCTGTGTCCTACGTATGTATGCCTTTAGGTTTAGCATTACTTCAGAGACTCATTTTAACAATCTGGAGTCATGTAAAAATGATGTCACGCGTGTCCTTTCCCGGTCAGTCGTCATGGAAACATGAAGCTCTGCCAGTGCTGCGGTTTTTGGACCAAAGTCAAAACAAACGTACAAGCTGAAAAACAAAATAACATATCACTGGTAAAAATGGTGTCCATTTGCTGTGTTCTTTCATGTTTTACAGAGGGTTTAACTTGAGCCAAACCTTACCACTAATGATAATCATATCACAGTCATGCAGGCGTAGTAATGGTATCGGAGCATCTCTAGTTTCTAGCATATTACTTGATACCAGATACGTTTTTCCGTATCTGCTCTGGCGAGGTTCCAAGTGTGCAGAGTAGGTACTATGCATGACGTTGTCAGACTGCCGGCCACTGATTGCTCAGGGTGCCGTTACAGGAAGAGACGCCCGACACAAGAATCAAGCCGAACAATGCCGAACTTTAGCTCATTTAAAAAGACTTAACAATCCTAAAAACGTTAATCACTAACAATTACCAGGGAAATGAAAAAAAGAGTCTGGTGTATCTACACCACCGCTGATCATGAGTGGCGTCACAAACCCTGTCGCTGTATTTCAGTCCAGTGACTGTGTCAGATGGAGTCTGTGCTGAACACATAGTTTTAATTGACTGATTCTATTGATTCGGTTACACTGAAAGCAACTGCATTACAAGTCACTAGTCACTTGTTTGTGTGTCGCGTGTAAAACGAAATCACCGCAGTTTTATGCAGCCGTGCAGTGATGACGCCCCCCACGTTGAGTAGGTACTATTTTTGTGTAAAACCAACCTAAATCGTGCCGTGGTGAGGCGAGCTGGGACCATAGTGGAGAAGGGCTATTAGTCTTAGCTCATTTTACCAGATGAACTACAAACTGGGTGTTTTTAGGATTAATAAATCTGCTCTGACATCATAATATGCCATCTCGGAAGCACCTACTTCCTACCGTATCATATGACAGTGTTGGCTGCAGCAAGGACTGCATCTTGGAGATGTAAGCCAACAATACATGATGTATCCACTTATGACCTAACCTAAAACTCTCTGTAAGCAGTTGCATGATGTCTGTGTGCACCAGGGACACCTGTGATCTCTGATTATGTGTTATCATTCACGGGTAATATTGCAAAATAAAAGAGAGACAGACTAAAAATTAAGGCAGGCTCTTTGTCTTGATATAACATTATTGCATTTTAGTTTAAAAGCTTCCTCCTGTTGTCACTGATTTACTCATTACCGGAGTGTGTCTTCCATTCTATACTGCATGCTGCATTAGGAGACAGTTATACTCATTATGTCTGTATTAATCTTGCAGAAGAAACCCAAAATAATGGGGAAGGACCACAGCTTGACTGATGTCAGCAAACACAGTACCAGCACTGAAACTATGTTCTTTGAGAAGGTCAGTGTTTTTTTTATATAGTTATAAACTTTTATATATTTATAAAGTTAATAATGTAATGAAATCATTATGGGGCTGTTCATTTATATTTTTGTCATCACTGAAATCATTTTAACAGGTGAAGAAGGCTCTTCGGAGTTCTGAGGCTTATGACAACTTCCTTCGATGCCTGCATATCTTCAATCAGGAAGTTATTTCTCGTGCCGAGTTGGTCCAATTAGTCATCCCATTTCTTGGGTGAGTTTAAACACTGCCTTTCAGTGCTCTGAATAAACATGCCTACAATCATCAACGCTTCAAGCATGTATAACTGCACTGTTCTCTATAATTAATGATTAATCATTTTACATTTACTGCATGATTTGATTTACAGAAAATTCCCAGAACTTTTCACCTGGTTTAAAAACTTCCTGGGCTACCGAGAGTTTAGCCATGGGGAGCAGAGCCATGCTGAGAGTTTACCCAAGGAGCGTGCAACAGAGGGCATTGCCCTGGAGATTGATTACACGTCCTGCAAGAGGCTGGGATCCAGCTATAGAGCTCTGCCCAAGAGCTACCAGCAGCCAAAGTGCACAGGACGGACGCCACTGTGCAGAGAGGTGAGTGTTTTCCCTTGCAGAAGGCTAACCAGTTACACCTTATATTACTTGGCCAAAAATGTCTTTTTGTTTAATATGTTGTTAAAATCTTAGGGTTTTTTTTGTCAAAGATCCCCAAGCTTTAAATGACCATGAGATGACACAGAAAAACTATGAGTGCTTAATTAATGATTAACTCTTGCAGCTTATCAAAATGACATTGATACATTTTCCATTGATTAAATGGTAAGATTACAAGAAACAACTTAGATTTCAATTCACATTACATTGTGAATTGTAAACACTCTGTTTCATGCAAATGCACCTCATGCAGAATATTTAGGATTTAAAGCAACACACAACAGCCACCATCATGTGTAGTGGAAGCTCTGTGCCTCAAAAACTGACGGCTGAAATTGAATTGCTTGCAATTGAATAGCATGTCAAATCAGGGTCATTACCATTAAGGCTATGTTTCTGTGAAATGTTTTAATCAAAGTAAATTGACAATTTCAGGTTCTGAATGACACATGGGTGTCTTTTCCATCTTGGTCTGAGGATTCTACATTTGTGAGTTCTAAGAAGACACAATATGAGGAGCACATTTACAGATGTGAGGATGAACGCTTTGAGGTGAGGAACACTCTCCACGTTCCAAAGTAAAAATAAAATGCTGCTACTTGTATGTTTAGAAGAACACAGGCAGCACTTGATGGTTGTTGTTGTTGCTGATAAGTCAAAAGACACCAGAATCACTTTACACTCTAATATCCTCTCTGACTTTACATCCATTATCAGCTATAATTCCTCAAAAGTTATTTTGGCAGACATTTCACAGATTTTTCTCTCATTTAGCTGGACGTTGTGCTGGAGACCAACCTTGCCACGATACGAGCCCTGGAAGCCGTGCAGCGGAAGCTATCACGGATGTCCGCTGAGGAGCAGTTGCGCTTCAAGCTGGACAACACAATGGGTGGCTCCTCAGAGGTCATTCACCGTAAAGCAATTCAGAGGATATATGGAGACAAGGCCCATGACATCATTGACGGGCTTAAGAGGAACCCAGCTGTGTCCGTACCCATAGTCCTCAAAAGGTTTTTGGTCAAATTTTATCTCTATCTGCCTCATTTCTGGGCTCAACTTGTTTTTATTTTATGAAATTTGGTTTATTTTCACTTATGGTTGTGAATTTTCTTTTCTTTGTCACTCTGTTAGATTGAAAATGAAGGAGGAGGAGTGGAGAGAAGCCCAGAGAGGCTTCAACAAAATCTGGCGGGAGCAGAATGAAAAGTATTACCTGAAGTCTCTGGACCATCAAGGCATCAACTTTAAGCAAAATGACACTAAAGTGCTGCGCTCAAAGACCTTGCTCAACGAAATTGAGCTGCTATATGATGATGTAAGTACATGTATTTGTGATCATAAGCAAAATAACGTAACAGCAAATAAACACTGAATTTAAAAATAATAGGGATGTATACAATGATACTACAATGTTTTGTTAATTTTATGTAAAAGATCTTGAGTAGCAACAACTTTAAAATAGGTCAATTTAAAGTTGTCAATAAATGCAATATATAATCAAATTTTATAATAAATATTCCTACATTTTACATGTTTATTACTGCCATAGACTTTGAATTTGATGTTTTATTTTGTATCTGGACATTTCCAAAGTTGTAGTCTATATTTCTTAAATTATGGCTAAATTAGGTTGTTTTTGTGTTTTTTTTATTTCATCAAACGTGATAATTTGAGGGGCTGATAAAAACCAGGGCAAAATAATAGGTTAATTCATTCAGAGATGCTGTGGTATATCTGTTGTACTCTGTAAGGTCATTGTGATGGAAGTTGTTCGGTGTTCTCCTGTTTATGTCTTGTAGCGCCAGGAGCGAGCATCCGAGGAAACTACCACACCTCCACCGAGCGGCCCACACATGACCCTGACCTATGATGACAGCCAGATTCTGGAAGATGCGGCTGCCCTCATTATTCACCACGTTAAAAGACAGGTGGGCATCACAAAAGAAGACAAGTACAAAATCAAGCAGATCATTCACCACTTCATCCCTGACCTGCTGTTTGCGCGGCGAGGTGAGCTCTCCGATGTTGAGGAGGAGGAAGAAGAGGAGGAGGAAGAGGACATGGAGATAAATCAAGATAGCCCCAAGAAGCACAATGGCTTGTTAGGTGGCAGCCCATCAAAGTCAAAGCTCCTCTTCAGCAACACAGCAGCGCAGAAGCTACGGGGAACAGACGATGCCTATAACTTGTTCTTTGTGAACAACTACTGGTACATCTTCTTACGTCTCCACCACACTCTCTGCTCTCGTCTGCTGCGAATCTACGAGCAAGCCGAAAAGCAGATTGAGGAGGACAACCATGAGCAAGAGTGGGAAAGAGAAGTGTTGGGACTCAAAAGGGAGAAAAATGAAAATCCAGCAATTCAACTGAAAATGAAAGAGCCGAGTAAGTGATAAAACAAAGCAGTGCTTTAGATGTTTGTTGATGCCTTTCTACATATTGCATTCACATCCACAAATAATCTTTTCCCCACATATGCTTGGTCTTGTAATGTTTTACTGTATAACTCATCATATTTGTTCTCCTGCAGTGGATATTGATGTGGAAGACTTTTACTCTGTGTTTCTGGAAATGGTGCGCAACCTTTTGGATGGAAACATGGAGCCAGTTCAATACGAAGACTCTCTGAGGGAAATGTTTACCATCCATGCCTACATTGCCTTTACCATGGATAAACTCATCCAGAGCATTGTCAGACAGGTCAGCTCACTTGAGATTATATCATTTGATTTTGTAGAATGAAAATAATTTATTTTTTATTTTGTGAAACGAATGTAGTGTATGGCTTTTGTGTGCAACAGTAGGCCTGACCCGTACCGTGACAGAATGAAACAATGGGTGTAGCTCTATAGAGAAACAACATCAACAAAAACACGAGTTGTTCAGTTCATAAAATTCAGAGATCAATGTTTTTAGGGTGGAGCTGGTAGATGATCTACCATGAGATGATCCTAGGCTGTAAAAGTAAAAGGAAACTGAATGTATCTGAATTGAATGCAAAAAAAAGTGCTGCTCTGCCTTACAGCTTCTGCATGTTAAACCTATTGCTTTTCAGCTGCAGCACCTTGTCACTGATGATGTTTCTGCACGCGTAACGGACATGTACCTGAGTGAAAGTGCCAATAAAGCAACGGGGGGCACACTGTCCACACAGACATCAAGGACCACAGCTGAGGGGGTCTACCAGCGCAAGGCAGAACAACTCATGACAGACGAGAACTGCTTCAAGGTACCAGAAAACCCAGATATTAATCGGAACCAGTCGAATTTTCTTGTTGGAGAAGTTCTGTCAAATGTCCACTAGTGGTCCTTTTAAGTTTAAACATAGATTATCTTCTGTGAATTTTAGATGGAGCTTGTATGCACTTACACACCATATGATTTTACAGGCAGTAACAGAATAATAAGTATATGTATATGGAAGAAAATAATTTCTCTTGTGTACTCATATAATTCTGTTGTTCTCTCATTCAGTGAGTGACTGCAGTTCCCACTCTTAAACAGCAAAGTGCGCTGTAACATTACTCAAAGGAATCCAGTCGTCCAGAAGAGTGTTGACATGTGGTTGCTGAAGTATTTTATTTAGGGACACAGTATTTTCTCTTGGGGTTAGAGTGTGAGCTGTGTCTCCAGATGCTATTTGAATGTTATCTCTCAGTCAGTCGATGCTGATTTGGCAAACGTTCTTAGCAATCCAGTAAGCCATCTCGTTTCTTGCTTACATATTTCATTATTCACCCATGACAAATGCACTCTTGTATTGAATTCTGGCTCCTCTTTTTCAACCTTTTTTAAGTGAGATTTTCTGCACAAGAACACCATCATTGTTAGCATAGGTGTGTAGCCAGTGTGCATGTGCAGTTTTCCACCACAGGAAATAAAACTCAGCTGCGTTGGTTGACTTTTTTTTTTTCCATTATTATTAGACGTTAAATATTTTGAATTAATCTCAAAGTTTAACCTATTGATAGCGCAAGTTTGGGCACTTTGCTGACTGGCGATTGTTTCCTGTGATTACTTGTGTTTTTTGTAGTTGACGTTTGCAAAGAGCCGGGGATCTGTCAGTTTGGCCATGGAGCTGCTGGACACAGAAGAGGAGATCTCTGATGAGCCGGCAGAGGCAGAGGTAAATCTTTTTCATTAAACTTGACTTACTAAGGCATCAGTTTATTACATTCCCCTACCTGCTCCTGTGAACAGCAGCTATTCTTCCATTATTATACAGTAGAATTTGCTTCTTTCTTTCTTTCTTTTTTGTAAATGAATTATGTCCCAGAATGTTAATTTAATCAATACATTATGATTGGTATTTGGTTTTAGATTAGTTGATAATCTATTCCCTAATGAATAGAATTTGTCTTCTTAAATAGCCCACAAGTGCATGACATGTAAAGCAATAACACCTGCTGCACATCATTGATTACCCGTCTGATGCACTGCTCTCTACTTCTCCGCAGAGGTGGTCAGACTACGTGAGCAGATACCTGAACTCAGATTCTGCATCCCCAGAGCTGCGTGAACATTTGGCCCAGAAGCCGGTGTTCCTCCCCAGGTGAGGCTCCAGCCATGTCTCCCTCTTGTCTTCACTCTTAACGCTTGTGTCCTGAGGCACTAGTCAGCTGAGCAGCCACTCCACTCCGAGCCAAAACTCCTGCCAATTACGACTCATTTTCAAACATAGAAACAGTGGTAACTTCTGCACAAGCCCAACTTAGGAAGTTTGCTCTTGTCACAAAACTTGTAGGCATAAGGTTTCTTCCTTTTTTGTAACAGACAAACATGAAAGGTGTGAAAGGGTTTATAAAGAAGAGTAATGCTGCAGTTACGCAGAAGCACTTGCAGCATCTGAATGCCCCCCTCCTGTCTGTTAGGAAACTTATTGGCCATTGACATGACTTTCTCTGTTTCTGACCTCTGCCTCTCTTGGAAGATTGCACTTTAAGTGGCCATCTTTTAAAAAGAAAATAATGGAATTTATTTATTAATGGATTCAGTTCATTTTAATGGGGTTTTTTATTTATTAAGCGTAACGTTCTTTTAAAATGGTTTTGGCTTGACGATGGGCTTTGAATCTATAAGCAAAGATTTGGTTTGTTTTTTCACATTGTATAGAACTATAATGGTGATTTTCATTGTGTATCGTGAGGACAAAAGTCATTGAATGCACAAGCTGAGAGCAAAACAAATGGGTTCCACCTTTTGTCATTTTTATTTTAATTTCTACAATATTTGTGACCGGAGTTTGGGACACTGAAGCTCTTCATTAGAATCTGAGAGACTTTTAGGGATAACAGTGAAGTCTGGATTTCCTTTTTTTTTTCATTATCATGCCCTTTTGTTTGTGATTGTATTCAGATCAAAGGTCCTGTATGTGACTCAATCACTGTTTGCAACTGTAAATGTTGAAATGTCCATATATTTAAGTCTGTGATACAAAGTGTTATGTTTGTGATCATTTTCAGTGGAAACGGTGCACTCCCGTTGCAACGTTTTGTTGTGGGTGAGCGTTTTCCACTGGGTTGACAGAGCTTAGTGCTCATATGTTTTTTAACTCTGGTCAAGCACATTATCTGCAACACTTGTACAGAGGAGTAGGGTTTGTAAATAAAATTATCTAAATTGTATGTTCATATGTTGGTGTATTTCTTTCCTTGACACCTCAGAGCCGCACACAGAGGCGTGCTTGTATTCGCTCTCTCTTTAAGAAAAAAAAGAAAGAATGTCTGTCATCGTTGTTGGTGCTTTTTGAGTTTTTAGTTTCTTTGAGATGGCTGTCCATTACCATACACATTTCAAAAGTCTTTTTTAAATTTTTAGGTTTTCTCTGATTTAACCCATTGCATATATCTGATACCTGACTGATTTTAACAGTGGGGTCCTTCACGTCTTATTTTTTATTTTATTTTATGTATTCATTGTATTTCCATCAAATCTATGAGAGGTCAGCAGCACAAGAAGTCAAATGAATTGCCCTGTTTTACCAATATCTTCAATGGCAGTGAAATTCCAGCAGTTTCTTTTCCAGTTGTGTTGGGTCTTCATCTCATCATCATAACACTGGACATTTTGGTTGAAAGTATGTGCACATCAAAGTATTCTCAGCATAACAGTTTTTACTTGTAATTGGCCTCACTGTCATGTCTTTTAAGTGGAGCCCTGAATGCAAAAATATGCTTCGCTCACCTGTAACCTCTGTGGTAAGTACACATTTAAAACTTTCATTCAGGTGGGGTGAACAATTATATTTTCATAACCTGCACAACATCTTGATCACTTTCCAATCAACAGAAGTATGAGTTGCCAATATATGACTACAATCGATAGAAATACAGTACGTGGCTGTGCACTGTACAGAGTTATTACGACTGCTGCCTCTGCTGCTCTTATAGATCCACATTGCCCACAAATGATTTGACGCCCAATCTAATTCGGTTACTCGGTGAGTTGCAATGCATGGGTTTTAAGTAATTGTTTAAAGGGACAGTCCTCTCAAATTTGACTATGCTCTTCTCAAATTTGTTTTCAATGTCTTGCGTATTGTGCCTTACCACTTCCCCTTGTCCTGAAATTTGCATATTACATACTGTCAAACATAAAGTAACAGCTTGTGGATATTAGAAATTTATGCAAACTTTACCGGTAAATGTGATCTGTTAATGTGCTGGAGGTCAGTCAGAATTATTCATGGCTGTCAAATCTCTTGGCCTCTAGGAATTTAAGGCGAATAAGAAAGTGCCAGAGAGGATGGGAGCAACTGCAGCAGGAGCGAATGACTAAGGCTCCCTCGGTCAAGTCGCTGGACAGTAACATGGGGCTGAAGATGGAGTGCATGTTCAAGCTCAACTCCTACAAGATGGTCTATGTGTGCAAGTCGGAGGACTACATGTACAGGCACACAGCACTCACACGGGCACACCAGGTAAGAAGACACGTCATCAATATTTTTTTCTGCTCCTAAATTAGTTTTAATCTCACGACTTAAGCCCCAATATGACTGGAGCTGTGCACAGTCCAGCCAGTTTCGTTGTATTAAGACAGCATCATTTGATATGATTTTACATAGTGATTACATGCCGTTATTGACACTTAATGTTTTTTGTTATTATTTATACTTTATTATAAACACTTACATTGCTTATAATTATATGTTTTATAATTATACTTAACTTAATTTACTTTAAAATAGGACTTTAAAGAGTTGAACGCACAGATTTGGACAATCTCATTCATCTGTAGTCCAGCCAGTGCAGGTTTCTATTCATCTTAATAATCTACAATTATTGGCTTGAAATGTAAATTGCCTTCATTGCACCAACAAATAATTATAGTTGTTGAGTAGTGAGTAGGTTTTAACGCCTGAAGCAGTTCTCGTTTTTTTCCTCTTATTACTATAGACTACTGGTGTAACACTTTGCGTATCAGATGTTCATGACATTAATAGTCGAATTACTTATTAGTCCAATTACTTAAAATTATACTTAATTATAAAGTGTATTTGCAAAAGTAAAGTAAGTAATTGACTTTATATAGTGAATTATTGGTTAGGCAATAAACTTGAATCATGTGCAGTTTTTCTCATAATAACTCGGGTTAGGGTTAGATGGGGTTGGATTTTGCAGTTTTTTCTCACTTTTAGTGTTAGTTTATTTAAAATGTATGTTCCTTTAAATGCATTGTATGTGTAATGATACTACACGTTGTGTGCTTCATGTAACCTTTATCTTTTGAGTTTTTGTGAACATACAAAGCATATGTAATGTGTCACTTTCAATCAGTATTGGTCAAATGTAATCCATTGAGTTTTGTCTCTGATCTACTTTACTACTACTAATCTACTATCTAGTTTTATGAACAAAGTTCCACATTTCATGTTTTAATTGTGTGAGAGAAATAACGAGGGGAAACTGTCCCAACAGGACAAGCCTTAAAGTCAAAGACATGCCCAGATGACGTCTCCTGTCATCAGGCTAATGTGTTTTTGTGTTGCCATTGAATTACTTGAATGAAAAAGCAGATTTTCTGTTGACGTATTTATTTGACTCTGTCCCAGTAGCTCAGCAGTGTTCTGCTTGATGTCTTTTTCAGTCCCAAGAATGGGTGAACACACGTCTGCACAGACGCTTTCAGGCGTGGCTGGACACTTGGGCCAAAGAGCATGTGACCAGTGACATGGCTGCCAACAGCCGCAAGTGGCTGATGGGAGACGAACGAGACGACCTGTTGCCCTGCACCACCTCCTGCTGCCCAGAGGTCCTACATTATCTCAATGTGAACAAGTACCGGGTGAAGTACAGAACATTGTAGTCCCTCTGCTCTAAAGATAAACTGTGGCAGTGATGCTCGTCTCACAGCAAACTGCTGGGGTTGGTTTTAAGTTATTCTGTAGCGTCATATGGATTTTCTCCTGCTGGCTGCTACTGGATTTAGTTGCCAAAATCTTTTCAGGTTGTCAGTCCACGATACAAATGGGGTTGTAAATTCTCCCACCTTGTGGAACCATGCGAGACATTATTCAGGAACTGTGTCTTAACTTTCAAACTTACACATGTTTGCAGCGTATGTGACATAGAGGTGATGCAGGTTCGGTTTTTGTCCCATATACACAATGACACACAATCTCCTTTTGAATACTTTCACAATTTTAACTAAAACGTTAGGTGCGCAAAAACTCGAAAATGAAAAATGTTTTTCCTTTTTCATTTAAAAACTGCCTCGTCATTTCACAGGACGTCAAAACAAACGACCTCAGCTTGTCTCTTTAGGTAGCAACAACAAGTACCTGTTACCTCAGTTGAAATGTATGTACTTGGAGCTTTATCTGGCTTCCAGCTGTAAACTTGTATATCCTGTGAATGTTTTTTTTTTTCAGTGGTGAAGATGCAGCACTGCACCCACTACATATAAATAAATAAAATGTGTCTGGCACCTGCTGGGTAGATGCTTGGAGTGGGTGCAACGCCAGCAGTGTGTACTAAGTATAATTTATGACCACACAAATGTTTTGTATAAATGTGATGTTTATATCTAGATTTTCTTCTTTTTTTTAATCAAATGTCATTTGTGTGTAGTGTACATTAACAGATGCTTAGCATCAATCTTTAGCGACAGATTGCAAAGAAGTTTATAAAGAAGATGGTAAATTTTAACTTTTTTTTTTTTACCGAAGGATCTTTGTGGTCTGATCAACATGTCATTCTTGTGTCGTCGGAATCTCTGCATTTCACTTTTTCCAAACCCTCCTCAGTAACACTCAAGATTTTACGGTGATTGAATGTAGCTGAGCAGCAAGTTGTTCTTCTGAAAGTACACTTCATGTCCTAGTTTCAAAGTACTGACGTCTCAACAGTACCATGAACTTTTTTTTCTTCTATTCAAACGTTACCAAATGCTAGAATCAGACATGGAGTGTCATGTGTTTGTTTTTTATGTGCAGTGTTGATGACAAACACTGACTGATGCGTATAGTAGGTTTATGTGTGAATGTCGGCCTCGTATACAGTTGAAAGACTAACATTACAAACAAGCAATAATTCCACTTCATTAAAGCTGTTGGTTTGTGTTTCCTGCTGAAATACAAATGTGAATTGTGTTTTCCCGAGGGATGTCAACTGAGTGTGTTTTTTGTTTAGTTTTTTTCATATATATACATACATACAAGTATGTGTATGTCTATATGTATGTATGTATATGTATATATATATATATATATATACATATATACATATATGTATGTATATATATATATATATATATATATGTATGTATATGTATATATATATGTATGTATATATATATATATATATATATATATATATATATATATATATATATATACATATACACATATATATATATGAATATGAATATAACAAGACAAGAACTGGCCCTGTAGATATTGTAGTTGAGGTGAAATGGTTAGATATCCATCACATTAATGTGTGATTTTCCTTGCGTAAACGTGAGGATCTTTTTTTTTTTTGGCTCGCAAACAAGAGCAGAAACGTGAAGGTTTTAGTAGACACTCGGACTAGCCACATGTCATCCTGCAGAATTCACCTGCATTTAAAGAGTTTAGTCAGTAAGCAGCTGTAGACAATCTTGGAACACGTTCTTATTTTTGTAACTGTGCGACGTTTGTTACTGAATCCCATAAGAAGTCCAGCGAGTGGAGCTGGTTGTACATAAAGACATTGTTTGTACCTCATTCTGTTTGTCTTTTCTCTTGCTTTTGTTGATGTTGTACCTGAGTGTTAGTATGGTGTTTTACATTAAACTATTATCGGAATAGAAACAAACTGGGTTTGATCACTTCCTGTTTCATTGCTGCTGATGTGTTTGCATGCAGGTCTTTCTCCTGGGTCACACTGTGATGGTCACCTCCACACCTGCAGCACTGCTGCTGATACAAGCCTTTTCTTTCTAATACTTAATAGGAATGTTTGATATCATTTAATTAAAACTAGAAAAAGGTCATGTTTTTTGTGAGAGCTTGCCAAAAAACCTTCTCAAATCTGACATACTTACAGATATTTCCTCTGGTTTTCTGCTGACGATGATTCCACCTTCCCCTTCAATAATTGAAATAACTTATTTTTAGCCATATTACACTAAAAGTTGTCAGTTTTGTAACTACTACTATTAGGTGGAAAGATAGTCTTAACATATCTGAAAATGTCACAAAAACACTGATTTAGTTACCTGAATGTTTGTCTGTGTTTATCTTTTATCTTAAAGGTGACCTAGTGTTAATGTTGGATACCTTAAATGAATTTATTTATGTTTTAATAATTAATATTCCTTCGTCTAATCATCATTTTCTGCTGCTCTTGACGAGAGATATTGCCAGAAAGATTTATTATACATTACTACTGGAACAGACACTGTCATTGTTGCCAGTGCATGTGTGCACCATGTTAAGATTCTATGTAGACCTTTGTCTTCCTTTCTTTCTTTCTTCTTAAAAATATATAATTGAAGTAGTCATATTTATCTTTGCTACCCCTGTAGAAACCATGTCTATGGTACAGGCCACTTTTTTATTATTGTTGTTGTATTAAAGTCTCGTCAAAAATAAAGGGAATTAACAATACAAAAGGGAGAAAAGCAGCAATATCCAGCTGACATTTAATGAAGGTGCATAATGCCGAATGTCAGAACTAATTATTTGAGATTTGTATGTGTAGTTTGTTCACACACCCACTAGAGACATGGACTGACGTGTTACGTGTTGGACATGGGTGTGCTATGCACGTATGTAGGTCCTTGTGCACACCACATCATCAGCTCCAATAATCTGGAAAAAAAATGAAGAGACAACAAAAAACATTAATCAGCAGGATAATCCTGCCACCATGTTTTACAGAAGCTGCAATGATTAGTTGATTAATTGATTTCGTGATCAACGAAAACTGTAAACTGCAGGATAATCATCATATCATTTTATAAATGAATATAAATAAATCAACCTCAAATATGAGGACTGCATCACCACACATCATTAATAGATTTCAGGCATCTGGCACATGGTGCAAGGGAGACATGTGACAAGTGAAGGAAACATCAGGGTTTGTTGGCATTTCTCAACAGCATGATCAATGAGAGGGGGACACAGATTTGGACGACCTCATTTAACTGTAGTCCAGCTTAATATTCATCTTAGAAATCGATATTTATTGGCTTGAAATGTAAATTGCCTTCTTTCCATCAACAAATAATTGTGAGTAGTGAGTCCTGAAGCATTTTTGCTTTTTTCTCTCATTACTGTAGACTCCACAAATGGTCATTCCATCTCATCCACCCATCTTAGGTCACAGCGAGCAAAGTAAACCACCACATGTTGTCTTCATTAAAGCACACATCCATCTGTCTCGCCCTAATTGCCTCATCTGCTTGCCATTGTGTTTATTCAAGTTTATTTTCTCTGCTTATTCTCAACAATAGTTTACAATCATTCCTGTGCGTTAGACAGTACAGTTCCCAGTAGAGTAGCGTGTTTTTACCAGTGTTTAACCAGTAACATTATCTTAGACTGGTATGTTGTGCTGACCATAGAAAGATATTCAATATTGAATTATATTATTGTTGTATTATTATATACAACAACCATCTTCTCATGGTAACTTCAGTTTGACAAAGATTTTTGGACCACTTTACTGAACACATTAAGACAAAAACTCAAATTTAAATATGTTTTGTGCTATTCAAATTTCAAATTTAACACGTAAAAAAATATATACCGTTTTATTTTTAATAAATGTTTTTTTTTTTCTTCATTTTAAATTGTTAACATGCCATTTAACATGCAGAAATAACTGCCAGATGTTGAAAGTTATTCTGGAAAAATGGGCAAAAGCACTTACTCACAGGACATTTTCTGGCCCTTCTATCTTCAAAATAAGTCCAGAGGGTTAGGTGTTAAAGGGTTAAATAAGTCCAATAGTCATTATCAGCTTATAGTTCATTTTGGGACACAGACACATAATAATCAGGATATTTTGCATTTCGGGCCGTGCGGAATGTTACCTATATTTGGGTTATGTTATCTCGTTTTATTTATGCATTAATATCACCCTGGAAAGGAGTCAAAGAAAATGTCATGAACCGTTCAAGAATTAATCAGCTACAGTAGATGAGATGTGGAGAAATGGCAAATGTTTATTTATGGGGGCTGTCAAAAGTTAAACATGTGACTGTTTTGCTTGAAATATGACACAAATGACTTATTTGCACACAACCGAGACAAGCAGCCTTTTTCCTCCATCATTCACCTTGTCAAATAATGGAGTCATAGTTGGCAGCTGTGCTTCACAGCAGACTGTACATTGTGGAAATATGGTGAATAATTACTTAACTTCATATTCTACAAAGGCAGTTTTTTGTGTATACGTGCAGGAAATTCCTATTATAAGAAAAGGAACAGTGATGTTTATTAGCTTAAATGTCCATGTCATTGCATTGACATCGTTACAACATTAAATAATTTGTCTAACTATGTTCTACAGTATGTCAGTGATTATAAAAACTTGGCAACGACACTCATTATGTCTGTCACTTGACTGTTGTGCTCTGACCTCAGTCGCCAGATCTCTGGTGCATGAGTTCTTCAGCCTGTATCTCATTAAAGCCCAAAAGCTTTGCCTCAACATCAGTCTAATCTAAACATCTCTGTAATTCATTAGTTTGGGCTGAATATGAAGGACTTATGTCAAAATCTTAATATCTCATAAGAGCTCTTCCTTCACCAGAAAAAGATGTTTCTTATATCCTAATCCCATGTGTGTCTCAGATTACAGCCTATCACTCCGCAGACGTACACTCCCTTATCTTGAATAAAAACAGATTTGGTTCTAGTCAAAGCTTTTGTTCTGTGTTTGAAAAGCAACACGTAGTCCAAATTACAGGCCCTCTCAAATGTTTTCCTGATTGCCTTTGCAGAGGTTAGTCACAGTAAATGGGACTTTGTCATCAAAGCCAAAATGGATTCAGCTTTGTTGTCCATCTGGCCAATAAATCCAAGCACGTTAAATCCCAGATGTTTACAGGAAAAACTGTGCTGTGTGAGTGGTCTTGATGTGCCAGGAACTGCAGGCAGAAGTGTCTCTGATGGATGCAAGATCATGAAATGCCGTGTGGAATGCAGAGGCGAACAACAAACGTGTGTCGGTGAGAAATAATAAATGTATTCTTTTGAAATCTCCATTAGGATTTCCCTGTGAAGCCCATCAGAAGGTGCTGCTGCTGCTGCAGACTTTACCAAAAGATTCTTTACTCTATACACTGAACATGCTGTTTGGCATGGAACCAGATCAACATCAAGTGACCAAGAATAACAAACCTCGCCTCCATTTCAGGACTTTAAGTATGAAGAGGCATGTGTATCCACTCCCTCAGTTGGCAAAGGAAAGTCAGAAATATGGCAATGATGGGAGTTAACACAACATTCTTGGGAACTACAGAGTATTTTGGAAAAATATTGACAAGATCATTAAACATTTTCACATCTGCTGTCACCACCCAGTTATGGCCTCTTTGACCATCGATCTCATTTTTAGGGTCTGTTTGTGCCTGGATTCTGTCAGTCTGACTAACCGGTCTTGTCTTTGACACCACTCTTGACTCAAACTGTTTTCTTTAAACGTCTTGTTTATCAATCCCAAAAGCAGGAACCTTTGGAATGTTGTCACATTTGCCGTTTTGTTTGGATAACTGATTATTTTGTCAATCGAATAATCAATGAAGTCTTGCTGCTGTAGTAAAAGCAAATCGTTTTGTGGTGATGCAAGACAACCAGCAGAGCCGAAACACATCAATAACCTGGATCAAAAAGCACATGTTGTTTTCACACCTTATAGTTTACATACAACATATGAATATATCAGTATCAGCAGATATTGGCTTTAAAATGTATTATCGAATATCGGCAAACACGCCAAGATCCGCTCACATGACTAATGACTAAAACAGTAGCTGCTTCCACCTTGACTTCTATGCTAGCGCCCCCTACAGCTGTTATTTTTTGATGCTAATTTATTTTGCACAAGAGAGATATTTTATATCCACATCTGCTACGACATACATTCCTGAATAAAATCCTAAGACCAGGGGAAAAATGGCAAGTATTCACATTTTGCGCTGGTGGATAATAACCAGCTTGTAAGTAGAGCTTCAAAATGCAAAAAGAAACTCTAACTCTAAACTTTAAACTCAAACCGGCTGTTCATCAGCTGATCAAAAAGTTTAAGACCTTAACCTTAAAAAGTCAAAAGCTGTGCAAAAATCTGACTTCCAAGTCATTTTCCTGTCAGACATAAACACTGTCATATGGTTATGGCACAAAAAAGTCAGATCCAATGGGCTGTCGGTGAAGACCCAGGCCGATCCTCGACCCAAATTAAGGCCATTACTGATGCTGATGTTAGTACAATAACCATAAAACGGCATCTGCGACAGAAGGGCTTAAAGAAGAAAAAAAAAACGTCTCCTCCCACGCCTCAAACCTGCCAGTCTCCACCTAAGGGAAAGGAAGCTATTGAAAGGCGGAAGACATTTTTATTATATCGGTTATATAGGGCCAAAAAGTCCAATATTGTGCATCCCTAATACAATGTAAGTAAATGAGGTATAATGCTAATCATACTGATAGATGTTTTAAAAACTGTCACACAGAGACAGACAAACTAGATCTTTATGCTAAATTCAAACGGCTGCTGCCTGTAGTTTCATATAGATACAGATACAGAGGTGTTTGAGGTTTTAATTTAATTCTTTCCAAGAATGCAAATCAGTACATTTCCCAAAACATCAAACTATTGCTTTTTCGGACTGGGCTGCACCGCGGTGGCAGAACTCAAGTTGAGGATTGTACCTTTAGTCAATCTCTTAATTGTTTTCTTGTTTGGAAAAAAAGTAGAAACAGAAAGTGACACATTTGACTAAGATGGCCACCACCAAATTTGACAACTCGTCCCACTTTCATCCAAACATCTGTTCATCGATCTGCAGAGAAATCTGGGATGAAAACGAACGTCTTTCAGCTCGGGCCAATGGGAGGAGCGTGTTGTGAAAGACAGAGTCACAGTGTTATGAGAGAAAATTCAGAGAAGACCTTGTAAGACCTTTTCTAAGACAAACAAAGGGAAAGACAGTTTCCAAGGTGTCAGAGTGATTATCTCTGGGTTCACTTGAGGCTTTGAGTCTTCAGTCCACCTGCATGTGTCTGTCACCACCTTTCTATAAAACCATGGACTGTAAGTTACAACACCACTCACCAGAATGAGTTCATCTCCTCGGAGTTCTCGGCTCCAGAAGGTCTTTGGTCCGCTCCCGCTCAATAGAGTCTGTTTGCAGTAAATCTTGTTCTCCGTTTCCCACGTGGCCAAGCTCTATGGAAAAGCACCACTTTAATGAGGTTTCCTGCATTTACTGCCCGGACTCACCTGTACTGACCGAGTGGTAGATGAGAGATCAGTGAGGAGTGTTTGTGCTTTTCTGACATCGGTCTTTGAAGGATCAGACCAGACTCTCTGGAATGGTTTGACCACGTGCTAATGTGTGCCACACAAGCACTACTGCCTTTGGATTTGTGTATGCATTATAATTCAAATAATGCAGCTGAATAGTTGGACAGTGTTTCTGTCATTCATGTGTTCAGGCACATTTGATTCTTTCGAAATAAAAATGCAGATTTGTGCACATCACATTAAATTACCTTACACTTTCTGCGGTCCACTGTCTCCTCCTCAAACTCCTCACCGATGAGGAAGTCAATCTCCATGGTGCGGACTGTGGTGGAGGTTTTGATGTGGAAGTGTTCGCCGTCCTGCCTGATCTCCACATTGGGCCTTGATGCTGCTGCCCCCGCTATCGTCCTCAGCACTGAGTTCACACCTGAAGACAAGGATAGTAAATAGTAGTAAATAAATAAAAATAAAGACAAACGACTTTGTGCACCACATGAGAAATGTGAGTTTGGCTCGACTTTTTCTTGTTCGACACTGATATCACCACCACCTTGAGTTCATGCATGTTAAAAATCTGATTTTAGTCAGACTAAGACAATAATCTGGTTTTCTTAATGTCATTTGTCACATTAGTCTGACTCAAAACCAGCTGGTCTTAGTCAGACTAACATACCTGGATAATGTGATTCATAGTCTGAGTCACTTAGTTGGACTAGAGTCAGACTGGAGTTGGACTGGAGTCAGACTGGAGTTGGACTGGAGTCGGCCACAACCAAGCATTTCATAAACATAATGTAAAAACAAAACAGTCTGCGCTTATGTAAAAAAATAAATAGCCAACACTTTTCAGTCTTCACTCTGAGCTTAGAGATGTTTATGTGAAATGTTGGGACTTTAAAATGGTCTAGTCCAGTGATTCCAGTGACAGATACTGAATATCAACATCCTAATGAGGTCTTACTTCTTAGATCGGGGTCTCAAACTCAAATGGCCTGGGAGCCACTGAGTGTGTGATTGGTCAGTAGGGGGCCACTCAAGTGAAAACAAGTCAACATTTTTGAGGAAAAGACATCGAAATAATACTATGATATGATGATGTTTCACATAATTTCAAAATAAAAGTGTTTGATATGGAAAATACATAGCTCACAATATAAACATATTTATGATGCAAAATTAATCTATTTCTAAAAAGAAACAGAAATTTTAGGGAGAACCCCACACACACACGGGGAGGCCTTAGGTAGATAATTTAGATAAATACTTTTATTTTTAGGGGCCACACGGTGGTGTAGTGGTTAGCACTCTCGCCTTGCAGCGAGAAGACCCAGGTTCGAGCCCTGGTTGGAACAAGGGCCTTTCTGCATGGAGTTTGCATGTTCTCCCCGTGTGTGCGTGGGTTCTCTCCGGGTTCTCCGGCTTCCTCCCACAGTCCAAAAACATGCAATGTGGGGATTAGGTAAATTGGACACTCTAAATTGACCATAGGAGTGAGTGTGAGAGTGAATGGTTGTTTGCCTCTAGCTGTATGTGGCCCTGCGATGGACTGGCGAACTGTCCAGGGTGTACCCCGCCTATCGCCCGATGTAGCTGAGATTGGCACGGCACCCCCCGCGACCCTCTGGTTGAGGATAAAGCGGTTAGATGATGACTGACTGACTTTTATTTTTAGACAAATGTTTTTTGCGCCATAGCAGCTCCATTTGCAATGTCAAACAAAGCACAAGAGATAACAAAACATAAATAAATACAGTTTTGTCAGGAGAAGATTTCAGTACAAAGGCTCCGCCTGCAGCTACAGGTGAGACTTTAATCAGCAGAAACTTATATGACAAGGTGACGACAGAGAGGAATGCTGCTGCTGTTTGCTTTGATTACCTCTCGGATACATCGTGACAGATTCTGTCCTTAAAATGACTTGAAAAACGGTCAACACTCCTCATGTGAGCCACCACACTCAGCACAGTCAGTGCATGCACAACAAGTCTGAGTTTGATGCCTGCGCTTCCTTTTCTTATTAAAACCAGTTGTGTGATGTTGTGTAAGCTTCAAGAGCTAAATGTGTCACATATACTACATACATATATATATATATATCCACACATACAGGAAAGGAGGAAAACCTGAGGGTCAAGTTAATATCAGCCCTCTCAATTAAAACATTTTGCAATGACATCATCCTGATGATACTTATATGTTATTATAATTAACATAATTATTAGTAGTAACTGTCATAGCTGCAGGAGTATAAGGGAGCAGTAGAAAGAAGATGATTAATATAACATGATTAAGAATGATTGGTTATTATGTTTCTATATGACATCATCTACTGACTCCATAGTGATAGTGACCAGATGATCATATTTTCTTTCATGCTGTCAGATGCAGATACAGTTGCTCTAAATGCATTTCAAGTTCATTGTAGTTCATTGACATTCATTGTTCGTCATTGTCTTTGAGACTTATCTCCATCACAAGACTCCATTTGATCATGAATATAAGCTTTGGATTGCAATGTCTTTTTAGTAGCAAATGTATTTTCATTGACTTTGATCTTTAAAGGTCCAGTGTGTAAAATGTATGTAAAATTACTTTAATTTCTTCATATGAATTGTTGTTGTACATTATGCCAGAATGAGCCTTTTATATATAGATCTATAGAGGCCACCATTTTACAATAGCCTCATAATGGACAAACTAAACATCCTTTGAATTTTGATGCTAATTGGAGGCTACATACAGAAGGTTCTCCAACACATCTGGAAGGGAGGGGTGAGGTCAGGATGGTGGAAAACTGCACTCTCTCGCTCTCTCTCTCTTTTATATACCCTTCTTAGTGAAGACACTAAGAGACACAATTTATTCATTAATTACCCTAACCATCCATCTTCTACCACTTTATCCTCCACATCAAGGTCGTGGGGGCACTGGTGCCAATCCCAGCTGACATAGGGTGAAAGGTAGGATACACCCTGGTAACCATCACAACAACATGCCCAACCCTAACCTTAACCAAAATCTAATTCTAACATTAACCCCAAAATCTAGTCTTGATTAACCCTCAAAAAAACAAAAAACTTTAACGTTGTGAAGATCAGAAATGTCCTCAAAAAGAAAGGACATATTGTGACTGAACTCTTCTCACTTGCCTCTTACTGCTTTGGCACAGCTTTCACAGATGATTTAAAATATATATATAAACTTCATCCTCCCACAAAATGTCACTTGCATCTCAGGTTTTCATACAAACTTGTGAGTTAAAAACTATGCAGTGGATTGTTTGAATAGAATTTGCATTAAATCAAATGCTAGTTTGCTGTTATTGTTGTTATTATTATTATTAGTAGTATTATTATTATTATTATTATCATTATTATTATTCATATTATTATTATTATTACATACAACATTCTCCCATTTGTGTCAGAATTGTTTCAGCAGTGTTTACTTTTGAAAATCGAAAATCTATTCACTTATGTGACACCAGTCAACACGTTACAAACTGACCGTTACAATCTAATAATGTATGCATCTCTGCCATGGTTTGTCTACAGTGCAAATAACAGACCTGTGGCAATGTTCAGTCTCGGGATCACACACTGAAACCATACAGAAATAAAGAGTGGATAGTCCTCACCCAGTGCCCTGAGCAACTCGTCGAAATTCTCGCTGTTCTTCATTTTCCAGTTGCCAGCAAAATTGGGCATTTTTCTGGTGGGATGTCGTCAGCCTCTGCCTGCTGTTGTCTGGTGTCTCCTCTGCTGCCTTTATTCTGGCTCTTTGTCTCCTTCTGCCTGTCCCTACACTCCCTCCTCTCTCTTCCTCTCCTCCTCTCCTCTCTTCTCCTCTCTCTTTTCCACACAGCAGACCAAACCCCCCTCCCCTCCTGCCTCCTCTCCCAGACACATGCTCCTGGTGATTTATTGTCATTGCAGATTTCTTTTAATGATGGCACTAAATTGTGTTTTGGTTGGGGGGTCTTGATGTCTCATCTGTGACTGGAGTTTGTGGAACTTAATGGTGCATGTGTCGCACACTTCCCAGCAGCACTCACTGCCTCTACTTCTCCTTTTATATGGAGGGTTTGGGACCTTGTATTTAACGGTTGCCTCACCCTCATTCACAATCCTGTCATGTACTTGACATGTACTAGTTTTGATTTGCCCCTGTTAAGAGATTTCTGCCTCCAGGCTAAGGCAATGGCGGTAAATCAAACTTTGCCTGTGGTGAACATTAAAGCATTTTATTTATTATTTATTTTCCCAGAGAGTCTGAGAGATTGGTGACACTCAGCGGAATGAATGTTTTATTTATCTTCAATAAAGTATTTTATTAATTAATCAATGTAAGAAAACAATGAAAAGTGATATTTAGTCTCAAAATGACACATATTATTATATATTACTTTTATTTTTATATATTACTAGATATTAATTTTTTAAATAACTTCCAAGTGAGCCATCTCAGCTTTGGCTCCTGTGGTTTATTTCTGGGTGTCAGGGGCATAAATCCACTGCAGTTTAGTATAGTGCAGGTCACATGTTTGTCCCTGTGGACGTTAATTTGACGGTGCTGAATTCTAAAAAAACATATTATTGTGTGTTTGAATGGAGAGAAGGAACAAGCACAGCAGCCACAAACAGTTTTAGACCACATACCAGCGTATCGTCGATTCAATATTTGTGTAAATGCAGGATGGGGAATCCTTTAAACTCCCGTCTTATTATGTCATGTGCATCAAATACAGACTGTGAAAGCTGCTAAGTAAAACTTCAAATCTCAAAGATTATGCAACAGTCTTTTGGGTCCAACTCTCATGTCACACCTCTGAATGCATAAATCTTCCCTCCTTTTATTCTGAGAACACACACACACACACACACACACACATCTACCACCATTACATCCCCTGAGAAATGGGAGGCCCTTCCTCAAACCTCGGCCAAGTCAGATTTGTTCCCGCTCCGACAGACTCTCATCAGTCTTGCTGACAAAATGCCTTCCAGACACTGCTTGATAATTAATGTATAGAGCAGAGCAGGGAGCACTCTGTCATCCCACCAGGAAGTGTCAGCTCAAAGAGGGCCTCTGTCGGCTTCCGCAGACCTCCTTGTTTGCTTTATTCATCAGTACGTTTGTCTGTTGGTGTTTGGGAGGTTTTATTTCCAAAATAAAGGAGAAAGTGACCATTGAGTGTAAGGATAGAAAAGTATGTGGGACAAGTTAGAGTGAAATCACAGTTGTAGGATTATTGTCTGCTGCCCTCTGCTGCTGTGTTTATGAAAATGTTATCAGTTGAAAATTAGGAACAGTTGTGTTTGTATTACCTCACATCCTCTGCCATGATGGACTGCCATGTTTGCTCAGTAGTCCAGAATGTATGTTTTGACGCCACCTGATTCTGACCCGTTTCTCATGTGGATGGGGAGCGTAAATCATTTAGTAATATTTCTACTATAAAACAATTAAAAGTTCTGTTTTATTAGTGTTATCTGCAATCCACGGTATCATCTGAAGCATGATAATTTGAAGTCTCACCTTTTATCTGTGTCCAGTTTTAAGAGCCTCTATTTATTTTGTACGGAAGAAGATAAGGGACAGATGTTACATTTGAGACTGACCTTTTTCTGAGAAAATGTTGGGAAAAAGTCAAAATTCTGACTTTTTCTCAGACTGTCAGAATTCTCACAAAATAATTCTGACTTTTTTCTTAGAATTCTGGCTTTTTTTATTTTTTTTTTTTTCCGAAACAAAATCACGTGGCCCTAATCCTCTTCCATAAATGTGGCCCAGTGTTTCCTTGTATTTTATTACATCGCTAGCACAGTGATCACTGAGTAGGCAAAGATAAAAACAATAACAACAAAAACCACTTGATTTTCCACTTGAAAATAAATATATTTTCTACAGCCTGATTGTGTTATATGATAATGACTATTATGTCATTACCAGCAGGGGCAGCTAAATTTAGCAGTTAACGTTAAAAACTACTTTTGTTGTATAACAAAAGTTAATTTCACTGTCCTATTCAGTCAGACTGACTGACAAGAAATGTATCATTAAATATTGATTTAAAGAGGGAAAGAAAATCAAAATGATGAATCCCAATATGTGTAGAATTGCAATAAGAACCATAATACAAATCAAAATGGTAGCCAAGTATCATGATATGATTACAAACTGTGACAAAAGCACATTGTAGCTCTAGTACATGCCACTAAATCTTACACACTGGTCCTTGAATTGGTTGAATCCAAATTGGTTGATGTTGTTGTTTCTTCTTATTGGTTTTATTAATTGTCAGGCTGCCTTGATGGTCGTGGATCCTCTCATATTAACTTTTGCAGACACAGAATCCCGTTTTCTGCTCCCAAACACACTGCACAGTGAAGTCCTTGAGGAGGACGATCACTGACAGGAAAATCTTTGTTGCTCCACTGCTGAACTTCTCTCTTCTTATATATTCTTTTTTTTTCTTCACTAAACCAACTGTAAAGGTCCGTAAATGTTTAAGAAGAATAACAGATGTCAAAACTATTAATGCTGAAATATTTATTTTGGCAAGTATTAGGCTCGTTTCATTCTCAACTACAGTTGTGATGTGATTTGAAAGGACATCTGCTAATGCAATGTTCCCATAACCTTTTATATGAGGACTCACTTTGTAGAGACGACAAATTGTCATTGTCATTTACAATATGAAGTGTGACAAGAGCAAATCTGTGCATTAGTACCATTATTATTATCATTACAACATACATATATATTGAGTGAGGTAAACCAGCCACTTCCTAAAGATGTCTTGAATTGACAAATTCAAAAACATCATTTTAGGCATTTTCTTATTCTAGAAATTGCTATTTAAACAAATGTGGAAATATTCATAAAAAAAAACCAAAACCTGTTGGTTCAACAGCAGACATCATGTTTTATTGTCAAAAAGGACGAAGACACTGTGTCAACATATATGAGTGTGTGTAACTTACATGTCCTCTGTACTGTCCAGAATCATTTTATTACAGATTGCACTGATTCACTTCTCTTTTGATTGGGGCTTGAGTTCTTCATAAAATATGAAGGGAAAATAAAGCTTGTTGTTGGGTCCACAAGTGAATCTACATATATATTCTGGAGTGTTCAGGTAATGCTTAGATGTTTGTAACATATATATAAACAATTTAAGAGGTCATTACTGGACCTTATGGCTTCACCTGCTTTCAAATTTAGGATTGTGCTTCCAGTCAAAGTATAACTGCCCCTTATCACATTTTTCTATATGTAGGACACAACATCGAACAACACATGTGATTAGTAACAATAAAGATCACTGGAAATAACACTTAAAATAACAAACTGAACTCAATGACATCCCCAAAAATACATAAACTGCATGAGCCACAATACTGAGTTATTCAGGTGAAACAAATGAAAAACAAACAGCAGTTTTGACACTTTTGTAGTCAGAATATTCACATGATTTACAAGATAGATATATATACACACACACAATCATATTTTTCTCAGAAACATTTGCATTATTGCACTCAACAGCTACTATCACAGTAGTAAAGCAACAGGTTTTCTGCTTCACCTTTGCCTCATAGGTTTTAACTGGGAGACCAACGCAATGGAAAGTTCCTGAAAATTACCCGTTCACATAATCAGTAATTTATTAACCAGCTTCATTACTGCAATGAATTCTACAGTGCCAATAAGACAGCAAATTAGTACATTAAATAAAAACTGATAAACTGTTGCGCTGAATGTTTAATGTCTTGGAAAATGGAAACTGTCAACTCATTTAGTTTTGATTCAGGGAAAAAATTGACAAATAAATCTACAACATAAAAAATGCCACTGATTACAGAACATCTAAGTTTCCTCTCATGCAGGTTCAGCATTTTAAAATATATTTTTTAAGTATTAGTTCTGAATTCAGGAATGGACACAGCAGCCACTTTGGTGAGTGTGGGGGAGAGAATTTAAACAGACGTGTTAAACAATATAGAAAACTAATCCTACAATATGCAACAATTTGTCTGCATATCCAGTGTTAAAACAATACTGAAATCTCAGTACATTCATACTAAAACGCAACAACCCTGTTTCAGCAGCAAGATTCCACCTCAAAATTACAAGAAAAAACAAAAATATTTATAGCGATTATACACTTGTGTATGAAATAGTATACTTGATATCTTCTAGCACTACTCGGCTCTACTCTTTTTGCTATCAGGCACATCGTTTTCCATTACTGCATAGTAGCTCCTCGACGTGGGCGGCAGTAGCGTCTACATGTGACACATAGACTGACACAATCACTGAAGTGAAATACGGCTGAACGGGTTTTGATTCTGCTCACGATCGCCGGCTTTCAGCAGTGCTGTCGCTCAATACACCAGATACATCAGCTGTTAAATATTGAGATTTTAGAAATTTCCTTACTAAATCTTGGAGATTAACCCACGTTTTCAGGATTTTTAAATCTTTTAAACTGATCTACAGGTACTAAGAAAGTACCAGGTATTATCTCAAATGGGACACGGTTGGTGTAGTGGTTAGCACTCTTGCCTTTGTAGCAAGAAGACCCGGGTTCAATCCCCAGTTGAAACAAGGGCCTTTCTGCCTTTCTGGATTTTGCATGTTCTCCCCATGTGTGTGTGGGTGTTCTCCAGCTTCTTCCCACAGTCCAAAAAAAAGCAATATGGGGATTAGGTAAATGGCTCACTCTAAATTGACCATGAGAGTGAATGGTTGTTTGTCTCTATATGTGGACTGGCGATCTGTCCAGGGTGTACCTATCGCCCCTATGACAGCTGAGATGGGCACAGCACCCCCCACGATCAGCGGTAGAAAATGGATGGAAAAGCAAATAGAGCTAGAACTGTATAGTAAAACCTGCTATAAATGTTACTCAGTAGACCTTTAATGATCAAGTATTTGTGTTATGTTATTGAAAGTGAGGCCATAATATCAAATGCCCCTGGTAGCTGACTGCAGTAGGTCATACACCTCCATATTAAGATGGGATGAACATTCAAGTGCATCTTTTTTTCTTTTTTTCCCCACACATGGTCTGTCATGCCAGTTAAATCTTAAGAAACTGATATATGTTCAAGTGTTCCTCAGGGAGGGGCAATGTAAGCTTTAAATAAAATAGATCATTCACCAAGACAAATAATTAGATAAAATCATATCACAATAAATCTTACACAGCAGAGTAGTGTGAACTTTTGTGAAACCTTTTGTTGCTCTAATAAAACAGGAAACTGAAGTTTGTATCACTTTGTGAACCTTTCTCTCCTCTATAACAAAGTACACAACAAAGAAAGAAAAGTAGAGGTTTTGCTCAAAGAAACTGGAGCTGTTGGTCCATTTCTGCCTCATTTACCCAAGTGACACAAACTCAGCGCCTGTGTCCTAGCTATATAGTTTATAACCAAATGTGTCATTATTTTTTAATGACATAAAAATGCATATCAATATTAACATGAATATATGAATGGCATCAATATATTTCAACCCCCGTGCTCATGTTTCTGCCAAGTTATGTTTTGATTAGTTATTTGACACTAAAAACAAGGGCTAAGATTACATGTGGTCCATGTGTCGTATCTTTTACCAGTGTCTCGAGTCCACCAGCTCTGGTCGCAAACTCAGTTTTTTTAGCGCCTCGTAACCAACAACCATGACGATAGCAGTGGGTGTGGATGATATGATACGTGCCGACAGTCCTTTGGTCAATCCCCAGAAGCCCTCCTCTTTGATCAGCTGCCTGAAAGTCTCCATGACTGAGGTCCTGCCTTCAACCTAAACAAAAACACACAGACAGACAAGTTAACCACAAACCATTATCAAAGTATCTTTGAACTTTTATTTGCACAGATGTATCAATATTACTCTGTGGTAACATTCCCCACTGAATGTCAAGACTGAGCAGACCAAGTGGCAGTTAAACATGACAGCTTCATATACAGCAGCACTATGGCTGAAAACAGGGAGGCGATAGATACATTAACAAGTTGGCCCTAAATTGAAAGCCAAATTTGGTCACAGTTAATTACAGTGTAGGTCAATAAATGATACTGTATGTAGATGGAGGACTGACTTGGCACACTGACACCTAAAGACCACAAACAGTGGAAAGAAAGTTGACTAAAGATCTAGTGAGAAACATTTATTGTGTCAGTTATTGAAAAATATCTAATGGAAGACAACGTGCACTTTTCTAACAACTTTATCCACACAGTCAAAATAACCTAATTACTGCTTAATTACTTCAAGCAACGGGAAATACATTGCATTTATCATTAAGCTGTACAATATTACCAAATACCAAAAAAATAATTAGATCTGTGTGTGCTATCAATAAATGATTAATTTCCACTGCTGTGTTCTGACTTGATGTGTTACCTGTATTCTGGCTCTAACCACATCCATTGGGTTTGTTACTGTGGAGGCAGTAGCTGCAGCCAAAGGTCCAGCCATGCCTTGGAGAATCAGATGAGGGCAGTCACTGGGAGCCAGTATCGAGAGTTGCTCTGTAGGACAGAACAAATGTGGATTACAGATGCTGCATTAGAGGCATGTCAGATAACACAGTAGCAACCAAAACCTCACCCTTCACTGACTGAGGCAATAGTTAGTGGCAACATTTAAGGAGGGTTTGTGAATATACATATAGCAAAAAAATACACATATTGCAAAGAGTGTTTGAACTGCTTTAGATGTAGATTGTTCCATGAAATTGTTTTGTTTGGCCAAGAACTTACCATAAACTTTTATGGTAATTTGCAGTATGGCACACTTTACTTAAATAAAGCATCAACCAGTTCTTCTTTGTAATAAAACCATGTTATTAGAATGAAAATAATGCATGAATATTGTGTTTTCAGCAACAGCATGGGCTACACTCTGTTTGGGTCTATGGTAGCAGCAAATCCAAAGCAGAGAGACATTAACGCCATATACCCAATAGCTTGTTCTGTTTTGTTGTTTTTTTATGCCAAGTCATATTGTCACTGCAAAATTCATCAATATTCTTGTATAATGTGATGTCTCCCTAATACATGCAGCATTGTTAGTAGCTAAAATTTGGGTACAACTATAGCTCTTTACCATCCACATGGAAAGTTGGAATTCATGTTAACTACTGATTTACTAAAGCAGTGGAAACAGATTAACAGGTCATGACAAAACACAAGCTAAAGGTTTTGGTGAAAATATACATCTGCACAGTGCTTTGTTGTGTATCACATACCAGCATAAAAATGATAGAAAGGCCACCAGACGGCGCTGTTTGGGATGTAGGTGAGTAAAGAAGCAAAATATCCTCTGTAGAAACCCCGGAAACCATCAGCAGCAAAAATCTGAGCCAAAATGTTTCTGGTTTGGCCAAACACCTTTTTCGGCTTTGTGGTGTCTGTGTCAGAACTGAGTCTAAAGCGTGTGAGGTGCTCTCCTTGGCCTTGCATCATCAGCTGCTGAGAGACAACATCTATGGGAACGGTGATGCTCTGAGCTACCAAGGAGGCTGAGCCCCCTGCCACTAGTGACTTAACTGTATTGTCCTTGGTATACTGGGACACATACTTCCTCACCAGCTCGTAGGTGGTTATGTAAGCCTGGCCTGAGATGAGCGTAAAAGAGTTGACCATGAAGCCACGGTACAGGCCCCGGATGCCTTCTGCACGTAGGATTTTGAAGAAAGCATCAAAAGTGCCGTTGTAGAGTGATTTGCCCCTCTGCACCTGCAGCCGAGTGCGGATAAGTGTTGCCGGGTAAACAGTGGCACGGATGGTCATTGTCATGAACACCCCAAAAGAGTAGAACTTCCTCTTGTCAAGGTCCTCCCACTCAATGATCTGGATGTTCCTTTTCTGCTGCATCCTGCCAGCTGTAGGTGTCCCCTCATCAGACTGAGTCCTGCCTGTCACCATGAAAAACAACAGTGCAGTCAGTGAAATGGTTTTTACTCATCATTAAAGCTCAAGTTTCACAAATATACTACATAAAACTGCAGCACATGAGACACCTTATACAGCAGGAGTCTCCCCAAATTCCCCAATGCACATTATGTCAAGTACACCAAGCCAAAGGCCAACACATGGAGGAGAAACAGACATATATCCACAAACACTGAAAAATAAACCTCTAAAAAGGTGTCAAAATAGTGTTGCCTTATTCTTATCCTCAAAGATTCTGGTTTGATTCAATATTTGTAAAATATTTGGTAAAGAACTACAGCGAGGTCAGAGTACCACACCAAATGTAATCTGTATAATGGTTATAAGCCATAAGGTTAAGACATAAGGTCAAAATTAAAGCGGGAAAAATAACTAAAGACAAACATATCAGAAGATACTTGGAACACTACAGAATCACATTAGTAGAGAGTATGCATGGAAAACACAATCATTTTATTTAACACCAGTACAACAAGTTAAATGTAATAATAAAAATGGTCAAACTATTGAAAGAAATGTGATGAATTACATGCCTACTTTAGCCATGTCTTTTGGTTCTGCCCATTGCTATGACCATTTTGGAACGACATACGTACAAAGGGAAACTAACAAACTAACACAAAGTATCTTTGAACACAGTCTTTTTTGCTATTTGATAAATCCTAAGTAAATAAAAATTATTTGAAAAAAGGTCATGTTATTAACAAATGGTAAAAGAATAAAGTTTTTTGAACAAGGCCTTTTTTGTTTTTTTATTCATTCATTCATTCATTTATTTTCTTTCCTTTGCTTGGTGAAGTTTTGCTTTTTTTGCTTTGCTTGTATGTTTTATACATTGTCTGTTGGTGATTTTATGGATGAAATTGAAAACTTGTTGTTATAGCCCTACCACACATTTTGAGGATAATTAAGTGGGTAAGAGCTGTATTAATATTTTTTTATTACACATAATCACATAAAAAAGATGATTTTGAAATGATGTTGATATCAGTCATGTTAATTGAGGATACTCTGACCTGTTACAGGTCTGTTGGCTCTTCCTCTTCCTCAGAGAGCTGCAGGAATAGATGTCTTTGTAAGCCACACAGAAATCTTTATTTGTGTCACATCATAATAATCCTTCCCTGCACCAACAACTTTTTCTGCATTTTTTTTTTCCACCTAGGAAATCAATCAAAGGCAAACGTGTAAGTTGAATGGACACACACCACTACATTTTCTAGGGAAATTAATGTATTCTAGTTATTATCATTATTTTTTATCAATATCATCCTCCTCATGCAAAAATTGCAATGCAATTAAATAGTCAATTAAAACTGTCTCTACACAATGCAGAAACACGATATAAGGAATACATTAAATTCACATTCATACCCAATATCACACACACTCACCCATTCATACTTCTGTAAATCAGCAAGTATATCAAATATCTATAGTTATGTCAGCGAGAGTAGCTGTTCTGTCAACACAACAGTGACGTAGCCCCTCCCCACAGTTTGTACTTGACACCAGTGACAACATCGGTCAAAGGACACAGCGTACCTGAGCCGAGGTACGAGGTCACCAGATAGCTACGGAAACACCTACGTTTAAGCCAATAATAACACATATTAAGTCCTAATAACGTACACTATCACAAACGCGCCTGTTAAATGAAACATCCTGGTTCAAACCTGCTGGATACGTCAGTGTCATGTGTTAGCAGGCAGTCAATTAGCTCTGAGTTACATGGTGTTAGCGCATACGTACCAAATCAGACAGATGTTAGTTCAGAATGTAGTCCTTGATTCCAATCCTGGCCTCAAACATCATACCAAGAGCAGATTTAAAACATTACGTTTAAACTAACTTCGATTAGTATCTAGAAGACTTTAGACTAAGTTAGCTTCCTTCTAGCTAGTGAACTGTCAGATGTCTTCCTGTTCCCTTTCAAACGCTATGCCGCCGAAACAACCAATTACACATGTGCTGCATTCATGGCCAAACGAAATTACGTAGGGTAAATATCCCACCGACAAAACGTGTAAAAATCATCCATGGTAAAAAAAATTAAAATTAAAAAAATACAGAAGATAATAGAATATCATATGAGACACAAATAAATTACACAAACACTTATTCTCCACAAACTATTCTCCATTGTTGGAGGTACTATTAATACAAACTCACGTTAACTATGGTTTGATTCTACTTGTTCACATGTAAATTGAATTACAAGTTATTGCTATATGATGGAAGAAAAGAAAAGAAGCATCTGGTGGGATTTTTTGATTAGCACGGAGGCTAATCGCGTTTGTTAAAATGTATAAACAAACGTTAAAATTCCAGGTAAATAACACAATCATCACTGGTATTTTGTTGTTTTTCAAATTCTGCCACAGTTGCGTGAACGCAGCAGAGCTTCTACTTATGAGTTTGTGTCACGCTTTCATCACAGCGGTTTTTCATTACCTCCCCCACCAGGACTGGAGGAAAACACTTGAAATAGCGAGATTATTCCCATGTTTATAACTACTAATGCTAAACATATACTGAATTACACACTTTACTGTTTGCATTGTATTTAAAAACGTGAGAAGACCGATCAAGTAAAAGTGCTTCATTTTCCAGTTTTCACAGAACTGGGCACATCGATGCAAGAATATAGTCGGTCCTCCTACTGAAGGGTGGCGCTGTTGAATTATCATCTCACTGCCACAGCATCCGGCTTGTAAAGAAACATCAAACTGAAAGTGCTGGACTGCCCTGACTGTGCCATATTAGGCTAACTTTGATCATTTTAGTCAAGGTAACTACTTTTATTTAACTCTCTATTACAGTGGTAACGTGTGTATTTTAGAGTCAGTCTAGAATTGACTTTAATGTTATGTTATTGTAGCTGGAGGACTTGTTTTTATTGAGGACCTAGCTAGTTAGCACGCTAGTGACTTAGCATGCCGAGATAATGCAGATTCATTCTGTCTAGCATCTTTTAGCTAGCATCCTTAAACATTGGCACAAAAAGTAGACAGATACTAACTAAGTGTGTGCAAAACTATTCTCTGAGGCTTGTTTTGCGGTTTTATTTTTTGCACTTTATTAGTTAGCTTATTTGTGTATTTATTTGCTGTACGATAATGAGCACTTATAGCTCTGAAATGTTGAGGAGTAGGAAGTACAAGTAAAAGACTCAATAAAACAACTACAATTAAGTGTAGACAATGCTTGGGTACATTATCCTGCTGGATTTGTTGGTTTCTTCAGCAAAAAATAACTTTTGTTCATAGACACAGATGAGTTATAAAACGAAACCCAGTTATTTGTTTTAATGTTGAAGTGTTTTCTCTATAAATTCTCTAGAAAAAAAGTTGGTTTTTTTTTCCCCAATACGTTTTTTATTATATATTATATTTTAATTTTCGACATAGAACACTTTACAAGTGGGTTGATAAGCGGTTTCAGTTCAGTACAATTCTGAACCTATGCATTTCATTTAACTATTCCCATTTGTTTTGCTCATGCTACAGCTTGTACACTGTAATTACATGTTATTGTATCTGCATTTTTATTATATAAATGGATATTATTTAATGGATTGTTAGATTTGATGTTGTTGCTAATTGTTGTCTATTTTGCAGGACAGTTTCAACGACCTGAAAAAATGGTGAGTGTCTACTCAGCACACATCTTTGCTTAACAAACTATGAAAGAGTTCATATTTAGTTTATTCATCATTTTTTCAGACCTAATAATTTGTTATTTCTCTGTTTAGTCTCGCAGATATGATTCTCGGACAACCATATTTTCTCCTGAAGGCAAGTGCTTATTTTGTATTAAGTTAAATATAATATTTTGATAAATATTAAGTTATCAAAAAGATTAATACTTGGTGAATAGGCCTATTTATTTTTGTCAAAATATAGTGACTAATAAATGTCAAGATTTTTTAGAAGACAGAACTCTCATTTCAAACTTTCACAAAAAAATCACAGGACGCCTGTATCAGGTGGAGTATGCCATGGAAGCAATTGGACATGCTGGAACATGTTTGGGGATTCTAGCAAATGACGGAGTGCTGTTGGCAGCAGAGAGACGCAATATCCACAAGCTGCTTGATGAGGTGTTCTTCTCTGAGAAGATCTACAAGCTCAATGAGTGAGTCAAGTTAATTACAGAGACTCTTCTGCACCCACTACTTCATGCACATTTGAATAACATGTTTTTCTAATTCTTGCCTCTTTCAGAGACATGGCCTGCAGTGTTGCTGGGATTACGTCAGATGCAAATGTACTGACAAATGAACTGCGGCTAATTGCTCAGAGGTAATATTTTTAAATTGCACCAAATGCGAGTGCATTAATGCTAATTATTTATCATTGTATGATATTAATGTTCAAGTTTCAGCTTTTCATTCTAACTGTTGATAAAATTGAAAAGCAACAGCTGACCATTTAAAATTTCCCTTAAGATATCTATTGCAGTACCAGGAGCCTATACCCTGTGAGCAATTGGTGACAGCCTTGTGTGACATCAAGCAAGCCTATACACAGTTTGGAGGTAAGATGTGCAGTAGTTGCTTGGTGAACTGCTCTTCCCATTTAATGTTGCTGAAGGATGTCAGCTGGTGAACTATACTCAATCTCTTCAATCAATATAATTGACAAACATTGATTGTGTGCATGTTTACACATGAAAAATATATCAGAACATTTTCATTCAAAATCACAGAGATTTTTTTTCATTCTGTAACACTCATGTGGTTTGTCTTTAAAAGGAAAGAGGCCATTTGGTGTTTCTCTTCTGTACATGGGTTGGGACAAACACTATGGTTTCCAATTGTACCAGAGTGACCCCAGTGGCAACTATGGAGGCTGGAAAGCCACCTGCATTGGCAACAACAGTGCTGTGAGTCTGAAATGTCCTTCCCTTTGAAAATCATTGGGATGATGAAATGGTGTCAATTATCTTGACAATGTTGTGTTAGGGGGGAAAGTGAATTATTCATGATTTTTCACAAGGTTCTAATGCAACACTTGAGTTAAGTAATATGTCTCTGTGTCTGATGTGTTGACTTCTTGGCCCCAGGCTGCAGTGTCCATGTTGAAACAGGACTTCAAAGAAGGGGAGATGACTCTGTCCTCTGCTTTGGCTTTGGCAGTCAAAGTCCTCAACAAAACAATGGATGTCAGTAAACTGTCAGCAGAAAAAGGTGAGGATTAAAGATAGTACTCTCTCAGAGTTTAACTACTAAAAATATTTTTTACATGCTCTGTTAATGCAGGAAATATAATTACTCTAATTACAACTTAGATGTCTGAACTATATACATAGAATTTGTCAACTTTTTGTTCTTGTTGTAGCTCAGATAAAAAAATTAAAGTAATTAAACAAAATGGGTAGTATAACCCTTCATTGAAAAGCTATCATATTTACTCTCTCAGTGGAGATTGCCACCCTGACACGAGAAGATGGGAAAACGAAAATCAAGGTTCTTAAACAGAAAGAAGTAGAGGAACTCATCAAGCGACACGAGGCTGAAGAGGCCAAGGCCGAGAAGGACAAAAAGGAGAAAGAGCAGAAGGAGAAAGACAAATGAGATCAATAACATTTCGTTCCCCTTGTGTCACCAAATCCTGTATTGTTTTTTCTTTTACATTAAAAGTTTGGAAATGGATCGATGTGTTGTCTTCCTCCTTGTCACAAAATTAAATGTTTTTTTTTATGCACACATTAAGACAGATTTGACAGTTTCCAACAAAGTAAAAATGGTAAAAATAAATAAACTACAGTCTCCAAGACCTGTTTAATCTCTGACCCTGTTGTTCCCCACGGTGGAGCTGTTGGTCCTGTAATCTGTGGCATCATTTTACTTAATTTATTCTTCAATAAATTGTAAGACATACTTGCTGATGAACACATTTACAGCAGTGATGCAACCTCACAAATAAAAGCTGCTGTTAAACCCCATAGAAGAAGAACAATTACATTTACTTGCAGATTTTTATAGCCTCACAATGTATGTAAGCAGCATCTTATGAGAACAAAAACAATGTCAAAGACATAACTGCAAATAAAAAGATGAATAAGAAGAAAATACAGTATGACCTCAAAATAAGTAACATTTGCTACTAGAATGATTACAGGAGTGTGACAGTTTGCTCTACAGGTGAATATTAAAAGCAAAACAGTTCTCTATCAGAGCCAACACACTGTTGACAAATAGGCCCATTTCACCACTGACGTGATTCTGTCCTGTCACTTCCTCTTTTCTCCACATGATGGCGGCAGAGCTCACTGATGAAATTTCATAAGGGGAATGTGACTGTTAATATACTCTACAATAACAGAATATTGAGGCCTATTGGTCCTCAGATTCTAAAAGGCCTCTGCCATTAATTTTGAAAAATAATTAATTATTGATTTTTAAAGAAAACGTCTCACTCATATTTTACCACTTGTTTGTTATGTAGGCCATTTTATTGCTACACATTCATTCTTTTCATATAGTGTCAGGGGGATATTATTAAAAGGATCGACATTTACCAATCATTTATTACTGTATAGTAAATAGCCAGCAGTGTTGAAGATTGGGATTTAAATGGTTTGGTGAGTTGTGGTATGTCAAAGAGCAGGTGGTGATTGTGACAGCAACTGAGTGTTTCACCAGTAATGTGTAACTGTAGTGTAGGTGGTCATGACTGCATATAAACCAGCTGTTAATACTGCATAGCACAGGTAGTGAGATGATTAGACAACATCAAGGTTTGTGTCTACTTTTTACTTTTGGTTAGAGACAAGTACACTACTCATCCAGAAATCTGTATTACAATATCATTTGTCTCATTTCCTAAGAGAAGAAGTTATTATAGAGCAATGCAACTATTTGATGACATTCTGTAAACTAATTAATGTCTGCATCCTGAATATAAAGGCTGAATAACAGCATTGTTCCATGTTTAGTTTCTGTTGGCCAGCTCCATAAGTGAGATTCTTCTTTTTGATTCATGTCAAGGATTAAAACTCACCTCCTGCAATTAAATATGAATTCCATTTTACTTCAGTCCTTTGGTTAGGATCTTCCATGCACTTAAAAAGTAAATCAACAGATTTAAAGCATTTAAAGAGCACATGCAGTGAGGTCATAGTGTTCACATGAGCTCTCAGAGTGGGAGGATCTTGGCACTCGAGTGACTTGAGCTGTTCACAGGCCTCCCTTCCTGAGGCCGAGTCTAAAACAGCAAGCAGTATGCCCACTTCACTTACACCTCCCGTCTTTAGATTTTTAAATCTGACTGAAGCACTGTGGCATAGTTTGAGTATTTAATTCCTTTGTGTCTAAAACTTCACTGGAACTCGTATTCTTGAACACATCACTGCTCCCTCAGAACAGTGTGTATGTTAGGATGACTGTGATGTAAAGGCCCACCACTGTCCACTGTGATGAAGCAGACAGGGAGAGCAGGGCAATCTGCTGCAGTGTAAACACGTCCCAGAAAAGCACTGGAATGTCTCTGCAGTGGGAGCTGGAGTACGAGGTCAACCAGAGGCTAAGGCAGGTGGTATACATCAGAATCAAGGCTGACATCTCAGCATTAACTTATCTAAACAAGGGGCCGTCGCTATGTTATCCCTCTAGCAATGGAGGAGGAGATAGGGGAGGAAGGAAGAGCAAAAAGGTGGCGTGTGAGAGGCTGAAATGGACAGAAAGGAAGGGAGGCTTTTTCTAAACTGTGTACATCTTTCCCATTTCTACCACAGCATCAGAGGGGAATAACAACAGATAGCATAAGAGGCTAAACTAAATCAGTAATCCCAATCCCATTGCTGATCCTTGAGTCGTGGCCACACATTGTTGTCTAGATACATAAGCTGGAAGTCACTGGAACTATAAGTCAGAGAGTCTGTCTCTCTTCAAAATAGGTCTATAGTGGGTTTTTTTGTGTTACATTTGTAAGTAATAATTCTATTACATTTCAGCATAATGTAAATTAAGTGATCTCAGGGAGAATGACTCTTGAGATGCTCTTTTTACGGCCTTACAAATGAATCTGCACTGCCACGGGAAGCTTTGACCAGTCAATCACAGGACAGTTCACAGAGTTAGCGGGCACTGTGTTCTACTATACCTACTCTGCATAGGTTTGGCAACAAATGTCGATGCTGCGCAGAAATCTAAAACAAAAAAACAAAAAAAAGCATTTAAAAGAGAGAGAGTGAAGACATGTCATTATCAGCAGAGAGTTGCAGTGATGGAGAGATTGCCTCAGTTCATGTGTCATGTATGAAACAAGTGCACCTCTCTTTGCTCATCTAACAAGAGGAGCTGAGGACAGATAACTGCAATTCCTGAAATGTGAGTATTTTAGTTATCCACTGATAAAAGCAAACTGGTGTCTACTGCAGCTTTAATACGAATTCATCTGATTCTCAAGAATTATTTTCTCCTTTTTAGCAAAATATATTAAACTGAACATTTTTCAAGTAACAATGAGATCCTTGATGACCTTAAATCTAAAGACATAGTCTAACTCTGCATGGGAAATTTAAACAATGCTTAAAACAAAAAATCAAGGGTTTATGTTTTTAGATTTAAACTCCCAATTTCAAAAATATAATATATTAAATTCAGCCATTAAGTCGTGAGGAAAAGTGTACATTTCATGCTTCAGTTCAGAAAAGAAGAAGAATTAGAAGCAGGTCTGTATTATCTGTATTAGCCTGGATTTCTTTTCTTTCTTTCTTTTCCTTTTTTTCAAAAATTATCCACTTAATGAAGTGGATTTAATATGATCATCTCTGAATCAGGTGACTCAATTGTGAGTTTCTGGCTAAAGGGTTCTTACAGTTATATCAGTGGTTTAACATGAATAACATTAATCCTTCAAAGAGGACAATTACACTCTGTATTCTGGACTGACAATTGCTCAGTAAGAGCTTTACCAACAACATAATAACTGTTTACACCAAGTAGTGCCAAGTATACTTTTAATGTATGCACTATACACATGGCACCTTTGATCTCTAAAGCCCCCAAACAAGTGTCCTTATTCAACATTACTTCTCTCACTGATGGACTGACTGAATCACTCACTTCAAATCTCTCATTTTAAGCCAAGGCCACTCACTGGTGTGTGAAATCCTGACCTTACTGGGAATCAGGAATTAAATAATCTTCTCATCCATGAGAGTCATTTTGTGAGCAGCCTGCGAATCCTTAATATTACAGACTGGCTGCTCACCATCACATTAAGACAGTTCACCATAAATGGAGCCACAATGGCAGTAAACAGTAATTACAAGCCCTGCTGCTGATATGGCCTATTATGGTGTGGTGTATGCAGCTACTGTGTGCACAGCACATACTGTACTGACATCTTGATTTTTGTCATCAAAAACGTTGATGATCTGTTACCTTGGGCAAAGTTTTGACCACGATTGGGATTAAAACTGTAAAACATCAGGTCAATCACATCAAAGGTGTTATACTGTTTTTTTAGTGTTTCACAGAAATGATGAGTCTTGTGTCTCAGCAGTTGTGTGTTATTTATTTTATATTTTTTTACTGCAGTTAAAATGTTCTTGCAGAAGTGTTGATCTGTTTGTGCCCACGACAAGCATCTACTCACCTAATAAGGTGGCTGGGATTAACTCTTGTGTGAAGAGGTTATCAAATAGTTAAAGGAGACATGGAAACTCCTGGCTCTTTATCCACTTTGTTTGTCTAACTTTGGGACACACATGTTTCACACATAGAACAAAACCCTAAACTCTTTGTCTGTGACGTTTTCCAGACAGTCAGGTCTAAGTAGCTTCAGGAAAATGTGTGTCGAAAGGACAGCTGGTCTTACATTTGATTTACCTTTGATTTCACCAATCCAGTCACATATTTTTACAGTAGACACAATGTGGCCATGTTGCCTAGTTTAATGGCTTGATTGATATGTATTTGTATTATGTTCTTACTCAAAAAGCAACAACATTTTTATAGATTCAAAGATTAGATGAATGTATTCTTGGTGATTTAAGGTATTCTTGGTTACACAGTGTTGCTCAGTAGAATCTCAGATATCTGTGTAATAAGGCAAATGTCTTGTCCCGAAACTGATTAACGTACAGACAAATCAGTGTTTACACTGTGACACATGTCTTTTCTTTATACAGTGAAGTCAGAAACTCTCAGCAGGTGTTCATCGCCTCTCTTTAATATCTTTCTGCTCCATGTGACCTCGATCACCTTGACTCACCCAACTGCAGCTGGCCACACTGGCTGCAGGAGTTACTTTCAATGGGCCTTTTGTTTCCCCTTTATCAACTCCAAAACAATACTCTGGTTTATTAAATATATCATATACCATATACATCCACATGCACAGGCCTATGATTTCATATTAGACTTTCAAAGACATCTTAGGAAGAACTTTTCATCTGCTAATACAACTCTGACTTTAAAATGATCTTTAATTGTAAAAAGTGATAAGAGAGAAAATATGCAATATGAGTTCCTGTTGCTCTTCCGGCATTGAGCTTTTGTCGTGATTGAATGAAATAGTTGCAGAGCAAAAAGTTTCAGAAGTTTTCACCTTTGTCCATTGTCTCAACTGGAACATTTTCCTTTGCCCCCTTTTAAAAGTACAACTCCCCCAGAAACTCAGCCTGTTACATTTTTGATAAGAGATGAGTCCTGAAAACAGCGGGTGGCGTCTAAATTATGCAGCCGTCTACATCCTCTTAGGGGCAAAAGTAGAGCTAGGCTGAGTTGTCAAAGGGAACAAGCCATGACAGCCCTGTGTGTGGGTGGTGGTGGTAGTGAACATGCATAATGAATGGAGCTAAGTATGCCTCACATGGAGGAGCTGAGTGTAGGCGACGGAGGACGATGGGATGATGCCAACTTATTGGCTGCCTATGAGTAATGCACTTCACTTTAGCCCCCCGAAAAAATCATTCCCCCTCAGTTCCCCCATTATGGCCCACTCCTTTCAACCCGACATATGCCACGGCCCTAAAATGTCCGCCTCAACTACAGGACATAAAAATCCTGCGTTCACTTTGCAGCAAACACTGCACATGAATGATAGTTTTAAACTGACTGCATTTTCAAAATGATCCAGATTCTCTCCTTAGATAACTTTGTTCTGTGCAACAATTAAGTCTCTTTCTTTATGTCCATATATTTGGCCACACAGAGGTTTTACTTGTAAAGCAGAATCATCAGCAATCACATAGAAAATAATACTTCTCGGTGTTACTGTTTAATTATAGCAATTTAATATGTGTAGATGGTTATTGGCTTTTCTCCTTAGATTACTTTTCCGGCTTGCTGTCTCTAATTGAAACAATCACTTCTTTTTCTTTTTCTATTTTCTTACCTTGCATGGGTGTATCGGTACATGATTCACCTGCTTTACATTCATTTAAAGCTTTTATGGAATGAGTCCATGTGTCATCTTCTCTCTAATATTTAGCTCTTCTGGATTCATGACTTTTTAACAGAGGGAAAAGTCAACTTTTGTTCCACTTCTCGTAGTGCAGCTCACGCAAACTGTGTTCAAACATGACGTTGAAATCATTCCAGGTTAATTTTCACGTTTTCCTTTATTTATGTTAAAAAAATCAACAAAATTGTTGGGGAAAAGAACTTTAATACTTTGTTATATTGTTGTAGTTGGAATCGTGTGCCTCATTAAGTCAGTTTTCATTTCACATGCTCCTCCAAACTATTCTGTGTTTGACAGATTATTAATATTTATTTACTCTTGAAGGTTTAATTTAACCTCTAACTGTGGATTTGTGTCGACGTGTATTGTAAGCATAAAACACATATGACAAATGACTTTTCCAGAAACATAACTGCACAACATGAATGCCAAACTGACATTAAGATGCATAACAGAAAAAAACACTTGAAATCCTTCTATAAAAGAAGTATGTGATTTTTTATTTTTTTTTAAAGATAAATGATTGATAACTAACTGTATTACCCTTGATCATTGTATCATCTTCAATACTTTACATCTTTACTCTGATTATTGTCTACACATGACAAAGATGATAAATAAGATGAGGAGGTCAAAAGCTCTGGATCTGCTACTATCTGACGGCCAAAAATGGGTTTATCCAACAATGTGGTCGAAATAATAAATACTGTTATCATACACCAATAAATCATATTAATATCATATCAAAATGGCGGCCACCTAGGTCTGCATTCAGTACAAAATGTCCGATGATCCTCCAGCTCTCACCATCACAGTCAGACCTGGAAGTCCCACAGGACTGCTGCGCTGCTCAGCTGAGTCTCCTAACCAAGTTTAATATTTGATGAAATTAGTTCTGCTTACTGCATCTGTGCTCTCACTTCTGCTGAATGCCTCGCAGCCTTAAACAGCAATCTGAATTCTCCTTTGCAGTTAATGGTTGGTGTGTTTCACTTGTAATGAGTGACAATTTAAAGCTACTTGCAAAGAAATCACAGCCTTGAGAAAATATTTTAGCAGGTTACAGCAGTTACTGTGAAAAATATCCAACTTTATCGAGAAAAAAATATTTGGCAGTTTTAATTGTGGAAATAAACAACACATGGAATCAGTTCATGTAGTAATCTTAAATCACAACACCAAAATATTATAGAATCTTTGATGAAGGAGTCAAACCTGTTGTAATTTTCCTTACTGCCACACCATATATAGATTTATTTTTTGATGGACTTAAAAAATACACATAGCTAAAATATTGACCTTATCACTCAGAATTTAACAACTGCTCTTGTAATTCTATGTAATAATTCTTCCTCAAATAATATGACTAAATACCCCAGTGTTTGTAGTATATGAGAAATAGAATTAACTCTCTCTATATAAGGAGTGACCAGAGAAAATTTTTATTTACTTTTAATTTGTACCAGCCAAACCTTAAGCGATTAAAACCAGGAATCGTTCAGTGTTCATGTGTTTGTCACTGCACTGTAATAAATTACACATGTCACACTCCAAAGTTTAAACTAAGAGTTCAAGACGAGCGAAGCGGTGTAAAACGCTAATGTTTATTTGGAACAGGTTGATTTAGTGTCTTTGAGTGGGACTGAACTACATCCTGTCGCTATTAGCTGCTTTGTTATTGTCCATTAGATGAGAGCCATGTCTGAGGTCTGTGCAGCTGAGAGGGAACAGGAGAATGTGACTTTAACATGTGTTTGGATTGGAGATCAGTGATTGATGCTCTGTGAAGTTTACCTGACTGAACTTAAAGACTGTACCATAGTTGTGAATGCAAGTCTCTGGCCAAACAAAGGTACGTTGCTTTGCATTTGTCATTGCTGTGGACAAAGTAATGCAGAATACATTCCCTTGGCCACTTTATTAGTTACACCAGTTAAACTACTTGTTAGCACAAATATATAAACAGTGTATGTAGACATGCTGAAGTTCAAAGTGAGCATTAGAATGGGGAAGAAAGGTGGTTTAAGTGACTTTGGACATGGTCAAGTTGTTGGTGCAAGACTTCCGAAACTGCTGATTTACTGCAGAGAATGGACCAAAAACTGGACGACAGCAGCCGAAGACCCCTCTGGGTCTCCTTCTTGCCACTTTATTAGTTGTCCTGTGTACCTAATAAAGTGGCCATGTGTATGTTGGATATATTTTAGCTGACGAATAAAAATTAATCGTCTGCATTTAATAAAACCAAATCTATATTTTGTGTTTTTATGAGATGTATTTAAGAGACATTGTCAAATAAGTGATTATAATCACTCTAAAGGGGACATGAATGACAATATATCCAAGAGTACAAGAGTACGATTCCGGCACCCTGATTATTTGTTTTTCCCATCTTAGTAAAGTTTGTAGAATGCTCATCATTAAATGTAGGAGATGTTGTAGGGGACATACATGTAGATTGTACATAAAGATGGACCACTTTCAAAAATACAATCAAACCATGTGATTACCCACTTGTGCAATAAAGTTAATAAATCCCTCCTCAAACATAACACACAAAAATAACAATGACGTCATTGCTCCACTTTACAATCACTACTACGCAGACTCTGACTCCATATCTCTAGCTCTGGATGGCAGCTCATGCATATTTTGGCTTTGTTTATATAAAGTTTGTAGAACTGGAGATTTTTTGTCCATTTCTATATACAGTGAAAATATATACATCCTTAAAATGGGTAATTTTGATTAAAATAATGAAAACACAACTAAGTGCAACTTGTGGAACACTGATTTTTAAACCTCAAATGTCATTAGATTAAGCTGGCAAAATATGATTTACAATTGCAAGCATATTCCCCAAAGAAATAACTTTAGTCGTTCTCTTATTTTGTGCAAAACACATCACATAGACCACTTTTATATCTTTTCCACAGTTGCCTTATCTCGACACAGAACGACACAGAAATAGCACAGTGCTGCGCTCAGCCAGCACTGGCGGCAGACAGAAGCATGTTAGTCTGTCAACACAATGTTCTGAAAGCCTCTAACAGTGTCTATAAAATGTCTATAAAAATCCCAAGAATAATGTATTTGTGTTGAATAGTGGTGCTGCAGGTCTAAGACCATGTTTATTTTTGTTCTATTCTTCTGCTCTTCGTTATACAGGAAACCTCAAACAAGGTTCTTTATTTGGCCTTTACTAATACATGCAAAATGTGTGTATTCTCTAAATCAAACAAGAGAGACAGACTGAGAAGAGCAGATTGGAAATAGACAAACTATAGGAACCACATCATCACACACACACATCATCTTCACATAATCTCACAGCTGCCTCAAACAAACAAACACACATGTTTTATTCAAAGAATTAAGAGAAATAGGAGAAATATGATGATATCCAGCAGCAATAATGACTGTGATAGTTGCACTGAATTCAAATGAAATTAAATCAGTATTATTGGTGAAATTATTATTTGTCTTATGTGTTTATAGCACAGAGTGGGCCATAGATAGTTTACATTCCAGCCCTCACCTAGGACATGAGCGTGTCTCTCAGCTCAGCAAAAAGTGTCCAAACACTGGTTTTATTCACACTGGCTGTAGAAGATCGTCTACTCTGTTTGGGTGAAGAGGGCGGTGCCTGTCGATGCGAGACGTTATTGTGACAAATTTTTATCTGGAGATATTGTTGTTGTCAAAATCCCTGCACTGGTTAAACTACTCGATAATGGATTTAGATAGTACACCTCCTACGAACAAGCGCAACAGCACAGAGGAGTGTCTTCTCTGTCTTTCCCTTGAGCCATTTCAGTTTTATCAGGCACATCTAAATTTACAGATCGGGAAACTTGGGTTGACGTCTTTCCTCTGTCTCTGGTCCAGCACTGTCCACTAATCTCTACCTTCTGAGGAGGTTTGTTTACCAGTTTGTTATGTCCCAAAAACTTGTTTACATACTTCAGTAAGAGTTAGGCAGCAGGCCAAGAAGCAAGTTGTTTTTGGTGCAATTTCAAGATTTAAACAAAAAAAAAATAGGATTACATAAGAGAAGAACTTTGTGAAGTCCTACAGAGGTTTAGAGGTTTGCTGAATAATACTGTTATACATTATTATTATTTCTATAGTTAAGATTTAAAGCTGCAGTGCAGAAACTTTGGTGATGATGTTATTATTCTGCCTCTGTTTGGTCTCCATGAATAGAAATGCTGTAACACTATTTCTATGCTCCAGCCTTCATCTGACAATGGGCTCTGTCAAGCAGTACTATCAGACCTGACTCAGGTTGTGTGTGTACACAAGTAGTGCAGGGGTGAGGGTGTGGACAAGAAGCCTTTATCCTGTCACTCTGGTTGTTTTTTGACCAGTAGAAGTCACTTGTAAAAAGTTTCATGGGTGCAGACGTCTCATTTTACTTAAAACAAAAAACAAATCACTTCCTGTGTGCAGTGAGGGAATGTTGTCAAGTGACACAAGATCTAAGCAATGCTAGAGTGACAAACACAGAGAGTCGTGTGGAGCTGATAGGCTTAATTATAAATGTGTGAACTCAAGTATAGATGCCGTTATCCTGCACTGCTGACATCACTTAAGCCAGAATCTGTATCCGAATATTGTTTACGTTATTGTTTCCAGCTTTAAGTCTTACTATTTATTGCATTCCTCTAAGTTACTGCCACCTGTTGAACATGAAAACAAATTGGCTGTAATTTACAGCATGTGTCCTGCATGAGTGAAGTGAACAGTGGGATCCACTCAATGTTATACAACTGTATGTATAACTGTGATTAATTCCACACCCACAAGATTGATATTGATCTTCTCCTCCAACCCCGAGAAATAATAGCCAACATGTTGAACTTATTGCACAATTTTTTTGTTTATCAAAGAGAAATGTGCACATTCATGATTTTCTTTTCCATGTGTGTCACCATCAACATGTCTCAGGAAAAGTTATTATAGCTCTTCATGACCAGAAATACTCTAAATTGACAGTGGCAGAAGTATTCAGGTCTAAAGAAAAAGGGCCTATTTAATGACAATAATACATGTCATAAATAATGTGTAAGTATCATTTAAAAGTGTGCTACATGTTGTGTATTTTGTCCTTCTGCTTAAATATCTTGTTTTCCATACTGTTTCTGTGTTTTCCCTCCCCCTTGAGACGCTTATCCCACCAGCTTCCACCTAGCTGGGAATCTGCTGCCCTTTGGTTTAAATGGCATAACCCTCCATGTCCCATATTCCATATACAAACAGGAAGTGAAGACCTCATTGCTGAGGGAGGATGTTGTCAAAGTGTTTATTTTACAATACTCCACTGAAACATGAAGGGAAAAAAACATTTTCACGTTTTCAATTGTTTGTGCACCACTTGTGTCTTAATTTTGAACCTTCTTATTTTAATCTGTTTTAATGTAATTAAGACGTCATGCCATGTTTGTCCCATGTTAACCAAATCTCAGTGGACCTTTTTTGGCTTTTTTATCTGCTAGTTTCACTTCATGAGAAAATGAGTGCTGAAATGGTCCCAGTGGGTCTTTTCTCCAGCATTTCCTCTTGTTAGGAATGCTCAGAAGTGGGAGTATTTCTGTGTAATAGGAAATACTTTGATATTTAGTCTGTTACAGCAAAGTCTAAGATCAAGAATAAGATCATCTCATCCCTGTATTTTCTTCCAAGTTCCCAACAATATCAAGACAAGAGACTTCAGCAGAATGTTGGAAAGAAAAAAGAAGAAAGATTTGTTGTTTATCAACTGCAAACAATATGTGACACAAATAAACTCACAGAAGTCCTGCAAATCTGCCACATGTTTCAGAACATGTTTTAGCTCATAGTTTTATTTTCTTCGTAGGAAACAATAAACACAGCCACTGCTGGCACTGACTTTGTTGTTATGATGTGTGTGCAGAAGCAGTGGAGGCAATGAACTGAGTTTACAGTGTTCCACAAATGACGCATGGAATTTCTTCCGTGACACTTGGAGTTTGAATGTCACTGAGATTATTTATAAATAGTGATGTGCAAAAGTCTTAAACTGTATAAGTTTGCTTGCATTCTGTGATTTTTATCATCACTGTCACAGAGAAACTTCATCCTCAGGTCTCTGCAGTGAAGCTGGGAACTGTTTCTCAAAGTGAGCGACTGATAGTCGTTAGAATTTGTCATTACCACAGTTAGTCATGAACATCTGGACCAGGAAGGACAGTGGTTACTGTGCTGAGGTTACGACTCTAGTACAGCTGGAGTGGATCACTTTGACGACTAACTTTTAAAAAATCAGAAAAAGAAGAACTAGTATTACACCAGCTGTGCTTTAAATACATGAAGATTTTTTGTAGATGTTGTGTAGTTCCTCCACTACTGTGTTTGGCTGATAGACGGGCAAGAAATGTGTAGGTATAATAAATAAAATGAACAAAATATTCCAAAAAGCTGTACCAATAAACACAACATAAACGTCACATTATTCAGAAGTAGGTCAATAATTGTCTTTTTTCAGTATTTTTTTAGTTTAGGAACAACACAGTCTGGTTTTGTAGATGGTTTTCTGACTAATGATAGAAGATCACAATGCATTTCCCTTCAATACTTCATGAAAGTAAACTATTGTTTAATGATTTTGATGTAAAGGTGTGGTGGAATTATATGTTTGGTGTGCAGCAGCAACTTAATACAAGATTTTTTTTTCTCCCCCTGGAACGTCTCCACAGACAGAGATTGTAGTACAAATATTTACATACCTCAGTCATCGTTGTGTTACATCACATACTGTATATAAGTCATATATCTATTGTTGAGTGAGTGGTTGAACATTTTGGTTTTATCAGAGCTTTTTATAGACAGATTTTGAGATTATAAACAAAATCTTCACAGTTTTTCATTATATGTGGTTTTCTTGAAGATTCAGCCAGGAGAATGTGAGGCCAGACAAACAATTATCGTTTTCCAAATACTGTATGTAAAAATAGAAGTGCGATTTGCAAAAGAAATTCACAGATGTCACATGCAACCAGGCACAATTTCACTTGTCATTTACACTGATGTCCACTCGTATTGTGCTCTATTTTCCTCTAAATGGTTTAAATTACAAAAGTAACATTATGCTCTATTGAAGAAGAGTTTAAACTAGAAATTGAGACAATTAACTTTTACTTTACTTCTACTTTTATTACTTCCATTCAAACTGACTTCTTTTTTCAACCAGCAGAGTCACCCCCTGGTGGTTACTCAGTATATTGTTACTTCTGGGTTGTTCTCAGTCAGAAAACTGGAAGATAATTTCTACTTTTTATATACAGTCTGTAGTCCTTACTGGGTCTCTCAGTGGGTGTACAACTGTCTAACAAGTGTCCAAAAAAGGGCAATATTATCCAAAAGGTTAAATAATGAAATCATACAATCCTAATCCTTTTGAATGTATTCAATAAAATTCCTAAATTGAAGAAATCATGCTGGCCAGGCTAAAGATGCAGCTTGCATTGGATTGGTTTGAATGTATTCATGAAGAGGGCTATTTATTGGACAAAGTATTTATGAAACATCACCAACACATCCCAGGCGTCCACTGCTCAGTGTGTGGCTGAGAAAGCGTCAAAGTTTCCGAGGACCTCCAAATGGATGTTTGGCTGCAACACAGAGGACACGCAGAACACAAGCTAAGTGCTCGAGCAGCAGGTGATGCTAATGCAGTAGGACGGGCTTATTGTAGCGTGAAGTCGAAGAGTGCTGTGTGAGGTGACTTATGGGACAATGGGGCCTCTTTTCACAAATAAAACATGAGGCTTATCCTGAGCCTCTGAACTGCTCTGCCTCTGTTTCTGTCAGGTATTGGTGGGCAGAACAGAGGGCTGCTCTTAAACTGTGTGGAAAATCTGGTGGTAACAATGGATAATTAAGTTTATATGTTTTTGCCAATATGCAAAATCCCGTCCCATATAGCTTTAATGTTGTCCAATGCCATGTCCGGTATATTAAGCTTCTGATTTAAACAAAATATTTAACATGACCTATATATTTAAACTCATGACCCAAACCTGAAAAAAAATACAAGTTGGGAAATATAAAATAAATTGTCTGGTATAATGTTGCATTTATAAATACAAGAAAAAAAGGCAATAAAAGTACTTAAGAGTACATAAGAGTACTTCACTGGAGAGGACATTTCTACATATTTTGTAATAAATGATTACAATACTTCCTAAAAGCTTTTCTTCTATCAGCTTTATTTTATTATATTTTGAAAAAATGGATGTTTTGATCTTTTAACTCCTCGCTCATGAGCCAAAAACATCCCTAACATATACAACTGTCCCCTTCGATCAGTCTCATTCAAGAGCCTGCAAAAGAATATTCCTTATGCAGTTTAATGGTCATGACAGTTTCCCAATATGACAGTCTTCCCAATTTGAATAAATACATGAAATGTAACTCTTGATCATTTTCAGCTATAAATCTCACTTTTTTGTTCAAACAAAATAATTTGTGCAGTACATCCACACAACACTCTTTTATAGAGAGGATGGCAGTTACATCTTTTCACATAAAATGAGCTCCAGTGACTCCTTTTGTAACAATCTGTGGTTTATGCTTTTTACATGTGAGGTATTTTTTTCTTCTTTATTTCAGATATGTGTCCATTTACTGGCGCCAGGGGACCTGACAAAAAGGCATCAATAACTGCTTTTCTTGCTGCCAGGTTCACATGCTTTGAAGAACTGAGAGAGACAGTTTAATTTGTCAAAAATTAACAGTCAATTTTTCGTTGTTTTATCTTTTTCTCAAAAATTAGAAATAAAAATAAAAATAAAAATATGCCTTTATTTAGAAGGACGTAAAACCCTTTGTCACACTAAAAAAGAAAGAGTCTCTGGACAAAATGAAATTACGTTAATTACGTTAATATTTCCTTCGTAATTATATTTATGTAATGTATTTATGTACATGAATGCTTCAACGATAATAATCTAAGTGATGCAAGATGCAGTTTTTGTAATGTATAAATCCATGGATGAGGTGCATAAAGACAGAGGCCTCCTGCACTTTAAAACCTCATGACACAAAGCGTTAGAGCTACTGACTGAATTAATGATCACTTAGTCAATTTTTAATAGGCAGTGAGTGTTTCTGAAATGAGAAATAGAGCGTATGTATATTGTTTCTATAACATTTAAATCTCAGTACAATACAGATGCTGATTTTGGACTGTAGGGGCAGATCTCGACACATTTGTCATGTTCTACTTCTTCTTATAAAATGTGCTGTACCTTACTCTTTTGCCTTACACCACAACTGAATCAAAAATAATAAAAACATATATAAAGCGTAAAAATCAGGAAAAGTGGTGAATCTCACAGCCTATAATAATGATAATAATAATAATTATAAAACACCATCATCATTATAGCTTTATTTTATTTCTGCCCATGGAACAGGGCCGAAAACGTAACTCAACTCCGCTTAAACTACAAGGAGATTTGCAAGAAGGTCATCAACGTCTCTCCGACCCTCCATCAGACAAATATATTACATACATTTACATTTTTATTCAAATTCAATGATCACTATAAACAAGTGATCATTGCCTTTTTTGCCTTTTTAGCCTTTTCAATTAATTTAGATTCTTTAAATTATCCAGAACAATTTCCTTTTCCCATGTTATCATGTGAGAATGCATTTAACAATGATCCTTGTTTGGTCTGTAAACTCACAGAACAGAACATCATATAAGAAACAATGCAAACTACTTAATTACACCTGATAATCTTTCCCTAAAAACTTCATTAAAACTAAAAATTAGTGACATTGCTTATCAGTTAAACTCTTAACAATTCAAAATCAAACACTTAGTTTTATAAAATAGAATAACATATATGTAAGTAAATGTTTTGCCTTAAGAAAAAGATCATCAGTCAATTAGTTATATAATAATTTCAGCTCCCTCACATTTCAAGTGGACAGTTTAAAATCTGCTCATACATGATCAGTGAACTGAAATACAACAAAACAAATTCTTTTTTTGATTGTTTACTGCTTCATTGGACACAGAAGCTTTATAATATACAAATACATGACACATCTGTTTGTGCATGTTTGCTGATTAGACACATCATTTCTAATGTCTCATTAACTGGACTCCTCTTTGTCTCTTGCCTCTGCACCACTTGCAGAGTTGAGAACATGGTAACGCGTCACTATTTTTAGACTGAATCTCTGAGAAGTACAGTGAGAATACGTCCGTACACTCACAGCCCCCCCTCCTCGCCCAGCCGGCCTGATTGTGTTCCTATACAAAGTCAGGAAACTGTCTGGCCTTTGAGAGCTGCCATGTTGGGAGGAAACACACTGTGTGCTGGGCTCATGTCCAGGTCCGAACCTCAATACACAAAACAGACCATAACTGCGGCCACGCCACGCTTACGTCAAATCATTACAACACCCTAGCCCATTATTATAGGAGCAGTCATAGTAATAGTAGTACTAGTACTAGCATTTTGTGTCATATAATAGATTTCTCTGTCACATTAAATCACTGTCACATTGTGAAATGCATGATTAAGGATGTGTGTGTGTGTGTGAGTGGGTTATTATTATCACGTGACAAGTCATTTATATTGTCTGTAGATGATTAAACTCAAAAACATTTTGTAATTGTACAACACTGCAACTACAGCTTTCATAGAAATTTGAATGGAGCACTGAGTGCAATATTATTATGACAATAATAATATTAATATTTGGCTCTGAATGTTGTGTAACGTAGCAGAGAATCAAAGCACTTAAATATCTCAGGCCTGGACTCAAATCAAATGTGAAATTAAAGTATTCATTTTATCAAATTTCTTCTCTTCTTTTCTCGGTAAAGTCAAAAGATACAACTTTAAATCCTGTTGGGGGCACAGTTGAGCCATTGAGTGCCGCATATTTGTGAAATATAGGCCTATGATATTTTTTTTGCCAGAATATGGTCAGAGTGGTAAACATTTTTAGGGTTCCCTAATATCGCAAAATAATAATCCCCAAACATAATCAGTTAAGCTTTTTTTTTGGGGGTCATATGATTGACAAATTCAAATTCTATGTCTTCTATGTCCAAATATTGTATTTCTAAACAATGACTCATGTCTAAAATGATCAAATCAGCAGGGAAGGGTTCCTTAACTCCAGATTTAAACCTCCTTCTTCATTCTTTATCAGTGAACAAATGGATTTCATCATTTCATTACATTCTAATATAAGAACTTTCTTTTGCATCTGAAAATGATGTCAAAAGAGAAACTCTAGCTGCTGATCTTACAAGGTTGTCTCTTTTGTAAAATAACCTGTGATCTTGAATGCAGAAAAAACATTTTTGAACTGTACACTATTATCTGTGACTACTGATATGATTACTTAATATGTATGGACAAGAAGAGCGGGGTTGGGACAAGTGGAAGTTGAGAATGACTGGAAAATGGGAGGGAGAATTGCAGCATAAGTACGTCTATGAATTACTGGAACCATGAGTTAAATATTTTTGTTTAAATGAGGAAAATACATTGTGCCTCACATGTGGAAGAAGACAAGTTTTCTTCTTCTTCTTCACTTCTCCTTTTTTTCTTTCTCTTACTTTTCCTTCTTTTATTTTCAGTAATAAATTACTAATGTGTGTAATTATATTTGTTCCATGTTATGAATGGTATGGAAAATAAATAACAATAATAAAGTTTGAGCAAAAAAGAAAAGAATTCAAGAAACATATAGGGGCCTAAATAAAGCAAAGCCCAAAAGCCAATTAATGTCACATTCCCTCAGTGTCAGTGCACTCAAAAGTGTCACTAACCCAAATTTTAAGTTTTAAAAAAAAAAAAGCAATATTGACATGTTTGGCTAAAGAAGCAGCAGCAGAGACATGAACATTAACATCATTTACACCATTTATTGTATTTATGTTATAGTTTTATTGTATTCATTGTTTTATTCACGCAAAGTGCTGACCACGGGCAAATACTACATAATTAGATGAAGATGGATGTCTTACTGTACATTACATTTTCCATGTTTTTGTTGTTTTGGTTGGTTGTTTAATCCTACATCCAAGTCACCGCCCCAAACCCCCCACATACTTTACTTCATGAGTTCACAAACAGAAACTATATGGCAGAAACATAACCGAATGTCTGTATAAAAGTGAACATAACAAAATAAAATGAATGATGTGTTTAGTGGTGAAGGGTCGTGGGCTCCTCTGGTGGCGCAGAGACTGAGGCCGCGCCTCCAACAACAGCTGAGGCGGATCTGCAGCTTGATTACTGCTCACAGCAGACTCCAGCATAATTGATGACCTAATTGAAAACTGGGAGGAGGAGGATTGGAGAGGAGAGGGGAGGGAGGGGGAGAGAGAGAGACGGGCTCCAATGAGAAAAGTTTACTTATTCTCCTGCGCTCGCAATCACAGCTGAGGGCATTGATGTGAGCGCAGAGGCTTCCAGTGTTTGACGCGCACTTATTTCCCCCCATCTTCTCACCTTCACACACGGAGCACTAATCCACCTTCTCACCTTTAGTTTAGCGCCTACCTGTGTTTCTTATCTTTACTTTTTCCCCCCTCCTCTCATTTATGAATGATTCTCTCTCGCAATACAACTTGTACTAGTAGAAGAACACCTTCTTTCTTGGACACGTCTCCGTCCTCGTCCGCACCTCCTCACCTCGGCACATCTTCTCTCCTCAAGCTCAAACGGCACCAGGACCTTCACTGCAGCTTCAGACGCACTTGGGGGAAATATCACTCGACGAGGAAAAACTTGATACTTTGCGCAGCAGCAGCGGCGGCGGCGGCAGCAGCTGAAGCAGCTGAAGACACCGACAACACCGACAACATGAGTCTGAAAAGCGACGCAGAGCCCAATAACAACGTGTCCATGGAGGAGGAGGTGAGTTTCACCAAAACTTTAAATGTCTTTGTTCATGCGGCTCTTTAAACTTGCTTTGAGTGGCAGGGATTCTAGAAAGACAGCTGAGGCGAAAATTAAAGGAGAAACGTGGTTATGCATTCGTCTGTACACAGTTGCCATCAATTTACCTTTTAAATGTTTGTTATTTTTGTTTTAATAGCCTATGTATTTGTTCCTGTGGCCAGTTCGGTTACATTGACGTCTCGTTTGACAAATTAAAAATGGTTTAAAACAGCTGCGTCTTGTCAGCTGTTAACAAATCAATGAACGTGTGAACACTGTCTTTTTTTTTTAACAATTTTGTAACTATTTTTACGTTTATATCCGCTATAAATCTGCTAACAATATTTAGGAATTGGGTTTTAAATTATTTTAAAATGATATAAAAATGTTTTTAAACATCAATATAGAAAACGGCATATATTCAAAATATCAAATATTCAAATATCAAGCTTAACATTTTAAGTGTTTTATGTCTAATTTTGAATAATTAAAAAATAATTGGCATAATTTGGCCTCTTCATTTTCAGTTTGTTAATCTAAATAGGTGGAATTTGTATAATCTAAACATCAACTCAATTTAATTGCCTTAAAAGATCCATTTGACATTATCTTAATTTCAGCCAGCTAAATGTCCTATTTAAGTGACCCCTAATGGAGACGGAGAGAAAAGGGGGAGTGCTGGGCCTTTTGTTCTTCTTTTGTTCCCATCTCACAACAAAGACTTGTTTGAACACTTGACTTTTCCTGTCTTAATTTCAGCTTTCTCTTTTCTGTCTCTTATTAAAATATAAAATCTAGCAAACGGGCCAGAAATCTCTTCAGATACCAATTGACAAAAAATTGGCTGTTAAAATGTAAAGATGCTACCTTGTGTAAATTTGAAATTGTCTACATAATTTTTTGTATTTTACAGCAGTGCACGCACTCGGCTAGCTGGAGTTTAATTTACATTCAGTCAATCAATGAGCAGCAGGACAGAATAAAACATCTCCCGAGTTGGTGTCCAGCTGTGTTGGCCGTCTCTCGCTGTATTTGCCGACTTGTAAGGGGCTGAGACTTGCTGCTGGGCTGCACCTGAAAAATGCTGCAGGGTTGTGGCCGCAGGTCAGAGGAAGGAAATGCTGTCATGCTGTGCACTGTTGTCCAGCGCTGTTCCTCTTGCAGCCCCATTGTATGTACGGACGGAGGGCCTCCCCACTGGGTGGGAACTAAAAGGCCGCGTACTGCTCTGTAGACTTCCTTGGGCCACACTGGACCATACACAGCTTAGTGTCTGGTTGGGGCCAGACCGCGGACCTTGAAAGGGATTCGCAGTTTGTCAGCATGATGTAGAATTATGTTCACCATTTAACTCTATACATTGAAAGGTATATCACATTTATGGCGTACAATCACAGGTTTTACCTTATTCTATTCAAACTTCATTAGACACACAAAGGGTTCCTTTGAAGGTTCACCAATAAATGAATACAATGGGCGATGAGTGCAGTATTAATTACATTAATACAATTCATAATTATCTTACCAGTTTTTTCTAAACCTGGATGAGTTACGAAAGCTCTTAAGCTGATTAAAGCCTCGGTGATGCTGTTTTCAGTCGAAAACATGCATGACATTTCTTAGAAGTGCTTGACATGAGACGCCAGTGGATACAAAATAAAACGGAAAAAATAAATATGAAATATTGCAGCCTAAGGTGAATAATCACATTTGTCAAGGTGCAATCTGTTGAGTATTGGCTAAGTCTTTGGCAATAGTTCCCACAAAGAACATTCCGACAGGATCAGGACACCCAAAAAATGATAAAAAAAAAAAATATCAATCATTACTGGGTAAGGTGACCTCTGTGTGGCCTTCCAAGTATTTGGAAAAGACTTTATGGAATAATCTCAAACAAGAGCAAACTGAAGGCAATACTGTTTAACATCTCGCATATCTGGAAACCAGCAACATAGTCGTGTACAGCATAGTATCATCAGATGTCAAGAAAAAGTGTGGGAGCACCTTTCCAATGGGTCAGGTGACTTGTGACCTTTTGCCGCTTGCAGTTGCCTTTCGTTTTCTAGGAGCTGATAATATGTGTACGATGTACTTTTACTCTGCAGATCCAGAACAAAGGAGACATGTTGGGACCATGGCCAAGGCCATGGCGTGTTTGTGTGCACATCATGTCTCGCATGTTTGTGGTTCTAAAGATTGGGCAAATAAACTGAATATTGAATATGACAGTCACAAGTGCACTTTTGCTTCGTTTGCAGGTACGGACACTGTTTGTAAGTGGCCTACCAGTGGATATCAAACCACGGGAACTTTACCTTCTCTTCAGACCTTTTAAGGTAAGTTAAAACCTATTTTGAAGGAGAGTCTGGAGAAAAGGGGCTGCATGTTGTGAAGACTCTAAGGCCATGTCAGGCAGATTTTATGGTTTTGTTAAAGCAAAGGTAGCTGCCGTGTTGGGCAATGGAAAAAGTATTGGAAAATGTTTTTTAAAAGATTATCTGTACATGGGGGAAGACTTTCTTAAATTATTGAGCAAGCTGTGATCCAGTAAGCAGTAGAAACATTTCATTCCTCTTCCTGTAGATGCTTCAGCTTGTGTTTGTTTGGAGATAAAAACTGAACCCTCACTAATGAAAGAACAGATATTTGCATACATGGAAATTAGGACACATAATTGTAAATCTATCAGTGTTTTGTTTTCCTTTTTGACTGGGCTCCAGTTCCATAAACACCCCTCCCACTCCTGGTCCTAACGAACCAAATTGGAAGTGGTATCCCACACACATGGATGATCATGTGGAATGTGTAAATGAGTAGCTCTCGCGATTGGCCAAGCAACCCTCTCCATGACCCAGCTCGCACACCATGTGGGGAAATTTGTATTTCCCCTCTTAACAGAGACATTGAAAGTACATAAAAGGGACACTCATTACTTTTTGTCCTTTGCTTCTATAGTCGGCAAACAGTATGTGTGTAAACAGGATTAAATCTAATTTCAATCAAGGTTAAGGTTTCAATTTGATCAAAAATAAACCCCTTTTCTTTACAGAACCTTTTTTTAATATTTACTATTCTACTTCTGAATTACTGAAGCCCATGTTTGAATTGTTGCCCAGGATTTATCGCAGTCATAGAAGTTGGATTTTTCCATGACTGTAAATCAGGATCATGCAAGATCCCATCTATTAATACTCCCTCATTTCTCAGGAATTTCTTCTTTCTTTCTTTCTTTCTTTAAAACCAGTGGCTTTGTTTGGAAGTTGTGCTTAATCTATGTTTAAAGTGTTGTGCAAAAGTAAGAACCCTCACGTACAGTATATGATAATATATTGTGAAACTTAACATTATGGGTTTTTTAGCTTTTTATTAATGGATAAAGCCGTCCGATCAATGAAAGCTGCCTTTGTTGGAATGTTGCTTGTTTCACTTTATTTAAACATAACTATTTTTTATTAAATGTGAGTGAAATACTCTTGTAGGGCCAGATGTTGTCTCTCTTCATAGGTGTTTGTGTGATTTCCTGCATGTGACTGGGTGGTAAATTGGCTTTCTTTCTTCCCCACAGGGTTATGAAGGGTCACTGATTAAGTTGACTTCAAAACAGGTGAGATTCCTTCCATCAGTGGAGGGAGCTGCTTGAATGCTATACTAAACAAGTATTTCTTCTGTGTTAAAACAGTCATTCTGTTTTTTTCTTCCCCTATGTCTTCCAGCCTGTTGGGTTTGTAACCTTTGACAGTAGGTCTGGAGCTGAAGCTGCAAAAAATGCATTAAATGTAAGCATTTCTTTGTCTTAAAAAAAGAATCCCATGAGTCTGTTTTCTATTTGAGTCACCCGTTTTTCAATCCTGTTTAAACGTTGCTGTTCTAACCTTTGCCTAAACCTGTGAATGATTAGGATTCAAAAAGGCAATTTTTTTTCCCATAAAATTCTCAAAGCCAATCCATTTTGTCTTTTTATAATTCAATGGCAGGGCCATTTTTGGAAAGAGGCCAGATTCCCCTAGACTTACGGTAGTTTACTTTGACCTTGATACACACCCTTGTTAGTCTGATGTAGCTTTCACTGCTTTACTGTTGATACTCATTCTATAGCCACATTTGTAGTGTTATTTGGACACATCCCATTAGTGTAACCTTATTTTTGTCACCCAGTAGCCCACATTGGCAGTATCTAACACTCCTCTCTCGTAGCCCGTAGCGTCCTTTTCAGCATCACTTCTTAGGCACACTAGCAGTCACACACAGAAACACACACACACACACACACCAACACCAAAGTACTACTCACCTGCATGTGGGCACAATGCTTAGGGCACAAGAACACACGCAGGCCTAAAACCACCTCAAAGAAACTACACACTGTCTCACAATCGTCTCTTTTCCTCGTCGCCTTCTCTTCCTGGCTCTCATGCGGCGAGCTTCTCCTCGAGTTGCTTATGCCCTTGATTTCATCATGAGGAGAAAGAGATAAAGACATGTTAAAATATTTCAGTGTATCCTTCGGTCCTCATTCTTTTTGTAAAGACTGAAGAACAGTTCAGTCTTTAGGTTAAGAGGAGCTTGAAGGATACGTTCTGAATATTCTGAACATGGCTTTTGGAAAGGAGGCCATGAGAGACGACTCAAATTCAGCCCACCTCCCTTACTCTACCATGTGCCCCTCCTCCATCTCTCCCCCAGGGAATCCGCTTTGACCCCGAAAGTCCCCAGACCCTGCGCTTAGAGTTTGCTAAAGCCAACACGAAGATGGCAAAGAGTAAGCTGATGGCCACACCGAACCCCACAAATATCCACCCTGCTCTAGGAGCTCACTTCATTGCACGGGACCCATGTAAGTTGCTGCACCACTCTAGGCTCTCTCATCCACTCTCACCTTGGCAATGCCAGAACTCCTCCTTTTTTAAATCTTAGGATGTGGCGGTATCAAAGACAAATGGGCAGGGGGAAACTGATGTCTAACTATTTTAAGGACTAACTCACCTCCCACATGCATGTGTCATCTCGACTCTTTAAACAGCCGCTTTGCTTCTGTCCAGCCGGATAATGGCACTCTCTCAGGGTTTAGTCAGCAGTTATGTTTCACTGCTTAAACAACTGCTTCAGGTTTGGACAGGTGGATGTTGACAATGGTGAGCTTTATTTAGACCATATTTCCTCTGAAATATACGTGCATGGTATGAGAAGGAAAGAAAGGAGCACAAAAATTGGAGCAGCAAATTAAACAAAATTTGTTTAAACCTCGCATCGCATCCAGTCATGACATCACCCAAAAGAATCTTAACCCTCGTTCTGAATTCTCCAGAATCTCAATTTGACTGGCGCAATGTTGAACTTGTACATCGGAAGTTTAGGTGTCATCTGCAACCAGGTTCCTATTGGATGATACCAACTGTCAATCACAGTGGTGTCCACCCATGTCCTATACTTTGTAAATTATGCTCCCCATTAAGGGGAAAATAGACAAAATGTTCATTATTTTAATAAAACCTTGAAACTAATTGAGTTCATAAGAAGTATGGTCATTAACCCTTAGATTTCCATCCAAAATTACTTATTTTTGCAACAACTCAGTCCCCCTATTGGCTGTTTAGTGAATTGCTACTTCCAGCTTGGCTTCAGTGATTAAACTGTAAGACTGCGTTCCATTTTTTTAATATTTTTTTATTGGTTTATAATTCCAGACTTTTGTTATGTCTTTGCTGTAAAGTTAAATCTTGGTTACTTATATTCTTGGTGACTGTATGAGCTACAAGATTAATCACTGGCCAGTTGTAAACCTCAAAGCCACATTACAAAGCAATAAGAATTTGTAGCAAGCATTTTATATTTCCTTTTTTATATCTGTACTGCTTTTACAATGCATGTCTGCATGCGAGGGCAGGTTTGTCATCGTCTTGTGTCCTCCTGCCCTGCACCTCCCCAGATGATCTGACAGGGGCAGCACTGATCCCAGCGTCACCAGATGCCTGGACTCCTTATCCTCTGTACACCACGGAGCTGACTCCAGGCCTCCCTCACACAGCCTTCACTTACCCGGCGGCTGCTGCCGCTGCAGCTGCCCTTCACGCCCAGGTGAGGGACCAACCGGTGTGTTTCTCTAATCTTCCTGTTTTCCCCTTTTTTTTTTTTTTTTTTTTTTTAAGGGTCTGTTTTTGAGACAAAATGAATGCCTGCAGAAAAGTGTGATACTTGAATGCAGGAGTTGTGGGCACGATGGGTGTTTTTCTTCTGTTTGTCCATTAATGTTAAAAAGGAGTTGATTGTGTGTCTAGTAACTTGCTGCACAGTTAAAAGCAGAGGATTCGATAGTTGAAGCAATCCCAGCCAAAATCTGACGTATTTCAATAACCCCACAAAAATCTGTGTTACTGAAGCCAGCTCAGACATCTCTAAATTGCTTTTGGCTGCATGACTTGTGCAAGTTAAAACCATGAGTAGTATAGTAATAAATATTTGTCATTTGAAATGGAAATTCTCAACCATTGCTCTGCCATCAGTGGAAATGATGTGCACATTCCTTGGTGTAGTTTTTGGCTGGTGCTTTTTCTGCAGATGCATCTTAGGCATAGAGGTGCAGCTTTTTCCCTTTAATGGAAATGTATGCATCACACATCAGTGCTTAAGAGTAAAATATGCACTCACTGAAATTCACATGTTCTGGTATATGGCCATAATTCAAGATGGAAATAATTTCAGGAATCTGTAGCTGCAATATTAATGGTTTCAGTCTAAGCTTTTCATTCTCAGGTTTGGTTTGCCAGTTCCATTACATTGGCTGAGTTGATAACATGATTAGGGAGTGATGGATGCACAAAAGTGTTTACATTGTTGGCTAATAGCAGGCTAAATGCTACTGCAGTAGTGCAGCGTACTAGAAGGGAGTGGGCAGGGCCTTAGCTAACGATAGCATTGGAAAATATTTCTCATGTTGGGTCATTTGAAGTTCATTGTGAGCCAACTTCCTCCTGCAGTGCAAGAACACACTACACTGAAGTAGGCAGCTATGACAGTCCATTTTCTTCAAGCACAAGAAATGGTGGAATGCAAGGCATTTGCTTGGAGAAACTGTCAAACCTGATGGCCTTCTCCAGAGGTGCCAACTTGCTGTCCACATTGCTGTTGGAACAGAAGCTGAATATGTAGCCACACAAAGGGGGGGGGCTTTTTAATTTCAATCTGATGAGAGATCCCTTAAATGCCCTGGATTCTATTCCCACTGACTTCAAGCTCTCCTCAGTTTAGCTGTATGTCCCAGCAGTGTTAACACAAGAGTTTGTAAATGTCTCTAAACCTCCTGAAGCTGTTGCAGCCATTATGGCCTCGGCGCCGTCTCCTTATGAGGGACTCATTCTGCCAAACGGTTTAGATGCAGGAATGGGAAGGTATAGCAACACCAGCTCTTACCCAATAGAAATGTGGGGGTAAGAAGTTTAAACTCTCCACATTTCCATGCCTGTTAATTACTGTAGGACTATTGTCCTCAGTGAGTGGTTACGTGACCCACATTCCCATGGCTCCAGTGACCAGGGCTTAAAGGGACAGTTATCCTAAACCTGCTCATCAAAGTTGCTTTCACAACATGTTAATGGATGAAATCTGCACAAATGAGGCTTGAAGCTCTGGAGCCTGGTTTTGTTCTGAGCATGACTATTTGTGTTTCTATAGATGCGCTGGTACCCTACTCCCTCTGAGACTTCCCAGCCTGGATGGAAATCCCGGCAGTTTTGTTAGATATGTAGTGAGTATTCTTTGGTTTCTTGATTTGTTTTTGTTATTTAGTCAGCCACCATCCCAACTGCTAACCTAATGCCATGCAAACTGAAACTTGCACAAGGACACCAACATGTTTTTAACTGCAAAGTGTGTCAACATGAATGCATATTATTTCTGTGTTAATGAGGCTTGTTCTATTAAGCCTTACAACAAAAGCAAATGTTTCATATTCTTACTCCCAACCCCTCTCATTCAGCCCCAAATCCACAAATGTCAAAACATTGTAAAATGTTCCCATTATATATGATTTTTAAGTGATTATTTTCATTTGCAGCCTAACAAAGTTGGTACTTACTAAAAATAACCTATAGTTTCCATGTTTATGATAATGGGGGGAAATGGTAGAATTTGGCTCATTGCAGTCAGGCTCTGGTTACATTATGAGTAGGATGATTTCTGATATTTAGGATTGTAAATCACAAAATATTTGTTTGATATTACTAATTGTTTTCCCTGTTTTCTTCAGGCCTCTGGAAACCACACCTTTGTCCAGCTGAAGTGAGGTTTGCCAAGCTCTTGATTAATTTAACCAGGTTTATTTAATAAACAGATGTGCATTATCATAAACAAACAGTATTTATATCACCTCCCAATTGTCTGTGGGGGGTGTTGAGAGTTTGAGATCATCTTGCTGTTGACAATCTAAGCTTTTCCTTGGCAACTATTGCGGTACCATCTAAGCACTTCAAAATAATGTGGGGGGGACGGGGGACCCTCATGTAATGCCCAGTCAAACTTAATGGATCCTAATTGCTGAGGAAAATTGATGCATTGAAGTTACCATTATTAAGCTAGTCCTTCCGCTGGGTTACCGCTGCTCCTGGGAGGTTTAGAAACGTTAAGTCATTGCATGTTAAAGTCTTTTTGGCATGAATTTAGAACTCAGAGTTCTGTGTATCCTAATTTTCGTAGCATTTGTGTTGCCTCTTTACCTTGGCTTGGACAGCGAAATGTTTTGTTTTCCTGTAGAACCTTGGTCTTACCTCTGTGAAAGTTAGGCTATTGTGTAAATGGCTTATCTCGCATGGACCTTGTAAATGCATCCCTGCGTGCTGTGACAATCCCAGTCCTTTATGATCATATCAGTGTCTGTCATTATTTGAGCAAAAGAAAGTACAATTGTTTTTGTACTTTTTTGCGTAATGTGTATTTATGCATTTTTGTGCAACTAAATAATGAACCTGTATAAGTTGGATGTTTAGTCGTCTCTTGTGTTTTCCGATCCCATAATCCTGTTGAAGTAGTTTTAAAGAAGAAAAAAGTGCAATTTGTTTAAAGGGGAAGTGGGTATCTGTCAATGAAGGTATTCTGAACATGGCTTGTGCCATTCTGCTAAAATGAGATTGCTGTAAAACCATCTTTCAGAATGTGAAACTGGACTACAAACGTAAAGGGTTGCTTTTTTTTGGGGGGGTGGGACATTTTGAAATGGAAGCAGGATTTAGAGTAATGAAGGAATTTAGTTTGTGGTTTAGAAAATGTTTGTCTTTGTATCTGCTGTGCATAAGATGTAAAAAAAAAAAAAATCTAATAAAACTCCCATCTTATGAATAAAATAAATAAATAAATGAATGCATTTCTCTGGTGGGCATCTGTCATTTATCGCTGCAGTGAATCAGCTGCGCACATTTGAAGCCGTCAAAGAATCCAACGCCATGGACGTCAGATGTTGGCATCAATAATTCAAGCCAACTTTTCATTTTTAAGCATCATTGCATTATTGTCTGGAATCATGCATGGATCTGACCTCCACACTCTGCCCCCATAAGCTGGTAAAGATGCTCGGCTCAGTCAACCGTGACGGCTCCTCAGGGATTCTTAAGTGACTGCTCTCTGTACAACCAGCTGCTTCATTGCAGAGATCTAATGGTGATTGAGGTTAACGGTAAACATTTGTTCATCTTGTGCCAATTAAGTTGTAGTCTTTAAAGTGAGTGTTGCTAACACTGTGATGGCTTCATCTGTGTGGAGCCATCTTTCATCTGTGTGGAGCCATCTTTTGAAAGGTTTATATCCGAATTACGATTTGACCATTATATTAAAAAATGATCAAGATATTGGGTGAAGGATGAGTACACCAAATGTATAATTGGTATCACAACTGATTAGAATGCTCTTAAAATAAAAAGTATTCTATTACAGTTGGATTATTAGAAAATGGTAGATGTGAAAATGTTTTATTTTCTTCACATGCTGGTCAGACAAAACAAGATATTAAAAACATCAACATGAGCTCAAATTGCTTTTTTCCATGACTAAAGCAAAGAAACCCACAAAATGTATTAATGGGACATGTATTTTGCTGGGTGATAACAAATGGATTATTTATATGTGTATTTTTTTGTTTGTTTTCCTTTTAAAAAACAAAAACCTAAATGCACAATACAGTGTAAAGAAGAAAATGATTCTCAAGCATCACCATCTGCCCTTCATGGACTAACGGGTCATTTAACAGCACTTTCACACACAATATTTGGTTTGACATGAAATCAATGGAGCGAGAAGATGGTGATGCTGTGAGTTGGAGGGAACCATTTCCTTTTCTCTGCAGTTATGTCAAACGCATCCCATGGTCACATGGGACTACATAATATATCCCTTCTATTATATTAGTTCTCTCATTGACCTGAATGTTTACCTGAGGTGTATAGTATGTTCTGTATAAAACAAATAACATGGGGTCAAGTCAATTTCTATAGCCCAGCATCACAAACACTCCTCAAAGGCGTCACAGTCTGTACAGCAGGTGACATCCTCTATCCTTAGACCCTCACATCAAGTGAGCAAAAACTCCACAAAAACCCTTGTACAGGGAAAAAATGTGAGAAACCTCAGGAAGAGTCACGAAGGAGGGATCCCTCTCCACGGTGGACAGACGTGCAGTATGTGTCATGTATGGAAACAAGGTCAGCAGATTACAAAAAAATCAAAATTTATGGAAACATAGTTCACTGAATGTAAATACAGTGATTATAATATTACAATAATATTTCCTGGCTGCAGTGGCTCTGATTTTCCTAAAACAATGTCTATTACAAAATAAAACACATTCTCATAAAATCAGTTCATATACGTATGTAAGAAAATGGATGAAGCCCAGTGTCTCTAGAAACTCTAGAGAAACTCTCTAGGAGCTCAATACTACACACTTTGAGATTTGTTGTTCGAAGTGCAACACAAATAAGTGCAACACAAATAAAATCTATTATTATCATTATTATTATTATTACTAACAAAGATGAGGTTCTCAGCTTATTCAGACTTTGCATGAATGGCTGAAAGAATATAATTTTTTTGTCTGTAACAAACCAGTAGGTGAAGGAGGCCTCAGTATTTGTAATGAAAAGCCTTTGTTGCCCTCTAGTGGCATAATATCCACATGTCCGGTATGTAAGCCATGAAGAGCTAAATGAACCCTTGTGGCAAACTACATTAGATACATTGACCTTACGTCTGCCCTTCTGTAAATTCTATCCCATCAGCACATAAATATAAAAAATAAAAATAATTGCGGATAATACTGTGATTTTTGGAATCATGAAAATCAAAGTGCAATCTCTCTATTAATTCAAGGAATGTCTGTCTGTCTCTTCTCTTTCCTCTTCTAGTAATAATCATTTGTGGCAGGTTATGCACTGAGAGGTGTAACGCTGCCCTCCACAGTTCAAAGTTCTTAATTGCAATTCAAAGTCCATCAACACAGTTTTAAGTACCAAGTTGCAATGCTGTCCTCCACAGGGAAAAAAACAAAACATTTCTCATCACAGTTCAAAGCTTTTAAAGACAGTAATATCCACATATTACTGTCTCTGTGATGGTTTGGCAAACTGTCCAGAGTATACGCCGCCTTTCGCTCTATGTCAGCTGAGGCTGGCACAGCGACCCTAATGTGGAGGATAAAGCAGTAGATGAGATTTACCACGATCACATTTTACATCAAAAAACCTTTTCCTTTCACCCCAACCGGTCAAGATGGCTACACATTTTTGAGTATGGTTCTGTCAGATTTGTTACTGATAAAAGTTTTTCTCTCTACTTATACCTAGTGCTTGCTCATTGTGTGAATTGTTGGGTTTCTCTTCTCTTTATCTCTATGTACAGGACCTTGAAATAATGTATGTTGTGATTTGGCACTATACAAATAAAATGATTGAAATTGGACATGCTAAATTGACCATAGGTGTGAGTGAGTGTAGAGTGGATGGCACAGCGCCGCTTGTGTGGAGGATAAAGTAGTAGTTGATGAATGTGTGAGTGAATTGGATGGACGAATTCAAAAATAAATAATAAAAAAAGAGCAGACGGTCTGTGTGTCTGTCTGTGTGGAGAGAGGTGTAATGTTGCCCTCCACAGTTCTTTATTACATTTCAAAGTCATTCACTGCTGCTCCTTTCATCATCAAAGAAATGTAATACTTTGATGTCCAAAAAAAAGATGTTAGTTCATATTTTGGACCAAGATCACTAATGATGAAAGGATCATAATATCACCCATTTATTAACTGACAATCTGTTAGTCCATCTGTTAATGGTAAACTGTCAACAAGTGGCTTCACAGGATTCAAAGTTTGGGAGAAACAGATATACCACTAAAAAAAAGTTGTGCCAATAGGAAAGGATACACGAGACAAAGTAACATGCACAAGTCAGTTGAAGCCCTAGATGTGGATACTGCACAATACCATCCATCCATTCATCTTCTACCGCTGGATATTATATATTTATATTGAGGAAGAAATAACAGGAATCTCTCATCAGGAGAATTATGCAGCACACCAATTACCACAGTTATAAAGTCTTCCTGGTAAGAAAAACATTTACTACATCTCCTTTATTCCCACTGCCATAACTATCTTAAAAAACCATAAGCAATTAAGGTGCACTGTGCCATTTTACACATTATGTTTTTCTGTGCTAAGTTAGTTTACGTTGTGTATTTATTTAACTTCTTACATAAACAGGTATATTTGAGTTTGCATATGAAGATTTTCCATCTTTCCTGACAAATGTTTTTTCTGATTTTGATAATAAGCTAATACATCACAATGTTTTTGTTCATTATGTTTTTGGAAGGTTACTAGAATCAAATACATTAATGCAATAGAGTCAAAAGTAACTAAGAGTTTAAATAAGACATAGTATAAATACACATATCTCAAAATTGTTTTTATATTCTGAGTGGGGGCCACACAGTTGGTGAAGAGGTTGGCCTTTCTGCATGGAGTTAGCTATGTCCACCTGATTGCTTCCTCATCCTCTTCAATTACAGTTTAAAGTTCTCCTGCATTCTCTTTCTTTTATCTACATCCTCATTCCTTAATTGTAAATCAAACCTGGCAGTTACTAGTCTTCGTCTGAGAGAACTGAGAGATGTCATGTTACCCACCACAGTTTAAAGTTCTTAATCTCAGTTCAAAGCTCTTCAATGCGGTTTACTAAAAGGTAGAAAAAGGCATCTTTGTGTCCATGGAATTTCCATACTTTGAAGTTTAAATAAAAGAAAAGGAACCATCCAAAAGTCATCCAGCATTTTGCTAGCTGTTCTGTACAGAGGAAGTTGCTGAAAGGTACTGCTCTATTTCCTTAATGAACACAAAACAAAGACAAAAACTGCATAAACCCTTAGATAGATAGATAATTGTAATTATCAAAATCCCTTTTGTATGTTTCTGTAATGGTTAATACACCAGTATGAAGAAGTTCTTTAACTGAAATTATTATTGTTATACATGAATGTTATGCTCAAAGAGGCCCAGAGTTGGGTGAATTCAGTTTTTGCCAAACAAATAACAATAACATTTTTAGTTTTAAAAGGATTTATATTTGTATTTTACCCCACAGCATCATTTGGGAAGCACTGCATGTGTATAAAAAATGGCAGGAAAAACAAACAGAATCAACAGATAGATAGTCATGTGTGAGGCACGTGATCTTTACTTTAGCGGTCTGCTTTGATGTGGAGCACGTGAGCAGACGGGAGCTGTCCACCCACTCTAATTCGCCGAGCACACGTTCAGTAAATTGGGACTAATTAGCAGGTTAGCAGACTTCATAAATATGACCTGCTGCTACAGCAGTTAGTCGTTATTAATGTGACATTTCTCACAGACTCGCAGTTCTGAACATGGCATTTTCCCTGGTGAGTTAAAAAGAAAATTCAATGACTGCGTTGAGTTGAATTGTCTTTGGGCTAACTTTAATGTTAGCGTTTGACCTTTAGAGTCAGAAAACCAACAGCGCCACCTTTATTTCAAGAAATGACCAGAACGATTGAAAAGTAATGTTTTCTCACTCTGTCCTCTCGTGTCCTGTCTCCCCGGCTTGTGCCACGTCCCCCGGGGTTAACTCCTGAACAACATCCACGCAGAGCTAACCTGTCCCCATGTGTCTATCCTACAGAGAAACGACCCCCGCAGGCCGGAGAGCCCGGACACCGAGTCCCCGGCCCTGTCCACCTGCAGCAACGCTGACATCTTCCGCAGGATGAACACCATGCTGGGCAACGCTCTGGATTTTACGGGTGTGTGCACTACACCCAATAACGCCAAGGGAAAAGCAGAGCTGCTGTGTGGTAAGGTGTCACACTTGTGTTTCACACTAGAGGAACAGGTGGACTACGTACGTTTACATGCAGGATAAAGAGGCTTTATTTTAGTTTGTTCACGTGAACTAAAGTCAAAGGTATGAGCGAGTCGGACAGTTTAACGGCAAGAGGACTAGCTTAATTTAATGTCATGTAGTCATGATCAACAACAAAGACACAAACGGGGCCTCTTCACAGAGGGACCAAGAAGTTGGATGAAACCTTGAATCCCCAGGGGCAATTTGTTTTGAGAAGTATACAAATAATAAAATACAACATCCACTTAACCCAGTGTCATTTGCTGTTAAATGTGTCATGGAAGACTATTTGGGAAGGTTTTTTTTTGGGATTACCATGTTTTCAGAAAAAGTGACATGCAACTGGTTAACGTGCCTGTAAAATCATTAATGTCAGAAGTAGAGGTTATGCAGGAGTCCCAATACCTGCAATTAAAAAAACAACCAAAAACACTGTAGTCTAGAGTTTGTCACCATTAGTCTAAAGTGGAACAACTGTGGAAAAAACCCACAAGGTTGATGATGCTGTGCACAAACATTACATATAACAATTTGCTTGATATTGCAAGGATGAAAGAACATAAACACTTTGAACACTAGTCACTTACACTCACCTACAACTTTATTAGGTATGCGTGACACCTAATAAAGTGTCAGGAGTTGTGCTCAGTGAGGTTGTTGTTCTACAGCCCATCTGCTTCAAAGTTCTGTGAGATTAAAAAATGGTCTTGTTCATAATTTGGTTGCAACAGGTGGTCTTTGCCAACCCTAGAGCTGTTTGTGTGTAAATCTGCAGTTTCTGAAATACTCAGACCAGCTAGTCTGGCACCAACAGCCACTCCACATTCAAAGACACTGAAATCACCTTTCTTCATTATGATGCTCAGTCTGAACTTCAGCAGGTTGTCTTGACCATGTATACATTCCTTCAGTTAATCTGCAGTTTTTTAAAAATGTAATGTAAATTTTCTAAGTCTGTCCTTGGTAATGACTTTTAAAAGTCTGTCCTTGGTAATGTTTTCTTCTGAAAATGTGATCAGTTAATCAGTTCCCTGTGTATTCTCTGAAGGCTTAATGACACTAACCAAATGAAGGCTTGCTGTTTGAATCTAAAAATATATATTTTTATAAATATTCCAATTTAATCAATCTTGGCCCAGATAATGGTGACAGGAAATTTTAATATTGCCCCTTGCCTAGTCACAATACTGTTCCAGTCGGTCTTTTATTGAGGTTCTGACTGTAAACATCTTTGTTAATTTTCTTAATGCTGCTAATGTTATAAATATATATGTTTTTTAATAGTATAATGTTGCCCAATTAAACTGTAGAAAGATGCATACAGAGGAAAAAATGCATAAAAAGTTGAGTGAAATGCATGAGTCATTGTCACATTATGTCAGAGGCACAGGAATGATTTCAGCGTCACACTATCCTTGATCACAGTAACAGCAGTGATGATAGTCATTTTATAAATTGGCTGCAAAAGCAAAAACTTACTGCTTGGTTACAATGGCACCTCTGGTGAGATGACAGGTTATTTGATGTGATGTGTGTAATTTACCCCAGTATAATTGAAATTGCCTAATATGGAGGACAGGTCCTGAAAGTCTCAAGATGTGCTGAAATGATTAGTCTGAATCGGATCATTCCTTTTCCGAGGCAAAATATTTAAATTCTCAAATGAGTAAATGTAATTTTCTGCCAGTGAGGAAGTTTAAAACCAAAAGTGAAGTACCTTTTTTTTTTTTTAACTTAAATCAATCTTTAATTGTCTAATGCATTTTTTTTTTCATAATTTTTAATGATTTGATCACTGTTTTGGCCATAGCACCAAGCCACTGTATTTGTTTTGTACTGGACAACTGATCAATGAGACTTTTGAAGACTTCACCTTTGGTGCTGATTTAATAAAATAAAAAATGATTGCTTAACTTTTGTTGTATCCACACATTTATACCACAAAGCTGTAAAAGACCTTGAATCTGAGTAAAAATATTCAGACTCTATTTTAATACGTTGGATGTATTGGACAAGTTACATCACCATAGAAGCCATTTCACTTTTTCAGGCAGAACTTCCATCTGTTAAATCTCCTTCTCCTTGTCCCGATCACTTGGGTGCCAATAGCTGATTCATGGTGCATCGTCTTCTGCAGCATTGCAGCATTTCATAGGGTTTTTTTTTTTTACCCGAGGAGTGTGTTTTGCCAAGATTTAAGCTCAGCACCCTGCCTGTGTCCTTTCCCTTAATAGTTAATTAGTTTAAAGCGTGTCTGCACTTGACCACCAGATTTGTTTTAGATGATATGGATGTTATACTCGGTTCTCTGCTCAGTTTGACATGAGTGGCAGTACAACACGAGTGTTGAACTTTTAAGTGGCACAAAAAAATGGATGTTAAGCTTAACATCTGGTGTGGCATCTCTGCCCCATCTACCCCTGCTTAGGTTCTGCTGAATCAGGGGCATTGCTGGAAGCTTTCCAGGCCTGGAGAGGGCAGGGAGGAGCTGTCGGTGCAAATCTCTGCGTCCTCAACATCTGATCAGTCAGCTGATTTGTCTCAGTTAGGCTTTGCATGTCTGTTACTTCCCTGTTTGTTTGCAAAAATCACAGGTATTTACAACCATAGTGTAGTTTGATTTAAAATTTATCATGGCATCCTCATGTCTGTAGTACTTTTAAAGTTTGCTGAGTCATTTGCTCCCATGCTGCCCCCACCATGCTGATGTAGCTCTGCCCCTCTCCTCTCTCCCTCCCTGCCTCTGTCAGCTCGTTCAGGAAACGAGGCTAGACACAATCTAAGCAGCAGCAGCAGTAGCAGCAGCTGTAACTGCCTTCCCACCGCCTCAGACGTGCTATGCCTACCAGAGAGGGGGGAGTACTTCTATCAACAAGCCAATAGCTCTGACAGGAATTTTTCATTACACACTTGTTAAGCAAGGAGGTGGGGGAGCGCTGATGTCATTAGCAGGGGTGTGTGAGTGCATCAGCAGCCATGTCACATGCTGCTAGGTGGGTCAGTGATGCAGACGGAGATGCATGGCAGTTGCACCAGGCACAGAAGCAGCAGGTTAGCTCTCCTGTCAGCCAGGGTAGGGGGAGATATGGTGATGAGAAAAGTTTGTCTTTAGCTACCTTTTCTAAACAGACTTGTGTAATGTTTTCAATGTAGTGTAGACTGAACCAACATTTGTTTTCTAACACTTCCTCTTCTCTCTTACTAAATCGCTGAACTGGATCTTGGACAAAAAACAGAGTCGGAATTGGCTGCAGTGGGCAGTAGAAGGATGCTCTTCCCCAACTGTGGTGGCATGCCCGGTTCCCAGGAGATGTCATCCAGGGGCTCACCCGGTGTCAACGACCTGGGCCTGGGCCTCCAGTCTCTACGTTTGTCCGGCTGGGACAGACCCTGGAGCAACCAGGAGACGGAATTGCATTCCATTTCCTCTCCCTCCCAGGTTGACACCAGCTCACCCTCCAGTAAGTACCAGGCCTTTTGAATACCTCAGTGTGTCTTAGGATTCACAGTAAAACCTGTAGCTTTGTTATGCTTATGTTTTATATCGCATAATGTACCAGAGTCAGGTTGGTATTTTCCCCAGGAGTTTAAACTCGTGGCCCCATTGTTTGCATGACAGACATTGTAACATCTGTGAGGTCATGTGCCTTGATTTGTCGCCCTTGTTTGTATTGAAGCATGTTGTCATTAACAGCAGTGTGTGTGGGAACAGGCTATAGCGTCACTAGGGAGGATGATGTAGCAGTTTTGCTTTGCTGCATCTCTAGTCATCCAGCAAGAACAAAAACAACAGTGACGCTACTTTTGGCTCCTTTTAAACATTTATCAGCTTGTCCTACATGCTAGTTTCAAACTACCAAACTATATTACCCACTGAATACAACAATGATGCAAGAATGGAGAGTTCATTTTTGGAGAAATGAGTCCCTCTTACCAAGAAAATGTGTGGAGTAAAGCTGACATTTTTGACATTATCTGTCTTTGTCCCATTTTTGTTCTAAACCATTTCAGGAGCTGTAGTTTTATCACTGCATGTCCAAACTGACCTGACATAACTTCATTTAGCACTTTCTAAACTGGGCCCACGACTAAGTAGGACAGAGCTTTGAATGCAGCCTACAGCTGAATAATCCCCTCAGAGCCTCATGGTCACTGTCACAGGCCGTGCTCTACCCATCTGTCACAGTTGCAGCTGACTCACTGGGTTCATCAGGACGGTAGATGATGCTGGTTATTTATTTGAGGAATTGGACTTTTAGGACCGGTGTTGGATGAAAGCCTTTCGATAAGGGAAAAATATATAGCTTATGTAGATGTTTTCATTAGTTCTAAAATGTGAAAGTGAAAATGCTTCAATGTGGTATTGGCAGTCGGCTTGCATATCAAGTCTCCTCTGCGACAGTGTTGGAAACGATGTTTTATTGCATTTTTTTCGCTTCTCATACTGACAATTGTCAAGTTTTCTACAGTCAAAGAAATGTATACATTTTACACTTGGCACATCTGTTTTTTCTCTCTGGTCATGCTCTTGCTAAAGGGAACTGCCTCAGTGACTTGCTCAGATCTCACTGAAAGTACTTTCTCTTCATGAGTGCTGTTAATGAGCTAATTGTCATTTCTACAGTGCTTGGTATACTGAACAGTCCCTTAAGTAGCATCCTTGGGAAGCCACCAGGCTACCTGCCGCCGGAGTCGTTGAACATGACTGCCGATTTCCTGGAGAATTTCCCCAGCATGGCTCGCATGGCAAACCGACTGGACTCGAGCTCTTTTTTGGACTCTCGCTCCAGCAGTCCTGAAGACTCTGAGACTAGTGGCTTCAGCTCAGGCTCAGACCACCTCTGTGATATGCTGGTGAGGCACAACACACTTCATTCTGTAACTGCTGTTTTGTGTTTAATAATATCCATGTTACAATAAACTAAACCGTACCTGTACTGGTTGACATGTCAACCATTTCTGATTCATTCAAATTTGGCTTTTCATGTTAGTTTCCAAGTCCTTGTTAATGGTAAACTGTCTGGACATGTTTCTCTTCAGTCAACCTTGCGGATTTCCCCTCCCCTGCCTTATCTCGCATCAAGCATGCAGAAGGATCTGCTGCGTATGAGCTCTCGTCTGGACCCCCAGGACTCCAGCTCTCCACTCACCCCTCCATCCAGTGCCAGTCCCTCCTCTGTTGCCATTTCTCACCGCTGGCGTTCTGGCTCTCCATGGCCTGGTGCTGATGTGCTCGACCAGTCAGATGATGCGTTCAGCATTGAGAGGGAAGCCCGCTTGCACAGACAGGCTGCGGGTAAATAATAAAACAATTGGCATTATTGTAGATATTTAACCTTCACTTTTCCCATATCTCAATGTCAAAAGTGTACAGAATGACTTGTGCATTTTGGCTAACGTTTTTCTCTACACTTTAGCCGTTAATGAGGCCACATTCACCTGGAGTGGTCAGCTGCCTCCAAGAAGTAATAAGGACCCTCTGTATTCCTGCAAGGTCTTCCTTGGTGGCGTTCCCTGGGACATCACAGAAGGCAAGTGCTGCTGCCAACATGTAGTCTGCTTCATTTCTGAATGCCAGACCAGCTTTTTGAGATACAGTGTAGTGGCTAGCAGCCTTTAAGTGACTGTGCTTAAGTCCATACATACATATTCAAGCACATGAATGTGCAAGAACTGAACAATGTGTAGTAGAACAAATTACTTTTGTAATAACCTCAAAGGTGGGTTCAGAATCTTATGTACAAAGAGTATGTACTATCCTGACAAGTGTAGCCAAGGATGTAACTAGCACTACTTGTCCTGCTAATCAGAACAGGTTATTGTTGCACATTATCAAACAGCATAGACTATCAGAGATAACAAGCACCTGTTTGTGGAGCAGGAAGTCACAGCATCTGTGCACACTGCCATCTTAATGCTGTTTTATTGTTCAAAGCAGGGATTGTTTAAAGCACTTGATTTGAAGCAGAAAATAAATGTATTAATCTGGAGAATAATTTCTTGAGCAATGGACCTTTTGCATGGCAGACATTTTATGGGTCACTCTGGGGGTTTTAAGAAAAAAAGTAATGATGGCTGAGTTCACTGTCGCTCAGTTTCAGACTATATGCCAACTGTCACGGTCATGATGTCCATGAACTGAACATCCGTTGTGAAATGTCTCCTGTGAAAAGTGGAAATTTAGCACTTCTCATTGTTTTCATTTTCCAAACATACAAACAATTTTGAATATTCTATGTCATCTCTGACATACTGTTTCAAATGAGTTGATTTTATTTCAGCTGGTCTGATCAACACCTTCAGTGGTTATGGTCCACTTACTGTGGAGTGGCCGGGTAAGGATGGAAAGCACCCTCGCTGTCCTCCCAAAGGTAATGTGGCCAAAGGTAATGAAAAGTTGGTAGGCAATATTTTTCTTCTGGTTTTCAAGGTAGCACTGTGGTGGACACATGGCATGCTGGTGAGTTTTACAGTGGTTATGTAGACATTGGTAAAATGGTGATTCTGGGCATTATTGGTGCATAAATCATGGTGCTAGAAGTGGGCAGAGGATGGGGAAGAATACCTCCTACTTCAGTGACAACACTGTTTGAGGTTTTCCTTAGTATTGGTCAAATGTTCTATTAAGTGTTTGATTGTCATCCTCTATGATACAGGTTTCCTGCTTCATGTGGTTCATAAACATTTTATTCATATAACCAGCCTTAATCTATAAAGCATGCATTTTAAGCCAATGATGCACATGTGGATTTCTTAAATATATAATTACAGTGCAGGCTACTAAAAAAGAACCAACTTGGTGCTGTCCTTAAACATGTCACTGTGATTTATAGGTTACGTGTACCTGATTTTTGACAACGAGAAGTCTGTACGGGCATTGCTCCATGCCTGTTCCCAAGATCCTTTTCACCCGGAGGACAACAGGGAGTACTATTTCAAGATGTCCAGCCGCAGAATGAGATGCAAAGATGTGAGTGGAACCCAAAAACACAAGGCACAATTATGCACTGCAACATACACACATCTGCATCTCAAGTAATACAATGCAGTCTTGCAAAAATACTTGATCTGGTCAGAAATATTACCTGTAAGTACTATTACATACAATTATTTGATTGCTGAAGCATTCCTTTGACTTTTGTATAGCAGACAAATGGCAATCAACCAGTTTATCAGCAGATTAATGGACATTTTTTGTACTTTCTGATTATTGTACATTGTAACAAAACAAAGGTATTAATAGCATTTATTGTTTTTTAAAAATTGATAAATTCTCATCTTCACTAGTCATGGTTCCTACAGGAAGAACTCTATATTAAAGATCCATTAGAAAAACATAATGACACAAATGTGGTACAGAAAATTAAAATTACAATTCTGACTATTTCAGATTATCTTGCATTTGAACTAGTTAGTTCAGTTTAACGAAAAGCAAAAAAATCTATCTCAAATGTTATCACAATGTTTCCGAAGTATCTGCGTTTAGAACGCTGGAGGGGACAAAAATGATTTGCCAGGTTTTCTGTTTAGACGCTTGTGTCTGTCCTGCTGATTCAGGTGCAGGTCATTCCCTGGGTGATCTCTGACAGTAACTACGTGCGCTGCCCTGCCCAGCGCCTGGACCCCAGCAAGACAGTGTTTGTTGGTGCGCTGCATGGCATGCTGAACGCTGAGGCACTGGCCAACATCATGAATGACCTGTTCGGAGGAGTGATGTATGCTGGCATCGACACGGACAAGCACAAGTACCCCATAGGTGAGATGCCTTAATGAGATTAATTTTAGATGATTCAACTCGGTGACAAAAGAAGGCATAAATGAACGTTGCAGTGTTGACCTTGTTAGCCACTACTGCCCATGTTGGTCATTGGCTTGTACAGTATATGCTCAACCATCACTGACTACAGCCCTTGTTTGTGCATCTTCACATGTAATGAAGTTGTGCTTGTGCTGCTGTTAAGATCAAACGTAACAATTTGATCGATGCATTTTTCTCAATCAACGTCACTGTATTCATATAGTGTCCAGGATTGTGAAAGCAGTCATAATATCCTTTGTTAATGCATACCCACAGAAATATTTTTTTACAGAGGACCTGAATTGTATTTGACTTTTCTCATGTACAGGCTCTGGACGTGTCACTTTTAACAATCAGCGCAGTTATCTGAAGGCTGTGTGTGCAGCATTTGTGGAGATTAAAACACCCAAGTTTACAAAGAAGGTAAGATGAGCATTTGTCCACAACAGCAGCAGTAATGGTGATTTCTTTTTAGCAAGTACAATTTTTGAATTGAAGGTCTTTGCTTGAAATTACAAAAATATCTATTAACTTTTAAATCACAAGATGTTTTCCATCCACTGGTTTTAACTTGACCAACATCCACTGATGCATTTGCTCCAAGATAAATAGTGTTATGAGGAAATTGAAATGTTTAAAATGACACATTACATTTGCTTCCATCTTTTCCACTGTTTTGACGTGTGATTGACTTGTAATCTTGTATTTTCTTGTCCTTTTTTTCACAGCTTAAGTCAAAATGGGTGCTTAATACTGTAAAGTAATATAGTAAATCCAAGGCAATGCACTATTAGAACTGGGCAGTAATTCAATAACAATGTATATTGTGATAGAATGGTCTTTATCAATGTAATAAAGGTTCATTATAGTGATGAAGGAGTTTAAAACAAATTGATTTCTTCAACTTTTCCTAGGGAACAAAACCTAATCTTTCTGACATTTTCTGGCAATTGACTGATTTTAAAGTTTTTATCCTACATTTGACCATAGTGCCCAGCTCCAGCCTTCATTTGGAAAGATACCTTTACAAATTAAGTTCTCATGATTACAATACAACTGTATGTGGTCATCCTTTTTTTTTAATTAGAAATGAATTTTAAAAAATCATTGCATTTTTCTTTTGAGACATTGAGTTAGAGTTTTGTTGTAGATTGAAACTTTCTTCCTCCTCACTGTGACTGCTGTATACTCAACATTGTGGCTCTTTCCCTCAGGTCCAGATTGACCCTTATCTGGAAGACTCCATGTGTCAAGTTTGCCTTCGCCAACCAGGACCTTTCTTCTGCAGAGACCAGGTGAGAGAAAATGCTTTCAACAAAGTTTGTAGCAGCAGACGGCAGCCAGACTACAAATCATCATAGATGTCCTGTTGGGTCAAGGTAGCTTAAAAACGGTCTCGTCTCCAGGCCTGCTTCAAGTACTACTGCCGCTCTTGCTGGCACTGGCAGCACTCCATGGACATCTTGAGCAACCACCGGCCCCTCATGCGCAACCAGAAGAACAGAGATTCCAGCTAGAGCAGATGGATCCAAACACTCTGAAGGGCCAGAGGAGGAGGAGCCCCTCTGTAAGGGGCACGGCTGCCCGCCAAGGAGAGCACGAGTGCCAGACCTCCCTCAGTACGAGGGCACATGGCACTCCACCAGGCACTGGGGATCTCACTGTAGAAAATGTTCACTTTTGCACTTGCTACATTTTTGCTGTTGTTCACAGTGGCACTATGCACAGTGACCTTATTGGGAGAGACGAGGGGGCCCTTCACACTTATGCATTTTCCCAGACTTGTGGCCAGACAGAAATATATGGGAGTCAGCCCAAAGTTAAGAAGTGGATGAAAATGCCATTTCTTTTTTTTTCCTTTTTTTTCTTTCCTTTTTTTTTTTATGTGTTGCATAGTGAAGAGCAATCACGCAAGTCTCATTGCCGTTCATTGGCAAATGCCATACAGTGCCTTTAGATTTTTATTTTTCCCTGCTTCCCCTACCCCCAGTTGGCATCCGTTTTTCCTGTGCAAGTCAACTGGTGTTTCTTACTTTTGGGAGTTGAATGTTGGGCTTCATTTAACCAGTCGCATTTCAGACATTTTTACGCAGTTTTTTACTAATTTGTACACAAACGGTTTTAAGTCATGACATGAAAATTTTGAACAGAATTCTACCAGGTGGCTGTTTATGGGAAAACCCCCCTTTTATTTTTCTTTTTTTCCTCATAATTATCTGTGGCTATTTTCTTTTTAAATTCGCCCTCCCAAATTTCAACTGAATGGGCACTAAATGTTGGAAGTACTACTTTCACTTGCTTTGTTATATTAAATGTATGTAACATTAGTACTTGATATCATCAACTGGCAATCTGTCGTCCCTCAAGCATCTTGATGGATCCTGTTGATAAGAGTGAATGAACATTTGATCGTACATAGTTTTGATTTTTGCACTTTTTAATTTGCACGTGTGGACAGGTGGCAGTGGTTTTTAATCACTTTTGTACATCAGCAGGGGGACACGCCTATGTTGGAACAGCTGCTTGTTTCCTGTTGAATGTAAGAACTTCCACTTAGCTGTTGATAAATTATCAATCTATCGGAGCTTGAGTAGACCCTAGTAAATGATGCCATGCTTTCTTATCCCATTCTGCCTTCCTGTTCTGGTTGGACACGAATACGTAACAAGCTGTGTGCCAAAGACGAAATGTCTTTTCTTTAACCATTAGGTTTGTCATGCTGAGCTTGTTGTCACGGAGCCCAGCTGCTTTTTAGAGTTTTGAAAGTCTACCTCATTGTGGTCTGCCAAGTTTGTTGCTACTTACAGTTGTGGAGTATGTTCAGGTTGGGCACAATAAAGGTGTTTAAGCATTACTGGCTGTGTCTGGATTCTATTTCATGCAATTGTATTTGAGTTCTTTTTCAAAGTCTAAGTTGGTACTTTTGCAAATACAAGCTCAAAGTTAAATAATTTAAGTTTGCAGTCAGACATTAAGATGCTCTCAATCCCTCATGTTGAGTCATTTGCAAAAAACATGGGTCAGATTTATTTTACCGCTGCAGTGATGCAGTCTGTTACCTTCTAGTTCTGAATCTCAGTTCTAACAGGCTTGTGTGTATGTGGTGGTTTTCTCCCTGTACTCCTGCTTCTTAAATTCAAAGACCTTCAGATTATGTTTAGGTTATTTTTAAGACTTTGAAATCTGTTCAGCTAAAATGTAAGTAGACAACTACACAACTTGAGTGTGAGCCATTAGTATCAGCAGTTTTCTTAAACATCTGGGGCCTTGTTTGATGGGGAAACGTGCGGCCCTTCATGGAAACTCTGATCCATGCGTACAAACGGGTGGAGAAACTAACTCCGATGGCAGGGTGAATTACCAGAAACTAAAATTTAAATTACTGCTCACAAGGATTTGTTTGCAAACCGACGAGACATTTTTAAACAAACATACCTGCGCGATACTCCCTGAAATGCGCACCAACATGCACAGTCAAATTAGATATTGCAAGATAAAATTTAAACGCATGCTGTAATTAAATACTTTAGTGGTATGACACACATTCTCTGAGATAAGGTAAACTGGACAGATTACGTTTGCACAGATCCAGATTCTTGTGCTTCCACTGAAAAGATTGGATTGAATTTTCCACAAACATTTATGTTTTGTTTTGGTTTTGAGTTTAATTTTATTCCATTTTTTTAAACTGCAAAGAATGTAACCGTGATAACGCACTGTTTTAATCAAATGTACTATGATTTGTGAAAGGAAACTGACATTGGACGTGTATGGTTTTATAAATCAGAATATTGGTGTTTAAGCACTTTGAGGCCCCATTTTAAAAACCCATTTTGTAAAACTCTGATTTTTTTAAAAAACAACAACTTGGGAGTTGGGAAGACAAAGCAATTTTAAAACTTACAACAGTTTGCTTATTTACAAACTTGTGTTAGGCTCCATATTTACCAGTCTGGTTTGTTGATTAGAATTTGCTTATAGTAACTGTAATTTGAAACAATTGTTTAATCCTTTAACAATTAACCCTTAGAACACAGCATTTTGGCTGCTTTTTTCCATTACTATGTTTAAACATACAGTATATACAGAGGGTATAAGAATGTGCAATATAGTGTCTTGTATCCCTCTTTTCAGCACAACCTAGGCAATCTGATGAAAAAAAAAAAATCATTTTGACAGCTACAGTCGTAAAAGTTTGGGCACCCCTCTAAGATTTCATGATAATTTGCTCTAACTTTATAAAAGATCACAGCAACAAGATTTGATTTTCTACAGAGATGTAGAGTTTTGAGTGTTTTCCAGACCAAATTTCTTAGAGTAGCATTGCATAGTTTCATTATGATAAAATTAAATGTAAGCAATGATATGTGCAAATGAGCAACCTTTTAATCATTAATTTCAAGATCTGTAAGGATTTATAGCTGACAGGTTGCAGCACAAAGCTCATGAGACCTTCCGTTCCAAAGACAGGTGGAGCCATGTGACAGCGTGGCAACATTCATCTAAACAACTCAGCATCTAAACAACTCTCAGCATCTAAACAACTCTCCACTGACCCAAAAACTAAGATAATTCATTATCATGAATTAGAAGGGTACAAGAAAATATCAAGAAGGTTTGGACTGTCTGTCTCCACAGTTAGAAATGAAGTGCAGAAATGGAAGGCCACAAGAACAGTCCTTGTGAAGGAAAGATGTGGTAGGCCAAATAAAAATACAGGAAAGGCACAGGCGAAGGATGGTTAGAATGGTCACAGAAAACTACAAGAACACCTGGCTACTGATGGTGTAGTTGTTTATCTTTCCACAATCCAGCGTACTTTGCACCAGGAAAATCTTGTCGGAAGGTTGATGCGCAAAAAGCCTTTCCTGAGTGTTCGTCACAAGAAGAGTCGCATGAGGTATGCAAAAGCAAATCTGGACAAGACAAGCATTTTGGAAAAAAATACTGTGGTCAGATGAGACTAAGATGGAGTTATTTGGGCACATTTTATTGAGAGGCTTATGACACATGATTCTAAAGTCCTCGTGGTGTTTTGAAGTTCATTCCAATAGTTGGCTGAGTGACTTGAAGATTGGGAAGGCCACCGAAATCCTACAAGAGGAATAAAAAAGTTGATTTGCCAAAATCAATATCTGGATTTTAGATTGCTGGTCTAAATAACATAGAAATGTTTGTTATGACAACACTTTATATATGAAGACAAACACATACATCCTCAGAGAAATAATAAATGTTTCCTTTACCAGCATCTTGAGCATTTCCTTCGTGTCTGGATCCACCTCGATGAGCTCCTGGTCCAGAGCAGAGATCTGGACGATGAGAAAGAAAAGAGTGGAGGATTTATGAGCTGTACTGTAGCCAGACACCAGGGCAGTGATTGAGATGCTTTGGCTTCAGGAGGACTGTCATGTTGCGCCTCTTTTTATATACACTCTGTGGAATATTAAAATATTGAAAAAAAAATTTTTCATAAATCCTCCTCTTCAGTGTTAGAGGATGGGACAGACAGTAAATTTGCTGGGTGAAGCTCATAAGTAAGAATACACTGAATAGGGACAATTCCTCTGGTTGCAAAAATAATGCAGTTTGACCAGTAGTGAAAGGGTAAAATGAGCCGCCTCCTCCTCCTTGATTTACAACACTTTCCTGAGCGGTTAATGGTCTCTATCTCTAGTTTCAGTTCCTTTTCAAAAGAACATTGTTTCAATTTTGTAGATGTTTTCATTTAGAGGAAAATAGATGAAAAGACAGAGTATGGTACATATGAGTGGACACCAATGTGATTGACAGCCGATAACATCCAGATATCAGCTGGAGCGTTGCTGCAGGACACGTCTGAATTTCAGGTTGCAAAATCTCAAAATGGCACCAGTCAAATAGCAAATCCAGAGGCTTCAAAATAAGAGTTCAGATTTTATGGGTTGGTAAAGTAAATACCAATAACTGGAATGTTTCTTTGTATTTCTAATCCGACCAACACATGATCCAGTGATCATCTTTCTGCTACAACAATTAAGGTAAAACCGAGAGTGATTTCACGATTGGTTGAGGAAAGAGTATTGATGTGACACTCAATCCCACAACTCAGCCTCATGATCACTACTGTGTAGACTTCAAGTCCCCAGCATAAGAATGTAGTGGCTAAATGATAGAAAACAAGTCAGGCATCGTCATCAACACCAAACCTACAGTTGCAGGCCACAAGCTTAGAAATGATCCTCATCAAGAACTGTTCTTTGGATGGAGTTTCCAACCTGACAGAATAGCTTTGCATGAAGCTCAGATCATCAGAGAAAGAAGCGTGTGAACAAACCTCTGGGACATAGTTGTCCCTCCTCTCTCTTTCCTCCTCCTGCAGTTTGATGGAGATTCCTCTGACTGGACCACGCTGGATCCGCTTCATCAAGTGTGTCACATACCTAACCAACAAACAGGGAAATGTGGTTAAAAAGTTGAGACTGAGGACAAACAACAAACACACACGTTTTTTCAGTTAGCTGTTTAAATGTAAACAAAGCTGTTCAGCATTTAAGATCTGCTTAGTACGCATGACGGAGACGAGGAGCCGTCAAATACAGACACATTGTAATCTACAAAGCAAACGGTTATACAACAAACAAAAGGCCAGATCACCAGAGTTATCAAGCATAGAAAGTACAGTGTTTCAACACACTCTGCTGACTCACTTCACTCACTCCCTCTGACATTAATCCTGAAAGTTCAAGGCTACGTCAAAGAGAACATCGTCTCTGATGACTGGACAAATACAGGACAGTTATAACCAAACATTAATACTGTTATCAAGTTCTTCATTTAGCCTGGATATTGTGCAGGTTTCTGTGTATATATGAAGAATGATTCTCTCATAATAGCTTTTTTCCATCTCATTATTGTTATTATTGAGACTTCAACAGAGACGACGCCTGATATCTTTAGGTTATTGCAGAAACCAGCGTCTTTATAATGATGTGCCATAGGATACTGCAGGATGCCAGTTCTTATAGAATGTTTATGTTCGGCCAATCATCAATCTTTACTATTACCAATTAAACAGTTCATACAATTTGTATACAAAGGCAATGATGCCAACGTTAAAACATCTTGAATTGAGCAGCTGCAATTTGAAAAATTCCAACCGATGCATCGCAAACACCCCCATGCGCTCTCGTCAAAGCCCCGCCTTCAAAACACAACAACATATCTTAACCAAAATAAACAACAGAGCAGGTGGACAGTTCAGTCAGTGACAGATACACCAGACAAACCCAATGCATTAAGTCCAAACGAAATGATAAGACTTGCTTTTATCAATACAGACTCATTTATTTACTGTAAAAGAAAAACAAAAGCACTGACTCAAGCTTTAATACAGTGATGGAAATAACCTCAGCCATCACATGTGGCAGTAATAATTTACTGCTCAGCATTTTAATGTTACAAGCATTAGTGTTTTATACTTAATTCACTTAAACACTGCTGGTATCAAAACCCCCGCAGACTTCCATTTTACAGTTTTAGGACTACTCAGCTCTACTCCACTCAGTTTGTTGCAGGCACGTAGTTTTCCATTATTATAGTACTTAGTACTGGACGGGGTCTTTGTAGCACGGCTGCACAAAACTTATTTTCGTTTTATGTGCGGCACAAACACACAAACTATGAGCAAATCAGTTATTTTCAGTGTACTGAATCGAATCAGTTGATTAAAAAGATTAGCTGAGTACTTCCTGCATGACTGGAGCACAGAATCTGTCTGACACAGTCACTGAACTGAAATATGGCTGAACAGGTTTTGATTCAGCTCATGATTGCCGGGTAGTGGCAGTGCTAACCCTAACCCACTAAATACACCAGCTAAATATTGAGATGTTTCCAGATCTGATCTACAGTTCACAATTTTGGTTTGATTCTTGTGTCGGACGTCACGCTCATGACTCTTCCAGTGACGACACTCTCTGACCAATCAGTGGACGGCGGCCTGTTGACATCACATTTTAGTATCGGCTCAGCTCGCTTGGAATCGCACCAGAAAAGGGACCAAAAAAAGCACCAGGTATTAGAGTAGAGTTGAACCGAGCCGTGCTAGAACTGTATAATAGAAAAACGTACCATGTTCTCAAAGGACGACTCAAGATCCATATTCCAACTCTTTCAACATTTCTTTCACGTTTCTCATAACTCATGATCTTAAGTTGTCTAAAGATTTGTTTCACCTTATTCATGTTTCAGAGAACCAGGGATAATTCTAAAGGTCTCATTTTACTAGCGTAGCTGTTAAGTTTCACCTTCCCTATGTTAGTCATGATGTTGAACGCATCACTCCATATCACCACAGATACAAAAACAAAACACTGCTATACTGAGAAACAGTAGTTTGAAACCATTAGCTGTTTGACTGTAACCATCAGTTGTTTATATAGAAAAGTTACACACTAGAATTTTAAAGAGAAAAGTAATGGATGATTAAATCCAGAAGGCAGCAGTAATGCTGTCATTAAACATCACTACCAACCAACCAAGAATACATAAAGATAAAAGGCCTGTTTAGATTCATCATTACCATCTCCACACTCACTACAACTGACAGATCAGCTCAAACCAGCCTGTAATCTGATTACAGTGGAGACTGTGAAATTACTGTGAAACCAAGAATCCATTTCTCACTGAGAAGTGAAGTTAGACATCGAGACGAGTCAAAATCAACAAAACTAATAAAACACAAATCAGGTGTGAACATGTCAACATCAACTCACACACACAAAAACAGCAGCAAAAATGTTTCATGCCACTTACCCTGCAATTTTGTTGCGCAGAGGTTTGCTGGGGATGATGGCGATCTCCTCACACACCCTCTTGTTGACGTGGAAGTCATTGCCCAGACGTGTGTAGTATTTTTCAATGATGACCCTGGCGGCCTTCTTCACTGTCTTGGTCCTGACACGACCCTGAAGAGAAGACGGAGACAAATCAGTCTCATTCAGTGGAGGCGCAGAATAATTCACACAAATCAAACCAACCACAATGTTGAACAGGGAAGTTACTAAACATGGCAGCAACTGTCCAAAATCAATTAAAATATTTTTTCTTTAATATACGACTTGTTCTGTTGCTTCTGAACAGCAGTTACACAGCGAGGCTCATTTTACTATACAGGCTGTCAACATTACGACTTTCATTAAGACCAATAATTACAGAAATAAACAATCTTACCAAAAACATATTTGACTTTCCTTGGTGAAATTAAGTCTTAAATAATTTTGTAGATAATCTGATTCTAAGATTCCTGGAACCTAGTACAATATAAGTATTTAACTGCAATGCAATGTAACCACTTAAATTAAATACATTAACAAGAATGAGCAATAGCAATGGAAGAGTGGAATAAAGTTATATCAATATTTATCTACTCTTCTGCTTCATTTACTATTGACGTCTGAAGTTCTATTTAAAGCCTCAAATAAAAACACGTTCATATTTAACAAACGTTTAAGTGTGACTGCCAAAATAATATAAAATTAAAGCTAAAAAGCTCGACTAACTGGACAATTCAATGTAAAAGACGGGGGTGGGGGGTTCTTGATTTTAAACTTAATACCGACAAAATATCCTGTAAACATGTATTTGAAACTGTATATTTTCACATTGTAACATAGTCTATGCAATGCTGTAATTATGGTGGCTGCACGAAAGACACCTGAACGTAAAGATAAGCCGAAACAACCCGGTTAACCGGGTTTTGTTTATATGTTCACATAGACTGGTGTTCGTGCGGCTAGTGCCTTGTTCACTACCATAACAGTAGCATCAGTCCTGCTTTAGCTTTACGTTATTTGACCAAAGTGCGTCGAAATGCGATGTAATGAGGTCCTTGAGTGATATATGTCCGGGCCGATGCTTGAAAATGTTGTCTGAAAACACACACACGGAGGATTACAGACGATTGTAAGCTCTGCTAAAGTGAAGAGTTCGTCCTGTTACCCACCATGTTGGCTCGGACCGGTTAAAGAGAGGCGTGGTCTGTGTCGTTCAGGAAGTTTATACTCTGCAGCTGCTCAGTCACACCACACAAAAGGGCAACATCGCCCACTAGCGGAGGGAGGAGAAAGTTGCATCTGAAGGAAAAAAATGGAGAAAACACTATTTCCGAAGTATATGTACAATAATAAAATTAATTATTATTAAATAACGTATTGTTGTTATTAACAACAATACGTTGTTTATTTATTTATTTATTTATAAGCACCTTTTGGACACTGGACAATTGGACAACACAGTAAACGAAAATGGAATAGTGAAATTACGCGTAAGCTATTTTGAACCATACACAATTATCTGTGTATTACAAAACACAGATAATTAATGTTTATGTAAATGATCAGTCCTGTATTCTTGTGTTCTTTCCGATCAGAGTCGTCTGGTGCCACAGAAGAATATCAGAATTTAGAATTTCTCGAGGCAAGAATTCTGCCTTGGTAATAATCCAAGAGGTTAGAGGAGAATGACGAGACTGGAAAGGCAACAGTAACTCAAATAACCACGTGTTTCACCTAAAGTATGAAGAAGACCATCTTTGAACGGACAACTCATGGAGCCTCATGTGTCTCCCATGCATTCACATGAAATATACACACTTTCATGTTGAAGTTAAAGTTGGAAACGTTTTTATTGACACAACCACAGTGAACACACCGTGCTCAGGGGGCAGTTCTGCGTTGGCTGCAGGAGGTCAGTCTGTATCTAGTCAACACAGTTGTCCCTGTCATCAAACGTCCACAACTGGACATCACCACCGAGGACACTTTCTGCAACATCCATCTTTTACAGTGAAACATTCATTCGTGCCTCGGACTCATCTGTCAACATGTTCTAGCATCTCCTCGTGCTTCATGCTCAATTTCAATTTAGTCTGGACCTCATCTGGGCAACACTGTGGATAATAGTGTCCAGCACCTGTCTCGCTGTGTTTCTCTTCTCTAAATTGTTGTAAACCTCAGCCATCAGATGTGGCAAGAAATTAATCTCAATATCCCTCTCCACCGTGTCATAGAAATAGCCGTCGTTTCTGAGTGAGATGAAGGCCGCAGGAACAAGATCGGCCAGGTACTGCAGAGTGTACGCACGGGCAGCAATCTTCTCAGCGGTCTCTCCTTCTTTCTTCAGCACGTCGCTCTGCTGTGCCATCCTTCTTTCTTGCTCCTCCCTGCGCCGGCCCTCTTGCTCCTGCAGTCGCTGCGCCTCTGCCTGCTCATTACTTAGGAGGTCTAGTAAAGCTCCCTGCTGCTCCCTCACGCAGGCCAGCTCCTCCTCCTCCATCACCTCCATGACAGAGAGCTCTATCGTCTTACCCACCAGGATCTCCACCACTGGCTTCACATCTATTTCAAAGTCAATCAAGTCCTTCTCCTCCAACTGTATTGCAACATCATTGCCCGTTTTGGCAGGTATGACGATGGCCGGTATGTCTGGTAAAGTGTCCGTCTGGCATTCAGTACCCGGAGCCACTTTGACATCGTCCCATTTTTCAAAATAAGGATGCGTTTGTACTTCAATGTCTTTTTTGCGCGGAGTCTTGAGTCTGTTCCTGGCACGTTTCCGACCTCTCCTCCTCATCTCCCTCTGCTTGTGTATTTCAGCAGGGATTGGTTGACCTGTAGCTGGTAGAATGTGTTGAACAGCACCAGTGTTTGTGCTGACAATACAGCAGTTGTACATCTTCCCATAATGACTGAGGTCGTGCTCCGGTGCTGGTTTGAGGCAGTCCTCCGCGGGTCTCGGGTGACTGGAGAAGCTGTAGATTCCATTTGGAAGTCTGTGGTGTGAAGAAAAAGCCATGTGAGCCACAAACTATCACGAACCAGCAGACAGTTGTTTGTCGACGGTGGTTGAACTCACTCGCTCAGTGGCTTCAGTGTAGTATATACTGATCATTCAAGACTCAATGATGAGGTCACCACTTTTAAGCCTTTGAAGTTCCAGTGTTCTCAATCCGAGGACACGTTTGACCTGCATGTGTTTAATCCAGATACCGTGGTTGCTACAGCAACCCATTTACGAGGCAATTAAAGGCAGCGGTGAGTGGTGTACGTCTGCATTCATTTTCAAAAGGGAAAATAGCAGTTAAGTTGAATATTTCAAATAATTAAATAAAAGTTCAGACATCCTTAACAAGGCAAATGTTTTTGGACCGGATAGGTATGGATACCTAATTTAGCATGGAATAAAATACTGTGCTGACTCCTCATTTACACTATTACGCCTGTGTTTGTCCGTCTGGAAGCTGCATAACACTATGGATTTCAATGTAAGATGTAAGAATTCAGATTCAAACAATTGTTGGCCTTGTGCTTCGTCTGTTCATTCAAACCTTTTAGTTGTTGATCACAACCAATTCATTTTATTTTTTTGTCACTTGCATTTTCACAGATCAGAATTCTTTACTTTAGTCCACCTTAAACACAATTTATGTGTTAATAATTTTACAACTTGCAAACGCAAACAGCATCATCTTCATAAATTCACCACTTCACTTAAGTCAGGAAACTAAGCATCAGGAGAAACAGGTAAAAATCACGTCACAAAAGACTTTCCCACAAGGTGGAGAGAGCTTTTATTTTACATAAAAAAGGGTGCAAACTGGAGTTTCCCTTTAGGATTGGAGGGAATAAAAAGTGATTCTTATAAGGTTCATGTGTGACATTGTATTTATATGAATTCAGGGAGGGGAAAAAACAGGCATCTCAGATAAAAATGACCTTTAACGTTCTGCAAATTAAAAATATGAAACCATTAAAAAGAGTGGCTCCTTCACTCCTGAAGCCCTTGACTAACTCCTTTGAATACATTTTTGAAGTGACATTCATAATTCAACACATAATATTTATTTACAGTTTTAAGTTCTCTTAATCATAGCTCTGAAAAAAAAGCTGAGGGGAGGATAAACTCTTTGCAGCTGTACAATCTGATTTTCCACAATCTAAGGAGGAAAAACCCCTGAACAAAACAAAGAACACATCCTTTATATGAATCCCAAACGAAAGAAAGAAAGAAAAAAAACAAAAACAGATCGCAATTGTGTACAATTTTCAAATAATCATCACAATATTGCAGTTACTATCACCTTAAACCTCTCCCTCAAAGAGAAATATACAGTAAATCCAAGACAACTCTACAGTACAGCAACAAGAAAAAAGTGCCAGAGAACCCAAAATAGACTTAAAGCCATTCATTCACACTTTAACTGTCCTTTGCTTTGATTTACACAGCTTTGACACACAGGAATGATTTACACACACACACAACCAAAGCCATAAACACGAGTCTGACTGAGGTGAGAGATAATGTATGTGAAATAACAGGAACTGAGATGGGTTGTGCTGTGAGAAGACATGACATTATTTATTTTACATGAAGACTGGAAGCCGTAATGCCTCAGCGACCCAACAGTATACAAGCCATACAGGAGAGGCAGAATGCTCGCTCTCGTCTCCTGATAAGCCATGCAGATAGAAATTATACAGAGCTTTCCTATAATCGCTCTGCACGAGGCCCAGAGGGGAAAAAGTAAATACATCAAAGTAATGTGCCCATATCTACCATTTCAGCCATGAGCTCAAGAGTGAGGCCGCCCAGAGATTAAGGAAGAAGTGGATGTTGCAAAGACGATCAGTCACAAATTCAACGTTGAAACAATAAACTTGACCATTTTCTTCTGACTTACGATGTAAACAAAAGAAAGAGACTCGCTCCAACACTCCCTGGTACTGACATGACAGAGCCACGCTGACAACCGACATGTCAGGGACACATGGTGGAATGTGATGGTTCAAAACATAAAACAGACAAAAAAAAACCCCAGACAAACCAAAAACAACAACAAAACAAACAAACATACGTACAACTTCATATTTTTCTGGCACAGGTAAAAGGCATGGGCTAGTAGTAGTCTCAGGAATGGCACTCGGGGAATTCAGGGGGGAAACACTGGAGGCTGTATAGTCATGATATTCATCCCACTACACAGGAATACTTTCAACTTTTTCTCAGGTCACTGGAGTTAAACAGTCGTGTGCTGCTGAAGCTTTGCAGGCAGCAGATGTCACAGGATTGGTGTCTGAAAAATGAGGGAATTGACCCTTGCCAGATAAAAATACAACAGAACAACAGTTTCTAAGAGGAACAAAAAAAAAAAGCTATTTTTAACCTCCAAACCAACATCAACAACTGCAACTCTGCTGAGTAAAGCTAATGGCTCGTCTTATTCGGTCATTTACACGAGCCTGTCCAACTCACTCAAGAGGCACTAGAACATCTTAAAGAAATGAATACCTGTCATTCATAAAGCCTGTTTTCCCTCCGTTCCCCTCAAATCCTGCGTTGTTATGATAATGACCAAGGAAAAAAAAAAACACAACAGAAAAAGGTCCCGTAGATTTTCATATTCAAGTACTTTCAATACCACAATAACTTAAGACCCTGGAGTAACTGACGTGTCAGGGGTAAGAAGAAACCAAAAAGCTATACAGTGTAAATACACGCAACGAGTATGTTTACATACCGATTCATCAAGATAGTTTGCAACATCTACAACATTGTATTTCTAAAAAGATGAGGGAGCAGGTCGACAAACCGAACACTCCGCGGAGAGTCGATCTGTGCAGGACGTGCTTGAATGTGTGTGCAGGGGGAGTGTGTGGCGGGAGCAGGGTGTCATGGCACAACAGAAAAAGAACAATTTAAAGTGTATTCCCTGCACCCTATAGGGAAGGCTTAGCACACGAGGCAGCCACAATTAAAGTAATAAGCACATTTGAAGTACAGTATTAAGAAGGCAGGGTCTTGTCAGGGAAAGCCGGGGTCAACAAATGTAGTGCAGTCATGGTTTCAAGCTTTTGATTTTTTCTCTTCCTTTTTTGTTACCCTCTCTTTCCCCATAAAACCATGGCTTTTTGGAATGGAAAAACAAAAAAATTGCATTCCGAAAAAAACAAAAAAAAAACAACAACATTCACATTAGCAAGATATAATAAAAAAATAAAACACCTTTGTATGGTAATCCACTTTCTGTTTGAAGGATAGGCAAGGAGAGGAATAGAGGATATCGGTTCAAGGCAGTCCTCCGTGACACTAAATTAAAATAGATATATAAAAAAAATGGTATGGACATTTTCTATTCTGTCCTCAAGGTGAGATTAGGTTTTTCTAAGTCGACACTGAGGAGAGATACCCAAACATCAAACAGCGGTTTGCAGCACAGGAGACTTCCGACTCGACCCGCGGGGGCGAGGGGGGTACACCAAACCTTAACGTCGGGCATCAGTCTCTTGAGAATACATCGTCAGTGTCTCACAGGGAGTCGATAACTACTCTGATTCCATCTCGGAACAGTTGGCAACATTGGGCTTTATTATGCAGGAGAACCTAAACATTTGCCGACTCATTTCTCAAACAGCGTGGTGTTGTGTGGCGCAGTGGTCGACTGGTTGGGGTTAAGGCATTGGACAGCAGCGCTGAGAGGCTGTGATTTAATCTCCAAAGCACATGGCGCCAGTTTATCAACGCTCCAAAGAAACATATCCCAGTGTCTATTGGTATAAGTCCATTATTATTAACCACCATATTATTAGGATCATGAGCAATTAAGATTCTCCAACCCACAAACCCACTTGATTTTGGTCTGACTTTTTTCATTTTTTAAAAACATTGGTCTTAACTCCTCCTTAACTGCAATTTCTTTTCCATGCGCATAACAGATTATATGAATGCTCCAAAGTCATTTACTTTACTGTCCATACATTCAGTGTGTATGTGTAAGAATTAGTAAGAAAACTGGTGGCAACCAAGAGATAAATAGCATAAATAGCATATTGTTTTGTTTGTTTTTTTTCCCCCACCACATCTACAAGTGTCAGGTTGCTGCTCATCACCACAAAGCCGACAGGAGCAAAACTGCATGAGACAAAAGAGACTGTAGTGTGTTTTGAGAGCGGCGTGGTTAAGTGGGGAGCCTTAACCAAGCAGCAAGAGCAGAAATCATCCCGAGAGAACACAGTGCAAAAGACGTCTGTGGTCTTCTGTTCTCTCAGGCTCAGGTCCCAGTTCCAGGACCCATCTCGTTGGAGGAAAGAAAAACAAAAGTGCAGGGGCCGGCAGACTGATGCGCTGTTACACTATTGGCTCTTCATGGGTTCAGGTTTACATTCAGCCTCTTGTCAGGAATGACCAAAAAGGCTTTGTATGAAAACTAGTAAAGATACTAGTGACAGGCAAACCATGTTGAAATGAGACCAGACAGAGGAGACATGAAGATTTAGTGGGTTAAATAAAGAAATCTTAGTATGCAACAGGTTGAGGTGGCAAGACCACGCAGGAAGATCGGTCTCTGCCTTTGCAACAGCACAGCCAATAAACACACATTTAAAAAAAAAACATTGAGAGAAAAATACAAATGTGGGGCATCTTGGAGTGAATGAAAACTAAAAAGCAAAACAAGATTATCCCCTGACAAAAATCCAACAAATAGGTCTCCTGAATAGGACTCCAATCAAAAGACACAAGCCTCTTGAACATCTCAGACCCCTTTAAACTGTTCCTGTTGAGAGGAAAATTCAATCAAGATCTTTTGGTCGTCTCCCTTGTTTGATTCTGAATGGGACCTTTGTTGATTTCTGGAATCACAATCAGCTGAGCCGGACACTCGGAACATTTCGGGCCGGTGGTGGACGATCATTTGTGCCTCTGCGTGTTCTTCTTTCGTTTTCGCTTGAAGAAACAGCAGCACCTGCAGACAGAAACATGTGGATGAGAAAATGGCTTCTAATGAGGCAAAAGAAAGAATACGCTCAAACAGCCTGCTTCAGTTACTTGGTTAATAAATATGAGCCTCACTCTAGTAAACAAATCTGGACAGATACATGAATCATAATAACGAAAACTGCAGCTGCCAAAGGTTTTGATTGGCAAAACACTAACATTAAAAAGGCTAAGATGAACTTGTTTCCACGCACCGAATGTTTGCATGTTAAGTTCACCTCCCACAATATTTAAGAAAAGAAAAATAAATGGCAGAGTGGACTGGACTACTTCTATGTATAAGAATGGAGCGGTGCACACAAAGAGCATAAGAATGATCGATAAACACATACAAAGACAAAGCTGTGGATTAAAACATAGGACAGTGACTGGGTACTCTTAAAATAATAAATTACAGTGTGTCATGCAACTAGAGTTAAATGGCCTGTAACTCAAGGAAAATATACTACAGAAAGAGCTTAAATATAACAAATGTAGTCTTGTGTGGTTAAATGATATGATAGTACTAATTTTCTTGATTGTTTCTGCACTGAAATGATGTCAGCTCAAACTTTTAAGTTTGCATGCCAGCTCTCAAAACTCTGGTGAAAAAGGGGCAGAGACTTGAAAGTACACATATCAGACAGTGTTCCTTTCAGTCAGGAGTACATTAAACTGCTGAGCCAGCAACAGACTAGGACGACAAATTAACATCTAACTCCTTTTTGCCCAGTCTAGGCTGGTCCACTCCCTGTCCCATGAGTCTGATGTGGACGAGCAGAGAGGGACTCACCACAGGTTGAGCATTTTCACGCAGCTACAGAAGAAGAGAGAGGGGAAAGAGTGTAAAGAGAAAAGAAAGATAGATTAATACAGCAAGACCAAGATGATGGAACTGGCCACATGCCACACTGACATGCACACAAACATCAACAAGACACCGGTGAACACAGAGAGGGGAGTTTGAGAGGTTAAAGAGGAAGGAAGGATTACAAAATATCTACTCGGCAGCTTCATACGTCACTTCACTATACCAAGTCAATGTGTCTTTAAAGCATTTCAGAATGTGGCAAAGTAACAGCTAATGTTAAAGATATGGGCACATTACTTTGATGTTAAAAAAAATGTGCAAATCAGTTGCAGGGAACATTTAAAGTTATTTGGTCATTTGAGCTGCGTTCAGACATTTTCTGAGGTCCAGACATTCTGCAGGAGGGCTGTATGGGAGAATACAAATGTCTGAGATTCTCCAAGATGTTCCAAGAATCACATAATTTGCTGTATCATCACTATGTTCCAGACTACGCCTATAAATTATTGAATTGAAACAAGTCATGTGTAACAAGTGTTCAATAGCCCTTTAATATAAAAAGTAGTATACGTAAGTGTGCTGCACAACTACTGTACGTAAGCTGGAAGATGCATTAATTTGGTTTTAATAACTGCACGTTAATGAAGGAAACTATTCGTGTGTGACACTCCTGGACCGTTCAGTCCATTAATGTAAATTAAAGATAAAACAGGCAACACTTAATACTCGTCAGAAATAACGAGAGCGGCAGGAAACGCACCAATCATCACCTCAAACGATTGTGTGAACTGGAAGGAGGAAGGGAACACAGTTTTACAGTACCAAGAGAGCTTTGGTACTGTTTTTGTCAAGCTACATACAATTTAATGAGGCATAAATGTGAACATGCACTTTTAAGACACAGGACAACTTGAGTCCATTTTGCTTAAATATTTCTTGCTATGGATTCATTTTCTTTAGCCACACAACAAGGAACAACCAAGCTGCCCTGTACTTGATATGGTGCAGCTGGAAAACAGCAGTCAGTTCAAGATAATGTCCTCCTTCACTAAAAATATGGAAGCCTTGGAATAGTATGTTTTGCTCAACGATAAACATTAAAACATGTCCTTTTCCTGGTTTCTTTTTTTTCCCCAACGATTGTGAACAATTTACCAACAGGACCAACAGATACATGGCTTCGTACTGAAGAGTCCTGGATTTTAGCCCTTTAAATATGAGTTGTGGAATATGAGGAATTAGGGCATTTAAAAGTATATTTGTGATGATTTTCAAAGCCAAAGTATATGTAAGAAAAAACAGAAGCTCTGTAACGCAGATGACCAAATTAATGAAATGGTCCTTTAGTTGGATTTTATTTTGATTTCTATGGAACATTTTGGCTTTATCCAAGTACACAACCCAAGAAAAATATATGACATTAGCTGTTCAAAGATATTTTAAATGAAATTAAATGTTACATATTATATCTGTGCTAGTGGAGCTTCTGTTAAGGAACGACTGCTTCAGGTGTGAGAAGCTGCATGAGCTCCGACTAACAAGTTAAGTGACAATGGTTTCTTTATAACCTAAAGTAGTTCAGAATAGAGCAACAACTAACGATTATTTTCATAATTGATAAATCTGTTGATTTATCGCTTCGTCCATAAAATATTAGAAAACCTTAAAAAATGTTGATCGGTGTTCGTCAAACCTGGAAATGATGATGTTCTCAACTGTCTTGTTTTGTCCACAAACCAAAATAATTAACTTTTAATGATTTCTTTGTTATCCAGAGTAAAGAAATTAAGAAGAAAATAAAATATAGACATTTAAGAAGCTTAAACAATCGGAAATCTTGCGATTAATCGATTATCAAAACAGATGACGATTAATTTAGTAATTGATTAATAATCGATTCATCGATTAATTGTTTCAGCTCTAGTTGAGAGAAAAACATATAGACAGCCAGTGGTCACACACACAATCAGACAGAGGGTCACAGTGGCAGAAGCAGGTGACAGCTGAGTGCGGGGGCTGTCACAATTCCACAGCATTAGAAAAGGTGGCGCAAGTGAGAGCGAAAGAGAGGAAGAGTGGGAAAGAGAGGAAGCAACAGATGGACATGGAGGAGAGGTGCATCGGGTGTATGACACATACTTTGCCTCGTCGACCACTTCCCCCTCTGCCTGAGCTGTAATCGGAGCATTGGAATGAACTGCCAGTGGATCATCTGCATTCAGTTCCCCGTTGGTTGAACTCACCACCTGTGGCACAGATGGGTGTTATTTCACATCAACCCATTGATCCTTTGTATTAATTCACAAGAGGATGTGTCAGCACGATGGATCGAAAGTTAATGTGGGGAAAACAAATAACATGTACTGCTGAGGCAGTAAAGAAAACACAAGAGCATTCATCATGTCACTCAACTTTCATCATCTCTGCTGGAGAAAAACAAGTAAGACAGGAGCAAAGAAAAACAAATCACAAAGAATATAAATGGCTTGTATTATTTCAGGCTTTTGTTTGCTGGCATCAGTCACTTTTTAAAGTTTGCTACCAGTGTGCACTATTTTATGTTAGGATGACTCCCTGCATTAAGTTTTCAGAGTCAGAAATGTTCACTTGCTCCACATACACACTTTACAGGACATTTGGTACAAGTAAAATTCAAAAGTGTGGGTGGAGTTTGAGACGCCATGACATGGAAGACACGAAATGGAGGCACAGAGATCATAACATAACTGGACAAAAAATGTAAAGTAAATCATTTGTTCTCCAAGTCTGCATTATATTTATTCATCTTGAACTCGTTTTGTAGGAGGGTGTAGGAGTGGTACATCATACTACTCTGTTCAAGTTTAAAAATGCATAAATTTTGCTCTGGATGTGCTCGTCGTCCACATTACCCTAGTGATTTAAAAACGCTGTTGGCTCTGTTTCTGGTTTGAAAACTAGGCGTAGTAGCTTGGACGCAAATGACTTCTGAAACAGAACTAAAGCTGGACAAAGACTGGTTTTAGACAGCCTCTAAATGACTAATTTTAATCATTTGTGTGTTTAATAATACAAGGAGCTGTGTACCCATGTGTCCACACAGAGTCCAAACTTTGATTCTGGTAAAAAATGTTTAAATTATATTCTAAAATAATAAATAAGATGTAATCTCTACAACAATAAAGCGGTCTCCTGAAAAATAGAAAACGCAACATTATAGCATCTGATAAACCATTAACCTGTAAAAGAAATAACATCATTATTGTAATAAGACAAGTGTACACAATTGTACACAGGTGTATACAGTGTTTAACTTTGTAAATCTCAGCATAATAAATCAGATTGACTGCCAAACATGTTGAAACAGCATAAAAACGCCTAGAGAATAGTTGCCAGATACTGAAACACTATTAAGGGAAAGACTTGTTCATGTCTTACCAAATCAGTACAGCTACCACAAGCCACTCGACTTTGCACAGATGGATTATAAATGTGCTTTGAAAGACAGAGCGTGTGGGATGATGGCTGGTGTGCAGCTGATCACAATGTCTGCAAGAACCACTAAAGAAATTCCTTTCATGGGTCTGGCGGACATTTTGGTTGAGGTTTTCTTTTTCAATATTGGACACATTTGTCTGTCAGACACTGTTTCAAAGTTAATGGCATTTAGTTTGACTAAAGCAGAGGTTCTCAAACATTTTATACTAAGTACCACCTGAGAAAATACTGAGCACTTGAAGTAACGCCATTATCACCACCGTGAAAATACAGTGGTGTAAATAGGCAGAGCAAAAGTCTTTTCACAGGAGGCAGACTTATTCACAATCAGATCATTTGCGCTCTCATGATCCTCCTCCTCTTCCTTATGTATACTTCAGACACTTTATAGCGAAATTATGTGAGGAAAATTAAGTCCTCAGCTCCACTCTGATCACATAGCCTATAGAACAGTATTTCTGATTTTCCTCCAAAGTACCACCAGAGGAAGCTTGTGTACCACTGGTGGTACATATCTCACAGTTTGAGAACTATGGTACTAAAGCATTCACTGTACACACCTATGCAAAATTACTAGAGAGGGACAATGTGATAATGGCAAAGCGTTAACTTCAACCAAGACATTCCTTTATGCACAATGACCCTTCACGACTTAAGAGCATGCACTTAGCAAACTAAGCCAGGTCTCCGTGCCATGCAAGAGCCTTTGTGATCTTGCGAGGAATTTCCAAGCACCACAAAGAGTTGTATAACCTGAAATCAAAAGTCCGCTACCACGACTGCTGCTCATAAAGCTAAAATTAAATCACCATCTGTGGCGGGCTGCACCAGATGACATACACATGGTGGTGCAGAAAAATAACATTTCCCAGCCAGGGGTAAAAGGGTGAAGGGTGCATGGTTGTAGATCTGTCTCACAAACAAATGAAAACTAATGTTAACCAGGAAGAGTAAAAGTAAGTTGACACACCAACAGCAATGATTTGTATTCATTTGTCATTGATTCCATTCTGATCAATAGGAAGAGTAATTTCAGGTAAATTTCTGAGGATGAAATAGTTTGTAGGGTTGATGGTGCAGTTTGACAACAATGTGGGCCCTAAAACAAAACTGCCCCATTTCTCAAATAATAATAAATAAATAAGGCTGACCAACTCAATATTGAGTTGTATGCTAAAGTGCAGCCTCTACACTGATTTATAAATACAAGCAAAGTCCTTTTTGCTCTTTTCCTCTTGTTTACAGGCCACATCTTTGCATTTGATCCTGTGAGACAGATCTGACTCCATAGAGACTGGATGGGGCCTGCTGGTTGATCAGGTGAGGGGTGTATACCTGCACTGATCCCCCGTGCCTGTCCGCTGCCAGGTGAGAGGTCAAATAGGAAGAGTTTGCTTGGCGTGTGGGCTGCAGCTCCCATGCTCCTCGTCGATCTGAGGCTGCTGTCTGCTCAGGGGCGTCGGTGATGGGAGGTAGGTGGTAATGGTGTTGCAATTGAAGAGGGAGGGGGGGTGATGGAATAATTGTGTTAGGAAAGATGGGTATGTAGGTGTGCGAAGCCAGGTACCATGCAAAGCAGCATCATGAGAAATGAAGAAAGGCAAAAAAATTAACAAAATCAAAGTGAATCAAAATCAAAGCAAGGATTCAGCCACAGAACTGAAACAGAAACTAATGAGCCTGGTTTCAAATGGAGGTAAGATCTTACGTCTACAATTTTTATGAAGATATTAAGCGCATTCAGCAGTGACATCACTGGAAAAGGCTTTTAAGATCTTTAATCCATGGATGTGTTTCAAAGTTTCATTCACCCAAATTTTACATGAATTGAAAACGTGAAACCTGACACTTGACGACAAAATGCCGAAACATAAATAAATCAGATGCAAGGACGAACTGTAGTCCCTTGGAAATGCTGACCAGAAATGCAGAAATACACCTGCAGTGACAACTTGACCACATTTTGATGGTTTCACCATGATGGAAAATTATTATTGTTTCATCATTATTTAATAAATTACATTAAAATCCATATTGTATTAAGTCATAAAATGACAATTATATGTCATCAGAGATTAAGGAGACATGTTAAACTGATATACCGGCTTCCCTGGTATCAGTGCTACAGCCAGTATGATTGTAATTGAAATAGACATTTATAAGCTCGAAACTTTAATTAGAATTTGTGTTTTGGCCCAGTTGTGGGATACTTTCAATGAGCAGAATTCATTTTACGATGTCCCAAATAAGAATACAGAGATTAATGGTTTAAAAAAAATAATGGATCCGTTTTGGAACAAATGGACTAATCCTCCTGGCTGTAACTGACCTCGATTAACTCTCTGTTGACAATGTTGTTTATGTTTGTGTTACAACTTCCCTTATTCACATTTGAGTTCTTTTTCCTAGCATTTGTTTGATACAAAGCTAGAGGTGTTACCATAGTGTCTTTCTATACCATGATCACAGAGAGACACTCACAGTCATGGTTCTCAGAGAACTGGGGTTATGCAAAACAACCGAAAGATTTTAAGGGTCACCACTCAATGAACATCTTTGAAAGCAGGCAAATAGTACTGGCAAATGGTGTGTGTAAACATAATCCTTGTATATGTATACATGTTGTAGTGCAGGGTTTCCTTTGCTTTAACATACACACATGCCCATTTCTAAGAACATCACCTAGCATACCTGATTTCTGATTGGTTGATGCTGCGAGGGCCGGTCTCTGTGAGGGTGGCTCTCTCTCGTGACAGCAGACACTCCAGAGTCTATGTGCACAGACCCCACAGGTGTCGGCTGAGGGGAAAATAATAACGTGGTCAGGCAGTTTGCTCAAGACTAGTGTGTTCACTGACTTGATGAGTTAGTGTGGTGCTTACTATCTGCCGGCCAACCCAGTCATAAGTGTAGTCGAAGGTGTATCCTTTACGCTCAAACAATTCAGTGAATAGAGTCCTCAGATATTCATAGTCTGGCTTTTCAAAGAAGTCCAATCGTCTCACATATCGCAGGTAGGTGGCCATCTCCTCTGTTTTAAAATAAATAGATAATGGTTAACCCTTTACCATTGTGAACATAATTCTAACTATACTACACAATTACTATGGTCAGATCACATTCAATGATATTATGATCATTTTTAAGCTGTACATCCTGATCCATCTGTAAACTGCAGCCATGTGTGTACCTGGGAAGTTCTCACAGAGGACTTCAATGGGAGTGTTTCGTTTTGTGTCTCCGATCTTCTGGTATCGCTCTTTCAATGTGTCGGCCTGCAGCAGAAAGAAAAACATACAACATGGTGTTCTAATGAGCACTAAGCAGAATTACATAAACAAAAACGGTCTACTGGATGACACTAAATTGACCAGCGTTTACGGTCCAATGTATAAGGTCACACAAGCTGTGGCCTCATTTCTTACAGCTGAGGTGAAACTGAGGTTTTTAAATATATTGATATATTGTATATAAAATACATTATTTCACTTGTAATGATGTCAAGTACTTTTCATACAGACAGTTTTAAAATTCATTTTTAAATGTATTAATCTGGTTGAATCAAATTCTCTCGTGGACTTTGGAAACACTCTGTGCACCTACCTTTAGTCCTTGCCAAGGTAGACTCCCACGAAGGAAATACATGAACATGTGGCCTAAGGCCTCGAGGTCATCTCGCCGGCTTTGCTCTGTGTAAACAGATTTCATAACATTTTACTGAGAAAGTTCAAAAATGAAGAATGAAGATCAAAAATTAAAGCAATTACAGAACCAATAAAACAAAATGAAATTAAACGTACCTTTGCCTAAATGTGTATTGATGGACATATACCGAGCAGTGCCAGTCAAACTCTTATGCTCCCTGTATGGAATGTGTTTTTTGGTCTCGGGGTCGATGTATTCTTTGGCCAAGCCAAAGTCAATGATGTGGATAATGTGTTCCTTTTTATTTCCTTGCCGTCCAATGAGAAAGTTTTCAGGTTTTACATCTCTATAGATTAGGTTTTTAGAGTGCACATACTCCATTCGAGAAATCTGGGGGGAAGATAACAGCACAGTCATCAAAACATTAAAACATCAACAAAAACCATGTATGCTCACAATTAAGGCAACACAGTCAACAACAATGACATTTCAGCTGAACAAACTTTTTTAATGTCATCATATATAATGCTGTTCTTGAAACAATGCTTTCAGCATTATTGCAAATTCCTAGGGCCATCCCATGCATTTTTACAAACCAAGATCATTTCTCTGATAATGACCAATGGCCCATTTCCACTATGGTCCCAGCTCGCCACAGCACGGTTTAGGTTGGTTTTCCACTACAAAAATAGTGCCTACTTAACGTGGGCGGAGTCATCGCTGTGCGGCTGCATGAAACTGCGGTAACTTTGTTTTACACACGGCACACAAACTAGTGACTAATGACTTGTAAAGCAGTTGTCATCAGGGTAACTGAATCATTACAATCAGTTAATTAAAAATATATGTTCAGTATTGTTGGTTTTAATGTCAGTAGTGTCTGCACTCTGACCAATCAGTGGCCGGCAGTCTGGTGACATCACGCATATTATCACCACAGCTCGCTTGAAACCTTGCCAGAGAAGGGACTAAAAACGTATCTGGTGCCAGATACTATGGAAACGCAACTTAACCGTGCGGAGGCGAGGTGAGGTGAGCCGGTGGAAACGCGCCACATGTCTGTAAATGAAGATGGACGGTGTCACAGCTCTTCACAGTGAAGCCAAACCATTTTAATAGATAGATATAAAAACTCTGTGTTAGGGGACAGGGTGCGAGCCTAGAACTAAAAATCCCACAAAAGTAGTATATTCATATGAAAGACCTATACTATGAGTAATATAACATTCACTCTTATGACGAGTCAAAGTCAGAAAGTCACGTTCATGGACTTGAAAGAGACAGATTGAAAGTATCTTACAATTCCTTCAGTTTTAAAGTGCAAGCCAACATGCTCTAACATGTTGCTTACTAGGGCAACCCATTAAAAAGTAAGACTGATATAGTGGATCATTTTTATTATTTATTACACAAACAACTACACAATTTCTTATTCATCTTTTTAATTTCTATAAAATGCCATAAGTGGGTTGAGGTTTTTGATTGCTCATTTGCAGCTTGAGAAACACGAGACTCTGCTCTGGGTCCCCCAACTCACCATCTGTTCTACATACAGATGGTTTGGACACTGAGCAACAGCTCAATCGTCAACTACTGTTAAACGTCAAATGATGTATGGTGATTGTTTCACTCCGAGATGCCCTCTGTCTTGGGCTTAAAGGTTCATCGCTTGGCCTTATAATTTGACCAAAAGTCACAAGTATATAAAACAAGTCTCCGCGTGGATGCAACGGATTTCAAAAAAAGAAGTCAGACTTCGAGAATAAAGTCTCGGAAATTTACGATATTAAAATCGTGACAATAAAGTTGGATTGTTTATTGAGAAACCACTCTGAATGGCCTGCTGATACGTCCACCAATAACCCTTCAGTGGACCAGCTATTTTCCCCCTCCACAAACCTATAGTACAATTCCACAAAATGCTCCAGAGCCCTCATTTTAACAACTCTCCTCTTCTAAAACAACAGGTTAGAATATTAAGACTTTATTCTCATAAATCTAAGACTTTATTCTCATAAATCTAAGACTTTATTCTCATAAATTTAAGACTTTTTGTGTGAATTTTTTTCTTTCTCAATGTGGCCCTATTACTCTGTGAACGGGCACTAAATAACTAGCTATTCCAGATTAAGTAAATGGCAGAGTAAACTCGGCTGTCAAGTGATTAAAGTTGACTCTCATCTGAGAAAACATTTTCCATATTAGTCCATTTATCGCACATTTATATATTTTCTTGTTTGTTTTGTGGAAAGAAAGTATTGAGTAATTAATCAAACAGTTACTAAGAACAAAATATTTCTAACTAGAGACAACACTTAGAGAGTCCAAACCTCCATCAAGATTTGTGTTAAATCATCTCCAAAATTTCTTTGTTGGGTCATTAACTACAAATTTAAATCCAAATCCTTTACTTTGGCGCTGTTTCAGACCAAAACCACACCCGCAGAACACGGACTGTCTTGTGATTGGCCAGCCAACGAGAGCTTTCCCCCATTCTTGTGATTGGCCAGTTACCTGGAAGTGACGTAATTGGCACGTCAGCTCTCAGACCTGCAGCTCCCCCTCTGGAAAGGCGGATGCACCACTAGCAATTATCAAAACATTGAGTAATGCCGTCGTCACGACCCCTCGCCGTAATCCCTTACGCATTTGATCCGGAGTCTGACCCAGAGTCAGAAGACACTATGACAAGTGAACCACCTCCACCGCAAAGACTGCTGCAGGACACCTGTAGCTTGGATAACGTTGTGGTTACTGAGATGATAAACACACATACATGCAAATGAAACACGAGCGAACGCGTGTAGCTTAGCCTGTAGCCGACTATCGCTAATGCTAAACGACAGAACAAGAACACAAAGACAGTTTTACGGTTCGTAAATATTGTAATATACGTATTGTTGGCACTGCTCCTTCCTTTAGATGAAGTTTGGTGCTGTGTCCTGTGGGGCTGTAAAGTCCCGGTCGACTGGTCGATTAATCAATCGATACCTTCTGGTTCAACACAAATTCTGATAATTCGACTTTTTGCCGTGTTCATTTCATACAGTCTATGGTTAATTTGACTTTATCTGGAGGAATGTACCAAGTGCTAATGGGGGTGTTTTCAGAGCAGCCCTGTTCCACAGATCACAGCGTGATCACCCTTGTTTTCAGTATTTTGGATTAGCCCAACCCACAGGAGACAGAAAGACTACAGAACGTCTGGTGGTTTTATTCAATGTTGAGCTACAGTCAGTCCTGCTCTAACATCCATGTCAAAGACATCAGCAGTGTGGCAGCATTTTACAAAAATAGATGGCAATAAAAAAAGTCAAATGCAAAGTTTGCCAGCAACAGTTTTCATAACACAGCTAAAAACATGTATAAAAACGGTACGCTAACTGGTCTTCGTTATGTTGCGCCACCCGTTTCGAGTACATGATTAAACCAGAATTGGCATATTTCAATGTTTAGTCTGATAATCATTGATTTGTTTTTTTAACTGCAACAACGGCAGCGATCTATTTGTGTCTCAGCCGCGAAGCTGAGCTCCTATGTTCAGTCTCGCTCTGGGCGAGGACATGCACAGAGACAAATAATCTAAATATTCCTTCATTGTTGATATCGCGCTGAAATCAACGTAGTATAGTATACTATAGAATATAGTATATTTTCTGAAATTTACCCCGACTAGTCGATTCTGAGTTGAAATTTCAGGGCTTCAGTCGACCATGAATTTCTTTGGTTGATTACAGCCCTAGTGTCCTGCTTTATATTGCCCAAAGTTTGTGTATCAATCCTCCGTGAAGTGGTTGCCGCAAACATGGAGGTATTTGGGAAATGTAGCAGGAATATTCCCATCAAATATGAAAGATATCCACTGAGCTTTTCTTTGCTCATTGGCGGGGAGCTTGTGGAGCGCCTGGTATTGTTTATCACAAGCCAGAACACAGCAAACACTCGCTGAACCTTTTTTTGACATGTTCTCAACCGATATGCTCAGCAGAGCGAGAGTAGTTCTTCTTCTTCTACGGTTGAAAGTACATCTCCCGGATGTGCCCGGACTCTAGTGCACGGACTAAGAGGTGCTGCTGCTTACAGGATTGGTGAGATTCGCCAGTGACGTCATTAGTCAACGGAAGTGCCTTGCCGCTTTGTAGATCTCAGGAAAACAATAAAACCCTGCACTCTCAGCAGTGGCTAAACTGATTCTTAAGGACTTTTAGGGCTTCATAGACGAGGTAATGACGCAGATACACACCCAAACGCAGCGTTAATTGGCACTTCCGGACTATGGCCTCTTTAAAATTGTACTACTCTTTTACAGACAAAAAGACAAATGTGGCCAAAATCATAGCCTCCTTAGAGGCCGGAGGTAATAATAACAGAGGAACATGGCAACAGTGTTGAGTGTAGCATGACATGTTAATGTGCTGTACTACATTCCCATACTGAAATCAAATTTACTATCATTTGATTGTTTGATTTGGTCTGTGGACTTAATTTCCACATTTTAAATACTGGCATTACAGCAGTCATATTGAATAAGTACATTTCATTTGAAAAATAATTGAATCTGTTACAATAATGTGAACTCACCAACTGAATTGCTATCATTAGGACAGTCTTCAGTGAGAAGGTCCTGTCACAAAGGTCAAAGAGGTCCTCTAGACTCGGGCCCAGCAGCTCCAGAACCATGGCATTGTATTTCCCACAGGGCCCAAAGTAAAACACCTGAGGCACTCCTTCTGCTAAAATACAAAAAGAAAAGGGTTACTTTTATAAGAGATAAAAATCACAAACATATCAACAAAGTTGTACTTTTATCTTTATTTGTCAAAGTAATGACACTTTTTTATTATGAGTATAATGAGTTTACAAGTACAAAGTTAAACAAGAGGACCATTGTTAATAGCTTTGAAAGTTAATAGCGAACTGTCATGAGGAAAAGTAAACATCAACAATTGGATGATAAAAGCAAGAATATGTCTTCAGGTTTTTCCACTTGTATTTCTTAGTGGGGATTCCCAGAGATTGGGTGGCAGCAGTGTTTATTATTGCTGCCTCTCTTGACTAATGATATTTGTAAATTCGTTTCAAGGTAACCATGAGCCCGGACAGACAGGAGGAGGGTCACCATGAGGTTACTTAGGACAGAGAGCAGAGAAAGATCACAGGTAAAACATTAACCTAAAATTAAAATTCACTGTAAACGTTGGTCTGCAACTGTTTTAATTATCTGGTTCATGCAAACTCCACTACAGCCATACGGCAGGGTCGTGATTAGCCCAATTCCCAAAATAAGTGGTATTTAATTATTTTCTGAGCGTTTAAAACTGTATTCTAAGTCATATAAGGAGAATACAAAGAATACCAATCCAGGTGTGTTGTGCTAACACATTAATAGTTCACACAGTACGACATGACAGGGGGCACACATGCTCTCAGCTAGCATATGGGCTTGTATGAGTCATGTAGTGCTCCATCTTGTATTTCTGGACACCATTATGCAGTTCTGTGGGTTGTTAATTATACCAAAGGAATGAGTGCCTTGAAACCCTGGTTGTCTGTAGGAGGCCTAAAACGTGTCAGATTAGAGATATACTGTACATAAGTGGGAAAATGTCTGCTCAATTAAAAACAAGGCTGCTCAAGCTTTTTACTAACAAAGGGAAAACCAGCAATGGCAGAACCATCATTATATTCAACAAAACAACCTTAATCAGGGATTGAATGCATGCGCCCCATGGTGCTAATTATACAGAGGACTCAAACCTTGATGAAAGATGCCAATTTTGTGGGTACCTTTTACAGCTGTTTTTTTTTTTTCTTCAATTACCAAGTTCATGTGAGAGATGACATCTAAAATCGTATCAAACATTACACTACACTACACTACAGACCAGACCAACACACCTCTATTCCTACATATGTATTTATATATGCAGTTGTATTAGATTTTAAATTTAAATAGTGATGGATAATTTATAGTATGATTTTAGTATTACCCCGAGTTGACTGTCACTTATTCAGGCAAATAAGAAATAGTTGTGTGGTATCAAAATTACAACTACAAAAGGTTTTCCTTAACACAAATATATCAGTTCTGTCATTTCCCTATACATTGCTGTGATCAAGTCATAATTGTAATGAATAAACATGTCAGGCAGGTTCCACACTCACTCATATCTCCCTCCAAACTACATAATTATTCAACCAGCTGCCAAAGACCAGGTGTTTTCCTGAAATTGTGATAGGATCTTTGAAAAGTCCAGAGCATGGATGTTTTATTTGGATGATCTGGTTGTTCTGTAATAATGGCTACAAAAATCCATCCAAAATTAAAATTGAGTTACCTGTTGTAACTGTGTAACTCAGAAAGGCATTTTCTTAACAACAATGCCACACATGTGTCACAGCAATAACTAAAATGGCAGTTTCTGTATGCATATCTTTATAACTATTGGGGAAAAAAATGTAGTCTGCCACAAAAAAGAAGTTGGGATGACTGTGTGGTCCTTTGTGTGTTGATCTACATCAGTGTGCCTGTGTGGGTTTCCTCCCAAGGTTCCTAGAAATGGAGGTCATGTGAATTTGTGACTCTAAACTGACATGAATGTGTTTCTTACTACAGATGTATTAGCTCTGTAATAAAGAGGTATTGTCCAAAGTGCACCCCATGATTCACCTACCTGCTGCAATAATATCAAGTCAATAGGATAGGCAGTTTCAATATTATTGTACAGATGGATTTTATATTGCAAATGTATGTTCTAGTATTGTATGCAAGGTGAACTGTGACATAAGGGGAGATGGTTTAACACATGGACCACATTGTACTGATCAACTCTTCACTTTGATTTATCTTTTCAATCAGTGATTAGTTCCTCAACTCTAAACTTAAATAAGCATGGAGCTGATCAGTAAAAATTTTGGACAGACATATGTGCCTACCCTTTATTCGTTAGGTGATACTTTATATCAATGAAATCATGTTTTATTGTCAATCTAGTCCTATGTTAAATGCATTTTATTACATTAATTTGCAGCTGCAGACCCAGCAGATGGTTACTTAATTTAGAATTAACTCAGATCACCAATGACGTTGTGATTGAGTACATTAATGCAATGAAATACATTGTAACTATGACTGAAAGCAGTAGTAGTATTGTAAGCGTTTTAAACCTAAAACGGACAAAAATTGACAGAGCAACACAATCTATGCAGGAGGACTGCAATATGATGGTTTTATCTTCATATTATTTTATCAATTGAAACTAATTTCTGAGATGATATTAGGGATGAGCCGACATGATACTCAATATCGGTCCAATATTGTAAAAAAAAAATATCAGTGGATCCGATATTTGACAAAATATATACTTTTTTAGAAATCTGCTATAATCCATAAATCCTATACATCACATGCTTCACAATGCACAGACTATAAAATGTCAATACAAATCAGCAACAGTATTTTAGCAGAGTCAGGTTGTGGGCTGTTCATTTCTTCTTGACATTATACAGTTTAAATTGTGTCTTTCTTGAAATAGCTTAAAATGGCTAGCAATGTTGTCAACATAGTTTAAAAAGTCTAAAATAACAGTATTGGACTGATGTTGGTATAGGTAGATACTCGAGTTTGTGACGATTGATAATTTTTTGATTACAGCGGAGATGATTTTCACATTGAAGTAAAAATGTTCACAAAGAAAAGCTTGTGGGCAGAATGATACTTTTGTCCTCTGCTAAAAAACAACCACCTTGGTTGATTCATTAATGTTCTAATTTGCTACATGGTTGTAAAATTTCATGACTTCCACTGAGAAACTGTTTTCTAGTTTGTCACAATGACCTTTTTATTTAAGTTCTACTCTTTGTTATGATTTACATGGAACAGCAAATAAGCATTGGATAATACCCAGGCACTGTCAACGAGCATTTTTGCCTGAAATCCCCATCCTTATAACAGAGCTGGTGTAGAGTTTTATGGTGAAAACTGACAGCCAATATCTTTAATAGTTCAACAGAACAATAACGACTGATATTCATCAATCAGGTGAAGCTAAAGCAGAGATGTAGCTCTTACTGCAGTGGCACATATTTTTGCAAATTTGATTCCAAATGTAATCCTCCTCATTAACATCAAGCAATGGTTGGTTACACATCAGATAAAAATACCTGACCAAGCATCTGAGTCAAACCACATTAATTCATAAAGACTGTGTCACACAGACATTGTGATAATAACACTGGCTGAGAGAAACGTGGCTCAGTGCACAGCCAAGAAGAAATGAGGTCACATTATCCCATCTGGAGGAGAGGACAGAGGCAGGTTAGTACTAAGAGGCAGACCCACTCTCTAAATATTTAATGAGTTTCCGCACAGTTGGCCTTTTCCAGCCTTTGCAAAACAAAAGCCATTATACGCCGAGTCTGGTTATCTTATATGCATGCAGACCTTCAAAAATCTCACCATGGAACATGCATTACAAAAATCTGTTTCATATTGATTTGTGTGTATGACTGAGACATCACTTTTTTCCACATTTTTTTTAAGGCCATTGTTTGTTAACAAACAATGCTGATCAATCTTTGACCTCATGAATAGGTTAGGTTTCAATGCATTAATGTCACTGCCACAACTTTATTATTTATACAGTACTTTCCCCATTTTTACCAGAGGACCAATGAATAACAAAAAGAAAAAACATATATTTTTTTTATTGTTCTATTGTTTGAAGAGTCCCCACCCATGTCCTCTGGTACCTAGACTAAAAATGCCCTTAATTCCATTTTTGGATACGGTCATTTGACTCTCACAAGATTCTTGTCCGCAGTGTCTCTAACAGGGAGACCAGCAGACTGTGACTAATCTTTTATGACAAACAAGTCTACGAGAAGCAGAGTTAAGGGAGGAGAAGTTGAGAAAAAAATATTATTGCATTGTTTTCCAATTTGAATACTGGCTCATAAAGTGTAATGTGAGCAGAGTTTTGTTAGTGTTGACATATCTGTTCAACGCTATGAACCACACAGTGCAGTAGAAAAACTTCTACCAGTGGTAATTGTGTGTGGACAAAGGTAAGATACCATAATAATACTAAACCAATTATAAAATATATATTTATTGGATGACAGGATATGCTAAAATAAGTCTTTTGTGCTTGAGTGACAGACAATCAACATGGAAACCTGACTAGAAGACTAATAAAGGAGAAAACGTATAGATAGATGAAGATAGATACTTTGCAGTGCCTATTTTTTGCCAAGAAAAATATAAACAGAAAAAGGACCAATTGCTGCATAGTACTGAATAGCATCCAAGGCAAGTCACAAGCAAGGTCACTCTTGCTTTCCTATATGCTTTCCTTGCATATAGGCATTCAAACAGTCATGTAGACAAAGTCCTGGGGACTGAAATAAGGTGCTGACGCAGCTCAATATTGATATGTAACCTGAGGGGAGTAATCACATGTTGTGAAAATGATGCAATCTTCAGTGCTGATCTTCCAAAACAGTCAAATGATGGTCACACACTCGCCCATACACAAAAAAACAGTAGGGAACAAATCTTTGACCTTACCTGTATTTCCCAGTGTTTTGTAGAACCGGTACTCTAAATGCAACTGTGGTGCCCTCGACTTCACTGGCTCCTGCAGAGTAGATGAATGCATACCAGTGATCAGTGAATGACAATGACGGTGACAGTGAAAAGAAAAAAAAACACATTTAGTCTAATTTTCATATAAAAAGACAGGTACACGCATGTCAAATGTCAATGCCTCTTTTGAATTATGTCCTTTCTGCTGGGATTAAAAATCTGTCAAAACAAATCTGTGAGCCATCCTGGAAAACTACCAACCAGTCTCCATTTTGCAGTTTCTCAAAGATGTCGCAGCCAAACATTATTAGGAAGATTTCCTAATAATTAATATCATACAAAAAGTTTGAAACAATGCCAAAATAGTGCCTAGGTTCAAGGTTCAAGCATTAGATCTGTGACGAATGTGGCTTGGCGAGCACAATGCGATACTGAAACTCCACCTCTCTAGTGGGCAATGATAAAGCAAGATTCAGGAGGAATGACTAGAGTCCAAACGCTTCTGGAAAGATACACATAGCCAAGTAGGGCTGCAACATTTTCTGACATTTTATGGACCAAATCAAAATCGACAAAAGTAATCGACAGATGAATTGATTACAAAAAATAATCATTAGTTGCAGCCCTATAGTCAAGCATCTTTTCTTTTTCTTTCAGATCAGTCCACTAAGGCAACAATCTTTCTGTACCACACTGACACAACTTCAGCTGTGGTGCACTGGTTATTTTAAGTCATATCTCTAGTATAACTGTAAAAGGCTCTGAAAAAAAAATGGAATACATTTTTTGTGTCCTTATTAATTGAAACTTAATAAGGACACCGTTCATTTTAACTTACTGGCAGTGACACAAAAACATGATGAAATATTAGTAACATTTCAGATACACCTCAAAAATCAAGAACATCTAGTACTTTGCATCTGCCTTTTACAAAATAGAGGTGATGTTTATAAAATGAACATTCAAGTTCTCTATTAGTATTATTGATCTTTTAAAATAACTTACTATCAATTTATACACTGCTAATCTTTTACCATTAGTTCATACATGTGAAAAAAGTGTGCACTTACCAGTTTGATAGCTACATACTCATTGGTGTAGAGATTTTTACCTGTAATGACATTAAGCATTTGGCTTAAGAAAATAAGCTTCACCACAGAAAATGCAACTGTAAAAAGTTCCTGTGAAAGAAACGATCCAATCATAATCCTGTTTTCAGTACTGTGAGATTGGTACGTCTAACAGAACATAATGCAGCATCATAAAAGAATTAGAGAATTAATATGACAATAGACTTGAATCAACATCCCCCGAAAACTGTTAAAACAAACAAACATGTACTGTATTTTACTGAAGGGCATATTACTTTAAATGTTAAATTAAACTCACCAAGCTTCAATTCACCAAAGTTTCCACAGCCAATCTTTTTGCCCACACGAAAATTTGGCCCCACCATGAGGACCCCCGAGGAGCTCGAAGAGCCAGATGGTCGTGACGAGTGTCCACTACGGCTGCCCTGGGAAACTTTCGTGCTCCGGGCAGGCCGTTCACCATATTTATCTCTTTGCTGATCCATGGTGTGGGCAGCACAGGTCAGTGGGAGCCTGGAGTGATGTACAAAAAGGCCTCCTGGGCCGGGCCCACCACAGCCACAGCCCGGGTCACTGGCAGAGCCTGGACGGCACAGTCACGCTCATGAGACAAAACCTGGTACGGCTAACCAACACTCCTCCTTGTCCTCACCCTGTCGCCTCTAACAGTTGTTGAAGAGACTGATTTCTGGCATCAACATTTGTCACAGGAAGCAGAAGGTGCAAGACCTGCAGTGGACAGAAGATGGCATATGTCAAAGAGATATCTGAAAATTACAGGAAAACACACAGGTGGTTTGTGCCAGAGTGGACATCCAGAAACAATTAAACATGCTTTTGTTTCATGTGGTCATTTCAAAAGAAAAAAGCAACAGTTTTTTGTTGAACTGGCTGACCTGGGGCTTTCATTATTTTAATTAAATTACATTTTCAATATTGAGAAAAATCATCTGCTTCCCATTTTAGCATTTCTTCATGCAACTGGTCTATAAGTAAAAATATAAAGAGACAAAACTGAGACAAGTTCTTAAGTTTTAGAAGATGGAACATGGTATTGGGGATTCTACAGAGTTTAAAGGAGGAATAAGAAGAGCACAGCTATAGGAGGTTCATCTTTTTCATACAGAATGGAAGAGTGAAGAAGGTTGAGGAACTCTGAACAGTGACAGAGAACATCCAACTGTGCAGGGCAGCATTACATCTCATGTACAGCCTGCCTGATGTCACTAAAAGAATAAGCTTTTTTTCCCCCCACAAAGACCCAAAACTGTACAAATATCTTATTTGGTCTCACAAACAAGGAAATATAAACAATATAATGTCTCAAAGACAATTCCACTTGAAAGGTTCTGCTACATTTTCAAATTGAAGATGAAAAAAACAAAAAATGACTGCCCGACTGAAGACACAATATTGTAGATTAGACTAGAGTAAGAGCACTGGCAGTGGGGTAGGCAATGTTTCCATGTGCAAAACTGCTTAATTCTGAAAAGATTTGTTCAGAATTTACAATCCCATCGTTTACATGGACGCAAAATTAAATTATCCGATTGAGGTCTGTGTACATGCATTAGTCAGAATGAACTATTTTGACATACACAGTATTGCCTAATTCTCCAGAAAAAGAAGAAGCTTCACTTCCATAGTAAAGAAATGCTGCATGTGTCTGCTTGTCCCCTCACTGTCCACCATCTGTCTCATTTCCCACTTCTTCCGTGTCTGTGACTTTCGTGTCTCGTTCATTTTTTTTTTTTGGAATGAAAACACAGCAATATCAAAATGGAAATATGTCACTTTTAAGTAGATCAGACACATGATGGCACCAAACCAGGAAGTTCATGATCGTTTATATGAACACCGATCCGAATGACAATCGGCATATACCAGCCGCCTCGTTTGGAATGAAATTTGTTTCCAAATATTTTTTATTCTGACCAGGCATTTATTCTCATTACTTGTGTCCATGTAAACAAAGCTAATGATCATGTGTTGTATACACAATTTTAAAGAAAATCGTTCCACAGGTCGACAGTGGACGCTCTCTGTACCAGCGCAGCTGTGCTGAAAAGATCATCATCAGCTCACAGTTGTTATAGAAAACAGTTTGAGCATCAACACAAACCTCAAGTCATAGTTTGTGAAGGCATCGAAGACACTCCACTACCCACAGCTATAGCCTGCGGACAATATCAGCAGGGAATATTATGTAAACAATTATATAAAGCTATGTCTGTCCACAAGGACACCAGGGCTTAACTTGATAGACACTGATCTGATTTGTGTGCTCACCAAAATAATTTTGGTTTAGTTAACCCCCAAAGATCATGCAAATGTTAAATCATGCGACCGTTATGTAAAAAGTTTTGTATATGATTAGGCAATCGTGAGATCATAAATATTGCTTTGGCCATAGTTAACCTTTTATATTTTCAACAAAAAAGGACAACAAATCATGTTTTCATGACAATGCTGTAATCTCTGAGTAAGGCTGCGAGTCCAAGTATTTGTGTGTGGGCTTCCGGATGACTCATGCTCAGTATTGCCTGCACAGATCACAGCATCAAAGATGGCTCGTTTGCTCTCAAGGGCAACCGTGCACTGTAGCCGTTACATAAAACGAGCAACAAAACAACATGGCTATAAAAAAGGTTTGCAGCAAAGACCAACAGTTTCCATTGTGCAAATAAGAATTTGTAGACGACCCTAATCCAGGGTTGCACCACTGCTAAGATTTCCTCAGGTTACCATATTCACAAACAAGAGGCTGTAGTGGACGCGCAAACACACACAACCTGCATCCAGCCCATTCACAACAGAATAGTCTCTGGTTGCTGCCGTTCACTGAGCCCTGAGACCTCTGTGTCTGTGGTCACAAACAAATCACTGCAAACACACGGGAGTATACCTGATCTCGTAATACTGCTTGCTTAACAGGCCTTTTAACCTTTAGATTACTACTAGATGTTACTACACTATTATATATTTATATAATGGGTACTTTATACAACATTAAGATTACACTCTGTGATCCAGGTGTAATTCATTATGGGCATTGTTCAAGTATGAAAGGCATGATTAGTTATTACCAGTCAACAGATACTAGGTAGCCTCATTATCAGTCATTTAGTATTCCTGAAATCCAACAAACTGGGGCTGATTAAATGTTTCAAAGAAGTTGTACACTTCAAATAATAATGACAAAGATATAAATATACCCAGAGGTCAGTTACCATTTCAGTTTAAGTTCTTACCATCCCTGTAGGAGAAAATGAAATATTGAGCATTTGTGGCTATTTTCACAATAAAGTCAGAGAGCTACAGTATTTACTGATGCTGAATTGCACAATAACACTTGTGTTACAGGTGCTAGCATGTATGTTCCTTTAACCCTTTTATGAGTGTGACATTTATTTTACCATTTAGATTGTATTACTGGAGCAACACTGTTACTTGAAACATGCCCAGACATGTCTGATATACATATTTGTATATTGTTTAATTTGGTTACTGATACACATAACTGTGATACATTTATTTTACAAAGGTAAAGAAAATAACCCTTAGCTGCAGACTGAAATGCAATCAAATAAAAATAATTCTGCACTAAAATGAATAACTGTGTAAGTGTTTGGTTTCAGTTTATCTGTGTTAGAGGTGTTGACTTATTTCAGACACACAAATCATTGTGGTGGATTGAATTATCTTAAAGGGTGTCTACTCTATGTAATTTAGAAAATAAATAATTACTGTGGTGCAACTGTATCAAATAGCACTTTATTACATTGCACAGATGTATTTGTCTGTGAACCTTCATCTCAGCCTCAGCCACATAATTAATAAAGAACAAATTCAAGCAATCTACTGGACTGTTACTGAGGTATTGGAAATGTTCTGTGGTCTGCACAAATGGCTTTTTCAGTTTTGATGCAACTCGGGGAATCCCCAGCCTTTATCTGAATGGAGAAGCCATGGTTCCAGATACATGAAGACATGTCTGAGGTGCACACACCTTTTGGCACTGTATAAAAGTAATCTTGTTTCTCAGGAAGATAAACATTAAATGTTTTTTGTTTTTTTTATATTTCTTACTCTTCGATTGCTTAACATTGTTCTCACAATGGTTTTATACAGCAATTCTTTTTTTTCCACAGCAATTGAAAATGTTGCAACCGGTTGACAAATACTCAAGTACATGTTGGCATTACCCATTTTGCTTAAAATGAGCAAGCACACTTTAGCATTTAACCTTAATTTGGTAAGATGTACAAAACCACATGTATTTTCTGCTATAGTTAAAGTTTCAAGCTTATGTTTTAAGTATTTTGTAGCCATTAATACAAGTAACCAATATTGTCAGAGCTGCAAGACCAGAAATGATTTCTGACTTTTCAAAACACCTTTCCAGGTGAGACACAGAGCAAACTTTGGAATGATGAATGTTGTGTTATCTTAATATGAAAAAACTTTACTTATTGAAAACAGACATCGGCCTAGATTAGTATACACGTGGTAAAAAACAAAACATCTTTCCATTTTATATATTGTTGAATATTATTGAAAATGTATGATAACATACCCTTAATATTTGGTGTGCCACTCATTTGCATATCCCCACTGATTAATTAATCATTTAAAAATGAAATGCTAAAAAATACTCAAAGATTTTACGTTCCCCACATATTTTTCTTACGAAACATTTTTGATAATTATTTAACAGAAAAGGTAACCTTATATAACAGTAAAAGAAGGCAGGTATTTTAAACAATCATACAAATTATGTTCAAGTAAAACAGACTTTCTCCACCGTAAGCTCATCCAACTAATTTACACTAGAAAATAAATGATTTTCTGCATGAACAGTACATGTGTATTATTACTGAAACTAGAGACAAGTGTTCTGCTGATCAAACACCCGTATCACTTCAGTGCACTTTTAACTGAAAATATGGATCAGAGTGGTTTATTTTGTGGTTCTCATTTCACTTAAAATGCTGACACAGGGATTTAGTGTTTATAAAATATATCAACTCAGAGAGCGTAAAACTCCACCATGGCAAACAATTTTTCTTTTAAAGAAAAAAAAAATCAAGAATTCAAAGTGATATCTGAATTACAACGATCTAATATTTCTTCCGAGACCACGGTCCTAATTCTCAAGACAATGTTATTCTTAACTTTTTGAGTCATGCTGCTCACACACAAATAGACAGAAAAACAGACTAATGCAGGCACAAACATAACCTATTTGGCAGCACTAACAAGTTACAATACTGTAACAATGTGCAGCCATGAATCAAAAAATCTGAAAACTGAAATGTTTCTGACTGATTAGCAGCTATTATAAATGACTATACGCAGATGTTGTCTTTTAATTTTAACAGAAATATAAAGGTTCTGACTGAGTGGAGTGATTAACCTTCAGTGGAAAGATCAGCCTGAGAGGGGGCCTGCCAACAGTGCAGACTCCTACTGTGGCAGTGGCAGCTAACAGCTGCCTCTCTCTCTCCTTAAAGCCAGGACTTATAAACTATAGCTGGTGGGAATTTGGATAATTAATAGTTTGTGCAAACATTAAAGGTGGCCAACAGTAAATTTAACGTGGATCCATTCTCATATTAAATAAAAGAGCCGATCTAACCTTACTGACACTGCACAATCAGCAGAAGTGTATCATCCATGTTGTAAAGGCAAATTAGAGCTCATGTAAATGTTTTAACATTATGTGGTAATTAACTTCACATACTGTGTGGTGATGGGTAAGCCTTTGACCCCAACTTTATCACCTCATTAATTAACCCAAAAAAATCTGCATGACTAACATTATGTATCATATGAATATCAATATCAATAACATAATTATACGTGAATAAAATGCAATTAAAGCTACTGTCGGCAATGTCATCTTTTCGCAACTTCCTGCACATTGCACTACCCTATGTCACCTCTTTGTTGCATGGAAAGGGAGTATTTATTAATGACAAACAGCCTAACCTATTGAGGGTTTCGAGTTAGCTCACTAAAAAAACACTTTTTTCTCCCAGGTGAAAACCAGTGTATATGGGTATCGAGTAATGGTATATTGATCTTGGTGCAGATCTCTCTAATCAAACACTAGCTACTGCATACAAATATTGCCATTGGCTGTCTTAGTCCATGCTTGCATCACTGGTACACTTTTGTGTCACTCTCATGTCTAATCAGCACAAGGCTCTTTGTCCCAGACTCCTCCCCCTTCTTTTTAAATGCCGGAGCTGTTGCTGTGTCTCCTTTCTCTCTCCACCATGTGAACATTAGACAGCTGCAGCTTAGAGTCAGATTTCAAGACCAGTCCACGCTCCCTTACTGCTCCACTCCTTCCCTCCCTCACTCAGGTCTCAGCCTACTTTCTTGACATTTTTCAAAATCTGGCTGCAGAAGGGGATTTAGTTACACTTTAAAGTTCATATCACCCAGATAAAGGATAAGCAGGCAATATCAACAGATCACAATTGCATTTCATTGCTGCTTACCATGAGTTATTATGGTAATAATTGTGCAGTAATTATTATATAAAGATATTTTAGTCATGTCATTTATATACAACATCCTAAACTTGCTGAATCTGTTTCCAAAGCACATTTACCTTTTACCAATTTGCCAACTTTTTCACTTCTCTCAAGCATATAAATTTAAAAGCAATATTTCAAGATTCTCTCCAAGTGGGTTTTTTGTTTTTAAGCACAAATCAATGTCCATAACAACAGAGTGATGGAAGCCCATCTACTGAAAAGTTTGTTAAATGCTTCACACAACAATGATATTGTTGAGTGCTGAATTTGGTAGTTTGTATTTATTAAAACATTTTAATTAATTTATCAGAATTCATTTCCTACCTGTGTTTCCCTACAGTAGGACATATTTTAAAAGGATGTCAACCGCAATTAGGATTGTATCCACATAGTAGATCTAGTAATATATACAGTATCTCAATACAACATCAGCTTTAAAAGTGGCCTACACTGTCACACTATACTAAACTGACTATACTGATTCAAAACCAGAAGCCTTACAGGCTTTAGGATATATCTTCATCTTTTGAACTTGTGAAGAGAAATATAAATTACATGATAAATTATATTTACATTGTACCTCAACACGAAAGGCCATGTGCAACTTTAGACAATAATGACACATTCACTAGGTAAATCACTAGGTAAATTCTCCATTCCATCCAAGCTGACAAGGGACCTTAGTTAACTGAGTTCAAGTGTATCCCAAGCCTGGCACAAAGAGGCAGTGACAACACTACATACCTACGTGTGGGACTGTTAGGTAGAGGCAGTTGTGCCTCGTAACATGAAAATGATCGATCTTTTAAAGCAGCAGGCCTCCGGCTCAATCAAAACAAGGAAGCGGTTTGGCAACTGCACGCCAATATTTCACGGACAAAGCCAGCCTTGGCAGTCCAACATTAGTGATGGGTACATCGATTAGTGAGCAAACTCAACGTTAGCATTCCAGCCTGTCCACACAAAACAGACGACCCAGCCACAAAGCTAACATTAGCCAAACAATACTTAGCCACAGTGACTGATTCAAGCTCATAATATCTCCTGCTAAAAATCTCGATTCAAACAGTTCATTGTTAAACATACGCGTGAGTTAGTCAGCGAATATAGCAGACAGTAGTGTAGGCTAGTGATAACGCCTTAGTTAACACCTACTGATGTGTAGGTGACAGCTGTGTCCGAGCGCAACAAGGAAATTAGCCCCTTTAGCCACGAAAAATATTAGCTTACAACCTAACGTGAGTTTCAGCTCACCTTCAACGTCATAAATCCAAACGAACCGGACAAAACGCGTGTATCTGCTACGCCAAGGGTTCAGCGGTGCCTGGAGCTCAGAGGCGAGCTTTTCTGTTGTTGTTAACGATGCTTCACACTATCAGCGGAGCGACATTAGCAGCTCTCTCCATTCTTCGCTGTTCGTCTGCCTTCGCTGCCCGAGTAAGGTTCGAACACACCGGATGTAGAAACACGGCACCGCCCGCCTCACCACGCACACTTCCAGGTCAGACCAGACTGGTGCATTCGAATTATCTATGATGAAATATACATAAAAGGCATATATGCAATCACACCCATAAATCACTTTGCACCTTAAAAAACAAAGTAAAAATAAGTGCATTTACCCAAGTACTAGTTTTTAGTACTATATAATTTAAACTTAATATATGCCTAAAGTCCACTTCAATTCAGAGGGAAATTTTGTACATTTCACATCAATGTTATTTGTATAGAGTGTACATTGAACCAAACTCATATATGCACTTTGGGAAGAACTCATCTCCTGTGTCATTTTACCAAAAATATGTATAAACGTTTTTTACAACAAGCAGCAGGTGTCATACAGTCTGTTTAACTCCTTCTGTTTAGGACACCAGGGCAAACATTTTTTATAAATGCTTATATTTTACAGCTTCTCCATATATGTTAAAGGGGACATATTATGCAAAATCTACTTTTTAACCATTTTAATACTGATATTTGGGACTCTGGGGGCCCTACCAGTCGCCAAAGTGTGGAAAAACAATACTCAGTCATGTTTTCGTGGTTCCGCTTAGTGTAAGTATAGGCGATAAAACGCTCGATGTTGAATTCCCTGCGCTTATGACGTCAGCATGCGCATTTCACCGCGAATGTTACCGCCCCACTAGTACGTTTACTTCGCAAGCTCCACCTTAGCTCCACCTTGTCCCTGCGAGAGTGCAGGCGAGGGAGGAAGAGCGGTATTATGTCAACGCGGCGGGACAAGTGTGCTTTTGGTGGCTGCACAGTGGAGCACAGTGTTTTACAGAGGATTTTATATATGAAGCTAATGTGCCGGACAAAGTCAGCAATCGTGTGTTCGCACCACTTCACATCAGACTGCGACCAGCGGTCGCCGTATTTAGTCAGGGGACGTATTTCACCGACGTACAAACACACACATTGTTAAGAAAAGATCACATAGAGCTCATAACTGACCATTCTGACACGTCCTAATTAAACATATTTGTTCAGTACGTCCTCCATGACCGGAGCACAGACTCAGTCTGATGATTTTGAAATTAGACAGCTGTTTCCTTCAACATCTATGCACCGCAATATTCGGTGTAGACAAAGTGAGTTTGCTTAAAAACTGAGCTTTGGGCTTTTTTTTTTCTTAAATACAAACAACGGTTTTTGCAGCAAACTAAGGCCTTCTGTGCAATCTGTTCTATTCCTTACATTTGATGTGAACTGATGTATAAGCAGAGTCCACACAGAATAATTTAAGAAAATATAGCTTGTGTGATGATATGCCCGTTATTGTGCAGTGTCTAAGAGTTTCAGTAGAACACAGACATCCAAAACGTCAAAAAGCTTTGCATGAACAAAACACTGAACATGTGGTGTGATTTTAATCCAACAGCAGCAGTTAAGTCATGGCTAACCTTCAAAATATTTCTGAAAGGACACAAAACAATTGTTATTGCACCACAACCAAGGGCCCATCATTTTACAATTCACCAAAGTTTACTGATTGAAATGGGAATTAACAATCACAAAAAAAATTCTCAAAGATTATCCAATCATGTTTTATTTTGTACAACTGCCTGTATAGCATTTACAGGAAAATGAGTTTGCTGATGCAAAGTGGTTACAAAAATAAAGCACATTCTTACGGTAATATGACATGACAGAAAAACTACACTTACAAATGCTGAAGAGGAAAATAAGGGCCTGTATCACTTGAATGTCTGTGCCTTCCTGTCATGGTTCTACCAATTTATCAAAAGGAAAAAGGTTGCATGATTCAATTCAAGTACTGTACATGTGTACATACATGTCAAGAGTCATTTACACAATGGCAGTAAATCTCTGCAGCAGCTCCGAATGAATTCCTCGGGGCCTCAATCTCAGGAATAAAAAACACAAATTATTGAAACCAGGAGAAATTGATTAATAAACATGTTTCTAGTAAAGACATTGTCACAGAAAATACTAATAATGCAGTGATGGCATTTTCTCAAACTGCACCCACTGCAATTTTACATTTCTTTTATCATTTCAGAAAGACTCCCACAAGACTATGCCTTTGCCAAATCCACATTTGAATATGATTTCTATAATCTAATATGAAATGTTTAATACATTGTAACAATGTGCTAATACTCCTGGTAAATGTCCTCCGTCATAATTAGTGGTTATCGTATTAGAAAAACAAACAAACAAATCCACTGGGTTCCAAATGTACAATACATTTTAGTGCATCAAACATTATCTGACATGCACCCATCAACAAAAGCAGTTGCAGAGTGGAATGACTTGCACGCATCTACCTTCTAATGTAAACTAAAGACAATGTTACTCTAGGGCAGTACCTCAGTGTTTAACTCTTTAAAATACTGCTGTAAGCATGAAACATATCCGACTGACAGTGGCTTTTACAAATATTACAACCAGGTCAACCTCTGCTGGATTCCTGCTTTGCACCATCTTTAAGTCAAGAACATAAACAAAGAAAAGAAATCTTATATAAATGTGGCAGCTTATTGTATAAAATAAAAGGATAAGAAGAAAATGGATGGAAGTTTCTTGTGTGTTTTAAAATTTGCCTCTCAGTTTCTGGTCAAGAGGTAAAGTGTTTAAAAAGGCATTTTGGGTCTTTGAAAAGTCTCTCTCTTCATTAAGCTATTGCCTTTGCTTCAGGCAGGAATGCCTCCCAAATCTTTATAAGCTGGAACACAAGAAAAAGATAAGAATTACTATGTTAAGTTAAAACATGTGGCTGGTTTAGACATTCATTATTAGTTAAACATTTCAAAATATCATTAAATCCTTACAACCAACATTTAATGGTCATGACGGCAAAAACACATCTTAAATCACATCTACAGTTATATAATTACCCGTTGTTGTGACTGCAGCATTGCCTCCAAATATTTGATTATCTGGCTCTTGAATTCCTTGGCTTTTTCTTTCTGAAAAGGCAAAAATCTAGTCACATCTCTGGGTCTTAATTAAAATGGCATCTGACGGAATTTCTAGTGAAGGAACAACTTTGACTTCCCAGGTTTGTAGAGGTAAAAACTCAAGGACTATAAATAACCTTATTGTAAAGCTTATGCCCTTTATTGGGGCGTTATATATTTCATTGCATTTAAACTTGAATTAGTGTCTCCAGCAGGGCCAAATTTAGGAATGGGCACACGGGGGAATGCCCCACCAAATACTCCAACTGCCAGTGTTATAGTTGAGTCTAGGTTGAGTCACTAAAGAAAATATCGAGTCCTCAGGCTGACATAAAACTAAAAATAGTGACACCTAAAGAACTAATCCTAACATGTATAATCACATAATGTATAATTCACATAAAGCAAGAATACTTTTATTCAGTATGTAATGTAGTAGACTCTACAGATGGAAATTGTATACACTTTCTATTTGCAGTTAATTTTAATAGAAAAAAAAAAAATCCAGGCCAAACATATGAGCCATGAGTATGTAGAAGAAAATGATTTGAGTGTAAACTCAAATGATTACTGTTCAAATGACGGTGATAATGGTAGTTGTAGATAATAATCAATTTTTATTTGATTTGTTTTTACTTCCGTCGGCTGTTGTAAGCTCAATGAATAGGTTGTTTTTGTTTGCCAGTGACACCGCAGCCAGTGGGCAATTCAACTCCAGACAGATTATTAAATGAAATGAAATTAAATGAAATTTGTTCATTTGTTTTATTTGTATAGTATAGTGCCAAATCATAACATTATCCATACTTTCAGTTTTGGTTGTAGTACTGTCAAGTTGACTGGATCTTTTATTTTATATCTGTTTCTATTCACTTTCAATTTACATTGAAAAAAACATGAAAAGCATTTTGTTTTATGTATTATTAGATTTAGTAGCTTTGGTTTTAGAAATAAAACAGTGCACGTTATAAAGTCCTAAAGAACACTCATACCATAACACTCTTCAACTCAAATCTTCAGCTCAGCAACACAGAACATCATCATATAAACCCAGGATTAATGCCACCAATTCAGTGATACAAAGGTGAACTATGATCTCAACATTTTCCTTTAAAAAAAAAAAAACATACCTCAAACCTGAGGACCTCCTTGCGTACAGTCATGCCAATCTTGTCAAAGTCTCTCTCGTATTGAGTAACTCTTGACTCCCACTGATGATCATGCACAGGAGGAGGAAAACAAAAACAATGAACTAAGTTTTAGTATCTTAATATATTTGAGCAATATAAAAGTTACAAACAAAACACCCGGTATCACGTGGACCTACTGAGGACCTTTCTGTATGGAGTTTGCATGTTCTCCGGTTTCCTTCCACAGTCCAAAAACATGCAGAAGTTAATTGAACTAAAATGACCACAGGTGTAAATGTAAATGAGTGAATGGTTATTCGTCTGTGTGTTGGCCCGGCAATCTGTACCCTGCCTTTTGCCCTGTGTCAGCTGGGATTGGCTCCAGTTAATTTAAAGCCGAAATGTTTGACATGTTTGCTTGATGTTGTACATTATTTGTACAATCATCATCATCTATCATCACTAAACAATAAACACAATAACTCCTTATTTGGTAAAAGGAAACTATTAAGTCCAAGGCAACAACTCAACAGTGGCAGAACAAATACTATTAAGCATGTAGTTAATTGGCTGCTCAGCAAAGAGTACTCTACTCCCTCAGAAACACATCATTTTCAGTTTACACTTTACTTTTTACTGCCTGTAACTTACCAGTACCTGCTTGCTGCATTTGACAAGCCATTGTAATGTAAATGTTAAACGTAAAAGGACCTTTCAGCCCATGCTGGACCATTAAATCACTCAGGGGGCCTGTTTCCTTGTAAAGACAAACAGTATGAGGTTTGAGTCAGTGCTGCAGCAGCTGTGTAGCCTGTATTACCTCCGTGATCTCTTCTTTGGCTTGCTGTAGTTTGTCTGGCTTGTTGGCCCAAAGCAGCTTGGCCTCGACCTCTCTCTTCTTCTGGAGTGAGCTCTGTGCCTCCTGCCACCTTTGCCACGCTCGCATGCGCTGGTCAAAACAGCCCTGTGCACATCCATTTCACAAAACATTGGTGTGAGAAACACAACATCTTAATCGATTTACCCAAGGACGTGCAGCATGTTTGCAAACTTTGCACTATTAATGTGAGTTCGTAATACAGAGTGTTCATGCTTTATTAGAGATCATTGAAATTTGCTCTGACAATGTACAGGGTGAGGAAGGAAAGTCGGATGCACTGTAGACTTGTAGATATCATAGAAACAGACTCAGCTGACTAGAGCTGCAACTAACAATTATTTTCATAATCGATTAATCTGTCGATTATTTTCTCAATTAATCTGTCGACTCTTTTCTCGATTAATCGATGGTCCATAAAATATCAGAAAAACCTTAAACCTTGATCGGTGTTCTCAAATGTCTATTAATGATTTCTTTGTTATCCAGAGCAAATAAATGAATAAAATATTCACATTTAAGAAGCTTAAACAAATGGAAATCTTAATCATGAAAAAAGCTTTAAACCGATAAACCGATTATCAAAATAGTTGTTTATTAATTTAGTTATCGATTAATTGTTTCAGCTCTATAGCTGACCATAAAATGTTCTAACTTAAATCAGAATATCAACCTCCCTTGCAGAGGTTTTTCTGCTAAAGTGATTCTGGCACTTGTTTTTTCCTGCATTCCTTGAACATAAAAGGCAAAGTTGTTGTTTTGTTTGTGATGGATAATACATCATCTTCTCTGGGCTTCTCCCTTTAGGGTTCACCACAGTGGACCATCTTGCCCTAATCGTTGCTTCTGGCTACCATCTAGCTACCATTCTGCAGCTGTCATCTTACCCGCACAGAGGCCAGCAGGCGGATGTAGTCGGCCAGTAGCTCTGAAAAGATGAAGAAGTCACTGGCTGCCTGCTCCTGATGCAGATGTTCCAACTTGTCTTCCACCTCTGCCAGCTGGGACAAAGCCCGTGACAGAGCTGTGTTGTCCTCAGAATTCCCCAACATGGCCATACTTTTGGCAAATACTGCAGTGTTTCCACACAGCTCTGGTGTTGAATAAAGACAAAAAAAATCACTCTTCTCATTTTACCCCTAACTACCTTGGCATCTACAGCTGACTCAGGGATAGACGGATGAGACTCACCCTTCCTGTGATTGACCAAGGAGTCGACCATAGCATGAAGCTTCCTCAACTGCTGCTCCTCGTTCTCCACCTCCTGGAACTTATCCTCGAACCACTGAGATGCAGCAAAAAGAGGAGAGATGATAGTTATAGCTATACTACAATATATAAACACACACACATACAATACATCTATAAATAAATAATGGATGAATTTATATGTATGTTGAATTATAATTTACCTTTACTCTTAGTTATTTAATATGTTTCTTTACACAATAATAACACAAAGTTAGAATGCATCTAATGCAACTATTTATGGGTAATTAGCTCACGCATCACAACAGTTAAAAATAGAGACTTTGTGTGCAACAGTCCGCACAACTACTACATTCTCCCCCCTTACAGTGTCAGACTCATTCATCTTGATAGTCATCTTGTTGACAGCATCTGATGCCCTATTGATCATTTTGAGGAATCCAGCTCCACTCAGCGTCTGAGTGCTCACAGCTCTGGGCAGCTGAAAACACAAACATACACAGTGCGAACAAAAGTTATTCTGCTAATATCACACTCTCAGAGATCAAGATTAGTATTCTTTTTACTTTAAAAGACAACTATGCGGTCATTCGAAAGACACGTAACATATAAAAAGAGATAAACCCAATATAGAACGAAAGCTAGAATATCTTTATATTATAAAATACCTACATCCTCTTTCTCCAAGAACTCACGGACGTCAGAATCCTGCAGTAACAATGGGTGAGACACTACTCTCTGGATATACCTGCAAAAGAAGCAGAAGTGAGTAGCAAGTGGCAGTGCCTAAATAATTAGAGATTAAAAAGGCTATGGAATGATCAGACACATATCTGGCCTGTCAAAAATATTACTTATTTGTAAGTTACCTTTCCAGAGCTGCCCTTCTTCTCTCCACAAACTCTACTGATGATGGGTCATCCATTCCTACCTTCACTTTGGTCATACCTATGAGTACAAAAAAGGTGCACATGTATGAATCATAATGTATATTATTATTGCAACAACAACAACAATAATAAAAATCACTCACCTACAACACTTTTCTCAGGCGGTGGCGGAATGATGCAGCCATGGTGCGACTGCTTGACCGACAGCTTCTCATAGAGACCAAGGAAGTCACTGAAACGCCTCCTGACAGAGAAGGTTTTATTGCTGAACATGGACAACGAAGTCTGATGGTGGATGGAAGAGAAAGTAGAGAAATAGAGAAATAATAGTGAAGTTGTAAACATATAAGCAGTTGTAGGAGTCCCATAATAAAATTCAAAATGTATGTCTCAACAAAACCTTGAATACACACCCGAGTGGATACTTTGTAGGCCACATATGCATTCATGCCATCACCTAGGACAGAAACATAAAATACATTTTGAAGGTGAGAATTTACAGGTTTCCTGATGGCATTTACAGGCATATGTGTCCTGAAATGAAGTGTACAAGTTTATTAAGTTATTAAGTTAAGTTATTTTGCCATTATTATCATCCAGCAACAATAGCGTGGAAATTACAGATGGACAAATCATGGTTTAGTGAGAGTAATTAAAAATGGAGACTGACCAACTTTCTCAGGATTGGTGACAGCAACGTCCACATCAAAACTATCCTTGGCTTCTTCTTCCTCTAACTGTAATTATAGAGAAGTGTAGTGTAGGTACAATTCAAACAAATCACTTGATGAATACAGAGTATATATTGCTAAAGCATACATGCAGTCAATACTTGGATGTTTGACTGTGGCCTGTACCTGCTCCAAAGACGCAGTCTGCATGGAAGCAGGGTTTTGAGTGAACGAGGAGGCAGGATGAGAAACAGCAGAAGCAGAGAGCTCCTTCCTACCAGAGCTACCAGACTTGTCTGTACTCAGCTTCCACACGTGCATCTGAGGAAAGATATGACTTTATTCAACAATGTTCTTGATTCAAAAAATAACATGAAAACAGACAACTTGGGAGTTATTCAAACAGAAGGAGACAGCTACAAACAATATCAGACAAAAACACAACATTTTGTTTATAAAGTTTGTATATGTAATGCACTAAAACACTATCAATGATTAAAAAAATCTTTTTAAAAAATGTGCGTTATCTCACTCCATACAGGTTAAACTAAGCAAATTAAATTAACAAATACAAAACAGGATAAAACATGTTTCCTTTGTTGGATGTGACTATGTTTAACATTCTCTTTTATCCCTGCTGGCTGCTGACAGATTCCACACTTCATTACTAGGACCAAGAATCAAACCATAGCTTTTTGAGTAAAGGTATGCATTAGGAAAAAATACTGTTGCTGTAAACATCCAATATAATGCAGTTAATTTATATAAATATTGTTTCTGTTTGGAGGAATTCAAGGTGTTACAACCGCCCCCTGTTACATCTGTTCCTGGTCTCACCTACACAATTCATATATATTTATATATATATATATATATATATATATATATATATATATATATATATTCATATATACATATACACATATACACATACACACATATATATATATATATATATATATATATCCCATGATAAGCCAAATGAATAAACTTGATATAATACATTTTATTATCAGACAGTTCATAATTTAAGCTATAGACTTACTCTATGTTATATTTCTGATATTAGTACAAATGTAAAAAGTGAGATTAGAGACAAAAATCACTTAATCTCATTCTGGTATATCATTCTATAATATTCTGGTATTAAAATCACTATGATAATGCAATGATGTACTTCAGGAACAATGACCATTCAGCATGGCAAAGGCAGATATTTGGTCTTCATGCCCAATGTTTGTAATAAAGATTTTTTTGTATTTAGTCAGCTAATGCTAAAATAATTTTTATTATATCAGTAATTTAACCAAATTAAAAGAAATCTCATAACTTTTATAAAAATTCTTATGAGGTTAACATAATCTAACTGATTATCCTTGGGACAGTTGCCAAAAAAAGCAATGTCAAAAATCTCATGGTCAGCTTTGGGAAAAAATAAAAATCACTTTTCACAATTTCTTTTCTTCAGTAAATAGCTAGTAGTTTAATCAAGGACACAAATACTCTGTAGTTGAACCCCACTAAAAAAGAGACACCGCTTTATGACCAGGTACCAAAGTAAAATACAAGTATCCGTCTCCAGGGGTCAAGCAACATTTAATCTGCTCATGGATGTAGTTTTTTTTGGAGATACATGTTGCGACTTTAATCAAAAGACAAAGTTTTTAGATCTGCCCTGAGAAAGTCATTGAAAGTAAATAGATTTCCCCTTTACATTTCATTTCACAACAACTGAAGCCAACCACTTAACAGGACTTTGAATTAATTTAAGGGCCTGCTAACACTAGAAAATCAAGACTAAAAGAAATGAGATGGAAATATATCGTTAGTTTGTTAGTAGAACACAGAAATTTGGTTGCTAACCAGCAAACAGGTCGCTGTCGTCATCAGAATGAACACCGTTGGATTTGGTCTTTGTGTTGGCCTCCCCCTCGTTGAACAAATCTGGTGGCTCTACACTGACGCGATCTGGCTGAGAAACTCCTCTACTCACAGCCACAGGGTTACTCTGCAGACGAGAAGGACATGAGTTTTTGAATGAGTCACAGAAACTTCAAGGAGAAGGGCTGAATTTATTTAGGTAATTAGTCTCATCTCCTGACTGTTACCATGTTTTACAGACACAAATTGTGGTGTTTTTCCATTGCACTACCCCTTTACATTTTACCCCACTACGTTTATCTTACAGCTTCAGCTACTAGTTATTTTTTAGATTAGAAATGCATTTAAAAAAAAAAATTATATCTATCTATACATATATATGTATACATATATCTATATATACATATATGTATATTTATATATATATACATACATATATATATTTACATGTATACACACACACATACACATATTTAAAAACAATGGACTGCTAAAGCCTGGATGACTGAACAGACCACTTACTCTCATAGCCAAATACCAGATGTCTGCGATATCAGCATCTCCTATGAGGACATTTCTCTCTACACCACTCACATGATTACAGTTAAGCGACCGTAATAGAATTGATCTTTCACACAGTCGGGGCCAAGATCTGAAAATGTATCAGAGCTTTGAAATCATCTCATGACCACATTCATCTTGAGAACAATTACAAGGACCCAAGCCTGAGAGCAGACTGAAGTGGAAAGCTGTTGATAAACAAGCTGCATGGCCACCAGCTACAAAGCACTCAGAAAGGGGAAAAAAAAAACCCTCCAATGTTGCAAAACGTTTTAAGTTGTTGGGCAACATTGCTGTAGTGTGGCTAGCATTGTTGCCTCACAGCATTAAGTTAACTGAACACTCTAAATTGAGAGTAAGTGTACATGTGTTTGCCCTGTAATGGACTGGTGCCCTGACTTTCACCCCATGCAATCCTCAGGTTGAAGATAAACCACTGGACATTGAGTGAGTATATGCTAATTTAAGATTGAGAAATGAGACCTTAGAATTACTGTCATTTTGTGTATTTATAGGAACAGTCAAATATAGTAAGTTGTTTCACATTGCAAATGTCTATGAAAAAAGGTATGAAAATAAATATATATTAGTCAGGGTAGACATTTAACTTACTTTTCATAGACACAATACATGATGATGACACCTTTGTACTTTTAATTTCAGGATTTTCACTTGCAACGTTCGTGATTTTACTCTTCTTCCACCACTCTTCTGGTCACAGATACAGTAAGGAGGAGTTCAGGGGCTGACTGGGTGGAGTCATGTGATGTGGAGATAAGTAAACTGAGAACGTAACGAAGTTCTGACGAAACTGGAAATGCATAAATAAGAGAGATGTAATTGAGATTGGAGCTTGTTAAAATTAACGATTTAACAAGTGGGCAGGCCGAAACAGCAAAACGCTAAGCTAAATATCAGAAGTTACAAGTCAACACTGTTCAGATCTACGCACCTGCCTAACTTTAGCTTTCACTTCATGACCCCATTTCACTGTTTATGAAGGAAATCTGACATTTGTCGGTTAATTTTGATGCCGCAGTTCAGATCAGCTAAAGCGGCGGACTCTGGCTCAGAGCCGCTCACTTACTTCCTCACTGCACAGACACACAACACAGGTCGTTATTAACGTGAACATACGTTATTGACGAAGATGTCTTCTCCTTCGTCGCTGTCTCCGTCTGCCATGTCAGGCTGCCCCGCTTCTGGGTCCTCAGCTGCGGAGAAAGGAGGAGGACTCCGGTCTGAGCTGGCCGCCATGGTCACTGTTTGTGAGAGATTCTGACGTAGACGGAAGTGGATGGAAAGGCGGAAGCTGGACGCAAATGGCTGCAGCGACCCCTGCTGATGATCGAGCAGCACGACGGGCCAACATTTTTTTTTACAAAAAGGTACACTCGAGTACAACAGCCATTTCCAAACCTTGAGGTCAAACTTCACTTCAGTAAAGTCAGGACAGGGTGACAGTGAATCCGCATGAATCATAAAACCGAGGAAGCTAAATGTAACTCAGCCAGAATTAATTTAATTGTTTACACTTTTCTATTTCCCAATGGCTGCTGTGCTGAGGGCTGATTACAGGAGATAATATGAATGTCAGGGGTCAGTAAATAAATCTGATCAGCCTCCACCTGACCTCGAAATTGTGTTGTGAAGTTCCTGTTGTATAATGACAAAGACCATTTCCTTCCTTAAATCCTGTTAGACGAGGTAAAGGAAGAATATGAACAATAATTGTGACAATGTGTCAATAGCTTTCAAATTATAACAATAATTTAAATCCCATGGATTTATATCTTGATTACGTATTAAAATTAAAATACAAAATAAATAGTATTTTGTTGATAAAGTAGCAGGAGGAATTCTGAGGTGTTTGGACTTCTCTGGTTCAACCAAATGCTGCTGAAGTTATAGGACAACACTGCAGACAGATGACGACTTGTGTACAATAAAGACTATCCCTCGCTTAGCTGCAGTAAAGACCTGGCAAAGCATTCTCTAGGGAGAAAACTCACAGGATTGTCCGCTTACTGTTGAGCCTCTGGAGATGGAGGTCTATGTAGTCAGTTGTGTGTAGAGACAAAAATGTAAAATGTAAAAACTGTGTCTCTGTCCAAATAAAAATACTTATGTACTGGACTTACCACATTTGTACATAAATGTGTTCATGTTAAAACTTAACAGAAAGCTTTTGAGAGGTCAGTATTTAAGTTCTGAATAACCACTTTGAAACACATTTGTCTTTTGCAATAAATGAAAAAACTAAAACATCTCGGAAAATGATTTTATCATTTGAACTTATCATCATTTAAAGATGGAGCCAGGTTATTAGTTAGTTTACGCGTTGTGGGCAGGTGAAGGTGTTTTATAAATTTCCAAAAGAAATGCTCACATTTCATAGGATTCAGATTGATATTTTATGTAAAGCTGTGAGACACTGATGAATAATTTGAGCTCAACTTTTCCGGCCCTAAAATTACTCGGTACATGACAGATAATCTGTGCAGACTGTGTATCACTGTTAACACCTATGTCTTTACAGATGCCCTCATTATATGAAAAGAAGACAAGCGGAATCATTTACTTTGTTAGTATTCATAATAGTTTGTATACACAATGTATAGGAGCACCAATAAAAAACATATTTTTTTCCAAACCTTTTTTTTTTCAAACATTTTTTAAAAAGCCACAGATGTTTTTTTTTCTACAGAAAGCAAAGAAAGCTCTGTACATCAACAAGCATCAACAGAATTCCTCATGATCAGCTGTAAAGTAAACAACTCTGCTGCTCAAATTCAAATCATCTCTGAAGCAAAAAAAAGAAAAAGAACATTAAAAAAAACAAGACCAGCTGCCTGCCGCTTTCCTAGGACACTACGTTACACAAACAGCTTTTGATATTTAAAACACAAGATATGTAAGAAATGTACTTTTTAAAAATTGTGAAAAAGTGCAATACAGGTTCAACTGTTTACAACTCAATAGATCATTTCCCAAATGGATTCTGATCCTTTTTCTCTCCCTCTTTGTTGTCAATCTTGTTTTTATCCATAGGTTAAAATCTCTTACAGTTACACTGACATTCATGATGATGTACATTTAAGAGAAACATGGTATTCACAAAAGTAGAGCAAATTACTATGATTGCAAATGACAAATTTCTTTGGGTAAGAGGGTAATGAAAAACTAGTTTCTGAGCTGACATTTTTTTTCCTTTTTACATTGGATTTGTGTATAGAACAAGCTTCTTTTTTTTTTTTCTTCATACAAAAATCACCATGTTTAAAAATAAACAAAAAATTCTGGGAGTCCCATTCAAAAGGCCAACATCTTTGCATTGTATAAGATTTGTAAAAAGAACAAGGGCGCCAGGCTTTGAGTGAATAATGACAGGAAAAAAACAGCAAACACGCTCTGCTGTCGGGAAGATGCACATGTGGTACAGCAGTACAAATGTCAAACCAAATATTGGTTTATGGTCAGGAGACACACACACATCTGATTTAACTTTTCATATAAAAGATAACTTGCCTGTTGCATGTTTGACTGAGTGGGTGCCATGTGATGGTTTTGTTTTTGTTTTTTTTCCCTGTTTTCGGAGGGGTGGGGGTCAATGCCCTGAGTCCTAGATACCCCAGACCACTGAGGGGAAACTGTCAAGTCCCCGCAGAACAATACAGAAGCTGTCATGGCAGCAAGTAAAGAGCGACATCCCATGAAAGGCCAAGTTGTCCCTACCGTACAACATACAAACACATTGGTAAGGCTTTTAAAAAGGAGCTCCCATAACAAACAAAAGACTTTAAAAGGAAACATTTTAATGTACAAAGGGCAACACAATGTCAGAAAAGAATGTACTTTAGAAACACATCAGGTTTCTTAACTCCTGCTGATATGAAAAATGAGCTTCAGGACTCATTTAAAAACCCACTTTCATTCCAAATAATAATAATAACAATAATAATGATGAGGAACGATGGGAAACAATAAAAGGATGAGGCAGTTTAAAAAAAAAAAAGGACAACATATGTACACGTTTATAAGGATATGTATGTAAAAAAATATTATAATAATATAGTAAATATTAAAAAGTCATGGCGCAACATATGACACGTGGGGTAGAAACAAAAATTGACCATGTTTATGGAGGATGTAGGCTTGTAAAAGGAGGCTGATATCCAATGTCCATATCACTGTCACTGCCCAATAGTCATACAAAATGCACAAAGAAAACACGGATCAAACAAACACTGCGTGTAGATGGCGCTGCACGGGCACCAACATCAAAACCAACATGTTTTTTGACTTTCTCCATTTGACTTGACATTGAATCAACCATTATTTCTTCTTGAGTGAGCACTCACCACAACAACCTACCATACATGTTTTTGCTGAGGAAAAAAATTCACAATCTTCCGGTTGAAAGCGACCAATAGTTTAAAGTTCATTGTCTCTGAGAATGGTTCTTCATAAAAAGATGTGTCTCACTTTTTTCCCACTCATGGCAATCTCCTGAGACTGAGCAATGTAAGCCAAAAAAGTTTTTTAAATTTCAGTCTGGAGTTTTGTTTTTTCTGCAGGGGGATGTGAGAGGTTATTTTTTTGGGCACAAGAAGCCATGTTGTGTCCACCAGCCACTGGCTCAAAAGTGGATGTGTTTGTTTGACTGAGAAGTGTGTGTCTTTCTGTGTGAATGTGTGCATGACGGAGTGAAAGCGTGGGTGTGTGTGTGTTTGTGAGAGTCCAGTTGTGTGTGCATGCTCATGGCGCTGTGGTTATGGCGTTTAGGTCCTTCATCAGGCCCTCAAGGTGGGCCATCTCCTCGGTCAGCTCGTCCGGCTCGTAGTTCTGAGGGAGAGGAACAGGGTTACTGCGGGGGGCGGGGGAAGGGCAGGGGGGGAGGCTGGCAAGCACCTGAAGGGTAAAGGGAGGAGAAAAGAGGAAACGAGAGGAGGAGAGGGTCAGTCAGGGATCTTCGCAGAGGAAAGGAGGAGTAAGATGAGTGGGGTGCGGCAAGCTGGGTGATGGTCAATGGGACTGAAGTAACGTAAATGACAAACACAAGAAAAGCAAACATAAACCAAAAGACAAGCCGAGATCAACATATGATCAACAGGCAATGGAGGATTAGGACACAAAGTGTGACAAAAACAAATCATTCCAATGATGGGTTTTGTTAAGATCATTTTTGAAATCAATGAATTGATCCAACGCAGCCGAAAACAAATAAAGATGGGTATGGAGTTGGAAAGAATAAAAAGAGAGAAAGAGCAAATACAAAATGTGGTTAAAACCAATGTGCAGTTGAAAGTAACTGTATAATCCAGTGCCTAAAAACAGTGATATGGATATGAAAGGAATGTGTGACTTGGTTTAATATTTTAAAAAAAGATATAAGACAGAATAAATATTAAATATTAAATGTTAACAACATTAGGCCTGGAAAAAACAGACTGCTTTGCTACAAAAGCAGCCAGTGGGGGGCACTATACTCACGCTGTCTACATCTTCGAGCATCTTGCTGGTCTCTGGCACATCAGGGGCATTGGGCACATTGACTATCATTGGTGTTCGTGTCCTTCCGAGTGTTCCGATGGAGGCTGTTTTAACAACGTGGGGGTGAGAGGGAAGTCCTGTGGATTAAATATGCAACAGTCAGTGAAGGCAACTAACACAGTACATGCTTTAAAAAGCAACACATGGAATCTTCCAGGATGACTGAATACACAGCTTGTTATTGGAACTTATTAAATGATCCTATATCATGAACATGGTTGATTCTGACTGAGAGTCACTGTCTCTGGTTTAAGGTCCCATTCAGACTTGGTATTAAAGGGGACATATTATACCCTATTTCCCCCATTAAAATAGTTCCCTGGTGTCCTAATGAACATGTCAGTGACATGCTTTGGTCAAAATACCATAAGGATGAAGCATCATAGCAGTTCAATAGCCCTGCTAAACCCGCCCCTTTCAGAACGCTTGTTTTTTTTTGGTCCCTTTATATGCAAATGAGACACAGGCAAACACAAACCCACTTCTTCCAGGGGGTTTCTGATTTGACCTCTTTACAGCGCTTTACAGCTCTATTCGTCTCCCCCTCCCTCCACTAGTTCTCTGACAATATCAACATGGCAGCGTGCGCAGAAAACAGCGAGAGTGCCGTCATAGGAAGAGACATCCTACATAAGGATCGAGCCGAACACTGCCCAACTGTAAATCAGTTAAAAACACTGTGCGGAGTGTTTTATCGCCTATACTTACACTAAGGGGGACCACGAAAACATGACTGAGTATTCTTTTTCCACACTTTGGTGACTGGTAGGGCCTCCAGAGTCCCAAATATAAGTATTAAAATGGTTAAAAAGTTGATTTTGCATAATATGTCCCCTTTAAGATCTGATCCTATGTGAATAGCAGTAAGTATGACCTGGTATTCACCTGCATCCTGAATGAGTCTCCTGTGACCACCTGTGTCAGGTCTCTGTGTGATATGCAAACAGTGACCTACTGTATTCTGCACACCCAGTACAAACAGAGCAGTAAATCAAAGACACTAAATGTGCTATTGTGATTGTTTCTCAGTGGTTACGATCTAAAGCTCAAAAACCAGCTGCTAAAAAAGTAAAAACATGTCTGAGTAGAGTGCAGCTTCCACACCGACACACCTCTATGCTGTTGATGTAGGAAGAAGATCATGAGGAAAGTTTTTTTGGGGCCCGTCCACTACACCAAAACGCCATTTTCAGCCATATTCCAAGTGTTTGCAGCTTTACTAGCATTACGTCAGTGTTGTGCTGTTGTGGCGTGAAACGCATCACGCTCTGTGTGCAGCACGGGGATTTCACCACAGACACAAAAACAAAACATATCCACACTGAGAAACACAGCCAGAGTCGTGTGGAGCGTCATCAGAATGGTGTGAGCTCACTTGGCGATGGTTTGAATGTAAAAGAACACAGCTTTAGTCACAGGTCTGAATGTAGTCTAAGCAGCGTGCGTTTCTCCTCACCAGTCTGAGTAAGCAGTGGAGTGCTGGGTAGAGCGGGTGACTCGTATGATGGATGGCTGGTTGCTGGGATCGCTGGCACTGCAAAGCTTTTGAGTGGGTGGGCGTGGGCGTGCGGGTGTGCTGAGCGGAGTGGGGGCAGGTTGCTGGAGTAGCTGGGCTCCTCCTCTGTGGTGGTGGAGCCGTGGTAGCTTCCCTCGGGGTCAGCAAGGATCTCCGAGGGGCAGGAGACCTGGGAGGAGGTGGTGGCTGGAGGGAGAGGCTCTGAGATGGGAGTGTTTCTCACTGACTCTGGAGAGGGGGTTGGATGGAAGGAGATGATGAGTCTTTCAGATTTTGATCGTAAATGCTAGGAAACACCAGACCAGTGTCTTTATATCGTTATACAGATCTAAATCCCAGAGCTTTATCATGTAAGAAACTCTATCTCATATGTTGAGACATACATCATTAAAAGTTCCTACGCTGCCATGTTCGACGACATTTCTGGTGGTTTGGTTTATATTAATAAAAGAAATAAGTAAAAAATAAAAGGACAGTTAAAAATAATCACTTCAGGAGGTCAAGGAAGAGGGATTAGTAGCTAAAATATGAATGCAACAAGATGGCAGCAGCATGTGGATGAATGAGCGAATGATAAATCAATGAATGAGTATGAGTAGGTCGGTCTTCCCTGTCCTGTTTGTGCTTCAGCTCTGCAGCAGGTGGCAGCCTCTCACCTGTAGAATCCACCCTGTCAAAATGGGAGATGGGGGTGGCGCAGGCGTGAGGGCGTGGGTGCCCGCTACCCTGGTGGTAAAGGTAGCTTCGCGTTGGTGATGCCAAGCTGCCCATGTGATAATGGTGGTGATGGTTATCAAGGGAATGGATGGGGTGAGCACTAATCACAGCTGTGAATGACAGTGGACATGGATACAAACACACACACACACAAGATGAGATGATTAACCATCAACAAAGTGGATGTTTTTGCTGGTGAGATACACATACATGCACTTTTCTGTAAGAAATCCACTAACCTGTCACTACAGTTACAAAGAAAAAAGACAATATCAACAATAACAATGGGATGCATGAAACTGTCAAATATCTGTTGTCCATGATGTATTTTACTTTAAAAATCATTATGGATTATGAAAAGGTCTGATATTTCAGAATAAGTAGATCATTCTCACTCTCTCTCTCACAGAAACACACACACACACTTACGCTGAGGTGGCTGTGTGTCAAAAGGCATCATCATTTTAGGCCTCATCCCTCGGCGGCCTGCTAGTGTAGACATGCTGTCCTCTGACTCGTGGCCTAAAAGGTATGATGGAAACCAGCCAATCAGATAGAGCAGCTACTCTGCGGTGTTTATTTTGTGAACGATCCATCTTAATGATCTTTCAACACTTAGATAAGACTTGGTTTTGATTAAATTTCCACCAAATACCAATGTCAGGCTCATCATTCTATTTATTTATTTATTTTTTAACTAATTATATTGAGAAAATTGACTGTATTCGTGACAGCTTTTGCTTGCATCACTGCATTTATGACAAGCAATGGGTACTGTGCATGAAAAGCATGAAATGTTTTGCATGATATTCAGGAAAACAATAACAAGGGAGACAAGGACTGACTTATGAAACAAAAAAACATAATCTCAAATTCATCTTAAGACTCATCCACATGCTCCTGAAAGAAAAGCAAAGGTTATTAGTTCACTTCCTGCCATAAAAAGAATAAACTTTTCTTGGTAGTCAAGCTTTCAAAATGTAGTTTCCTTCAAACTCAGGAAGTCTGCTCAGTATTATAATGGATGTGAACTCAATGGCAATGAGTGTAACATTTGACTTTGATCTCTCTCGTATAACATCAAACATGAAGTCGCCCCCTTCGGGCAAGACTGACCACGGTAGGAGTTGCGCCTCTGCTGTAAGTGAGGATTGCCGTCCAGGCCGCTGTCAGCCGGCGTGATGTCCTGTGAGCTGCGGGGTATGGGAGTTTCAGTCATTACTGGGTTGGGCTCTGGAGACTTATCAATGGGTTTGAGTTCCAGCCTCTCATGGTGAATCCAAAGATCAGGAGGTTTCAGGTCTTTGGAGTTTCCTTTATATTTGTGGGAGCCGTTAGTGGACTTTGAGGCGGCTCGTTTTCTGCAGAGGAAAATAAGGAGGCAGCGGTGAAAGTCTGGCCTCATTCGTACAGAGAGGGTGACAGAAGCCAAAAGCACATGGAATTAAACTGGACAACAGTAGAATAACTTTTTTTCAGAAAGACAATTAGAATGATGAAAGTTGTTGGTGAGAGTCTTACTTTTTTTGGTGGGATGTGGTGCGCCGTGTGCACAGGAAGGCACCTACCACCACCACTATGATGGTGAAAGCTCCCACTGAGATGATGATGATAATGACCAGGGTGTGAATTTCACTGCTTCCCACACCTGATTTACCTCGAGAGGAGAAAGACTAGGATTAGAACTTTTCATTCATTCATTCATTCATTGTCTACCGCTTCATCCTCCATACTAGGGGTGAGGGGAGCTGGAGCCAATCCCAGCCGACACAGGGCAAAAGACGGGGTACAACCCTGGAGAGGTCGCCAGTCCCTCGCATGGCCAACATACAGAGACACACAACCGTCCACCCATGGACAATCCAGAGTGTCCCATCAACTACCGCATGTTTTTGGACTGTGGGAGGAAACTGGAGAACCAGGAGAAAACCCACATGCAAACTCCACACAGACCGGGTTGCGATCGGGGACCTTCTTGCTGCGAGGCGTCAGAAATGATCTTTTAAAATATAATCAACGACCAATGTGTGGAATTTAGTGACATCTAGTGGTGAGATTGCAGCTTACAACCAACTGAAAACCTCACCCCTCCTTTTCCAAACATGCAGGAGAAACTGTGTTGGCCTTTTTGGAAAATAAACCGCTACACGCTACATACGAATGTGAACACGGTACCTATGTATATATATAACATATATATGAAGGGGCTCATCTAACAAAGCCAAACATTGGGCCCTTCATTTATGGGGAAGTTAAACTAATGAAAACATAGTTGTGGATATTAATTTCCAGTTGGATCAATACATCCTAGAGTTGAAAGTAAGTAGGATTGAAACAAACATCAAATAATAGAAAAATATGGAAGCAAAAATTTCAAAAAGCACTCAAAGAAAAGGGACACCATCTTCATCTCTGCTGTAGTGTCTGACTGACAGGATGACAGCGGAACAGGACAGTGAAAGAAAGAAATCTTACCAACTGAAGTTCCAGGGTCTGGTGGCTGTTGGTTGCCTGAAGGCCCCGGCTTTGGTGGAAGATTTGAGGCTGATAAGAAAGAAAGAACAAGGGAGAGAAAAAATGTTTTCCCGATGAAATGAAGTGTTTTTATGGCCTCAAACCTACATGAGATTCATCCCAATTCAAAAAAGCATTCAAACACATGCTGCTTTTGCCGTTCATGCAGCTCAAGTTTTTTTTTCAGCCCAAAAGATGGAGATCTTTGGAAAGAGAGATACACAGGGAGCAGAGAGCCAGCAGTGAAAGATTAAGTGTGGAGGGGAAGTTTACCTTGGTCATTAGCCATTTTGTCAGAGGACTCAGCTTAACAGGCCAAAGGAGAGCAGGGAGGGAGAGACAATAAAAACCAAAAAAACAGGTTAGCTGAAAAGAGCAGCTAGGGAGACTGAAATAAAGCAAGAGATGTGCATTATGAGGCAAAACTAGAGAAACTGTGAGAAAAACAAAGAGCAAGAATGGACCTCGGACAGCCAAGATGACATTAAGAGCAAAGCATCTACAAAAAAATCAACCCTAAAGAGCACAATAAGGTGTGTAAGTGTCACTGTATTGAACCTAAAACATCAGTTCATTTTTCTTTTGACATTTTTCCAAACAGCGTCATCAGGAAAATCGTCTGTTTCAACCAGAAACTGCATACAAGGAGGCACTGGCATGTCAACATATGATTCGTTAGAAGAAAAACATAAGTCCTTGGAAAGCAGTGTGTTGTCACCAAATTGATTTATGACCTAATGTAATCATGATGTTTGCTTTTAACTGTAGAGCTTGTGTGAGAGATAAGACTTGTACAAGAATAACTACCTCTCTAACTGCGACATATTTTGACTCCACAAACCAAACTCTGTTATTTGATAAATGAATATTCTTTTAGAAACAAAAACATGAGCTAGAAATTGTGAGGACGCACTTTCCCATCTTGGTCTCGGGCCGACTGTGGAAACTTACTCTTTGGAGTGCGAAAGTTCACAGCATCAGACATGGGGCCCATGCCCTTTGAGTTGCGGGCCTGGATTTTGAAGTAGTAGGTGGTGTCCAGCGTCAGGTCCTGGATCTGATGGGTCAGACGGTTGCCAACCACTGGTTCTATAACCCAGTCGTGGACCTCAGCATTTACATCTGTACTGTAGTAGATAATGTAGCCTAAAACAAAGAGAGAGAGAGAAGAAAACTCTTTAAAGTTGGATTTAAACACAGAGACAAATTGACATTTTTGGTGTAATTCAATTCCTCTGCCTCAATGTGATGTCAACCTTCAGTGGAGAATTGAAGGTTAACATTGAAGACGCCGAGACTCACCGGTGATCTTCCCGTTGGCCTCCGAGGGAGGCTGCCAGTTCACAATTATGGTGCGAGGTTTGTTCTCTTTGCTCACTACAGTCACGTCTTTAGGGGAAGAGCTGGGGACTGCAGAGGGAAATGAGACGACACATTCTTTGTTTAGGTCAAGGTGTCACATAATGCACTTTCAATTTAACAACTTGGTGCATTCACTGCCAACATTTTATGCAAGGTGTCTGTAAACATTACCAGAATTACCACAATTTATATATACACAAGTCTTAGGGCACCACTAGCTATGTTGCTTTTATCATTAGCATTTGGAATGGAATGATGCGACTGAAAATTGAGAATCAACTTTTTCACGGCAGATATTTGTCGACATGAAACAGTAGGACAAACACAGGTGTTACCAATAACATCAATTAGGGTTCCACTCCAGGGTTAGGGTTCTTGTATTTTCTGGATAAGAGACATAATGATACTGTATGCTCATCATAGCAAGGCTAAAACAAAACTAATGGTGGCATAAGACTTTTGTCCAGAACTGTACACGATCTTCATCAACGCGTTTGGCTGCGAACACTAAAATAACCGATACAGAAACCTGTTTACATCCATGTACGAGCAAATGTTTATAACATAAACACATGTCTGAACAACAAACTTTAAAGTAATTGAATGAAACGCTAACACAGTGAAACTCGTCTCTATATTGACATGTAAACCTCATCAACATCATGTAGAAATGATGTCATCAGCCATAGTTGAAGAGCGGGGGAAAGCATCAGTTAAATGTTCCACTCCTGTAAATCTTGATCCAATATTGCACACACAGAAGCAGTTTCACAGAAAATGAGTTTTTAGGTTTGTTGTGAAACTTTGTGTTCAGCAATTACACCTTACTGATTCTATGCAGTGTGCAAAGTTTAGTATCCATTAGGCCCACATTGGTGCAGAAATCATAACCAATAACAAGGGTATTGTACAGTATATTCTCAGTATGGTCTCAATACTGTAGGGCTTTGAGAAAGACTTTATATTGCTATGGTAACAGTGCTATGGATTTTTCTAACACAGCATTTACAAGATTTTGATTTATAAGAGACAAGATTATCTTTCTGAAAAGAAAAAAGTGAAACAAGAGTGTAATGAAATGCATTTTATTCTCAGCTTGAATCCATGAAGGAGTCAGGTCTTGGTTTAACACTTGTCTTCTTCTTCTAATAATAATAATTATTGTTGTTGTTAATATTATTTCATTTTTCCAGATTGATTGAATTTGATAAGATTTGCATGATTCTGCATGTACGCCGTGTTATTCCAAAGCAGTGCTATTTTTGGCAATCCCCTCAAATCACCACAATTTCACTTAAATTAAATGTTTGATTCCTACTGGTCTCAAATGTTGTGCCCTGTGCAGTCATGCTCCACGTGCTGACGCGCCGGCCTTTGGTCACCATGACGGAAAACTCGTACAGAGTGTTGGGCTTCAGACCAGCCACCATGTAGTTCAGGCTGGTGGTGTTGGCCATCTGGAGACACACACACAAGAACATTTGTGTTTATATTCACTGAGTTTTATTTCTTCACATACTCACAGTGACTGACAGCAGCCTGAACATCACATACAGTACGTATGAACCAACAAACACCAACATGCAACCCACCAATTATCAAATGGCAGCACATTTAAATCGAGACATGCAACTATTCATCTTGATCTCCACTGTTGGAGGAAGTGGTGGTAGCAGCGAGTCAGTCCTGTTTACACAGTTACGTCGCATGCAATGACAAAAGTCCAGTTTTCCAGTGAAGGCTGTCAAATAGAGGAGAAGAGAAAACACTCTTCTTCAGAGACAAAGCGCCAGTTTGAGAGCCTCTTTCTTTTTTCTTGGTTTTCTCGAAGAGAATAGAGGATTGAGGTATTAAGGAAAGACTGTTGGTCACACTGCTCTTGACGCCTACACTATAATGTATTCCAAGAGGATGTATAGTATGTGACAGAGAGATTCTAACATGTTTGTTAATATGATTTCACTCATAATGAGCCAGGTCTTTGATTACTAGAGTCTCCACAGTCTGAGAGCTGTAAATGATGGACGTGGTGGATATGCTGTACAATGCGTGTTCGTCTGTTGTGTAATATATCGACTGGACACATCTGTTGTACATTTTTCATATTGTTTTATCACAGCAAAATAACTGATAAATCATGAATGTATTGGGACATTTGTGAGAAAGTGGCATTTACTAGCTTTTGGGTCAAGACAGTAAGTAACTGATGAACTGATTGTAAGCTTCTCGAGTGAGTGAGTGGGTTTTTCTGAGGTTTTCAAGTCCTCAGTTTGTCTTGTCCTTGTTGAATAATTAATCAGTAAACACAAACCTTGATCAATCACAACTTGTTTTTATATCTTAGTGTGGACATTTCATGAATAACCCTGAAACCAGGTCTTAACCCTGAAAAAATGTCCTCACAAAGATACATTTGTAAATTGTTTTGGACCTCACAAAGATATAAATACACAATGAATACACTCACACACACAACACACCAATTCTTCTATCTCGAACCTTAACCATAAGCAGTAAATACCTAACTCTAACCTTAATCTGACCACAATTCAAATGTTAACCCTAGACTTAACCTGCTCCTCAGAAATTAGGTTCTGCCTCATGACCAGGTCTTGGTCTCTGATATAGTAATTTGCTCGTATAAACAATCTTGACTTGACCCTTAAACTGTTACTAACCCTATGTAAGACAATGTTGAGACATTTCATGGTTATATTTATGAGGAGAATCAACTCCAAACTCAGGGAATGAAAAAGAATTATTGCTTGGTTACAGCCTTCAGCTGCCACTGTGCCAAGAAGCTGTTGTGGGAATACTTTATTATACATCTTCACAATACCCTTATAGTTTACAGGTATCAATATATCTCTGGTAAGTGTCGCCCTGCAGACAAGCACTGCACTGAAATACACATAAATCATTCTGTATTAAATGAAGGATAAAGTTTAATCAGATTGAAAAGATTTGAGGTTTATTTTACTGAACTGCACTCAGTTGTAAAGATGTTAGTTGAGCTGAGAAGTGCTGAGGCAAACAGGGAAAAAAAAGAGATGAGTGAACTTCAGCAGCACAGTATCATTCTGAGCTTCACAACCAAACTTTTGCTGGAAGTGACTGAGAAATAAGCCAATCATTCTTCCAGAATTCAACAAAGACACGTCAAAGAAGGCCCTCTTACCTTCACTTTGGTGTTGGCAGGGATGTTGGTCTTCCACCGTACTGTGTAGTAGCGGTTGTCAGTGATCCTTTGATTTTTGGGCAGTGAGTTGTCGGCCCAGGTCACCTTGATGGTGTCATAGCTCAGCACAGAGGCCTGAACACCCACGGGTGGCATCATGGGAGAGGGGTCTGGTACTGGGGTGTATGAAGCATGGAAGAGTTCATACATATCAACATCGGGGTCAACAGGGTCTGCACGTAAGGCAGTAAACCCGCACGCATGCACACAAATTAAAATGATCCAAATTAAAACATTAAGAGAAACGTGGCATGGTGGAGCAGACAGTGATGTCACAACAGCATGCAGGGGAAACGGAGAACAGGAGAGAATAAGGTTAATGAGTTAAAATGATAGACAATGAAGGGGGAGGAGGAGAAACAGGTGCAACATGGAAGGGATTGGGAAGGGTAAAAAGAAAGAGAGAGAAGATTCTATTAGAAAAATAGAACACTGACCTCTACAATCAGATATATCTACAGATTCAGTTGCTACATAGAATCTATAATACAGTAAGTGGTGTTCTATAAATAACTACTGCAGCAGCAATACAGACAGGGAGAGAGAGGAAGATTCTACTCATTAGAAACTGAATACAGTGCATGTGAATACTAGAGTGAAAGCAGATACCTACACATCCTACAGTCAAACATATCAAACTTGCACATTAAAGTGTTAAATGACATTTTTCAGAGAGCGACACAGATCAACAACAGATCTTTTCACAACATCTTAACATAAAGTGAATGCATTGAAACACTCTGGCTGTAAACACGGTGACTTTGACAACGTAAAGCCATGTCCTTCAAAACCGTAGAAAGAATATTGAGGCTTTAAGCGTCGAAGCGTGCAGAGAAGAAGAGAGAAGAGGGGTCACGGACAAGTTGTGTGAAATGTAAACACGTCACTTCTGTTCTGAGGCTCAACTGCGCTTTGTTACAAGTGCACAAGCTACCGTGTCACACCAACAGCAACAATACAATCGAAAAGAATCCTCCGACAGGGACGGGGTTCATCATTAACTGTGGGAGGAAACCTGAGAACCCGGAGAAAGCCCCCCACACACACACACGGGAGAACATGCAAACTCAGTATTATAAGTAACCTATTTAGAAATTAAGTAGTGAATGGATTCAATCAGTGTTATTCATCTTTAAGTGCCTCAGACAAAGCTTAGTCCAGCACTTAAATATGATTAATGGACTTTAGAATGTTGTATAACAACAACCTGTGGGTTAATTATATTTTAGAAAGAGGGACCGTGTGAGGAACACTTGAGTGTGTTTGTGTGTAAAGTGCTTGCCTATAGCACCACACTAACAGAGGGGAGTGTGTGTGTGTGTGTGTGTGTGTGTGTGAAGTGCAGCATAGTGATGAATAAATGCGTAAAGATGGCTGCCTGACCACTGGTTTAACTGTTGCTGCTGCTTGTGTCCTTGGTTTAGATCTGATAGAAGAAAAGGCTTTGGTCAGTCACACTCGATGACACTCCTCCTCAACCACTTGTTGATCCTCCACTCTCCTCTCTCCTTCTCTCCATTTGACACGTCTTTGTACAGAGCTGCCCTCATTATATTGCCAAAAGGGAGCCTGTGTGTGTGTGTGTGTGTGTGTGTGCACATGATGAAGATCCAAGCATTCATGTGGTTGCGGAGAGGCAGCGAGGTTTGCACAGTCGCACACAGTCTTTCTTTCTCATAGTTCCCAGTATTTACAAGTAGAACACATTGCAGCAAAGAGGCTGATTTGTCTTTGTAATGTTTTACAGATGGAGTAAAACCTGTCTATCCCTGATTTTCAGTTAAGACATCACATTACTTGAGCATATCCAGCCGAACACTCTCTCAACCTAAGTTCACAAAGTTTTGTTTTTTTTCCAAAAGTAAAAGTACTATGTAGGTCAGCTCGTCTTTTTAATCCCGACTTTAACAAACTGGCAGGAAGGGAACTCGCCCCCGAGGATTCAGCAGCAGACTATGGTGGTGGGCTTTGGTTCTGCTTTGAGAGGAAACGTTTGGATCTGACGAAGGGTTGCCAAAGCCACCACAGGGGGTCTGCATGTGTGCAGCGGCAGTGTGCGTGCACTCGCGCGTGTGTGCGCATGTGTGAAGCTGTGAAAAAGAGAGAGCATCACAGATAGAAGTGTACAGTATGACAGTGTGCGGGTGCGTGCGCGCACTCAGGCTGCCACCCCCCCTCGAAGCATGTTGACGTGATTCATGTCATCCAGCATCCCACCCCTCTCAACCTTAGCGCTGCAACAGTGCTACAGTGGAGACAAACTGCAGTGATCAAGGCGGAGTGTGGAGGTGGAAGGCTGGCTGTGAGAGGAGGCAGGTGGGGGCCCCCACTCTGGCACACTGCGGGGAGCATGGACTGATTTGTCTTCTGACACTGTCACCAAAACTATGTGAACTCATCTAACGTGCAGTCTTTCACATTCTGAGATCATTTGTCAGGCACACAAGTTCCACATCTAATTGTTCGCAGGGTTGTGATCTGAGGCTAAAGGAATTATGGATTGTGTGGGTGGCTGCTGAGCTGCATTATCCATGTGCTCTTGACTAATGCAGCAATGCCATTTTATTTCTGTTGCACATACAGTAGATGACAAAAATAACTGCATCACAGAGCGGGTTTGATATAAGATTTCTGAGGCCAAGACAGATATTAAAAAAAAAAGAAAAGAAAAGAATCTAGTACAAATACAATTTGGACCTAAATGAGCAACAACTGTGGACAAATGGCCAAAATGGGAACATTAGGTTGAAAGTGAATCCATATCACTGTATTGTTTCATTCATTTGTCTGTTACGGACCACGGTTTCATGACGTTGTGTCTAATGTATTTGGAGAAATGCAATCAAAACATTGACCATGTTTATGTTCTGCTATGTAACATGTCATAGCTCGCTCGCTGAACAAACCATTTCTAAATCACCTCCCATTTTTCCACTGTCGTATAATTGTGTCTCACATTTTGAATTGTGGGACACGTGGTTATAATCAGCTGTGACTCAAGTGTTGCTCAATCAGTCCAGTGATATTTGGCAGCTTTAATCAAACATGCAGATGCTCTCTGGTCTTCCTTTATTTATTCTGCTATCCCGCCTTTGGCCTCTATGTATATTCGATGAGCACACAACGACCCGCCTGATTACATTATACTCTCCACTACTACGTTTCATGTTTGGATAGTCGTTCCATCGACACACGAGGAGGTTGTCCTCATCAATCTTAAATCAGAACATCTGGTAATCTAAAGGCGACATTTAAACATTTAAAAAGAGACCTGAAAACAAGAGTTAATTGAAGCAGCGAGACGCTCCAGTGACACATTATCGCTCTGGTAATTTGGAGTCCAGACACAATCTGTATGATAATAATGTCAGGTTAGAGAAGGCAAATGTAAGTCTTTCTTTTTGGGGGTGAGTGACTACAGCTATATATTGAGAGTACTGTATATTTTAAAATAATCTATATGGTTTCTGTTAAGTGTGAGCTTAAGAGATAACAAATAATAGCATTTGAGTTTCCGTGTCAATGAGACTGCTGATTTCTCACTTTGCAGTGACTCACGGTATAAATTGAAGTTTTCGGGTCAGAAGGGACTGGATTGAAAATGCATGTTTGTAGTTTGTACCTGACTGAGGTCTGGTGATGGCGCTCTCATACACAGGAATCCCCTCACCCACATTATTGAAGGCCTTCAGTGTGATCACGTAGTGGGAGCTGGCGTCTGTGAGGTAAAGAGAGAGAGACAGCGAAGTAACGACAGAGAGAGAGAGACAGATAAGTGGATGCAGCCATCTAATCAAGCAGAAGCTCTTGAGACTCTTGACTTTTAATTGCAATATTAGCCTGAGTGAGTATTTGAATACAATCCTCGCTCTTGCTGTGATTGTAATGGATGTTTCAATTAAACATTTATAGTTATTTCACAACAATTCCTCCCCTAAATCTCTCCATTTTCCAACATTATTTTTTTAATCTATCAATCCACTTTCACATCCCTTACTGAGACTTTCATTACTGGTTCAGTATTCATTAAATTATGACATTTAAAAAAAAAAAAAAGATTACTATCTACATATTTGAGTTGGAGGGAAAAAAAATAAAACATTTAGATACAAAAACTATAAAAAAGCATTCTTGAATTGTATTAAGAAAACTGCACAGTGCCAAAGTAAGAGAGCGTTTTTATTAAATCAAAACTTAATCTTCATAAATTCTTTGTTTTTTAGTATGAAAATAACCAAAGCAAATGTACTTTGTTCAAAAACTAGGATGTTCCATTACTGTGTCCCCATTAAGCCAATGTGTGTAATTAGTGTCTCAGGCCTGTGGTGGAGAAGATCTCATTAATCCTCTAAATACTCAGTATGGCATACAGATGAATCGCCTCACAGTGTTTTTCTGTGTATCTGTGTACATTTGCTCATGACTAATTGAAATGTTTTTTATTATTATTATTATTATCATCATATAATTCAATAATAGTTTTAAAATAGCGTACAAATGTGCTGCGTCACATAAAACACATTGATATGTTAAAATAAGACAACAACGGGATATTTTTGGGCCCACATGCACAGTTAAACGAGCTAAGGCCGCAGTCAGACAACTTGCTGAGTCTGATGTGGAGGAGAAAATCTATTTATTCCATTGATTGGCCATGTACGTCTGACTCCGCCTCCGTAGGCTGCGCAGTATCTCTCTATAAGCTAGTGTGTATTGACTGAGTTTCCTGTTGACCTCTATGTCACAGAAAAATAAACAGTAAGCAGCGAGATGGACGGTGCGATGGATCTTTGCTGTGTTGTCTGAAGAAAGACGCTGCTGTAACAGTTCCTTCTCTACCTTCTTGTCTCCTTCTACCTCCGGGTTCAAGACCAGGGAGGAAATGTTGGTGCATGTGCAGAGCGCCAGGTAACCGACTAAGCGCATACATGGACATACAGGAGTAATTATCCAGGTATGTTGGTCCGACTTAGTTGATTTAAGTCGGACTAACGTGTTGACATGACATGAAGACAACTGAATTATTGTCTTAGTCTGAATAAAAATTGCAGTTTTAAAATACAAATTAACATCCAGTGAATATAGAATGGAGAACTAAACATGTTCTCACCGAGGTTCTCGATGGTGTAGTAGCGCTGCTTGTAATCCACTTTGATGGTCTGAGCGTGAGGACTGCCAATGCCGTAGCCGATGGAGTAACCGCGCACCACGATGTCCTGGTTCTCCGGTGGCGTCCAGCTCACGACGATACTGTTGACCAGAGGCCGGACATGGAGAGAGCTGGGCTGGTCCGGTACACGTGATTCTGGTGAGGAACAAACTCTAATCTTAGTTCTAGAAATCCATTGAAACAATGAGTTGATTAAATGCAGATGAGGACTTGAGACATAACCTCAAAAACCAGTGGACTGGTTCTGGTTGTGTCTGTATGAACTGTTTGTTTTTTTACCATCCAGGTCGCTCTCAAACGTCTCGGCACTGTTCCAGTCAGTGGCAGGTCCTGTGCCGTTCACCGTCATGGCAGACACACGGAACGAGTACTCGGTCCCACGGTCTAGACCTGAACGTGCAACACAAGAGGGTCAGATTCAGAGCTGAGATGTTTTGATGCAGCTGAGGCTGAAACAAATCCATTACAGCCTCAATTACTTGTAGTTTAGAATTTACTGGTGCACTGCACTCGTCAGTTTAATTAAGATTTCAAGTCACACACATTATAAATAATGGATTTTTTAATTTTTATATAAGATGTTCAGCAGGCCTCATAGTTTAAGGACAAAAGGACAACGTGTCTGCCTCAGGACGACCAGTGAATGTTTCAATTAACTCTCTTCTACACTTTATATTTTTTTAAACGTACTGAGCGGCGTAAGAAGAAAAACATTTACTGGAGATTCTTTTTTTTCATTCATATTTTAAAGCTACGACTCCTTCCGAAAGAGCTGATTCACTGCTGGGTGCCTGCTTTGGTATTTAGAAAAGAGGGGAACGCCTGCTGACAAATGATGTATTGCTGTATTAATTTGCTGTAACATTTTTCATCATCGTCACAATGTCCCATTTGCACGCGACATGCTAATCCTGCAGTCTTCTCTCTCTCTCTCTGCAACCACCATTGTGGGCCACCCTTGGGGTTTGCTTCTGAAGCCTGCCTAACCATTCGTGCCTCCAAGGCTACAACATCTCCTTCTAAATGCTTTTGAACCAACAAACATCCCCCTGTTTCGCCCCCCAGAATGTTCTCCAAAAATCAACTTTTAAGTGTGTATTCCCTTTGATGCAGCACTCAGCGTGAGGCTGGGCCACTTAAAAGTTGCTGAGACAACATCTAATATTAATCACCGCTGCTGTGTCTCCGGGGATATTGTGCATAGTTTGGTGGTCGTGGCGGTTAATGTCATGGTACAGTTCGACGTGTGGCTCCGCCTCTGACTACTCAGGTGAAATTCCGCTAAATCAACAGACCCTCTGCCGAACCGACTCAAAAGCAACAACCCGGACACGTCTTCAGTCTAAATATGAAGGTTTTAAACACTGCAGTGATGATTACTGATGGTGTCTCAGATAAAGTCAACAGAGATTAAGAGGAGTCTCATAGCATTAAGTCTCCAATGCAGACTAAATATAAAGCACCAAGAGGAATATCACATTTAACTAAACACAAATTGGTCTTTCTTTTTGTTGTTGTTGTGAAGGTGATTATTCTGTCTCTGTTTTGTATACCACGTCCTTTATCTGTAGCTAAACTATCGGATCTGAATGAGGGAGCTTTATACAGCGGCAACACACGGGCATGAAGGATTTATCCCATCAATGTTGAACAACCGTGTATTTTTGGGGCAGTGGAATTCACTTCTGAAACTTTTCGTGGGTGCTTCTTTGTGTTTTCCGTCATACTCCAACCTGTTTGAAGCATCTCACTTTAACGGCGCAATTTTGCTGTTGCCTCCATCTGCCTTGTCATAAAACAAATCACTTCCTGTGTGCAGCATGGACACACCGCAGGGCAACACTTTGTCTCTTAGCATTTATGCATCACATAAATGCCAATATTCCTATTCTGTAGCCAGAAAATGTTCAGGAAATTAATATTTCATGGTCCCTTTCTCACAGCAATCACGTTTTGCCATCGATTCATCAAACCCTCATCTTTACCCACCTATCTCTGTAGCTCACAGTGTATATTGGCTGAGGTCCACAGTTTATCACAGTGAGTGCACATTACTCACAGACAAAAACAAACACCAGAAGTGAAACTTGACCACAGATGTTGGCTCGAGATACATTTTAAAATGTAATTTAATTCCAAGTGTGTGGTCGATGTCTGCTGAATCCAGATGTAGACACTGGCTGGACCAAACATTAAGGGTCTGAACTCGACAGCTTTACAGCTTTTCTCCACCTACTCCAACGATAACAAATGCATCACATTCACACCCACTTAAAGAGATCACTGGGAAGTCTTTCTGGGAAACTGCAATGAAAGGGCACATTTTAATTTTGAAAAGAATTACTTGAAGGATATAGTGAACATGTGGGATCATTACCATCAATGAGCTTGTTGAGCTGGGTGCCTCCGGTGGTTTCGGCTGCCTCACTCCTCCGTGGCCCTTTCCGGTATCGGATCTTGTAGCCTGTGATCTCCCCATTCTGGGCATTAAGGGGAGGAGGCTGCCAGCGAAGCATTATACTCTGAAGGATTAAACACATATTATCAGTCAAATGAAACAAAACATGCTGTTTAGCATGTGTGTGAGAGTGTGAGACAATCCGCTTCCTTTAAAGGTGGCATCATGGTTGAGCAGATTACATCCCATGTTCCCACACTCCTTGTAATATGTTGGTTAACTCTCTTACACTCTTCAACCTGACAGTGGTGAAAATGGGAGGACCCCACAGAATCCATCATGATGCAAACATGGAGTGTGTGCGTGTGTGTACTTTTATTTATATTATCATCTTTGTGTGGTCCAAAAAATGTAAAAAAAAATAGTTAAGATCTAGTTTTAGGGTTAGAATTGGGTTTAGTTTAGGGGCAGGGTAAGGGTTAAGCTTAGGCACTTAGTTGTGATGGTTAAGGTTAGAGTAAGGGGCAAAGGAATGCATTATGTCAATGATGTGTCTTCACTAAGCTATAAAAGCGAGTTTGTGTTTGTGTGTAAATGAATGTGTGCGTTTGACCAGATTATCCCTGCAGAGACATTGAGCAGAGAGATGAATGTACTGCATGAACTCACGCATCTCAGATTGTGTGTGTGTACGTGTATTTGTTGCCTCTTTAGGACCTTCTCTGGCATAAACACTGACCTTGTCAGGACCAGTAGTTCTGTGTGTGTGTGTGTGTGTGTGTGTGTGTATTTAAAGAGATGGGTAGGTGGTATCTCAGCATGGGAGAGGAGTTAATTAATGCTCCCCCACTGTCACAGTGAAGCACAAAAGCCTGAATACATGTACATGTTTAAGGTTCACACTCACACACACACACACACACTCACACTTCCCCAGCTGAGTCAAGGGAATTGCCCAAATTAAATTTGTGTTAAGTGCGTTCAATTATTTCCATTTTTCTTATTACATTATCAGCCCCAACTTGTTATGTATGTGTTGCCTTTCTCCCTCCATGTCCTTAATCATGGAAACTTGTTTAATTTGCTTTTGGAAAATCACCAGGGAAGGTGAGAAGCCAGATGCCAAAAGGAAAACTGAGATCATGTGAAAAAAAAAAAAGGTACAAGAAAAGAAAGATTTCTAAGTTGCCTGGCAGGTAAAGTATATGACGCCGTGCATGACAAGACTCAAAGAGGCGTCAGGATACGAAATGCATGTTCATTAGTTTGGTTTCCAGTTCCATTTGACTGGGCTCATCAAGCAGCTAATTACATAAATGCTTTGTATCTATATACTAGCACCAGAATTATTGAATTCATGTCTGTTTACATTCAGAATGACCACATTGACAACAAAGACAAAACAAAATGAGATGATGACTTTCATAAAGGATGCCAGATGTTTGCTTCATAGTTCTGATTTGGTTTGTCTGGGTGTAAATGGGGAGGGACAGCTGGACGCAGTCCGTCCATTCACAACACAATCCTGTGCTTCCCAGAGTGAGTCCTCTCTATTTTACTCCTCACATTAGCATCAGAGTGTTTTTTTTCCCCCAACAAATCCTGCAGCCTGTGTGGCCAGTTCTCACTCAAGCTGGGAGTGTGTGATAGGATTGTGTCCTCTTTTTTCTCCTCTGCTTTGACCGTTCTCCCTCGGTCTGTATTGACAAGTAAAGAGGGAAAAAAAAAAAAAGCTGGCGGCTGTTTTTATTGTCCACATACACCCCGAGGTTCTCCATATCCTCTCTGCTTCGGTGTTCTCCGTTTGCACTTGCGCGTTTCACGTGTCATGAGTGAGGATCATCTTTTATGAAACTTAATCCCTCATCCGGGTAGGAATGTACAATAAACAGGCCTTCAGCGCTACGTTTGAAGATCAAATGGCTGAAGAGATGAGCAGCTGAGGCCAGATTCTGGAAGCTTGTTGTGAAGCCTGCAGCCACCTCAGCAGCCTTTAATAACCAAGAGCAACACACACAAGAGCTACAGTTTGATTGTAATTGCACTTAAAAACACCAGGGGTCATTGTCTGGCAATTATCTCTGATCCAAAGAGAAGAAAACAAGAAAAGCAAAACTAATTATCATGGATCTATTTTATTTATCCTGAGGGTAATGACCGTTACTAATGTACCTTTTAATTTATGTTTCTCAATATTGAGTGATATGCCAATGTGTCCAAATTTTGGTTTTTATTATAAATTATTAATTTTAAATAACAGTCATTAATAATGAAGTATAGCAATTAAAGTGCACAATAGGTACTTTCTGTCACTAGGGGTCTCTCTCACTCTCGAGCTTTGGCTCACTTTCTGATGAAGTGACTGATCCTCCATAGTGGCCTTCTATTCCAGGTCCATGGCTTTTTTGTAGCATGTGTCACAAAAACAACACATCCTCTACCAGTTTCAAAGTAAAAGCGTTTGTGTTCCCTGTTCTTTTCCGATATCAACAAAGATTTTATTGTGCAACATCTGGAGGACCAGCAGATGCACTGCTTCATACTGAAGAGTGCTGGCATTTAATTGAGTACAGAGCAGTATTTAGAGCATAGAGTGTTTTGGTTAATATAAGTACACTACTCAATAGTATGTAAGATTAGTCTTGTCTTTTTTAGATATGTTAATGCAGAAATGTTACATATTATGTCTTTAAACTAAGAATCAACAGTAACTCGGAAACTCAAATCCCTGAGTATCCGTTTTTAGCATGCCAGGAGCTCCCAAGCAAATTTGCTGGATCCTGTACATATGGAGAGTGATGCGGAGGATAAAACCCTCAGACAGGTGAGTTTCCTGCTGATGAGTGGATCGATAAAGGTTCACACGCCCTCTTAACCGGCCAGGGCTACAGGCTTCTGACGCAGCTTATTACACAGAGGAGCCGTGGTGCTCTGGCCTGCGGGCTATGGATCAGTGCAACCGAGTGTACGTGTGAGTGTTTGTGTGTTTGGTGAAGCAGCTGTGCACTGGTCAGTTTAGGTGCATGTTGCAACAGATATGGATGCTTTTAATTCTTCAATAAAAAACACAATCAACATAAAACCCTCATCTGTTAAAGGTCAATCAACCCGTGTCCTCAGGTTCATTAAAGGCAATAAAGACGTACCTTTGAGTTCTGGACCTCCACAGTGAGGTTTTGTGGAGCAGCGCTGGGAACTGTGAAGCAGAAAAAACAGTCTATTTAGTGTAAAGCTGCTGTGGAGCTGGAACTACAGGTGACTTATACTATTTTTTAACTTGAAACATCTTTAATAATCAATTTATTGATCTTTCAAGAGAAAGATTTTCCTCACTTAAGCTTCTACATGTGGTGTCTTATGTCAGAGTAAAAAAGGGGTGTTCATCGATTTTCTCTGTAATAACCAACTGACCGTCAGACAGGGTGCGAACAACAATGTCCTCAGTGGAGACACCTGGACCATGTTGGTTGTTGGCCACCACACGGAAACTGTACTCTGTGTTCTTCTTGAGCCCAGTCATGGTGTAGGACTGACCATCAGTGTCAACGTCCTGAAAGACAGGGTGGGATACACATTATATATTAAACAGAATCATCTGACTAGAATCACCTTTTTTAGTTTTAAAGACCACTTTCACAAGCAGTTTTATAAGAAAACAAGAAGATAATAGATGAATAGTGTAACCTATGAATAAGTGGAAGCAAAAACATGAAGGTATGTCTGATTAATGAAAGAACACAACTATCCAAGCATGTAATTTTCGCATCTACATTTAATATTGGAAGAAACGCGCTGTTTATAAGAAGTTCTGATAGCTTTACAAAGCAATTTCTCATAAGCGGTGGTGCTGCAAAATGTGATGCCTTCTTTCATCATTTCATTACACTAACAGTTCTGCTTGTGGTTCCATGTAAAAATGTCATTTTCAACCAAGACTCAAATTATGTTTGATGTGATTAGGACCTTTTGGTTAACAAATTGGGCACAGTGGCACTTGCCCAATTACTTCAAGCCAATTTGCATTCAGCTCTTTGCGTGTGATATTTTGAGTAAAAAGCAATTTTGTTTTTTTCTTAAATCGTATCTTTCTTCCAGAGCGGTAAAAGTACAGACAGCCTCAGAACACATCACCCTTGAAGAGGCATTATATGCTGTTCCTGACTTCCGCCTGTCCCTTAATATTTCATATCCTGTCTGCGCTGTCTTGCTAACTTCATCTCTGCTGTGTCCTTCTCCTTTAACTTTTCTTTCTTCTTTTCCTTTCTCTCATCTTCTCTGGGATTGTTCACCTCATCTCTGGCTCTCTTCTCTTGGGAGCTGAAGCTTCATTACTCAGAGAGTTGGCTGACGTTTCAATCCATTATCATATTAAAGGCTTTTTAATGCCTCACTGGCTAGCACAATGCTACTGCTGGGGCTGACTCAATATCTGAGCAGCTTGATTCGGCTCTTGTGACAGAGTTAGAGCAGCAGAAAAGAACAGGCTGGATTATATCTGCTTTCTTTCCCCACAATATATGTTTGTGATTGAGATGCATGTTTGGTTGTCAAAGTTTGGTTGCAAGCAGACTCGAAACTCCCGACCTCATCACAATTTATATTGGACTATAATAAAGCCTGAAAATAAATCAAGCTTCACATAGACAGTCCTTTTTTTCCTTTTACCTCTTTTAAAAGCGGTAAATTCAGTTGTCAGAGAACAACTAAAGCGTCATGCTGCTGTCCAACGTTTACATTTATTTCCGCAGAATTAATTAACGTGTCACTGTCAATGAAAAGGAGGCAAAGCACAGAAAGGAATACTGTAATACAGGAAATATAATTTTCTGGCTGCATCCATATTGTAACATCATCTCTTCTTTAAAAATCGTGACTCAAACTCAAAGCATATCCAGATTTTAATTTCATTTCCATAACAAGTATCCACTTGTTGTACTTTAGGTTAAATATAGTTACAAATGAGAAGGACGTTCATAATGGTCACACAGTTGTTGACACTAAATCCTGTTTCTGTCTTGGAAAATGAAGATGTGGTGTGAATTCTTTTTGTTATATGTGCATTAACAGATGAATGAAGCTTAATGACTTACAGTAAGACATTCTACATCATACCTGTTCGCTGTCGAAGCTTTTGTCTGTGTAGTACAACTTGTACGTGAGCATTTCTCCATTGCCAGTGAGAGGTTTGTCCCAGCTCAGAGAGACAGACGTTGGTGAGTTTGACACTGCCTGCAGGTTAGGAGCAGGGCCAGGCACTTGGACTGCAGACAAGAAATGAAAAAATCATGTCATACCAAAAAAACAACGATGACAACTTCAAAGCCAGATTTCACAACACTTGCTGCCACTCTCTGGAGATCAGACCGGTCTGAGTTGATTTTCTCATGTTTCACATGACACCAAACAAAAACGAGGGTGTGCCTCGACAAAAACCTCAATGTGCCTCTTCCATTTCATCTACAATTTTTTTCTGGCACATATTCACTCACTAATTTTCTGAAAATAATAATAAAAATGGATACACACACACACACTGACTGACTGACTGACTGACTGACTGACTGACTGAAGAATGAATTGTTTTCAGATTGAAATTGCAAGTTAAAACAATGCAATTAGCAAATAGCAAAGGCCGCAATTTAATAGTTCCATTATTAATTGTTCTACTCTTATTATTTCTGCCTTTATATGGACAGAGAAGCATGAACAGGGGAGAGAGGGCGGTAACCATGCAGCAAAGGAGCGTAGGCTCCACCAAGTGAGCTGTATGGTGCTTCCTTTACATTTGATGCCAAGTAAAATAAACAAACACACACGTTAGAAACAATGAGTATCTTTAAGTTCTCATTAGATTTCAAATAAAACCAAAATAGATTTCAAATCTAACGAAAGCTTAACTTAAATAATTACATCGTAAACTCAAAATCACAATGTCAGAAAAATCACAGTCAGTTGTTTTATCAACGTCATTCAGCCCTAATACACACACAATGAAATGTGTGTCTCTGCTGCACAAATGTACAGAACAATCAACGTCAGTCAGCATGTGGACAGTGACAAGTCACATTTCGTGTCTCGTCTCTGTCCTGTGGTGCATTGAATTTCAAATGAACCAGCGAGGTTACAGTGCTGGCTCCCGCACACACATACTGTATACTGCACATATGTGGTGAACCTCTGCTGCAGGTGTCCCTGACAAAATGGAGAAGGTCCCCATTTGTCAGGTGTGTGTGTGCACAGATGTTAGTGGTGTGTGTGTGTGTGTTTGTTCTTCATGGTTTGCTCAGCTAGTCTCTGTGGAGCAGCACTGTGTGTACATGCCCAACACTCACATGCAGGTCAACAGTTTAAGCTCCAATTCATAGCGTATCAGTACAGTAGACGTGTACACACATGACAAAGATGTACCGCACACGTAAGAAACCCACCCTCGGTGCTATCCTCATGGGTAGCCACGCTCTTGCTGGCAGGCATTAAACGTGTAGTGTGGTTATTTTTAGTGTGTGTGTGTGTGTGTGTGTTTGCTCTTTCCCCCTTCAACCAAGGACACAGGTAGAGAAAACCAGCGGCTGCCCTAGAAAGTGACAGTGACGGAGCTGTAGCTGGGCCTAGAGGTGAGGGACATCCACCCCGTCTGTGCTGGGAAATCCCCTTCACAGCCGTTTAAAATGTAGGTGAAGTGAGGGATTTGGAGGGGCAGCCGTGGGGAGCTCGCACACATGAACAAAATAGAGCGAGAACAAAAGAGGAGACGGGAAGCGCTTTGCCTCTCCAGAAGTCCTCCGAGTCCTCCAGTCAAACTTTAAACTGAGCTTGCGCATAACATCGCTGTACAGAATGGATCAGGGAATTACTGCAGAAAAAAAAATCCTATGGTAACACACACACACACAGGCACACAGAGGTCTTAGAGTACATGTTGGAGGGTAAACAAGAAGAGGCTTATAACAAGAAAATGCTGCCTCTCTCTGGTGTGCTGATGGGTGGTCTGCCTTGACACACAGCAGTAAAGAGCCTTCTGTGTGTGTGTGAGGTGTGGGTCTCTGTTTGAAGTGAGCTTTATGCTGCTGTACATGAGTGAATATTTGTTTGTGTGAATGTTTATTATTTGCACATGTGTACGCTCCATTTCCAGTGCGTCCAGTTTGCCTCAGTGTGCCAGTGTGAGCACACTGACAACAAACTCGCTGGCGTTTGCTTTTATGTTTGTGTGTCCTGTTGAATGTGTACATATACACATACATGTTTGTGTGTCTGTGTGTGTGAGTGACTTTACCTTCAGCCTGGGTGGCCACTTTGAGCGCCGCAGAACTCTCTCCTTGGCCGTTACTGTTGTGTGCTACGACCCTGAAGCGGTACTTGGTGTCTGGCATGAGATTCTGGATGGTGACCTGCATCTCTCCTGGACGGCTGGTGTTCACCACACGTTCCCTGATGTAAACAGTATTTTGCTTGATTAACATGTCAATATTATTAGTTCTCCTGCCAATAAACATATCAGTGAATCAACAGACTGACTCGAGCAGGAGTACAGAATGTATAAACTCTTTATGCAAAATGCCAAAGTGATGAATAAGTTATTTGATGCGATAAAAACATGGGAGACATGAGTATTACTGCACTGAACAAAATGGCAGCAGTAATTTCCAGCTTTTGCTCGATGACGGGCCACTCAACCTACAAAATTACAGCGCCCCCTTGATGTTCAGATGATATTATTTCAATATTATTGTGAATTTCAATCTCAATAATATTATAATTACCATTTTTTAAATTCATGTCATTTTGAAGGTATGGCAGTTCAATTTATATTTCCAGGCTGTTTCCTGGATATTACTTTGGAATTAATAATATTATCTCCTTATTACAACACTACTATTAGCTGAGTATTATTGACCAAATATCACCACACTGTTACCACTGTTATAACTAATTGAATAACCTTAAATATGCATGTGAAATAACATTTTTACCATGATATTACTTCCTTATTACTTAAGTTTTAATCATACAATTAGCACGTAATCAGATGCATTTCTATGTCTGTATTTGTATGAAACTCAAACACAAAGTGTTGTGGTGTTTGGAGACCAATTCTGCGACTTGCTCAAAGATATTTTAGCTGTGGAAAATCCTCTCAGCCTTTTTGAATTTTCTTTTATTCAGTAAATCCTCCACAGGAGAAGCTCAGTGGAATTTCAAAGAAATTAATGTTTTTTGAACTGCAGGTTTGTGTATACTTCAATGTTTAAAAGATAATCCTTTAGGGAGTTTATTTTCTAATTAATGAACACTTACTGCTATGATTAGTGCTTTAGCTGCTTTAATTACATATTTGTCAGAGTGGCCTGAGACTCCTGTACATGAATATAAAATATGTATATTATACACCGCTGGATGACTGCAGTAATGTGTGTATTACTACACTCCTGACAGTACTTGCACAGTGCGAGTACTACCTGCTGATGCCCTCCTGGCTGTAGAAAACGGAGTAGGTTAAGTCGTCTCCATGTGGTTCAGCTGGTTGGCGCCAGGTCAGTTTGATGAAGCGGGTGGAAACCAGTGAAGCCACGACGTCTCGAGGGGCAGAGGGAGTGGGCCCCGCTGGACCGGCTATACCTCCGGAGCCTGGCGTTACATGGTCAGTAGTGTTAGGAGTCAGTGAAGGGGGAGGGAAAGAGGGCAGGGCTACATCTTTGGTTCGGGGAGGAGGTAGGAGTAAGGGATGGTGGGGGAGATGGGGAGGGACAGGAGACAGCAACAGCATTGGGAGTGGGGATGGGGGGGTTGGGGAGGGGGGGACACATTGTGCAGCGGCATCCAGGGGGGAACAGGTTGAGGAGAGGTAAGGAATGGAAATGGAAATGATAGTGAAACGAAAGAAGGAAGGAAACAAAAAGAAAAAACAAAATAACAACAACGTAACAAAAAAAGACTTTTGGTGTGACAAGAAATAAAACACTCCTACTACACTCACAAAGCTCACAATTAAAAGCACAATACAAGGGGTACTACACATGCAAGTCTACACATAGCTTTCTAATGTAAGCACAGCGGGAGCAGAATAGTGCGTCATTCATTCAGAGACTGTTTTTTTTGCCAATCATTGAGTATTGAAAGCAATCAGTTTGTGTTTTTGTGATATTTTTATTAACTAAAATTGGCGAGGATAAAAGACTTTGTTTTGACAGAGACAAAGCCGCCCTCTCTACCTCTCCTCTAATGCGCACACACACACACACAACGTCTGAAAACGTCTATGTTTTCAGGAAATAGTTTGATTTCAGACACTATAATAACTAAAGACTAAACCCAGCCTCACCAAAACCTGATTCTGGTGTCTCAAATCTCTCAAACAACATGTCAGGTGATGTTTTTTTTTTAAATCTCTGCTGTCACTTTCCACAGCCTAACCACAGAAATGTTTGTGATTTAATTTGGTGTTTTTTTCTCTCTCCCTCTCTCTCTCTCATTTTTGAAGGAACAATCTGCGGTCAGACTCAGCGAGATCTGCTTTCCATTTGCCTGGCAAGTGGGTAAAACAAAACCATGAGGAAAAATTGTCAGTCTGCATGACATTTCCATTTGTTTGCAGGTCAGGGAAATTGACTGGAAGGCAAAACTAAAATACAAAACCGAAGCTAGCGTGGAGTGCAAACAGTGCATTATTAATACAGAAACTGAGTAGAAATGCACCCGCTGGCATATTTGTCTGTCAAGGCATGTGGACTACCCACTAATTTTGCTTTCAATACTTGTTTACATTTCAAGTTTCAGTTCAGTGACTTGATTGTGATCACAGTGATATGAAGAATTTGCTGACAAGTTTAAAGAATGACATATCTGAACACATAAACAAACACATACACAGAATAATGCTGTAGAATATCTCTGGCTCTGACCTTCTGCACCGGCACAGACTTCTGAAAGGGTTTAGCTCCAACTGGGAATATTTCTATGAAGGCGTTGTATTTGTATACAGGATGTATTTAAAGTGCCTGATGGATCTGAACCATACTATGAAAACAAAAATCTGATGACCTTGTCCAGGTCTGGTCTGAGAGGGATCTTCCTCTTTGCATCACCGGCTTCTCTGAGCTTTGCATCATTACTTACGTTGAGCCACTACACTTACTGCAGCCACATTCTGTAGCTTCCTTGTTATCGTCAGCACACGACACAATGAATCATGGGACAGCTTGAACCCAGAGGGAACCACCCATCAGATCGTGTGGAGCTCATTGGAATGACACATTTGTCAGCCGTGTGTAGAAGGAGTCTTTTACTCATGCTGCTGTGACAAGACTGATCTTTCAATGCAGCCTCTGAAAGAACGCAGCCCCAGAATTGAGACGCAGTTTTTGTATTAAGCCCCGTCTTCAGAAGAAATTAAGATACCTGCTCAGACAGATGACTGAAGTAAAAAGGGTGTGTTTTCTAGTCTGTAGTCTAGTCTGTAAATCTCATGATAATTAAGGACGTCAATAATCTCTACTGAAAGCTACTGTTTCATTTCAAATCCAGTCGGCTGGACCAGAGCCAGCAACTATGAGAAACACATTGTTGTCCTAATTCTGTCTGAGTACAGAGTAAATTAGCAGATGCTGAATGACGATCCTCGTTTTATATACAACTATACACAGAAGAAGAAAGAAAAAAAACACACACACAACACAGTGGAGTCTCACGGACACTGGCGATTGGATTATCACAACATCAACAATCAGGTAATAACCCGGCTCATAGGACAAACAAAAGCTTAAGCCCGTTTGTCGATAAGGAAGCACATCCTCCACGACTAAAATGTGGAACACACAAGACAACACAATGCAAGGAACATGGGGGAATCAATGTAATACGACAACACAGTAATTACTGTAACAAATGATTATTCACCATGACAAAGGAGATAAAGGTCCCTTCATAGTAAATCCATAAAAACCTACATTATCTTACAAAAGTACTAAGACTTTAAATATAATAATGGAGCAGAAGAGACAGGGGGATATGAAGCAAATAAAGCATCCAGCTTCTCGAGCTTGGACTATACAAACCTAAAACCAAAATCAAAATGTAAAAATTCGATGCAATACGAAAATCGTATACATCACATGCTTCACACAAGCATTTTAGCTGAGTCATGTTTGGGCTGTTTATTTCTTCTTCTTGGAGAATGATGTCTTTGAAATGACTCAGCGCAAATGTGTTGTTAACGGCTACATAGTTGGACTAATACCGGTATCGGTCACAAAAAAGTGGTCCCGTCCTGTCCCTAAATGTTTGTGGTGACAACAGTGCACATGCCTGGGACATGAAACTTCTGCAGGGAGGCCACATGCATTGTCGCTCTTGCAGTATGTCCAGCAGATATATGCAAGACATAGATTCAACTAATAATAATGATAATTAAAAGAGAAATGAAAATTGACAAAATACATTTGAGTGACCTCTAATGGTCTGTTGCTGAATATAAAAACAGGGACAGAGTCAATTCCTTTCTACAGCTTTATCAAATAATTTACTTAACTATTCATCAGCAGATAACAAATCATTATAACACTGATAGAGTGGGGGAAAAAAAGACCCAAAGATAAGATAGAATCTAAAGGGAATCAGTTATTGCCACTTTTAAAATGATGCTTATATAAAAGTGCTAGAGGCAAAAGTCAGCCAAAAAAATGATTTTATGCAAGCAGATCTGAATAAATTAGTACATTTCTTGATATAATAGAGCGGGCATACTGATTGCACAATTTTGTAGTATTAAAAACTATAGGAAGGTTTAATTGCCTATCACAGTAACCAGAAGGGCCAAGCCTTACAACCTTATGCTGTGCTCCAGCTCATGAATTAAGTATTTAGTATCGCTGCTCATCATTCATCCAACATTGAGAAACAGATTATTTACTAACATCCGAATCGATACAAAAATTGGCAAGGTGTAGCTTCAGCCGTATTGTTTAAAAACATTTTTCTTTTTAAATATGAATTCATTATTTTTTTCAGCACAGCCCCAATAGACTTGGGGCACTAGTTGTGCTATGGAAATCATTTCAGTGCAGTGAGAAAAAGTAAACTGATAAAGCTCCAGTGCTGCTCCACAGACAAAGGCTTTTCAGAGGTCAGAGGGGGTTAGTTAAAATGGAGCTGGAAACAGGGCACTCTGTCTCACTGACATTTCATACCCTTGCCCACTGTGGATCACACAATAAAGGAAGTGAGATAAGAGGTTGGATTTGTCTTCAGAAGCAAAAAGCAATACCACACTTTAGAAAAAAACAACAACCCTGAAATCCAGGTCAGATCTGACCACACAGTTGAGCCTGCTTAGAAGTACAAACCTTCACACTTCTTCACACACCTCGTCAGCCACAGGTAATTGACATGCTGGGCAGTTTTTGCTGTGCTTCTGACAATCTGTCTCGTACATGCGTGCCTCGGACTGTTACAGTAAGGAGGTGTCAGCCTCCCACTACCACTGCCAAGCTCTATTCATAGCTGATTAATAGTGCCATTAGTCTCTGCGCCAGAGGTAATGAATGTCTGGCATTACGGCTTAACGAGGAAGGTTACTCCAGATCTGCATAATAAATCTGTGAAACTGATACACACAAAGAAACACACAGCAAAGAATTCATCTAAATATTCAACTAAAGTAAAAGCTCTCTCAAATGAAAATAATTGGCGTAGTGTTAAACTTTGGAATAAAGCCTCCTGACTTAAATGTTTAGCTTGTGTCGTCAACTCCATAATCCGTATTCCCGTTTGAGCACAAGTGTAACATTACACCAAGAAGTTTTCCTCATCGTCTGGTCTGAGTCCACAGATAAGCGAGCCTACCTCACAGGCTCAGACTATGCAGCTCCACAAAAGACAGCATAAATCTACCGATTACACATATCTGCCAGAAGCACCCACAGCTCTGTGACTACAGATAGCCTTTTCAGAGAGAATTCAGCAGGCCATGCCAGCCTTTCACAAAACGGATTTTCTCAAGGCTAGTTTCCATGTCTAATGTGGTTCGTAATGATGGCCGCATGAGAGGCAGATCCTGCACAATGCTAATGGTCCATTACAGAGTCACTACCACTCATCCGCCACAGAAAAGAAGAATGAACAGAGCAAGTGCGGACATTATCCTCGCAAAACATGAAAGCGCGCCTTCAGAAAGAGCAACACAAAGCAGAATGATGATTAAAACTCTGTCATGTTTCATATGAACATGAAGCAAAATCTTACTACAAACTGATCAGAAATGTTTGAATGTGAGGGTGATTACAGAGAAATAATAATTCCATCTGACCAAGATACAAACGTGTGGAGACATTCTCCTACCAGAACGTCAAGATGTAGGAAGAACAGAACAGGATGAATAAAGTGGGAGCAAAAGAGTTGAGAAGGATGAATTCAGGCCTTCATATAAAAGTCTCCAAGCTGCAAAGTCCCATTGATTGTACTGTATATAAAGATAGATGATTGGACAGGGGGAAGGTAAATTATGAGTGAAAGAAAGAAAGAAATAAAGAAAGAGATCCAGACTCATGACATTTGTGCTCCTTCACATGCACACAAAGGCAACTATAAGTCAGGAAGAGAAGACTAATGTTTCAAGTTCAGACTGAGAGGTGAAGAGTGAAATAGTCAGAGAGAAAAAGGCTGACCAAGCTAGAAGTGGGTTCATTTCACCTCCTTTTATGACAATAATAAATTACATTTTTAAACAGTGATAGCGCTCGTGACAAAGAAGGAAAACCAATTACATCAACAAAAGAAATGTCAGAGGTTCATCAATAATGAATAAAAAAAAGCTTTGTGCACAAGGGCAAACAATAAAACACCTGGTGATTTCAGGGCAGAGACACACTTTGTGGGATTATAAGATTTATCTGAATTGTATCCAGACATTTTATATAATCCGAGGGAGGAAACTGACAGATACAGTATCAGATTGCAGATGGGTGCAGCGTATCAGTATCTGCACACATTCCATCCTGCTGCAATTATCAGAGACAGTCGGGATTAAAGTGCAGCTCCAACCACGTTAGACCTTAAACTGACAAGGTTCTTGTCATCATCATCATAATCCAGAGGATAAAAACACACTCAAGTCTTTGTTTCTCAAAAGAATTCTCCCAAAAATGTGAGACAGCATCTCCCTTGCTTTAATTTTTTTAGGTCATGCTCTCAATGATCGGGAAAGAAAAGTTTGAAATTTGGCACATTCCCCTGGAGAGAAATATGATTTTATTAATTAAGAGAAATACATGGAAATATCAAAAATGCATGATTTTTCTCCTCATTAAGTCGTTAGTGGGGGCAAAAAAAATCCAGCAGCAATTTATAGGCCATGATGATAGTGATGATGAGGCCAGAAGGGACACATCAAAGGCAAATTAGGAGGAACAACTTTGAAAGGTCAGCATTTACATGGTCATGCACAGAATATTGAAATGGGGGAATTTAAGCTTTTGATTCTACAACCAGCTAATACTATTGCTGCTGCGTCCCTGGGCATCATTAAAGTGTGAAAGGTCAATGTTCTGACAAAACAAAATTTAAAAGCATCTTAACACTGCTCATCCACTTGAATAAACACGGCCCATAAATGCTGATCTGAAGGGGCTTGGAGTGGGTCACAGATTTATACTGTTTACGTCTCCACACTCCCTGAAAGCTCCGAGGCAGCGGAGACAAAGTGGGACGCAAAAGGACCCAGCTGATACTTCAGAGGGGCTCCTGGATGCCATGTGGTGATGCACTAAATACTTTAGTAGGAGGGAGGTGTTTGCACTACGGTCTCTTTATCAGGTGGCTAAAACTTCCTAAAGCCTACACATGTGCTTATTTTATCAAAGAGAAAGCCTTCCCTTTGACACCCTGCAGCTATTTCCTTTTAAATGGGACAGTTTGCTCAATTTTACATTTATCTTGCTTTTCACTTCCAAAATCAACATTCTCAAACTCCCTGTGGGCTTACATAAACAAGTAGAAGGCATTTGTATGGGGGTGCGTTTTGGCTGGGTTGATGGGTATGTCTGCGTTTGCATCAACTCTTGGCCCTCGGGCAATTTACTTTCTGGTAACTTGGGTTTCATAAAGTGACAATCCCTGCTCTGCATTCTCAAAATAAACACTGAGCACAAGGTTTCATGTAAGGGAATGTGTAAAACGTGCCATATACTCTACTGAGACAGAAAACACACCCCAGAGGATCCTCAGATCCCTAAAATAAAACACATTTGGAAATGATGGTTGTAATCCACTAGTCCTTCACCATCAAAACACATGTACTCCCACGATCCATGAGCCACTGGTGGGTTTATTTGGGTGTGATGGCTTTGTTCCTCTGGACGCCTTGATTCTACACACAGAAACATGCACGATCCTGAGGCCAACAGCTGCTCGCTCAGACATGGTATGCAAATTAAACTGTGCAACTATGCTATACAATGTACCCCCACCCCACCCTCCCTTTGGTATATGTGCATCATATGCATCATGTGCTCCATATGCTGGATGTGAGTGGAACGCGAGGCCTCGTGGGTCTGCCTCTCACACAGATTGGAAGAGCCTATGATGTTGCTCATCTCCAGAGAATTTCACCCCCGATGCCCACGAATGGAAACATGCTTTTCCTTCTGCATTGCCCGCCTTTGTATCCTATTACCTTGGAGGTACACAAACACAATTCAACCTTTCCGGGGGATCGGAGCAAGCCTGGAATCAAGTAATTGATTTACAGTGTGTGTGTGTGTACAATTGCACACTTTCATGAATAAAATGAGCGAAGCTGAAACACTAGAAAAGGACTGAAAAGGTCAAATAGGATGTTTGCAGAAGTGGGAGCAGCTGAGTCCCCCTTGGGAAACACTATCAAAGAGACCGCCTAATCAAACTCTCTCCAATAAAACAGCCTGCCTGGCTTATACCTACTGAGAAGCGGGTATCACACCCTGTTAGCAGGCAGCAGGGTGCACACAGCCCACTGGGATGTCTCACTACTCTACTTTTAGCTTATGGAAACTGGGAGGCTCAGTGGAGAGAGGGGAGCGGTTGCTAACAGGAAAAATAAAAGCTCCAGCTTTGGTGGCGCTGCGCACACACACACACACGGGTCAGCTGCCTGCAGCTAAGGGAAGGGTGTGAAGGGAAAGTGATGTTTTTGAGCCATGTGGTACTTCCAGTTACTGCACCCAGAGGACTGTCTGTGTCCAAAACCATCAGATTGACATCCTTGATGAGTGTGTGTTGGGCATGAGTTCATGAGCTGTGTAAAACAAACTGCCAGGGAAAAAAATAAGAAGCAGATTGCACACATACAGTTGGGCCTAAAAGTGGTGTTGATAACAAGGCTGACCTTCAACAAACAGCACCGACACAGGTACTGAGGGCTATTTTAATCCTGCTTTTGTCTTTCCTGTGCAGAACAAGAGCAAAACAGTCATCCATAACATTTTGCAGTTAGCACTTTGGGCGACAGACCATTTATAAATGAGGCAAAGCCTTTTGCCACGGTTGAGTAAATATAACCCATAGAAAAGTTCAGCCGCTGCTGTGAGAGCCTCAGCTTGTTAAAACACACACACACACACACACACACACACACTCACCGCCTCCCTGGGGAGACAGAGCCACAACACAAACACTTAACTTGCCATCAGCGCCTGCACATAACACAAATTTGGTAGAAGCTGATTTTAGCCCCTCACAATAAATTCCGGCTACAATTCCTCTGATCACCTCCCGCCAGTCGCCGGTGGGGAAACCCATTCACTAATCACTAATCGCTATCACTAACATGGCACTTATGCAAACGGAAAGATATTTTGTTTGTGTGTACATGCGCACATTTCAGGATTATTATTATTTATCCCCAAATTTGAATTTCAATATGTTTCGCTGCGAGGCAGAATTTAGCGGAATATCTTCACATTTGCATATAATTAAAATTCACCATCAAATGCCTGTAATCTGTTTTCTATTCCCTTTTCACGATCACAGCCATTTAAAAACACAACTACTGTGTGCCAAATAAAACAACAATATTAACATATTTGTTTAATCAACCGTAATCCACCAAGAGCAAGTCATACTCGATAGTGCAAGTTAAGATAAGGGGCCTATTATAATATCACCCACAGCTACAAGGGATAAATTAATAATTAGCTGTTAGAAAACAGGTACATGCAGTTTATTGATTTTTTAAAAAAATGCAAAATGACTTATGGAGTACTTTGGAATGCCTGTCTAGAATTGTATGTGCTATATCGAGTGTGTGTGCAGTCGCCAGCATAAATCTGCTATTTTGACAGACATGCATATGGAAACAGAGTCAAGGAGAACAAGCACGGCCTTGACCTGATGAATGCAGGCTTGAACAAATAACGAGAATCACCTTTATTTGGATCAGTCCATCAACGTGAATTACTTTGACCTCGTGAAGCCGATCATCACAGGGTGAAAAAAAGCACGCGTGACCATATGTGTGCATGCTCATGTGTCCCAGCAGCGTGTGACGTGTTGTTTAGCTGTCACATTTCTACACCGGTGCCTGCTGTTACACTTCGAGTACAGTGGGTGCCAACAGCAAACATGGCAATCCCAGCATTGTGCTGACACATTCATATGCTCACACCGTTACACGCCGGCTCCAGCTGGCCTGACTGTGACCCTGATAGAAGATGATGGCGCACACTGTAATCCCTGAAGTGACTGAGCCCGAGCTTTTATACCGAGCATGATTGAGTCTGAGGCTGGAGGGGAAGGGTCTTTTAGCAGGCTCTTCTCACTTATCGGTATGAACAGGGAATCCATGCGTTTCTCTGAAGTAATGGAGTGATTCCCCCTGCCTGTGGTGTCTGTTGACAGCGTGGAAAGAGTATATCTTTATGCTTCGTCTACTCTCTACTTGACCAAACTTTCTCACCCTCTTTATTATTTAATCATGATCTACAGTTACATTTTATATTATTACGTTTTGGAACAGCAGGTGCAGGAATTTAAAAGTTTTTTTCTGCTGTTTGTTGTTTCACTGTGTATAACAGAATTGCTGCTGGCAGCCAGGTCTGTCCATAACAGCTTTCTTGAGTTTACAGTCAGCACACTGAGATGGCTTTTTGATGTTGTGGTTGTTTCTAACAAGTTAATATTTTTTTTTCGTCGTTGTTGTTGTTGTTGTTTCTTTTTAACTAGAAACAACTTCATTTTTCAGTAGGAGTCATTGCTGGTCACATTTTTTGCTTTTTGCTCTGCAATGTTTTGCTATGTTTGCACAAGCTGAGTGACTTTCCAGGAAACTGGGGTGCTTTATTCATTTTGTTTAAGTTTTAGTTATTAGAACAGCAGCACAGAGGGCTAAATTTGTTTTCAGATCTGTTACAGGCAAGGTTAAACTACCTCTTCCAGTGTTGTAAATTAACTACAGCTAAAGAAAACTTGTGTGTTTTGCCTTGACTATTGAAACCAGTCTGAGGTTACATCTGTGGTGGGCGTTAATTCAGCAGATCACAGTCAGTGAGACATCTACTCTCTGAAGCTCACGGCAGTGCAAAGTCAAACACAGACAGCGACTCTTGGTTTCTGTGTCATTTCACACTGAGATCTGTCTGCTCAAGTCTGCCGTAATGAATTGATTCACTAATGAAGTTATGGTACATGCAGCTCTCCTAATTTCCTTCCCAGTATCTGCCCGTGTCTGTCTTTGTCAGCTACACCTCTGGGGGCAGCACACATGTCACTTGATCATGCAGTCTTAATGCCTGCACCACGGTAACTAAGCACTGCAGGGAGTGACAATGTATCCCCATCTCTCAGTGTGGGTCTGGTACCACTGAGAGGAGGGGAGGACAGCGCTCTTCTGCTCACTGCCACAGGTCTGAGAGGGAGGGAGGGAGAGAGGAAGGGAGGGATGGGAAAATAATGGCAACATGGCTGACTAAGAGAAGACAAAGCCAAAGGAGGTGGGAAGAACAGAGAGAAGTGAAGAGAAAGATGAAAGAGAAGAATAAAGTGCTTACAGCTCTGTTGTAGAATATTATAGACTGAACAGCATCATACGTAATGCATGCTCTGTCCTTCATCATAAAATAACTCAAATTGATGCTCGGTTTGGCCAAATATATGTAGTGACATGTCTTCAGTTGTGACTAAAACAGCCTAAGACGAGCTGTATTTCCTCATAATATACAGAGGAGAGTGGAGTAGAGAGGAGTATTTCATTTGGTATTACCATCACAGTGTATGAAGTGGCAAGAAAACATATTCAAATGCAAATGGACAAACATCTCTGGAATTTATTCAAACATAAAAAAAAGCAACAACAAGTGGAGTACATCCACTTCCATCCACTGTAGTTCTGCCTGGATGTTTTGCTTTCAGGTGAATTAATCTTAAGAGGTGGGTACCAAATGGTTTCTACGCTGTTATGACACTTTATATTGATTTTACAAATAAAAATGTCAAAAAAAAATTCAAAATGTTAAGTTATGCAGCTCTACACTTATAAAGAGCAAACCAGGGCAGCTAACCAAAAAAAACCTAAACTAAATATTTGTTTCAGCTCTGCACATAAAGCAACCACATTGTAAAATGTGCATATACATTTTTGGGCACCTCCTCATCACACTTCAAACACAGCCTCTGTCTTTTTTGAGCATATGTAAAGATGTCAGTCATATAAACACATGCTTCGTCTAGGCGTGTACAACTTCAAAGATGTCAACTACCACTACTATTTTACCAGTACCATTCAACATGCCTTTAATATACCAAGGCAGAGGAAAACTGTTGCTACACAATAAATAATGTGACAATAACCGATGAATAAAGAAATACACGGCACACCTTTAGCCGACTAACCTCCCTCATTTTCATTGTGCCTATACGGTGGAAATGTGGACAAAGTGTCAGCAGTAAATCATTAATAACACCCACTAGTGACTTTATGTGTAGTTTAGCAAGCACAGGGTGGGTCAGTCTGCTGCAGAGGTGTAATAAAACCTCAGGAAATGTTGAGTCAAACTTGTTAATGAGGACATTTCTTAATTAGTCCAGACTTTTTATTGATTGAAACTATTGCATCGCTGCTGAACCCAAAATTGGTTTCTGTCAGTCTCTCTGACAGAAACTGAAGCACAACTACACAGACTTCTAGAATAAGAAAGGTCTTTATGTGGCAGCTTTACAGAAGGCACTATACTGCATATTTATGCCTCCTTTAAGGCCACATTTGGCAAAGTCCAGGAGAATTGTCCAAGACTGCACTCTAAGTTTGACCTCCACTCTCTAAAAACTTGTGGTATTCAATGTTCCAGTTGTTAGCTGAACCTTAATGTGTGTGTGTTTTTTTTAATGTACACATGCTGTTCAAACAATAACATGTTGTCAAAGACTAGAGTTCAAAGGTAGAGCACATGTCACTATAAATAACTACCATAATAGTGCACATGTCAACAGCTGACCTGGTTCCATTCCAAAACATCCACAGTGAGAATCATCAATGATCATTCATCATTAACTGCAGCTGACAGTGTCAAGATGCAAACATTATGGACACTAATGAATATCAGCCAACTTTCAGCCACCGGGTGTTTGGAAAAAGCTCACCCCCATTGATTTCCCTGTTGGGTGAAGACAACTTTATCCCTGTGACAAGTCCTGGCTTATCTCCGCTGACTGCAAGGCAGCGGACAGACAGACAGGCAGACAGACAGACAGACAGATTTCCTGGCTCAGGATGATTCAAACCTGGCAGGTGTGAGGGCGGCAGAGTTATCTGGGTAAAACACACAGGGGCAGCAAAGAGCAGGGGGGTGACTGTGAAGTGGACAAAGATGTCCAGCTGTGGGAATACAGGGGCAATATTCACAGCAGCACAAATAACATAAAGCCCAGCATTCTGGATTATCACAGACAGCAGGTGTCTGTGGAAGACAAGGGAAGAGAATGGAAGAGGAAGAGGTGAAAAACGGTGGCAGGCAGCAGCAGAATGGTGTGTCTCGACTCAGACGTATACAAAGACAGAGAGACTGAACACAGAAATATTCATCAACTAGAACTAAAAGAGATCAAATGAACCTCACATCACAGAGGCGTTCCCACAAAACACAAACAGCCGTGGAAATTGAGCTGATTTCAAACATGTTCTCATTGATTCGCCATTTGCAGTCACAAATTGCACCTTTGAGATAGGAAATGACTTTGACCCAGCGAAGCAAGGATTTGTGGAGAGTGTTTTCATGGTTGTGTCTATATAAGCACCAAATGTCAACAATTTACAAGAAGAATAAATAGTGTCACTGTGATGTGACTCACAAATGTAAAAGAAGCAAAGGATTCTCTGAAATATTTAGGCATTACACAGTCATTCATTTCTTAGAAAGCTCCACTTGGGAGAAACCTTGTGTGCAAGGACAGCTGTCTCACTAATCCGTCCACTTATCATCAAGTCCAACAAAAAAACTAAGGAAAGTCTCGGGGCCATGTAACATGACAAATCCTTTATCAGTGGTGTCGAACACAGATGACACAATGAGCTTATTATTACTACTTAATGTCCTTCAATCAGAGCGAGGATACAGCTGTGTGTGTGCATGTGTATGAGCATCGGGGGAAGAACTGGCTGGACACTACTATTCTAATCCATTAGCCACCTGCTTTAAGTGAGGGAAAATTCATGCCTGATTAATTTCCCCATCTTCCACCATCTTCAGCCAGCCTGAGCCAACAGCATGCAGTGACTGTAATATACAGACATACAGAGACCCTGCTTTTTCAGCTGCATTTGCATCATGTTTGCCTTCATTTCCCATCACTGTTTATTGTTCCTTCACTTTTTCCACCCTGTTATTATATTTAGATAATGCTTGTTTCCAGTGAAATTGTGTTATTATATTGATTTGCTTTAGTTGGTTTGTGAAGAGGTTTCTTTCCTGCCCCGTGGGTTGGACTACGATTATAATAACTTGAAAATGATTTCAAATCTAGCTTATATTACATTTTCTCTAATGGTCAAAGGTAATGAAATAAAAGTACCCCAAGTACAGGGAAGTTGAATAATTTATTTTTACATTTGCTTCTTATTACAGGCACATTTCGTCTGTGCTTCTAGCCACAATCCTTGGGGCATGCTTTTGTTTTACTCCACATGCAGCGACTACACTCTAGGAATTTGCTTTGAAACCTCTCGTTTGGCTTCAAGGGAAAATGTACAGCAAGAAAGACTGTACAGCAGCTGTGCAGGTTCATCACTTTAATAGCATATAGCATTTTCTTTAGTCAAAGTTCTCTGCTGAAATGAGGCCTTTGCATTACTAATAGCCCATTTCCACTGGTAAAAACATTTTTAATCCCAAATTTAAATAGATTTTTGACCAGTGGTAATGTATTTAAATGGACATGAGGGTTTTTATCGGCTTTGGCTCTGATTTTCAACAGTGGGAACACAAGACCCAGGTGAACATGCTCATTTCTATATCTGTTTTTGTCATTTCTAATGCAACATCTTCCTGCTGTTAGCTTAGCAATTAGCAATAGTTTTAATGGACTTTATGCTTTACAAAATGGGGCAGTGCTCAAAACCTGTTTTTTGAAGTTAATTTTACTTTCTGTTGAGTGTGAACAAGGAATTGAAGTTAAAGATAAAAATAGTAATGACTATAGTATTGTTACTGAGCTCCACTGTGGGGGTTTTTCCCCCTGGCTCGTTAGCAACGTCACATTTCATGCAAATAAAAATGTAAAAAAGTAATTCAAAATGCTAAGTTATGCAGCTCTAGAGCAGTTAACAAAAAAACTAAACTAAATATTTGTTTCAGCTCTGCACATAAAGCAACCACATTGTAAAATGTGCATATACATTTTTGAGCACCTCCTCATCACACTTCAAACGCAGCAACATCTTCCTGCTGTTAGCTTAGCAATGGTTTTAGTGAACTTTACGCTTTACAAAATTGTTTTTTTTAAGTTACTTTCTGTTGAGTGTGAACAAGGAATTGAAGTTAAAGATAAAAATAGGAATGACTACAGTATTGTCATCGAGCTCCACTGTGGGTTTTTTTACCCACAGCTCGTTAGCAACGTCGCGTGACGAAGGGGTGAAAAAAAACCACCACAGGGCAGAAAATGAGAATGTGTTAATGACTTTTTTAGGTGGGTTTACTGCAGGAAAATGCAGACTATGTTTCAGGCATCTTTATTTAAGTTCTGTAGAGATGTGGAATGGACCATTTGCCCCATATAAACTGTACACCCCTGTTCCCTCTGAGTCACATGTGGCCTAACAAAATTCCAGTGCTTTCAATTCACTGTTCACTACACATTCTTACTTTACTACTTCCTCACACCTTCACAGACACCTGAGGAACCTATAACATCCGTTTAGATGTTTCCAAAAACAAGAAAGTGCGGAGGAAACCAGGAGATGGTTTTTCCGTTTATCATCTTTCTCAAGAGCCAGATCAGGGGCCAGAACAACATATGCTTTATCTATATGATTGAACTTTATCATAACATTCCCTGTCTTTCATCATTTTAGCACTGAAGCATCTTACCAAATTTTTGTTTGCCTTTTTCCTCATACATAAAGCGATTTTGCATGAGTTATCTAAGACTAGTGTGATTTGCACACTAATAGGTGGCAGTGGCGAGTGGCGTACCGTGATCCAAGATGATGAGCTGGGCACTGGACTGGATGTTGCCAGCATCATTTTCTGCAAGGCACTGGTAAAAACCCTCATCTGACTTGACGAGACCCAAAACCTGCAGGTTGTGCTCCTTCTACAGAACAGGAAAGAGAAGAACAATAAAAGAGAAAAGGAACAATGGTGGTTAATAATAATGCAACAAGTAGCACAAATAACCAAAGCCTTGAAACTGTGACAATGCAAAATCATGGGAACAACTAAATATGTGCAAAATAAACTTACAACTATTTTAAAGTAGTCGCTGGGTATGACAGCATCTCCATTCTTGACCCATTTGACAGTGGGAGCCGGCGAGCCTGAAACCTCACACTCAAAGACGATGTCCATGGACTCATGGGCGTAAATGTTGGCTGGTCGTCTGACAAACTGTGGAGCAACTGTGGAATAGAGACGATCAAGAGGAGTCAGAGAAATTCAAAACAGGAGGGTCAGTGTTCCAATTTTCCAATTTTGTCAAAAACATCCATTTAAGAAAAACAAAACACAAACAAACAAGCCAACATACCTAGAGCTAGTGCTAGAGCTGTATCTCAGTCTTACTTAGACAGGGTTTTGAAATATGACATGAATGGTTGCTGCGTTATAGCGCGTTCCAGCGTTCTCCAAGGGTACAGTATTTAAACTTTTCCAGACTGAGGATAAACATCGCAGCCAAGCTGTCCCACATGGGTCTGCCAGAAATCTTAAAACATCTCAAGAGAAGGGTAAATGTGATAATGTCCCTTTGTTTAGTTCCATATAAGGTGGGATCAGATAGTCTTCTGCCAGAAGGGGGCAATTATGCAAGTCGAGTCTTTTCCTTTTAAGAAATTCAGTCAACAATTTGTCAAGATTAACCAGGCACAAAAACCACAGCTCAGGTCAAGAGATAATGAAGTCTGAATGATTCCATATTTTCACTTCTACCACCAAACTGCCATTTAAGTGCAAGTGGAAATGTAACAACTTCTCCAATTACTATCTGCATTCTTCACACAACTGTGACCTTTTCAGCAGATGGAAACACTTTGTATGTTTACTAATAATAATAATAATAACAATAATGATGATGATGATAAAAAAGATTCATCCACCACTGTTCTTAATTAATCACAAACGGATAAGCAATAACAGGTACGTCTGTGTCGGTCAGTGTTGTTACACGCCGTTGTGCTACACTTCAAAAGGCGAGCACCTTCAGATCTCTCTTCGTCCTGGTAATGAGGGCCAGAAAGGAGTCATTTGATCTGCTGTGGTGATACAGCGCCTCATCAATCTGTCCTAGAACAAGGTCGCAGGAAGCACAGGACCCAGGCCTCGTCCTCTCTCTGTAATTGGTTTGTGTGTGTTGTGGGCAGACGCAGAACAAGACAGACCTGCATGTGTGTGAGTGTGTGTGTAGTATGTGGGTGTTTCTGTAGACAAGCTCATTTCGGTGCCTCGGTGTTTCCTTTGATAAGCAGTGACCTCACTGACCACGCTTTCAATGACTGCACTGTGAGTGCGCCAACCGTCGCCGTCAGCCTCCTGAGGATCAGTGATAGCCACTTATTACCTTTTATTTTGCGGCTATTCACGTGCACTGATTGGTTGTTAGTAGCAGTGGGCGGATAAGGTTCTCCTCTGGCTTTATCTGGGAGCGTTGCATCAAGTCCTCCCCTTGTGCTTGATAGAGCTATGGCTAATTTAGCTCAACATGTAATTGCTAGTTAACAGATTAGCCTTCATCCTGTTGGGATACGCTGTTAACAACAGCAGGAGAATTAAGAGAATTAAGACTCCTAAATTATAGATCGTTAGTAATTAAATCTGTTGAAGAAACAATACACTGAAAACATATTCCTCAAACAACGGCAACAGCCTCATTACAGGAAGCGGCAGTGACAGTTACACAGGACACTGGACTCAAGGATGTGTTTGTGCTTTCCTGACCTGGAAATGCACTTTCCTCGTCTGTTATTTTTTAATTTCTCTGCAAAGAAAGTACAGAGAAAAGGTGGGACAAGAGGAGCAAGCCACTCAATTAACCATACAAAGGGAGAGCACAGTGCCATTTGCACATAGGGCTCTGTCAGTGACCTCATTTAAAACACAGCAGTGTTTTTTTTGTTTTTTTTAACCACTCTTGTTCTCTAAATTGCAAAATGTGATATAGCAGGATTATGACTGTCGTACGCTTTGTTAAATTACACAAAAGAAATGTTCTCATCTTCCTCTAGAAATTTGGTCAACAAGATAATTACTGTACAAGAGAATTATAAGTGTATGTGAACAATTAAGCAGACAACACTTGTGATCACGTTTACTATCAAACTGATGTTTTGTAAGAGCAAGAAGTGACTGTTTGTTGCTGGTCTTGGATATTAAAGTAAATAAAAAAAGAGACTTGATTGTATCAAGTGCATTCTGGGAAATAATTCTGAAACTGAAGACATACAATAGAAAATATGGCTCTGTGTTTCACTTTCACAGTTTCCCCAAGTGAACTTTACCTTCAAGTTTGATGAAAACAACAACACTTGTAATGTTTTAAACAACAGCTTACAGCATTATATTCTGCACTTTTAGCAACCAGACATGGTGGAGGCCAAACAGATAACAGACAAATACTGCCAAAAAATACTGAAATGTTCCCTCACTTGATGTGTTGAATACTGATGACTGAGCATGGATTTAAATGAAGATGGCCATGGCTGTAGACTCCATCACTGAAGGATTGTAAAGGCAGCCGTCACCCTGCTCTGAGTTTGTCTTTGTGTGTGTGCATGTGTGCAACTGTGTTCCCTGCAGGTGGACATGTGAGCTGCGCATAATGTGTTTCACACTGTGGTATCCCCTGGATATTTGCCTGTGCAGCACAGACAGGTAGAATCCTTGGTTTACTTTGGTGTATCAGGGACACGCTGTGAAAAGACACCACCAGCCAGCCAGCTAGTCAGTGTGTGTGTGTGTGTGTGTGTGTGTGTGTGTGTGTCACTGAGCCATGTGAATATGAATAATCTCAAACAAGGCCGGATACTTGTTTCATCCCATTAGCACTCGTGCTATATGCTGTGCATAACTGTGTTTGCTTCCTTTCCCGCTGGCAAAATGTGTATGGGTGGATTTGGTTTGCATAATACGAGCGTGTCTGTGCGTGGAGGTGCAAGTGCTGGTTTTGTATGCAAACACATGTTTCGTTATGTGCATGCTGTCTCAGTCTGAGCACACTGATTATTTATATTTGTGTGTTTTTAGGTATTTGTGATATGTGTGTGTTGTGTGACTGGTACCCCATGGCTCTCCTTATCTCTCTCTCTGTTTCACCACTCCGTCTCCCATTTCTTTCCCCCTGACTCTTAATCTTCCTATAACTCCCCGGCTATCTCTCCATCTACAACCCGCACCCCCCTCCTCTCTCCAACTGACATGCACCATTTTCACTGGAATTCAGACATTTAGAACCTATTGGACAGATCAATGAGTAGAAACTCCCAAGTATATCAATAAACCATTTGAAAGGAGAGGTGGGTGGGTGGTGGTGGTGGAAGCCATCAGGACTCAACAGAGGGTTATGCGCTTGTGTGAAGGGAGAGTAAACTCTCAGAGCAACAACATGGCTGATGACCTTCTATAATTGGCTATTTGCAGCATGAAACATGTATCTGCAAAGGTGAACATTCATAAATGTATGCAAAGAGGGAGTTTTGGCACGTAATGCGTCTACAGAGAACTGCAACTCCAGAGTAACTTGCTGGGAAAACAAATCCTGTATTTTAAAAAAGCTGCATAAATGCATTTACAATACATGTTGGCAGGGAGTTCTTAATATACCAGCTTGTGAGGTTAATGCACATTGCCCTGTAAGCTAGACTGGATGCCAGCTGTCTAATGCACTATAAAAGGTAACCAAACCAGAAGGGATTCATCCATCCATCTTGTACCGCTTTATACTCCACATGAGAGTCGCGGGGGAGCCGTGCCAATCTCAGCTGACATAGGGCGATAGGTGGGGTACACCCTGGACAGTTCCCCAGTCCATCACAGGGACACATACACAGACAAACAACCATTCATTCTCACAATCACACCAACGGTCAATTAAGAGCGTGGACTGTGGGAGGAAGCAGGAGAACCCAGAGAAAACCCACGCGCACACAGGCAGAACATGCAAACTTCATGCAGAAAGGCCCACGTTCCGACCAGGTTGCAAACCGAGGTTTTCTTGCAAAAAAGGCAAATAACCTAGTCCACTAAAAAAATATATTTTTGAGAAATGAAAAAAATCTCAAAAAGCAAAATAGTAAATGGGGGGGACTATGTTAAAAGTTTCCCTCAGGATCTTCAAAGGGCCAAAGATGGTGTGGTTAACCTCATTTTTTGTTACTGGTCATGTGTCTCAGCCGATCACACGCTGCAGTAATTGTGCTGCTATAATGCAAGGCTGTGACCCCAACACAAATTTAGATTTTCTGGATTTAGTAAACATATGGATGACATCAATGGGGCCATGTTTCTGCTTTTTTTTTTTTTTACAGTGTTTCACAGGCACAACAGATGCTCAGCTCTACCAGTGGGAAATGGGCCAACTTGTTCTTGAACATAAATACCACTCACTAAGAAAAGAGACAACCAAGCAAAGAAAATATAGATATCCAAGAGGGAGAAAAAAAAAAACATGAAGGTGGGAGACGAGACGAGAAAAAAAACTGATGCCAGTTCTTAAGAGTTTGCTTTGTCTCTTTAGACTGCGGCTTAGTAAAAGACGCTTTCATTCAGACTTCCACTGACTCCAGTGAACTGGTAACAGAGGACCACTCCGAGCCTGTTAAAATAAAAGCTTGTAGGATTCCTGAAGGGATTTTAAGCAGGTTACTTAAAATGTCAGGATAACCAGGAGTGAACACACTGAAGGGAGAAAAATGCCACCCTCGAACCTGTGATGTTCAAAAGAACAGCGAAAGACACAATCCTAAAATAAGACACCATTGAAGTCGGCTGAGAAAAAGAAGTGGAGTAAACGTCACACTTCGAGAAGCCATCTATTCAGTCCTAATGGAGGATGGTTGTAGCTTAAGGGTCTAAAAATAGCAGACATGTTACGCCTTTACATGTTTGGCTGCAGTCCAGTTAGCTTCATAGAGCTAAACAATAGCTCTTAGGCAGCTGGAGTTTACTCTGCGTACAAGTGGCCTGCATGGACTGCAGTAATCACCAGTTCTGCTCTCCCAAAGATAACAGCGTTCTCTTAATCCTGGCCAAAATGCAAGAAAGATGTTCTGTGCTTACTCATCGCAGAGCAGAGGATAATGTCTTTTAAAGGTAAAGACACAGAGAGGGACATTGAGACTCTCTCTGATGCCAGTGTGTGTCCATGACAAGCCAAAACAAGGCTTAATAAATGGTTTGGTAAAGAGGTAAAGGAGAATTCAAGGCCGCCTCTTGTGTCGCCGTGCCTTCATCTCAAAGCAAGGACAAATACTCGAGCTCAGAAGCACATTATTTAAACTTAACCTCCATTTGAAGGGATATTGAAAAAACTGTATAAACTCATATCTTAACTTAAAAACACTTTTGTTTCAGAAGAGAATATCTGGCAACCTGATGTTGAGTCAAGAGTCAAGTCTTAAATGTGGTTAGCCTTTGGTGGAGAAGAAGCAGGTTTGTTTGTCTTAAAGTAGCAATTTATGATTAACAGATCAGTTATAAAAGATGGGAATTCATTTTCATTATTTAACCCACTCCCTAAAATACTGTCTGTATGTAAGAAGGAACCTTCTCCACCACAAAGGTGTTAAAACCTAACATGAAGCTTACTGGCATAAACAGAATTTTCTGAAGATTAACACCAACATTTCATTGTAGTAATGCACGCACACACACACACACATACACACACACACATAAAACTGGAAAAATAGAGTCACAAGGGTTGACTTTATCTGAAACAATAACAAGCTGTTGGATCCCCCACAGATGTGTTTTCAGACATAAGAGAAGGCAATCAGCTGGACCCACATCCATCACCTCCGTTCTGTCCATGTGGAATAAAAAGTTAGAGGTGTGTGTCACTTCTTATCTGATGAGTGTTCTTTTTTTTTGTTATTTCAGCCTGACAGAGGAAGGATGGGAAAATGATGTGCCAAAATAAAAACAGACTAAAATACCCATCAGATATCACAGATTCTCTAATTCTTACATGCGTCATATCCAGCACACTATTTCTGTCGCGAGCTGGAAAAACACTTTGAACACAGATCAAAAAGGTTAAAACAAACCTGTCTACTGATCATTTTAAGTGTCACTGCACACGCTTTTAACGTCTTTGAGTCACACTGACCTGCTTCTTTTTCAAGTGAGTGTAGATGACATATGAGCAGGGGTTCAAACCACTGCTCTCGTTATGAGAGAGTAAAGAAGAAGAAGAAGAAGAAGAAGAAGAAGAAGAAGGAGGAGGAACTGCAAGCTGAAATTGAGCACAACAACGGTTTCTATTTTAGCACAAAACTATAACAAGGTAAAAGACCCAGGCTGTCTGCGGGTTAGGGTTATCTCAGCCCATAGCAGAGACATACGACTTTTACAAGGGGCATGGACTTCCTGCATGTGAGTGCAGCACATGGAAAGAACAATTAAGTTGATGACATGATAGCATGAGGCCATGATAGATGAGAGCCACTAACTTGGAGCCCCATAAAACTGGAAACATACAGTACGCTTGTGGACAAACCATTTCTGTTTTTGCGTACGCAAGTACGCATTCAGACACGCACACACAGAGTCCAGGTCTGGGTGGTGCCCCAGTCATGAAAGGACATAATGAAAAGCTGCTGCCTCCTCTGGCCCCATTTATTCTCTTGCCAACTCTAATGGAGGGTGAGATGTCACAGCAAAGTCCCTCCAAAGTGAGGGCACACACACTCACACACATGCAGTTATTATACTTATTATACTTTTACGAGCAAAGAATGGAGTTATTGAATGAGGTGTGTGCGGCTCTGCTTTACTAGGTGGCGATGTGCCCCCTTTCAGGTTGTTAGAATTTGGCATCTTCCATTTAACTTGTTACGTTACAGACAATGATGTTAGCTGGTGGCTAGTTGGTAGCATGTTGAGCTGTCATCTTCTTCAGAGCCCACTTTACATTATCTAATTGTGTTAATCTGACTCTATTTATTACAATTACCAACATGTTTACATACATTTTCAAAGTCAGGTTTTAGTTTTTTTTGTACGTAATTTTAATGTATTCAATGTTTTGGTTTCATTGTGGTTAGTAAACGGGTCGTCACAACTAACTAAGTGATGTTTAGAGCCAGATTTCCTTGTCCACTCTTGGACAAGGGACTGTGTTTCCAATAATAAAAACTTAAGAACATCTTTAGGTCACTGGCACTTAAGTGTACACTAGGGCTGAACGATTTTGAAGAAATATCTGTGGCTATTTTGACAGGAATTGTGACTGTGATATGATTCACGTTATCAGAGGGAATGGTCATTTTTACATCATCATTATTCTCCTTTTCACTGGAAAAACATAGTTAAAAAAATTACTGTGTGATATTTGTGCACATCTCTGTGGAATAGAGGAATAAGCAATACATAAAGGTAGCCCTATAAAAGGTGTGGGGGAAAATTATGTTACAGCAGAGCATTTTCACACAAGGCTGTGATCACTGTCATCAAAACTAATCATTTAAGTGAATTAGCAATCCGAATAAGAAAACATCGGGTGCATCCCCTGCAGGAGTGTGTGATCCAGTTTTACTCTGCATTATCTAGAGGAAAATCTCGTGTGAATCAAGGGGCCAAATGCAGGATTACACACAGACTCTATGTCACTAACTGAAGAGTCAACAAGACAGGTTGAATGCTTAAATAATCTGAAACCCATGCACTTAAAAAAACACACTTTTGCTGGGGAAATAATTTACATGTATTGAGTGAATAACTTTACTAAAGTGGCATCATTTGGTGTGTGTATTTGTGTGTAGGTGCTCACACCTGCTGCATCTCTGCTTTCACTAACCCTGAGGATATATCCAGGTGATATCAAATTCCTGGCTGGTTCATCATATCTTCTCATAAACAAACTGGCTAGTGTTTATGAAAAACACACAGTTCCCCCTTAAAACTGCAGCAAGAGGCAGTACATTTTACAAGAAGCCTGTCCGAGGAAGAAAATGTTATGTTACGAGTATAGATTCATACCACATTGATCCGTACGAGTGACTTTTACAGGCATAACTACTTCTTGTGGGAATCAATTGACCTTTAAAGTGTTAGTTCTGTTTTCAAGGGAGCAAATCAATGCCGCAATCTGGTTTCTTCATGAATCCAGATGATTCAAATGCAATTAGGCCTGTGAGTCTCCAGAATAGGAACTAATTAAAACTATTTTATTATGTTACAATGAGTGATGGCTTTCGACAATATTTCTGGAGAGCTGATCAATCCTGCGCAGTCTCCTCACCTTTGAGGAGGGAGGGGAGGGGAGGGGGAGGCCAGCAGGGGTCAGGTTGGAAACATGAGGGATTTCAGGGAGAATTCAGACGATGAGGACAGGAAAAAGAGTGAAGTCAGAAGTCCTCCTGTGACCGGATCTGATTTTCCATTACTGTCTCCTTTAATCACAGTGAGCGACGGGAAATAATGAAAGGGCGGCGGAGGGCCAATGAATAGATGAAGGGATTTGGGCAGACAGGTATGGAGTCATAGCATGATGTGGCCGTGTGTGAAATGCAATGAAGTCGTGAATGAGCCTCAGGGTGTTTCCCCCCATTATTTTAACATGCAGTACATTGTTATTTACAATGTACTGCATGTTAAAATAATGTATTTAAAAAAAAAAAAAAAATTGAACATTATACATGAACACCAGACTTTGCGTTTTAAATTTGAAATATGAACAGTATACAACATATTTAAAATAAAACGTTTTGAGCTTTTTCTCAGTGTCTTTTCTACAAAAAGGAAACCGTAATTTAACGTCGCGTAATTACGGTAGCGCTATTATGCGAACGTGTTGTCAACGATACGCTCGGTGTTAACAGGTGCATAATAATATTTAGTGTATATCATGACTTTGACATGAATTTAAGAACCTGGCAACATTTTTGGCCAATATATTTGCATTATTGTACACTTTAAATAACAGTTACATTAGTATGTAAGTAAGTAGTATGTTTTGGAGCATTTCAATTTATTTTAAAATGTTAGTAAAACCGTAAAGTGACCCACTCGCCTGGATTTGTACATCTAAATTTGCTCTTTAGCAATTGTGTTCGATAAAAGCAAATCTCAAATTAACAGACGGAGTATATTTCCATTGGGAATAATGATGAATAGAGTTAGTGTGGGCTACATATGGTTTTGGATGTAGAGTTTAATGACATAGGGATGATTCATAGAGCAGATTTACATGTCTGAGAGAAGAGAAGTGAGATAGACGAAAATAAGCTTACATAATATAGAAGTATAAAAAATATAGAAGTCAAATTTTATCCCCCAAATATTTATCTTAAGAATGAATGAAAAATGTCACGTTATAGGTTCCAGTTGTATATAAATTAAGTGAAATAATTATTCATTCCATATTTAGCAGGTTTAGCAGTTAAATGCGATATTAATGTGATATTAAAAAAAAAGAAAAAACAAATCCCAAAAGGTCTACACTTAAAATGTGCACATTAGCACTGAGTTTGATGATCCTACAGCCTTAAGCAGCTGTTTATTTTTACAGAACTGAAATAAAATAAAATGAAATCACATACACTGTCAAACACTTGTTGTCTTGCATTCTAGACAAACATAACTGTGGACATACGGACAGCTGCAAGTGAACCGGGGAGCATAAAGATATGTGATTAATCTGATTCATTTGCACTTGGACAGGTGCTGCATATGTATTGTCCGGGTATGAGGTAAAAACTGCCAAGGTCTCTGTCAGCATCTTCTAATTCTATGTTTCCGTGTGGCACAAAATGGCAGATACAAAATGCAAAATCTCTTCCTTCCTTAATTCAAAGCCTTTATTTTCCTTTTAATGATGTGCAGTAGTTCTCCATGAAGTTGGCTCTCACCCTCAGTGAGTGTCTGTACATAATTTAGAAACAGGAAATAAACCTCATCCAGAAAAATTTTAACTAAACTGTAACTTGCTTCGTTTTGGGTCCTGGAAATAGGTCCTTTAGGCATTTCATAAGCTAATTTCCACACATGAATCAGGTGCAATTAGACTATTAGGGGATTGGAGGATGTGAGAGTTCAGACCTGAAGTCATATAGCTCTGCTCCGCTCATCCGTGGCACCGTTAGGATTAATTTACACTACAAGATTAGTTTGTACCACGGTTCCTACAACAGAAAACAGACAAAGTGGTTCATAAAGTTACCTTGTACAGTGAGCTGGGCCTGGGCTTCGATGGTGGCATTAGAGTTGTCAGCTATGCAGGTGTAGACGCCAGCATTCTTCTCTGTGATATTGGAGATCTGGAGACTGCCTCCTCCCATGACCTCCACATGACCCTCGCTGGATTCAACAAGAAAGAACAAAAGGTGGAAATTAGTTGGAGCTCATTGAACATGTCTTTTCTTAAGGTTTCTTTCAGTAAACATCATTAGTGATCTTTATTTGAGGCTTTGCAACTTGTAACGTTATCCACATGACATTCAGGAGCAGTCCTCCAGCTGCCGACACAGTAGAGGCATCTGGGCAGAGTTGAACTCAAGCCTCGATGTCCTATTTTGTGTGTGTGTGTGTGTTTAACCAGCCTTGTAAATTATGTACAAAGTCATGACTATAAAGCACACACTCTCCTGCTTTTTCAGGCCTGCAGCCTCTAGAGAGCCATGTTCCCCTACTGACCCGAGGTTGACTCCACATCTTTGACTTCCTGCTTTTGCCCTGTCACATTTTCACCAACCCTCCTTATGAATTAAATATACTAAAAGCCCAGTCCAATGGCTAAAAAAGGACAAAATATGCAATTCATCTCAAAAATCATGATTTCAAAACACTCCAGTTATATAACCAGAGTGAGGTCAGGTTAAAAACATGGCATGAAGGGATGCTTCTTGAGGTGAAATGTTTTGAAAGTAATCAATTCATTTATAGGTCACATGCATATATATGGACTGATGTAATAATGTTTTATTCAGTATGTACAGGCTCAGGTCACACATTAGGGGTGTGGGGGCATGTACAGAGTTATTACAGCAGTTCACAAATGTTTTCATTTTCTTTCATCAGCTCTTAATTAACGGTGGTGATGTGCATCCAAACTAAACAATACAGTGATCTGCAGTAACATCACGGAGAAGCTGATTAGACTTAAGTGTGAAATCCAAAGCACAGTTGCCATTCATTTAAATTTGGCAAAACCATTTTCAGTGTTTTCTAAACACTCAAAGCAACTGTTGGTTGTTGTGCTCAAACTTCCAATTCAATGTTTTTCTATTCAAATGTTTACCAACATGAGTCTGTGTCTTAGCATATGAATTAACACTACATTACTGAACGAAAGGAGACTAAAAGTGTAAATATTATATCAGAATATATGTACACCTATTCCACAGCATACAGTATCTAATTGTAATGCCTCTCCATGAAGCAGCAACCCTCCTCCATTTCAAACAACACCAACTTTGATTTTATCAATTGGCCCAGAAGGGGAGCAGTGTGTGGCCAAGCTCTGGCTTGATTCAACAGCCAATAGAGCATGGCAGTGTAAGGAGGCTAAGAGACAGGAAAAAAACATAAATCAATAGCTTAAGGAGAGAACTGTGCATTCACAAAGAGAGAAACACAGATGCAGGCAGAATGCGGGACGCAGCGGGTCAGCTGGAGGAGATAAAAATCCAAAGAGATTCACAGCAAGCAAGATGCAACTGAGGGGAGCGATATCAGCGCATAATGGTTTTTGCACAGAGGAGTGAGGCTACATGCCAAGCTAAATAGTGCTCAGAGTAAAAATACCCAACACGCTGCAGGTTGATTTAGTTTTAAACAAACTGCTGATGAACTGGAGTTTCCATTCAAGCTGTTTTTTTTTCTGTCTCCCTGACAAGGGTTGGGTTTTGGCAGCAAGGGTCTGTGTGACAGATGGGACCATCTGTCTGTCTGTCTGTCTGTCTGTGCTGGAGTGGCGCTTTAGAGTGGCACTGTTGTCTTGCTGTACATTGATTACTTCCAGTGCACATGGTGGAGGCTCTGCATGTCGAATCCCCGCTGACCAGCATCGTCTGAGTGAGTCTTCCCTGCAGTTTGTCTCACCGGGACGACTATTCAGTTTCTTTGCCTTACAGCCACATGCACTATGAGCAAGGCATCGACAGCTTCCTCTTTGACTTATACAGCACATACTCAAACCAACAGGAATCCTCTCATTGTGTTTGCGGCGAGTCAATCTTAGCTCAAACGGCAGCAGTTAAAGCTCGGTGGAACAAGGATTGTGCAACTGTTTATGGGCCATGAGGGAAGGACTCAAAGTAAATTAGTTTGATGACACTTTGCAAGTGTTGTGAGGGAGCACTCGCTATTTCTGTTCTTCTGAATTAGAAGAAGGGACCTGAGCTGTAGGCCCTCTGTGGGAGATGCTGCTAATTAAAAGTGCAATTCAATACACACCTGCAAAGAGATGCTAAGTTAGATGTGCACATTCTTACAGTACTGTGCAAAAGTCTCAGGCCACCATTAGATTTTGTTAGTATCATGATTTCTCAATCATTTTATTGGAACACATCCATAAAATACAGGAAATATGAATGCAGTCTTAAAATAACACATTTTTGTGTTGACGTATTTTCTATTAGGGCTCGGTGGGGCTGAATGATTAATTGTTTGTGTTATGAAATTGTGATCTGAGACCATGAAAAGGCTTTTGACTGTTCCGTGGTCTACGCCAATTTAAATATTGTACTACACACATGCTGGGATCAATTTGTCTTTAAGTTCTCAAGCTTGCATTAGATCGTAAATGTGAATATTTTGATGGCATCTCATGTGTTAGTACTTCATCGTGTTCCAAATCTATAACTCAGCAACACTGAACTGAGGCTTGACTTACAAAAATAATATATCTGTCATAAAACTCCCAATTAGAATGTTTTTTCCACAAATCTTTCAGCCCAAGGGCTGAGCAATATTATTCAATAACAACATAACATATAATCACAATATAATTTGAGTTGATATCAATATATGAATTATTCCAACATACAGCATTTGAATTTGATTCACAAAACTCGTTTGATGATCTCTATTAAGACGTTTAAAACCACAATCAACTTTTTGTTTCTTCAATCTTAATCTTTAATTTCCTGTCTTTCTTACTTTCTAATCTTTAACTAATATCCAAACATGTATCCAAAACAGTCATATTTTGACATTTTATCATGTGTTTAAAAACGTCCTCCTTCCTCTGTCCTCTCTGTCCCTGAACTACCTTGACGTTATATACAATTTGTCCCCCGCTCTTCCACTCAGATGTGAAGGCGGCAGCGACCTAGGAGATGATGGAGGGAGAGGAGACAGAGAACGTTTGATATGTGTGAGCAGTGACTCAGCCTTCTGTGACACAGCCTCGTGGCAAGGTCGGTGCACCCGACCTAGAGGAAGCTGCAGATCACTGAGGAACTGCAGGTATGTTTTTGTTATGATGGGGGCAGTGCAATGCGCCGTCACGGAGAAATCGGCAGCGCCGTGACAGTGGTTGGGCATGGGTCGTGCTTTCTGCAGCTCGAGGGAGAAGCAGGTGGAATCACAACTGTCACAACAAAAAGAGGGGATTTATAATTAATGGACAGACTAGCAGTTTTGAAACTTTCCTCATGTTTTTCTTCCTTCCTCTCCATATATCTATCAACCTGTCCATCATCTCAACACATCTCTCCCTGTTCCATAATGCACCATGAATGCTTGCTACTTTGCAGAATCCTACATCCCATGCATGCGAGTCCCAGTGCGAGTGAGGTATCACTTTCATCAGTTTGCTCGAATCTTTCCTCCAAAACACAATCAAACAAATATATTGTTCTTCGTCTATTTTTGTTCAAACATGAGTTATGACATATGCAGAAGCAAAATGTGAGACACAAAGAGGAGATGAGGGAACCAGGACTTGCTCAGGAAATAAATAAATCAATATATAAACAAATACAAATTAATGTGAGAAACAATCTGGTGCCAGCGGCACAGGCTGGGACTTCTTAAGTGACTCAGCCATGAAAACGTTTCTGTTTCCCTCTGGCTCTTAATGAAAAGCTGCAACGCCCTGGAGACAAAACAACTCTTGCATACCTGACTTCATTTGCTTTTCCTACCTCTGCCAGGGTCCCACAAAACAAACGATTAGCGTATATTCCAATGAAGCCTGCAGAACATAACTCGCATAATATACTTTAAAAGAAGGCTCTCATGGAGCCTCCAGGGCACAAGAACACAGCTTGCCCCATGCTGTGTCATGACTACAAAACAACATTACTACCATGGACTATAAAACCTTTAAATAAGACTTATACGGCCATAATGTCAGGTGAAGAGCCGCAGTTAACTGCTGCAGGTGAGTTGTTTGTGGCTTTGAGGGACAACGAGCAGGTCCACGCTGTATTATCAGTTCTATTTCAACTAAACGTGCGGCACAGCCTCATCTTTTAGAGTTAAAATACAAGTACAAGCACAATTTCTTTTTGGCTGTTCTGGAGTTTTAGAACAAACTCGGCATCTGACATTGGATTAAGCGATTGACTAACAGCCAGTCCCTTGTGACAATGAAAAATTTAATAATAGAATAGAATAGAACAGAACTTTATTGTCCAGGATAAAAGCTTTGTTGTCTAGAATAGAACTTTATTGTCCATCAAGAACATTTGCCTTCGGCTCACCAACATAAGATCATAAAATGAGACATACAAAAAGTAATAAAAGCAACAACAAATAAGACAGGGGATAGTCATAAAAACAAGAGATAAAAATATGAGACAATTGTAAAAGACAGGAGAAAGAGAAACATTTATAACAAACCAATATAACTGATTTAACTACATTCAAACTGCTTCAGTGGATTAAAAGCCTAGTCAAGAATTCTTATTGCACTGATTTGTTATATACATACTACTGTATGTATATAACAAATCAGTGCAATAATAAAAACTCTGTAGTGTCTCCCAAAGCTCAAAGGCTCAAAATGACTCAACTATGAAAAGTTGAGTCAAAGTCCAGCTAAAAGGAGCAGGTCACAATGATTCGTGTTTGTATTGTCAAATGTTGTAAAAGGTACCAAAATAACTGGAGCACCGATCGCAGCCCACTCCTACAGGGTGGAGCCAGACACCCTGCAATCCATTGAGAAAAAGCACAAAATGGCGGTGCTTTTCCGTTCAGCCTTCTCTCAAACGAAACTCGTCTTCATCTTGTGACAAAAACAGCCTCATGCCACGAAGAAGGAACACACAAGGCTGCATGTCGTCCATTGTTAGTCTTTGTTTACCGAGTGGCACTTTGACACCGTGTCACGCGACTATAACGTCACATTTTTTTTGCACTGCTGTCGCAGCTTTTACCATCTGGACCACACACAACGCAGTGGAAAGTCAGATCAGGGTTTACTGTTCCAAACCACACCGTGGCGAGCTGAATTGCACCGTACTGGTTGGTTGGAAATGAGGCTTATATGAATAAAAACATGCTTTGAACATTGAGAGTGAGACTCTGCGTGTTTGTGATGTGCTGCAGACTGTGGGACATCCTTAAAAGGAGACTTCCCATGTTCCGCTGCCAGAAAGAAAAAGAAAAAAAAAAGTTGCTCGTCTAGTTGTCTCAGCAACACATGCCAGCAAAACCACGGCATTACCTTAACCCACGGCTGCTACTGCTGCTGCTATCTATCATTTAACCAGCGTTGGAGAAATTTGAGTTCCCAAGCAGAACTCTAACCAAATGAGCCTCCAGTGTATCCAAAAGAATGTGGTGAGCTGGATACTCACCGTACATGCTAACATCTCGAAATGAGGGAAACATGTGGAGCCGAAATGTTTCTATTCATGTTTTTTTAAACTTGCAGTGAAGTTGTACTGGGCAGCCTTAGATTACGAGGCAACAATAAAACGGCAACATTAACACCTCTTGGAAAGTTTCGGCAAAAGCGGAACATTATAAGTTGTGTGAAGTCAGGCGTCGCAGAGCTGCAGCACTGCGGTGCAATAAATAGCGTCGGCGGTGGGGCAAATTTTAACCTTAAGATGACAAGAAACCATGATTATTTAATGCTTCCTTCTTTAGAAAGGAGCTTTAAAGGATCCATTTTGCTCTTTGGTCTGAGATACTGAGACCATTTGTCAGCTGAATCAATGCTTTCCAATTAAAAACACACTAAGAACTCCATCATTTGCTGCTGCAGGATGAGTAGTCAGGACAGGGCAGACATTAGCCATTAACCTCATTAATAGTTAGGAGGAAAGTGGAAATCAAAGGCTTTTAACATCACATCTGTCTTGTATCTCCGACAAGCTGAAGACTTACATGATGGCAACTAACTCTTTAATGTGGAAAGAACAGTTTGAGAAGAGAAACTGTTCAATAAACAATTGAATGATATTCCTTGAGCCATTAATAACGTGCATTTCAGCGAATGACAAACTCAGCAGCAGCAGGAGAATCTTTTAATTCAGTTTAATTCTTTTAAACACGTCCATGAATGAAAACTGGCGGTTTGATTTCAACCCTCACCTCTCTTACTGATTCAGTAATATACTGTAGCGTGGTATGGAGAACGGGAGAAAAGGCATCTTTAATTTCCTTCACGTCGCCTTGTGCTTATACGTGCCTACGCATTTATACTTGTGTGTGTGTGTGTGTGTAAGAGAGTGAATTTATTTTCATCTGCTGCACAGGAAGGGGATAAAACGATGATGTATGTGTGTGAGGCACGTGTAAACCGCTGCCTGCTAAAAGTCCAATTGCAAACAAATTTCCCACACCATCCTTCTCCCTTCACACACACAAGTAAATGCAATATACACAATCATATTTAAATTAGGGCGAGAAGACATGTAAGAGAGGAGATGTGCAGCCTGGAAGGGGGTTGATTTACATGCCGTGTCAATTCCCTGTTGCTGGCCCACATGCATAATTCATCCTTTTTATTGACTGCAGGGTGAATTCTATTAGGTGATGGAATGATACTCCCAAGAACAAAAGATGACTGTCCTTTTCATGAGTGTCATCAGGACCAGTATGTGTCGGAAATTCAAAGGCCAGTTTGTGTGTGCTTCACACCTGGGGATACTGTCAGTATTTTCAACATGTTGACTGAGCCACTTTAAGTGTTGATATTCTGTTATGATGTCGCAGAGTTTAATCAGAATAAATGCTGAGCCTGTGTCCTTGGCCATAGGTAAATCAATTTGAGGCAAGGATGAAGACACTGGTGAATGCATTAAAGGCATGTTATAGTAGAATAATGCCCCGTGGTACAGATCCAGCAATATTCTTCATTCATGGAGCTGTGTGGAAATACAGCAGCCGAACAATTCCAAACAAATCACGTGGAAAATACACATTTTAGAAGTACAACTCTAGATTATTAATACATGTTTTCTTGGTTGACGTGCCATAAGAAATGATGGAAAATGACATTTATTTCCATCTACTACTGTGGATTACGCTGAAAAGGTGCTGAGTCTCCAGTCAAAAGGAAAGTGCAACCTTTAGAAATTAGAGGTAAATAAAGGACTAACAGGCAAAACTGTGAAAATGTATTTAGAAAACCTAATGGAGGTTTGGCATTTATGCAAGTTCCATTGATTTAATGACGATCAACGGTCTCTTCATCACTCCAGACATCGGATTTTTCTTTTTCATTTGGCATTTCTGTTTCACATTGCTGCATTTCCATTGATGCCTGCACTTCTCCACTTTGGCCAAGAGTAAAAGCTTTTTGACGATCATTATTCCAGCCTGGACGACCCGGGGAGCCCCTCAGAAGTCAGTCTTTTTATACTGTATGTTCTATTTTACAACACGTGTGATCGCTATCATCAACCCACAATGGGACAAACTGCAAAAATGGCAAAGCAATACAAGGAATTGTGTGTTATTTTATGACAGACTTTTGAAGATTAGACGAATAGATCTGCATTTGTTTTATTCATACAGTTGGATTTATGTGAAATAAATGTTGCTGGAGGTGTCAGGGGGAAAAGTGAAATAACTGTTTTTTCTTTAAAGTAAAAAAGGAGGTATTGTATTCAAAAAAATCCCAGATGTGACACAGTGACCATCGCAAAACATAACAATGTTGTGTGGTATGATACCAACAAAGTCATCTTCTAAGAGAGGAGAGAAACGAATGTCTTAACTACAGATTTAAACAACCACAGTCTTTTTACTTTCTCCCCATCTGTCATCACTGACATTTCTATAGCAGCCTTTACTGTAATATAGACAGGTGATACAAAAAGAGACATGGATGTCTGTCATATAGAGGTTATGAATGGCATACTAATGAGAATCTCCAAAGACTTAAGACAGTAAATTTTTTTGAAGACCTTCGAAGGACTCCACTGTGACTTTGAAGGAGGTCAATCCATCATCTGCACGTGAGACCACGATATACAGTATCTGCACAAGTCTACATGGTGTCAGTACCAAGTGTAGACAAACACGTCAACTTGATGTTTGATGCAGTGTATGTATGAACCTTGGTCTTCTATCCCTATTGATCTAATTCTTCCTCTGCCTCAACCAAAGAGAGGAAACAAATGTAGGCTTTTTTTCTGATGAGGTCAATGTTAAGTTTCTTAATATGTGTGTGTGTGTAATGTGTCCACACAAGCCCACCCCTGATTGTAGTATGAAGAGAAGCAAATCTGTTTCAGACTAAACCGAGGGCAACGGACACCAGAGCATGGATGTTCAAGAGAGGGATGAGACCATACCAAGAAATTGGCCTGGTCTTTTGTTGCCACACATAGTTTCATGTAGGGCTGCAACTAATTATTACCATTATCTTCATCATCGATGAATCTGTCAAAGCTGAGATTGGCGCCAGCGCCCCCCTCGACCCTCATGTGGAGGATGAAGCGGTAGAAGATGAGTGAGAGTGAGAGTGATTAATCTGTCCATTATTTTCTCTATGAATCGAGTACTTGTTTGGTCCATATAATGTCAGAAAATGTTCATCGGTGTTCACCAAACCTGGCAATGATGTTTTCAAATGTCTTGTTTTGTCCACAAACCAAAATGATTCAGTCGTAATGCTTTCTTTGTCATATGGAACAAAGAAACCAGACATGATTCACAGTTAAGAAGCTGTAAATCAGAGAGCTTGTTTTAATGATCCAAAATGGATTATCAAAGTAGTTTACGCTACGATCGAGTTAGTAACCGATTAATAATCAATGAATTGAATAATCGCTGCAGCCCTAGTTTCTTGCTGTGCTCATTTTGAATCACAACCACCATATCTGTCATTTATGATGAAACTGGTTGATTCTGTTATTGTGAGCACAGGTTAGAACCACGGTGAGGCATCAGAAACAGAAGCATAAAGTGATCCTTCCAACACTATTGGCGAGTGACCGTGCCTTCAGTTTCTAGCTCTGACGAATCTTCATAAATTTTCATCTCATGCCTGCAGCATTGGTGTTGCCACTTTGAAGGGCCTGTTTGTGCTGTGCAACAAAGACCAATTAGATACTCTCTTCAGATTCCTTTTTCTTTCTTCCTTACACTGTGCAGCGCGCCAATTTTTAATTGGCAGCAGCCATACAACTCTATAACGCTTATGTAAATGCCCAAGAGGGACAAGGGGACTCTCAAGGAGAAAAGAGAAAGTTCCACTGCTGTTCCTTTTTTAACTGTCAATGTCATACTGAAATCAAAAGAACAGTTTAATAATGTATTCACCACACAATCGTCTGCTCTGAAGGCAGGAACATGGTGGTCCACTTTACATCACAGCACTCTCCGTGGTTGTTTAAAGGGTGCTCGCTAATTACCAAAGGAGAAACCCTGAGGTTGGAGGCGAGTAGTATGCACACTGGATAGTGTTTTGTAATTAATACAAGCTAGATTCATTTGTACCTTCTTACTCAGCTCCCAACAGAGGTCAGAGGTCCTCGTGTACAATTACATAGTTGCAGAAGACATTTAACTTCAGACGTTGTACTGTGCTACGTTGGAGAGTCTAAAGATATTAGAGCGCATACCAAATTGGTGCCTTGGACTTACAAATAAGATGACCTAGCATTTAATTTCACTAATGCTGGAAATCCCATTCTGGGATAGATTTAGATGAATGAGCCCCATTTCAGCTCTTTTGTGGAGGCCCCACACGCTGCAAAGTTATTATACTGCAGGACCGGTACACAGGGGTTAGGTAAACAGAGTGCTTCCTTAATTGGTGAGAATCAAACTCCCCATGTCCAATGCAATTCTCTCCAAGGGATTTGAGCTGCTGTGCCTGAGCTAATGAGAGCCAGAGGAGTGAGAGCACAGGCACTGTGACACTCTCTCTTGGCTCTTAATTTGTGAACTTAGCTGGCAAACCTGCAGCCTTGTCTCCCAAATGAAGTGGCTCTATTGGCACATGCACATCTCCCCCAGCGAGCTCTTGGTAGTAGTGGCAGAATAGCATTAACACCTTGGCGAGCAGGGGCCAGGGCTAAGAGGTTAGCTTTGGCGGCCAGAGGCAGTGGGAAGAGAGGAGCAGACATTACAGCCTGTGTTGTTTTTGAGAAGCTAAGAATGTGTCACAGCCAGGAACAGCGAACGTAGCAGGGTACAACTACTGAGTAATTACTGGCAACTTTAGATGGTGAAAATGATTTAGGGTTGGTTTTTAAAAAGGTTATAGCACAGAGCCTTCAGATGCTTTAACTATGTATGATTAATCCATCTTTAAGGTGCCATAAATTGTGTTTCCACAGAGTGAAACGGTTTGGTTCACTACATACTTTTTTGTGTTTCCATTAGGAAAAGCACCAAAATAACCACTAATAAGGAACGTGAGCTGGGATTAGACGGTCGTGAGACAGGTTAGTTTTACCCTACTGATGATGTGTTGTTGCAATAGTAATCATAACTGGTCCATTTTTCAGTACCCTTCCCTTGGGGGTACCAGAGTAATGTTACAGTACAGTATGGCTGGAGCTTGACCCATGGTCATCGGCTGACTGGGCAAAAGAAAAGCGTCACTCCCTTCAACACCCGCAGTCTATTCTCATACAAAGCTTAATGTCTTAGTGAGACAAACAGCCACAAATAAAAAATAAAAAAACAAGCTGCCTCATTGTGTTGTTGTCTGTTGTGTTGTTGTTGGCGCACGAGTACGACGTCACTCTACGTAACTCGCTGACGTGGCCATCGGTGGAAATGGAAGCCTGACCGAGGGCCTTATCATTCCAAACCACACTGTACTATGATGGAAACACGGCTATAGTGACATCTAATAGATGAGCCTGCAGACTGCAACAGACACCTTCACTCAGCCCTTTCCTAACAGAGTCAGCGAACTATGGAATGGAATGGCAAGCTTTCTGGTGAACATACCATTCTTTGTTTGTGTTGAAACATGGCAGCCAAGATGAGTGCCTCCGTAAAGAAAGACCCTTTACTTAAGTACATATATGTAAGGCTTATTGCAAGGCTACAATAACCAAATTATTTCTATTTTCAAGTAATTATACACGTAAGAAAAAATTAAAATTGAAAGTATATTCAATTTCTGCCAATAAACTCTCCTACATGTTACACTCTGGAGTTCATGCTCATACCTTTCTTGCAGCAGCTTGTCTCCCAACATCCAACGGACTTGTGGCACAGGGAAACCAGTGACCACGCAAGGCAGCAGGACGCTGGTGCCCACCACCTTGGTCACAGAAACCGGCTGCACCAGGAACTCCAGCTTCCTGTCCTCTCCAGTTTCTAAGATGGGAGCAAAGAAAAACAGTCCGGATGAGTCTTGAATTGAAGGTGACTAAATGATGAGTCCACCGGCTAACCTCCAGGTGTCATCTGTCTTAAAAACTTCAAAGAAGAACTTCCGACACCCAGACCAAGTATGGCTGGATTAATAATGTCCATGTTGATGCCCTCTACAACTGAAATGTCAGCTCATCAGGAGTTCAAAGTCATCTCACATACTGTAATTCCAGCTGCAACTTAATATCCAAGCAATATTCTGCAATCCTACAAGGAATGTATGACCCGAGCACATATGCTGTGCTTTAGCAAAGAAAATGCAAAGCATCATCTTTTTACACTCCAGCGAGTGTAGCTTAGGCCATTAGTCTATAAATCAGGATTTCATATGAAAAACACGTGCAAGCTTGTTCTCATTCCTAAACCATCAAAAAGGGCAAAATAAATCCAGTTTTAAGCATATTTGTGATGAAGAAGCTATCAATGCATTTCTAAATGTATGACATCTGTTAGTGTTCATCTCAACTTTCCATTTTCTCACACAGGTTCATGAGTTTTCCATCTGTGTCCACGCAGCCATTTGTCACTCAACACATCTTTGGAGAAGACAAAGAGTGACCAACACCTTTACTGGGGTCTTAATATTAAAACTATATACGTATTATTTTCAGTCAACTGCACAAGACACTACGTGATACTAAGTACACGTCAATAAAAGATGTGAAAATGTTTGACAAACGGTTAACAACTGAGCACAAGCAGATACATGTTTTAATTATTATGTAAAAATCGACTACTGAAACACATGTGAAATGACTCCACTATATATATTCATACATTATGAATAAGAAATCCAGCAATAACAATCCACTGGTGCAAATCTTTGATGAACAACATTTCACTTGTCTTAAATAACATTTCCCTCAAATTACCTGGCACTATTTGGAGTTGGGCCTCATCGCTAGACTTGGATGACCCCACATTTTCCACCAGACAGCGGTAGAGGCCAGCGTCAGCCTCCGAGGCATTCCTGATCACCAAGGCTCCACTTGGCAGCTGAGTCAACCTGCTGCTGAGCTCCAGCGACTGTCGATCTTTCTCCCACCGAGTAAAGGGCACAAGGTCCGAGTTGACCTCACACGCCATTACTTGACTGTCCCCTGGACGCACAGTGCTCGGTGCAGGCTGGCTGGCGAACCTGGGCATCCCTGAGAGACAAGAGACAAGAGAAGGTGTCACATTTCTCACAAAGAGACTTTATTACACATGTAAAAAGATGCTGATCTTTACAGACGACAATAGAGAGAGTCTAAATCCACAAAAGAGCTTTGTCAAATGAATCGATTATAAATTGTTTAGTGAACTAATTGACAACTATTTAGATAATCAATTAATCGGTTCAAAGCTTTTAAAACCAATTTTTCCAATTGTTTAAGCTTCTTAAATGTGAGTATTTTCTTTAATTTTTTTGCTCTGGATAACAACAAAATCATTAAAAGTTCATCATTTTGTTTTGTGGACAAAACAAAACAATTTGAGAACATCATCATTTCCAGGTTTGACGAACACCGATCAACATCTTTTAAGGTTTCCTGACATTTTATTTTAACGATGAATCGCTTAATCGAGAAAATAATCGACAGCTTAATCGATTATGAAAATAATCGTTAGTTTTTTAATGCTTTAGCTGAGCAGCAATGAAGTGTGTTGGGCTCAAAGTCAGAACTGTTTAGTGGTTTATGTGCAGAAAATAAAGTCCGTCTTTTGACTGGAGCTCCGACTTTGTCGTCCCACTCTCTGAACTGAAACACAGCTGTATATTCCTCATGATTGCCAGCTGCAGAGACTGGACGTGCTGCCACTGTAACACACCACACTCGTATACTTGTTGGATATTTGAAATGTCCTTGACATAAACATTGTTTTTTTTCTAATAATGTGAGTTGTTTGTATATATATATACACACACACACATATATATATATATATATATACAAATATATACATATATACATACATATATATACATACATATATACACATATATACACATATATACACATATACATATATATATATATATATACACATATATATGTGTAGTACTGATGACTCAGTGGTCATACTCCTTCACTCCAGTCACAGAAAATGAAAGAGGCAACATTCACCCTGCCACAGGTCAGGGTATCGTCAAAATGATTTGAAGGCAAAGACCTTCCTTTACTTCAATGTTTTTTCCACTGCATTTCAAGTGAAGGTTATTAATAAATATAAACTATAAACTGCAGTTTAGTTGAAATCATCCTCACTTTAATTTGAGTGACTAAAACATGTGCACATCGCTTTAGTTTACACTTGACCGTCAACCAAACTGATGAAACAGATTTGTTAATTCTTAAAATATAATCTCAACTTGTTTCTTAGTGATTCCACTGCTTATTTATTTACAATTATTAAGTAGTCAGGTAGAGAGAGGGAGGGATGGATAGATGGATAGATGGATAGATGGATAGATGGATAGATGGATAGATCCTACAGTTACATCTATAAAACTAATTAGGATTGAGGTACATTTATTTTAATAACATGTACATTGTACTTCTACATTGTAGTTCTCGACTCAGAGTACACTCTCAGGAGTGGAAGAAGCAAAACACACACCATTCTGAGCAGGAGATACACGGCACAAAAAAATGAAGTTTGAATTCTGCACCCACTTTTAACAGCAACAGTGCATTTTCTGCATTTGAAGCCACTGATCTGAATCCAGCAGTAGCTGGTCTAAAACAATTGTACAGTATGGCTTCAATCAAAAAAGGATTAACAGCAAATGGTATTCTTGGATTTAAACGAGGAATAGGGATGTTGTTTTTAAAAGTATGATGGCTACTCCATCAAATATCATGCTGTTATTTACATTGAGGGCCTCTTGAATGTCTGAATGACTGTGGTCATTTCCTTGGTAACATGTGAGTGAATGTGTGTGTGTGACAGAGGGAGGGAGGCAGGGAGGGAGGGAGGGAGGGAGAGAATAAAGGCTATGAACGGACAGAAATATGTGTGACTAAGTTGAAAGAAAGAGGTTGGCTTTGTGGCTGTGCCTTTATCTATTTATTACTGTGGATTTGCCATCTGAAACTGTGCTCTTCTTCCACGGGAAGCAACGCTGAAGGCTTGTTGAGTGATTATTTGGCATCTCTGCCCCTCTCTTACCTGCAGACAGCTCTTCAAATCCCCTGCCAAGAACGGCTCCAGGGTAAAATCACACTTGGCTCTCGCTGACAGTTTTTTTTTCTTACTATATATCAGTACAATGGCAAAGTTAATATGGGCGTGATATTAGGCCCGATTCACACTGCATGCATCACGGCTGTGTTGCGGGTGCGTTTTCATTTTGGTGCCCATGTTAACGAATGAGAGTGTTCAAACTGCACGAGTGAGATGTGCACCTACTACTATTTTTTCACAGTTTCCAGCAGAAATGCCCCTTTTACATTAAGCATGTATGAAAAAACATAAATATTATGTTAAAACTAAGGTCAGTAGATGTGTGTGGAGGAAATGAAGGCTACAACTACATGAAAACTATATTAACCCTGACAACACAGAGCATTTCGGCTGCTTTTTTCCCCTTTACTATGTTTAAACATACAGTGTATACACAGGGCCTAAGAATGTGCACTATACAGTGTCTTATATCCTTTTTTCAGCACAACAATGTGAGGCAAAAAAATGGCATTTTCACCAACTATGTAAACACACCTGACCAAAAAGTACTCGAAATGTTTAAAACTGGATAGAATTTGTGAAATTATGAAATATGTCCCAGTTCAAAGTTCACTTGGCTCGTTTTCATGAACAAAAACAAAGGAAAAACGCTCCATTTTGTGACTTGTGCACAATTATTGCTACATTATATCACAACTAAAATGTCTGCTTTCCTCTCCTGAGGAACTTATCGATGTTGCTTGGCAAAATCAAATGAACAGTTTAGGTGTTTTATAAATTACTTTGCATGCACAAAACAGCGTTACGTAAGAAGACACTAAGGAATTCAATGCATCCACAGATCACAATAAACACAAATAATCTCCGATATTAGGGAGGGATGCTCAATACCACTTTTCCTCCATATCAGTGTAATCCAGTTCATTTTACATCTCACAACCTAGTGAGCTGTTAACAGCACATATACAGCCATAACTATCCATTTCAAAAACAATGCTCCAGGTGTGTAACACATATTATGCACAACAACCCGCATGCTTACAGTCTGCACTTAGAGACAGACCGGCAACTTGGTGTTAAGGCTTGAGATGTGACATTTGTCCCTTTGAGGACACAAGAGGAAACCCATGAACTTCTTTCCACACCCTTGCTCAGCATCGACTCATCGACTGAACAGAATGAAGCGCTGTAATGACAATCACCACTCGTTTTAGCACAGGGCAACAAGGCCAAATAATTCTAGTCGAGCAATAAGGTCTCAGTGGTCGTGACAATGGAGAGTTTTATACAAATGGAAAGTATTTTTCTTTCTTCCTTTCAAACAGCATAATATGACCTGACTGAAGTCATTGTGCCTTAAAATAGCATTTTCCTAGAGCAGTTAACCCAGACGTGCTACCACATTCCTGCTCTGTGAAGAATGGTTAGCTGAATTCACCAAACCTTACATCATCTGCTTATCTTTGCCAGCAGGGCTTTTAACCATATGAATGCTAATGAGTGAATGTGTCCATCAATGGATGGAGATTAGCTGGAGAGAATTGCACTACAGAGCTACAAACAGGCGGAACGGCTGTCTTTCAAACCAGGAACCACACACACAGAAACACACTCCGATCACTCAGTCGGGTTCCTACTATTTTTTAATTAAAATCAGGTATAGAATAACAATGAGGAGCTTAACAAAATATGCAGAAGGCTTTAAGGATCTCCCTCTAGATTTGGCTGAATAAGTAGCCAACTGTCGAATGACTGCCTTTCACCTTGGATCGAAAAACAACTGTGTCAGTTAAAGTAATCAAGGGGATAAAAATGTACGTGGTTTACGACGCGGAGCTGCCCAGAAAGCCATACCTCCATATTTGTCGATGGTTTGACAGTGTGCTGCGTTTGAACGGGTCACATGAAATATCTGATTTTCCGCAGCGAACGTTTGGAAAGGAACATCGTGTCGAAATTAGTCACGGCTCATATTTTCCGAAAGAGCGCAACAACACAGAAACAATTTATCCCAGAGGATACAAGATCTAACTTGTGAGTATGTCGTCAGCATGAGGCATTTATTAGATTTATTATATTTTTAGATATAATTCTTTACTTGTAGAATTGCTTTCTGGAGACTTGAGCTCAAAAAAATACATAAATAAATAAATAAAGTCTTTCCAACTCGTTGCACAAGAATTTTAATTTGACTGTCATTTTGGCAGGCAGCAGATAACCATCATGCCTGTGGTGGGAACATGTATTAACTGTGCATGTTGCAACTTACTTACCTCTGACTATGGGCTGGATCAGTGGATGCACACAAGTCACAACAACATGTCCAATAATTCTAAATGAAGTGAAGAATACTTCAGAGAGAAAAAGAGAAGCAAACATGTGCTGTGTTTGCACAGTTCATAAACGTTACATCAATTTAAACTAAACCTTTGTTAAATTGATATTGAAGAAAATTATTTTGCACTATATTGTTATTGAATTACGGCCCAGCCATAGTTTCCTTGTAGTAACTGAAGCGTCAAATGACTTTGGCTGTTTTCCAAATGTGCCTGATCCCCCTCCTTGAGATACTGTCTAATTTACGATTTATCACGGCTTATTAATAATAATCAATGTTGAAATGTCAATCATAGAGCATGTGAGATCACATCAGGATCCTTCCAGCGCATAAACCAGAGAGTCTGACAGCAGAGGAATGAGCGAAAAGCCCTTTATGTGCACTGAAATATTCATCTGAGCTACCAGTAAATTGTGTGGACCGTGTTATGTAGGGTGTTTTTGTTTGTTTGCTGTTGGTTTGGTTTGGTTTGAACGTGCATATTCTTCTGTCACACACCCACTAACTTTTGATATCGGTACAGAATCAAAGAAGAATCTGACATTTTGTAATTATGACTAGCTCCCCCATGAGGGCAGGAAGAAATACATAACAAAAGAAAAGGCAAATGCATTTTTCATACTGATAACACAATCACTGGAGCAGAATGTAACAAAGCCACAAGTGAGACTTTCCCTTCTTTCACACTATCACTTCCACTATTTCTCACTCTACTCCTTATCGGAATTCAACAGATTCATGCCATTTCTCTTGGGATTGGAAAACGTCATTCTGGGAAATGTGAAAAATCAATACCCCAAACCAAAGTACACAAGTCAGATGGAAGGAAAGTGGGTGCAGTGGGGGAAAAAAAGAAATAAATTAAAGCCCCTCCTGTCAGAACAAATCATAGATTACAGTGACTGTTACAAATTGATATTTACGAGTCTGTGACCATTCAAAAGGGAAGTGGCTTTTTTTTTCTTTCTTTTTTTCTTAAAAGCACAATAATGACACCCTACCTAGCTCAATCCCTCCTTTCAACATAGTCCACCCTTATCAACAGATCTATTACAGTTTTGCCACCCATGAACACAAAGGCGGAACAATCACAATCCTATTGTTGGTGCATTTATGATTTTCACAATAACAAACTGAGCCAATTTAAGCCTGTTGAGCCAAAAAAAAGAGTTTGGGGATAGATCCAATCATAGATGAAGAGTATATTAGAGAGAAGTCCAATCAATCTGAACACACTGTGAATGTGGGAGTGACAGAGTAATCAAGAAGTCCAAAAAAAGAAAGAGACAATAATGAGAGAAGTATGTGCTTAGGCAAGGTGTAAAAGCATTTTCCCTGCAGCAAAGTCCCCAGTACAATATGTGCTTTGCTTTATTCAGTTCAGTGTCTTTCTGTTGGCGCTCCCTTTAAGACCGGCTGCAGCAAGTGATAATTAATTCCCTAATTGAAGGTTTCAGGCCTTCAGGGGAGAAAACATCTGAGAGCTCCCTCTCCTATACAGCAAAACTGTGCTATTCAGCCAACATACATACAATTACATTCTTAAAGCGAAACAGAGAAGAATCCACACCTTAATGACATTATATACTTTCAAATGTAGAATTTAAATAGCGATCTTCGAACACGAAGGGTGTACCCGTCACAACTGCGACTGAAGCTTTGAATTCTTTTGACATGGTAACAATAGGCGCTCTTTCAGTTCATTTATGTAAACAAGAGAGGGGGAAATAGCTTTCAGTCAATGCAATCAAATCCAACAACACAGAGCAAATCATGATCATCTTTACAAAGATATACTGTTGAATTGGATCTAGCTCTGAGAAAAAAAACCTTTCATATCAACCTTTATTTGAAAGATCCAATATAGATCAATTCAATCCTTACATAAATATTTTAATACATGTGAAACTTGACTGCAATCAAGTCTCACATCACTGAATCTGAAGGATTGTTTGTTCTACGGTGTAGCACCAGAGATATTTCAATAAGACACGTTTCAGATACTTTGGCGTCAAGCTTGTCTGCTCAAACGGACAGTTTGGTTTGTTTTATGTCCTCCATCGTCCCCGAAAAACAACATAACGTCCCTGTTGTCTTCATCTGACGAGCAAATGTAGGTCAAGCTGCACGTACACCACCCTCTACTGGACAACTTGGTAATTACTTCAAACTGTGTGATGTTCCAGGCTGCATATTTTGAACTTGAACGCTGTAAGGTAAAATCACCAACCACTGTACTGTGGAGCTGCACTGTGTGCTCATACTACATAACAAGTGCTTTAATGTAATCCATTGGGGTCAATCGTGTCTAAATATTGATTATGTTCATGGGCCACTGGGTGGAGTAGTGGCTATCACTGTCGCCTGCCTGCAAAAACACCCCACTTCAGGAGGGCCTTTCTGTATGGAGTTTGCATGTTCTCTGGGTGTGTGTGTGTGTGTGTGTGTGTGTGTGTGTGTGTGTGTGTGTGTGTGTGTGTGTGTGTGCGGGTGGGGGACACGTCCTACAGTCCAAAAACATGCAGAGCTTAACTGGACACTCTAGATTGACCACAGGTGTGAATGTGAGAGTGAATGGTTGGACCCAACATTTTCGCTCTACGCCAGCTGCGATCAACTGCAGCGACCTCTGTGACCCTGATGTGAAGGATAAAGCGAAAGACAATCAATTATATTTTCATTTTAATGATTAAGGAACTAAGAGAGATCCACATTTTGTACAATGTGCAGCATTATAGAGTGAAAAGCTCTTTCATGACAAAGACTGCTATAGAAACTCTAAATGAGACTAAAACAAATCAGGACCTTATTTATTTAGAATTAAATTGATTCAGGAAATCAGTACCAATACCTAGCCTTAACATAACCCTCCAAAGGCATCTCACACCTTGTTATAATGGGATTTAAGAATGTAACAGGATCAGTCTAGCATTCTTAGCTGGGACGTAAGAATGTGGATTGTTTGTTTGTTTTATGCTAAATTACAAAAATGGAAATGTTCCTTAGAGGAATGTTATGGATCCAATTTCAGGGTTAGAATAGATCAGAAAGCCAGTGGTCCATTTCCCTTTGAATTCCTCACATTAGTGCTGTTAGGCATAAAATGGGTGAAAGAAAATAAACTTTTCATTAGTAAAACACTGGTTATGTGTGTTTATTTATACATTAATAGACTGAGTGTGCATAAGCACGGGCAGCACAATTGAGCTATTGTGTAATAAAAAAAAAAAGCGTAACAGAATAGAGACATTTCTCTTTTTCTCTGTGCCACTTTAACACTCAAAGGCATTTTCTCCAAACAACAAAAACACAACACTATTATCACTCTTAATAATGTTGCTTCAGGGTTTTATGATACATGGACTAAAATAATGGTGATGCTCAGAAGAGTCTTTACATGCAACGTGAAATACCACAGCATGAATTCCTTATGAGTGACGAGGGACTTTAATGACTATGGGATGTGGAAAAATGTAGGCTGATTCAACCACGTTACAAAGAAAAGTTGATGTTTAAATCAAGCAATTTAAGAAAACAGTGGCATCAACTATCAAAGGATGTTATAATGGATCTGTGTGGAAGAAAGAGGAACTTTGAGTTTATAGCTGAGAGATAAACAGGAGCATTAAAGGTTCTGACAGTGTTGGAAAAGATTGTCAGTCAAAAAAGGGCAACAGTGACCTTCATCATGCTGTCAGGTGAGCGAGATCTCCCTTCACTGGCAGGAATGAAAACAGCACTAATTAATGACTGTGTGACGGAATTTATTAAAGAGGTCAGCGAGGTAGGACAACATGCATGGCGCCAGATAAGCCGTGATCTATGAGGAAATGATAGAAATGCACAGTCGCCGTGAATCACCACAACACATTTGTCTTCTGCACCAACAGGTAGAGGTGACTTGGAAAGACTTTCCACAAAGACCGTTAAAAAAGGTTCTTCATTTATCAAGTGAAAGGGAACATAATAACAATGATGCCGTTTAACAATAGAGCTAAAAATAAAACTGCTCACTCCAATAACTCAGACACACACACAAATGTTTGTGTTGTGTGTGTACACATGAGCGGGACAGAGAGTAAACGGACGGTCTTCAGACACTGCCTCTTATTTTATCTACTTGGGCTGTAAAAATGGCTCTTTGGTGGAGGAGATGACAGAAAGCATATACTGACCTCGTAACCAGTCAATGCCTGAAGAGAGTGTTGTAAAACCCTCGGAAGACAGCTGGTGCCCCAGACTGACAGACTGGTGTCTTGTTAAATTTTTCAATGTGACAACCTCAACACAATGATGGCAGCAGGAAAACCGTCAGTGAAACAATACACCATTTCAACGATTGCCGACGGACGCTGACGAGAATTGTTTTAGTGAATTTTATGACATTAATTGAAGTATGTTAAAGCCGACTCTGCCGCACTTCATTTCTCTGCTATCGAACTGCTAAACCACTCTGTACGAAGACAAGATGTGTGAAGAAGGCACTTCTGATCAGTGGATAAGACTCAGGGTGCAGCTGCTGTTCAGAGTCAAACTGAGCTCAACTCTGCCTTATTACAACATTTCTGATTCAATTTTAATGAAGTAAAGAAATTCATTATTGTTTTAGACTGAAATTGTACAAAATGTTATTCACACAAAGAATTGTTATTGGGAGTTCAAATACTACTGCATCTAAACACTCAGCTGGACTCATGCTGACTTAGGCACTCTGCACATGCTCCACACTTCTCACCCCCTGGCTTTGATCTGGAAACAATAGGAGATGCATCTACACACATGGTGAACTCCAGGCACATGTGTTGGACTGATGAGGTCAGAGTGCTCGCTGCCCTTGCTTAATCACACACACACACACACACACACACACCTCTTAAAGAATACAAGTAAATACAGAGGAGAACGACTTCCTGGTTAGAAACCACTGCTACTGTAACGTGGGAATCACAGGGCACCTCATGATGCGATACGGTACGATACATGGTCCACGATACCAATATCATGATACAATTCTGTGACAATCAATATTATTGCAATCATATGGCGATACATCACAATATCTGTGTAACTGAAGAAAACAAAATCTGTGGAGAAAAAAAAGTGCAGGATTTCTCTACTTATTCACAACATAGAGAACAAAGTGCTTAAAGTCTACGTATAGAACGTAAATGGAGCATCTCTTGGCGTAGCTAATTATCCCGCTTTTTTCAGGCAGGTAACTCCCGTTCAAGTTTCCCTCATTCATTTGCGCAGCGCCGCCACAAGGAGAAACTGGCAGAGACTGTTTACTTTAGAGCGCCTGCATTCATTCATTAAAATGTTGATATTTGCCCTGATATATCGATTATTGTACTGCATGAGGAAGGACGACGGTACATCACCAAATCAATATTTTGACCCACGCCTACTGTACACACACGCTAAAAATGCAAAGCAGCTCTTAGCGGAACACAATAAGGAGAACCCTGCCCTAATAGTAACAACCTGAAAGGGAGAATATTGCCAGCTAGTGAAGGCACACACACGTTATTCAATAAATCTATTCACCACTGTGTTCATATACTGGGATACTGAAGGTCCAATTAAACATACTGAGCATCTACATTCAGCATTGTCACATGCAATTAAGAAGACGATGAGTGAAAAAGTTTTGCTGTGAATGACAGATCAGTAACCAGCCTCTCCATCAGCTTTATGTGATGTCAGGATGTAATCTGTCAGTTAACATGTTTCACTGGCATTAGGACTCTAATAATTATATCCACGTAATAAACGTGGATATAATTAATACAGCTTTCAGTTTAGTGTTTTCCATTATAGTAGTAATACAAATCCCAACTAATAAAAAACATGGGATAATAGTCACTAATCAGTAAATTAGATTACTGTAAAACATAGCTTTTAGATTGATATCAAATAATAGCGGGATTAATCATTTAAGGTACAGGCCAAACCACATCAGTAGTCAATGAAGTCCCACACAAACAAGAGTGTGGAGATTGTGGGAAGTGACGCATCAGAAGGAGCCTGCTACACTCTGACAGCTCCTGATTGCCTGTTGTGGGACCGGACAAAAGCAGAGGCTACAAGCAGGCAAAAGGGCCGCGATGGATAGAGAGCGACACATGACAGGACAGGGTCAGTTGCCATGGAAATGAAAATCAAGATTTCGTTCTCAGTGCATTACTTTCAATTCCATGGCTGTGCCTTCATTGGCAAGTTATTACACTGTGTGTGTGTGTGTGAGAGAGTGTGAGTGTGTGTGTGAGAGAGAGAGAGAGAGAGAGAGAGAGAGAGACAAATTATGTTCGGTAATTAAAGTGTATAAATGTTTAGCATAAATGATTCATAAATAAAGGTTACTGAATGAAAATGTCTCAGTGCAATCATCTCATCTCCATACAGATGAGAACTGTCAATAGTCATTACAGAAATCCCCACCCACACAGCAAAAGTCATTTGTCAGGTGGTGTCACTGCAAACCATGGTTCACAGATCTAATTGTTTTTCTACAAACCAATAAGTAACAGAAAATAAATGATGATTTTCTGTGGCAATCCTCAGATTCAGTCTCTTTGACTGACAAGTCAAAACAATGACTGCCACAATGTTTGTCATCAGACATGAAAACATCAAGCCATCATGACTATATATCTAAAAGTGACTGCATTCACACTGAAGGTCTAAATTCTGATATGTTTACATTGTCTGACAAAAGTGACCCATATTTGGAATCTGAGTTTACACTGGTTAACACCTGGGAGAAATCCTTGGTTACTGACCTGAATGAAGGATAGAAGGCTGAAACAGAAGTGAAAGTGGTGTTATTATGAAATGTAGAGAACCTCGCCTGACAGGCTTAAGAGGCATGAACCTTGACATGAGGCCACTGGGTTGAGTCCTCGTCCTCCATGGTTGAAAAAGTCATGTGATCATAGATTAGTGTTCACCATCTATGTGCTTTTCAGAAATGAGTCCCCATGCACCGCCGACCAAGCTTTAGTAGTTGCTGCCCCCAAAGCTGTGGACCAGCTTACCCACTCCACGTTCAGTCACACTTGAAGACTTGCTTGTTTTCTTTTGAGGCTCGTTAAGCCATACATCTGAGCCTGCATTTTATCATACTGTAAAGCACCTTGGTACAACTCTGGTTGGTTTTTATGTGCTATATAAATAAAGTTGACCTTGACCTTGACCCGACCATGCAGTGTAAATGCAGCCTTGATGGAAGGATTATTAGATTATTAGACTAGTGGCTGATTGATTTCCTTTTAACCATTTAATATAGGTTTGCACAACTATTGCTTGTGCCATGTCGCTGTGATGCCTTACAGAGGCCGTGAATGCTGAAAGAGCAACCGAGCCCCAAAACCACTTGTGTGTATGGGTATCTAGTAAGGTTATTTGTTGATCCAGGTACACATCTTCACACAGTTTAGTTGAAATTATACATATTGTGATAAAAACAGCTTTCCTTCTGTCCCTCTTTTTATTTTGTTTTTCTCAAACACTGGAGCTGTTGCTCCATCTCCTTTCTCTCTCCACCACGTGAAGCGTAGTGTGAGCAGCACCTCGTCAAATACCTACAACACCAAGTCAGATTTTACTACGAGACCACGCCCCCTGCTCCACTCTCTCCTTCCCTCCCTCCCTGATCCTTGGCCCGAGAATGAGCATAAACACATTCAAACACATGATCCACATGTCTCTCCTGCCTCACACATTCACAGTGAGACCTCCAGGTAAGCTACTGCCCCACAGAAGCAAAAGGGAATTGGCTGCTTTTCATTGCAGGTAATAGTTGTAGTTGAAACAATACTGATTGCATTAGGGCCCTTAATCATGTTAAGGTGTCCTTTTTTATCACTGGGAATTTAGTTCATTCTTCTCCAATTTTGAGGCTAACATTCTGCAGAGGTCGTTGCCATGGGAGACCGGGGCTGCTCCCATTACCAGAGCACAGACAAATGTGTTGGTATTACTACAACCATACATCCCTTCACTCTTTCCCTCTCACCTCCCCCTCCTATAACCCACTCCTTTATCAGTAAGGAAAGGAGGAGGTGAGATGGGATGCAGAGAGAAGCTCAGCAGAGGAGCTTCCAATGTCAGAGGAGTCACCTGTGGGATTATGAAGGACATGTCCATCAAATCCAGTGCAGGTGTCAAAAAGTGGAGCTGGCCCGGCCTTGTCCTCGCGTCTTTCATCAACTACTTGTTTCATTAAGACCCAAACAACACCACTCTCCACTGGAATGAAGGGCCCCCTCCACCATCCTCCACCTTCCTCCACTAACTCTCCATCAGCCCATTCAGATAAAGGAACCAAACACACCCCGTCCTGCTGTTGATGGAAACATAGATATGAGGTGAAGGCAAAACCTCTCCCTCCCTCCCTCCCTCCCTCCCTCCCTGCATTACTTGCAGAGTTGCATTCAATCAGTCTCCAAACATTCCTATCACCCCCACTCCTCCTCTCCATCTCCCCACCACACATTTCAGTGGGAGCTCTATTGTCTGCTGGAGAGGGGCATGCTGCTGCTGGTTCTTATCTGGGGCTGTTGGCGGCATCTGTAGATGCTATCATCAGCCCTGTTGCTCTGTTTAAGCTCCAGCCCTGCAAGAGCAGCTACCAGGGAAATGAGATGGATGGAGGAACAGGACAATAAGAAAATTCAGCCTCATACTCGGCAGAAATGATGGGAGTAAAGGAGTGAGAATGGAAGAAAAACTAGGACCTTAGCAGGGTATGAAAGTGTTAAAATAGCTGCTTGAATTTAGTTTTCAAAAATGTCTGACCTGTATTTTTTCATCCTAACATAACAAACGAACGAGCACAGCATTTTTCACATCACTCTCCTCTTCTCCATTGATCTGTGAGAACTACATGCAAATGTGTCAAACAGAACTCGCAAGCAGAGATTCTCCTTCAATATCTTTCAACCGGTGTGTGGGCGTCTGCTTCAAATTACACTGCAACGATGCTGAGGTAGAACAAAAACATTTCTCTGCACAAGTGGCTTCACAAGTGATCTGAGTTGAAAGAAGATGCACATTTGGCCATCACCTCTCAGCGATGGTGTTTATCTGCTTTATCTGTACCTGCTATTATTACCTCTGCCAGGTGGAGGCTATGTTCTTTAAAAAGTTCCAATTAAAATTAAAAAGTTTTCTCCAATTTCTCATGAAATAATGTTTGAAATAAAATAAATGAAGGTGAGACATTTTTTCATTGTAGTAACATTATCCACATCGTGCACAATCATTATTCAAGATCTGTGATCCTTTGTATTAACAGGGAAATAATAATGGCAATGATTGACTTCAAAAGTAATCTGTGGGCATGTTCATGACTGATTACAACATAAAGAAGCTCCTCAATCTATAATGTGAACAATTAATGTAGAATATGATGTTTTGAGTGTAACTAAATGTGACTGGCTGAGCTATATTAAATACAAAAAAGAAATGTGTTCACCTTTAGATTTTTAGTTAGATAATTATATGTTTACACCCTTGATTTAATTACCAGTGAAAAGCAGCTGATTGTTTATCCCAGCCAAGAGCTAAAAAGTCAATTCAGTGCTCAGATTTCTCTCTCTCTCTCTCTCTCTCTCTCTCTCCAGCTCCTTAACATTTATGTGAGCATCATTCTGAAATGCTCCACTGAGCCTAAAAAAAAAGCAGAACCCTTTCAATTTCAGCAAGCGATCTGACAGGAGACAGCCCGTCTCTCTGTGTAAACATGAAGAACAGTTTCAAAGTTCATTAGCCATGTTCAAGTCGGTTAAGATGCAGATGCCATGTACAAGGCAGACCAAACAAACCTCAAGCGAACACAGACAGTAGATGCTGTCAAAATATAGCGTACGTGATGAAGAGATCACATGGCAAATTAACGCTCTTTTTAGGAAAACAAAGCAGAATTGATAGAATTATCATATCAGGAATAGTGAGTAAGGCAATCTAATCAATCACTCAGGAATAATGGAAAAGGACACAGCAGATCTCCTGCACACCTGGTTGGTCTGACAGTGTGGCACCGGCAATTACTCCAATCCATCTGCACGGTTCTGCTTTCAAACAGAGCAGATGTTGTGATGAAAGCATCCTAACAAAATCAAACAAGCCTAATTGTATATGTGAGGGCATTTGTGTGCCTGTCGTCCAACACGGGGGGGGAAAAAACAACAGCGATGTTACATGACGCTTGTCCATGTTCGTTAATTCAAACCGGGTGTTACTTGGGTGCACAATCCTCTTGCCTGAAGAAAGATTTAAAACACACATTCTATCCACATCCGCTTTGTTTTTGGCTGTAACAAGAATTGAGAACTCCAATAAGTGTGAAGATGCAGGGCTGATGTGCGAGGCAGCTGAAAGTTGAGGAATAAAAGCCGTGCCTGCTGTTAAAGCCATGTTTTCTAAACAATAGGGGTGATACTCATCACTGACCTTGGAACACGTGTTATTATTGTACAGACTACACACAATGACACACACACACACACACAGCATCTCTCAGATACAGCAGGACGCAGTCAAATGAACATAAGGCAATTCCATCATAGCACACATCAACAGTAACAGCAGGGAGCGTCTACACACGTTATTTATTTCATCATCAATCCAGTCTATTAGACTAAGTTCAACGAGTCACATGAAATCAGGCATGTGCATGCTCACGCTCACACATTCACACAGTCCTGAATTTGACACCTGCACAGCTTGCCTCCACCGGTCAAAAAGCGGTGAGGTGCTGCACGGTGTGGAGAGAAGAGGAAGCCAGAACATCATCCCCAGGGCCGTCACACGCAGAGTTCAGGGCAGTCGAGCAGATTAAGGAGGCTCGGCACTAAGTATGAGTTCAAGAACACATTATCGCACACTCCACTTTCACACTTTGTTCTCGCTCACACAAATATTGCCTGCATCACACATGCCGTGCCACTCCGCATAAAGGCAGTCTGTGTTCAAGCAGGCCTGAACAAGCCCCAACAGTTCACCAGCCAGCCTTCATTCCAGACTGAAGCTCACGCACAGTGGTGCCCCATTTGTTTTTTTTTTACAGCAGCTTTTTTTTCATCTTTGTGAGGCATAGCAACCCTTGGCAAGCAACACCCAGTCCATCCTGCATCCTCAAAACCCCTCTACTCACTTTAACTCCCAGTTACACTGAGTGAGGAATGCAGACTGTCTTTGGCTAAAAGGAACTAAATAAATGCTTCCCATTAAGGCTTTTCAAGCTAAATGTGGACGTTCCAGGGATAATACTTAAGAAATAGTATTAATGAACCTACCATAATTAAGGCAACTGGCACAAAAAGACACTTTTTCTTTTTCCAGTTTTTCTCACCTGCATAAAAAAGCTTTGTGAAGAAAGTGAAATCATTCAGTCAGGTGGAAGAGGGAGCGTGCAGTAGGAGTCTGGAGAATGCTTTTCAAGGTGTTTGCTCCCAACACCTTGAGCTTATCCCATTCAGCGCAGACTGACCTCTCAGCTCTTATCATATTACCATCAGTGCTCATGGAAACCTACTCAGGTGGTGCAAACATGTCAACTCATATTTACTGAGATTTTTGAAGCACAGGACAGTGGGATGCCCATCGACCGAGCACTTTGCACATTTCTCCATTTGACTTTAGCTGCATCCACGGTGGGGAGCTGCAGATTATGTATATATGACACAATGTCACGGTTGCACCATATTTCTGCATTCTCAGCACACACCAAGCAGGTAAGGTAAGATATGAAATTCAAACATATTTTATTTATAGATTGAGTGGCAAATAGAAACGCTTCTCAGTCACCTTGGAATCCCATACAGTATCATGAAAATCACCACCTTTAGAAAATAAAAACGTCATATATTAAACATATGGTATTTTTTGATGACGGCGCTTCAGTTAAAAACAGGAGGTCATGAGACGATTGATATTTCCCTGCGAGTAACTTCAGCAAAAGGTGTCAAGTAGCCTTGAATATCAACACTCAAGTCGAGGTGGAGCGCATCAATTTGGAATAAAAACTTTTTCCACTTTTTCTGCCCACCCCTCTCTGATGAATGCAAAGGTGCTTTTGAAAAGATATCCCTCAGGCATGTGGAGCCATTAAAAAAAAAACACCTCTCTTTCAACTCTCTTTCAAGGTTCAAAAGCCATATGAAGCCCAATTTTGCTTTGAAACACGGTGGCGTTTTAATATGAAAACTGTGTCACATAGACAAGTATTGGGAGATGAAAGGGTGATGTGGATAAGCACACTGGTCCATAACAGGCTACTTTTCTCTATCTGTAGAACCACAAGGAAAGAGACAAGGACAGTGAATTTCAATGAGGGAAGGCATGATAAACAAAATGCTCTCCAGATCACTTTCTTTTTCATGCTGATTGAAAGGAACTGGACAAGCGATAACAGGGTACTGGATTTTTTTTTTTATTATTACTATTATACGTGACTGACTTGCCATGTGCATCTCATGCACCACAAAAGAACATATATATAGTACAGTCAACCTTATTTCCTCAGAACAGGTAAATGCACTGGTTCATGGAACAGAAAAGTGGAGTTTTTCCAGTTAACATGATAAGGCTCAACATTTTCAACGACAGTAAAGTACCAGACCTGACAAAACTACACTGGCAAATACAAGTGTAAAAAAAAAAAAAAAAATGCAGCCTGTTTCCTTTTAGCAAATGTTGGCATTTCACAATGAAACAGTGCATACACACCCACCCAAAATTAAATAAATCTGAAGTTCAGTATAGAGTCAGGTCATTTGTTTAAGATCTGCACGCTGCAATGAAAACTACTCTCCTTCAAGTCATCTGTTGCAGCCTTATGTTCTTCTTCTTTAATACACAGCTTCTCATTCAGTGAATGTTACATTCCAGTTCCCTGCCAAATCACAAATAGACGAGCATTGTTACCATAAAATTGTGCACTCAACTGTGAATAACAAGAATCCACGGTCTGTGCCGAGGAAAGTTTGGCCGAGTAGCATAAATAATGGCTTGATTTGAATGTCTTATTTTGCAGATGATACATGTTGACCGCGCCTTGTTTTGACTTAATAGATTAGAAATGTGTCACCGTACAGGCTTTCTCTTCATGTCCTGACTGTTAATTTCACTTGAGTGTTGTGAATAATATTTTTGTATTTAACATAATAGCTTTAGTAATAACTTTAGTGACGTGACACCAGAGTGTGCAACGTGGTTGGAACAAGTGTCTTTCTGCATGTAGCTTGCAGGTTCTCCCCGTGTGTGCATGGGTTTTCTTCTACTGGTTTTTAACGGTTAGAAGATCCCAAAATCATGATGCTCAGATACAAGAGGGTTGAAATGAGGTTAAATGGAGGCTTTACATTGACCATATGTGTGCATGTGGTCCTCGAAGGATACATGTTTACGGAAAATGCACGAGTCACGCTGGTAATAACAATCTCACTGATGACATGATTTTAACCTTTAGCTCTGAATATAAAAGTGTGAACATTTATGGGGAATCTCTGAGGTTTAGTGGAAAAGGCCTTGAGCAGTTTAGAATCCTGACTCATGTGCAGATGTCTTGTACGTATTGGGGGACTGCACCGTGTACCAGCTGTGAGTATGAAGTTCAGGGGGCAGGAGAGCAGAGGTGAAGCTAAGGGGAGCAGCGGGCTTGAAAACACGGGGGAGACGAGCAAGTTAGGGAAATCATTATTCACAAAGAGTTTATCTTCATCTGCTGAGTGTGGCAGTCAATTATCACTCTCATTAGAACCCAGTAATTGTGTGAGCCGAAGCATATAGAGCAAGAAACAGCCTGGCAATGGACCAAGTTCAAATGGACAGAGTTTACATTTGTAATACAAAATGCGGCTTCATTTTGGTGAAGGAAATATGTTGTGGTGTTTGAGCTATATTTAAACAGCCTGAGCAGTGGCACATTATTTGGCACAGACTCACACAGTGGAGATATCCATGCACATTAAAGCCTCATTTAAATGAGGAAATAGTCCATATTTCTTTGTATTTACTCAATAAGAAATGTAATGATAAAGCTGTTTTCGTGGCACATGTTGGCTGTGAATGGGTCCACGTAGGTAATGTTACATTACATTACATTTAGCAGACGCTTTTATCCAAAGCGACTTACAATGGAATTGAGTACAATCAGCGAGGGGTGGAATCGAACTTGCGATCATTGCAACCATGATGTTTTTCGCACATAGGGTACCGGTCTTAACCACTGAGCCGCTCCGCCTGTTACAGGCTGATGACTGTACATATCTGGGCCTCTAGCATTCAATCATTAGTGCCAATAAACGGATAATAGAACAATACTATCGTTGCATGTAGGGCTGGGCGATAAAACAATAACGATATCTCTCAATAGCACTTTTCCTCAAAACAACATACACTTGCACCTGACTGTAATGATGGAGGGCCATAAATAAGCTTTGACTAGTTATCAGAGTAGTGGACCAAGAGTAAAAAGAAGAAGAAAATCAATATGATTCTCAACTCAAAAGAAGTTTCATTAAAAACCATTGCCTCCGGTTCAAATAAGTCAGTCTACTGTAAAATGTCCAGTCAAAAGTCTTAAGTGTTCATTATCCCGGTAAGGAAGTCATATTCAAGGTTCTGCAATTGATCTGTTCTTCTGGGTGCAGCCTAATAACATGACCCATGAACTTGTTCAATGAGAAGAGGTGAGATTCCCTCTCTGGTGAAAGAAGCAATCAAAGTGGCTCACCATCTCCCCTGTCAGGGAGAGAATCCAGTGTCCACAATCCAAGGAATCAGAAACACAGAAAACCCAAACCAACAGGCTCCTGGTCGCCTGCGACACTTTTTAATCACTTTCAACCAACTTTTGTGGAGATTTACTTTTACATTTCTAACTCGCTCACCTGTGTTTATTGCTCTGCTCCAGTGTGTGTGTGAAACATAACAGGATGATAAATCCTATAAACTTCAATTAAGCATAGTTTGGTAAACCACAAGTAGCAGGGAACTAAATGAGTTCTATCAGATAACCCAAACAGCCAATGACAATGAGCGAAAAGGATTAAATGCTCATATCACACACACAATATCGCCTACGTCATTACCAAAGACATGGTGCAATTACGCACGGTCGGAAATAACAGATTTAAGTGGCTGATAAAAGTAATTGACCCTCGTTACCAACTCCCTGGCCATGAACATTCCTCTCAGACAATTCTTCCCCTGCTAAATACAGACTGCAGAGGGAGAACCGAAAAAGAGCTGTGAAGTGAGGTTTCTGCTGGTTTTGTTTGCCAGAAAAAGACACAGCATGAAGGTAGTTCCTGATATTTAACTTTATTTAGAACGGATCAAAGTTAATCATTAAAAAATATTATTTTTATTTTGTTTTCTTGTAAAACTTGAAGCTTTAAACCCTGAAGCTTTAAACTCAGGAGCAAGGCAGCATCATCATTATCATTAAGATTTTAGTTAATACATACCGTTTTATTCATTTAAATAAATGAATAAACAATATTTAAACCTCATCCTATCTTTACATTTCACTTCAGAGTAAAGGGGAAACTTGATATATATCTCAAAATAACATCATATAAAAAAGTATATCATGATAAGATTTTTTTTCCATATCGTCCAGCCCTATTTGCATAAAAGCTGACATTAGTCATAGACACGAGCTGAAAACCTCTTTCATATCCTCAACATCGTCACCTGCTCAGTTTGAGAAATATTAGCCTCGCCTTTGTCGAAAAATCACATGTAACAGTAGATACAGTAGAGGAATTCTCCTAACGAACACACAAAGACAATTATACCTGTGAGTTTTCATTCCCACACACACACAAGGCACTGAGGAGTCTGGAGAGCAGAGATAGGGTTGTCTCCGTCAGCCTCTCCACCTACCCAGAGGACCTAATCAGTCAGTGAATACACATAAAATGGAGACTGTCATCCACCTCCAGCCCAACAGACTCCCCATCGACAATTTTCTCCCGCTGTCTCCAGAGAGGGGAAATATTTCCCTACAGCTCCATCCTCAACCAAGATTTCCCACATCATATTTTCTCCGCCGCTGCGCTCCTGAGTTTGCGTCTCACCTTTACAGCCTCATCTTTGCAGCTGCAGCAGTTCAAACGCTTCTTTTTTCCCTCCTTTCTTTCTAACATTTGAGTTATTTTCCTATTTCACCTGGTGCTCCAAGGTTAGTTGAATGTTTTCAGATTTTTCAGCCCAGCGTATAATTAATGCGCTCGTGTGTGAGGTGGCAACAGTGACTCCTCTTCGCTTTAGCTCCTGTCACTGCTCATCCGTCACTTCCATCCCTTTACATTAACCGCAAACAGGTGATGATCACTGTACTGGGATACCACTGTGACTCTGACCGTGCTGACACTGTGAGAAGCGTTCGCCCATTCCACTGACCCATGCACTCAGGAGCAAGGCAGCATCGTGATCATGGGGGAAGCCATAAACTGGAAATGGTTGCATTTGTGTGTGCTTTGATGAGGCAATAATTGGGGAAAGGGGAAGATTGCATTTGTAAAAAAAACCTGTATGTTTAGAACTAGAGCTGCAGCTAACGATTATTTTCATAATCGATTAATCTGTCGCTTATTTTCTCGATTAATCGGTTGGTCCATAAAATATCAGAAAACCTTGAAAAAAATGTTGATCGGCATTTGTCAAACCTGGAAATGATGATGTTCTCAAATGTCTTGTTTTGTCCACAAACCAAAATGATTGACTTTTAATGATTTCTTTGTTATCAAAGAAATGAAGAAAATAGTGACATTTAAGAAGCTTAAACAATTGGAAATCTTGTTTTAATCATGAAAAAAGCTGATGAATCAATTATCAAAATAGTTGTCGATTAATTTAGTAATCGATTCATAATCGATTAATCGTTGCAGCATTTGGAACAAGTAGAATTGTGACTTTTTTTGTACTGGAAAAACAACAAAATAAATTAATAAAAATAACAAAAAATAAATAAAAATGATCACTGATTTGCATGTGGCTTTGAATTGCTAGAATAGCAGTAGTATTTTTTATTTAACAATTACGCTAACCGGCTCTTGCTATGCAGAATAAACTGAGCACGACAATGATCAAATGTAGTTTTCAAACTGATATCCCTTGCAGCCCTTGCGGCACAGGCCGCGGGTGGCGAGTATTTTGTTTTCTATTTAATATATATTTAATTCCTCACAGGGATTTGTGTGTTTACACAACTAGTGCTGTCCTCTTCGAAGCTCGGGGCAGCGAGAGCAGTGCATTCTGGGAGTTGCTGTCATTCATCTACATGAGCCAAAATGACATTTTTCTGCCTTTCTCGGCCAAGAAGGCACTCGCTTCAAATATGAATTCACATTTCTACTACATAGATGACCCAGTTTTAATAGACCTTCATCTTTCCAACGGTGAAATGTTCCTTTAAGCTGGCAAACGATAAAAATGTATACTGCAGCAAACAGTCAAACCTCTATCTCCTGCGTTTGTTGTCAAACAATTGGGAGTATACTGAGGTCATGTTCACACAGCTGAGAGGTGGAACCAGCCTGTATAAAAAGGAAACCCTATAGGTTATGGCATGGTTTATGACCTGTACTTCAGCCAGCCATAACAGACTGTCTGCTTCAGTTTGGCGAGCCGTCGTGTCATCCGTCTTATATAGAGTCGATAAGTGAGACCAGATATCTAAGGTTGCTGCAGCTGTTCCACTACAAATACCTGGAGGTGAATGTCATGATAGCAACTTTTGTCGAGTGTGTAAAATGTCAGTTTATTGTAGATGTCAAGCGAAATTAGTCAGCTTGGAGTGAACTTAGTCAACACCCACACGCTCCCATAAAACGATTAAATGTTTAGGAGGAAAACAATGACATGGTTGATGTGTTTCTTGTTGGGAGTTTCTTTGAGAACAAGAGAGGTGTTTTTGTCATTTTTGAGATTTATTACTGTTTGTTTGCCATTTTTGGTGCTTTATTAGCTTCAGTGCAGCCACTGTGGACGTGCAAAATGGGCGTGTGTGTTTGTGGGTATGTTGGAGCGGTGGAGAGGTGGAGGGATAATAAAGAGAAAAGGGGAGTATAAAGAGGTTGTAAAGCAGGCAAAAACAGAAAGGACCAGAGGTTGATTACACGAGAGAAAGAACAGAGTGAGCAAGACAAAGGAGAAAGAGTGAGGAATGAAATAAAGACAGTGTGAATGGATGAATGGATGACTGGATGGATAAAAGTGAGAGATCAGCCACATGTATTGAAGTGAAAAGTCGAGTGCGAGTGCATATGTTTTTTTTAATCACTCTTGAAGGAGTGACAGGTTGTTACATGGCAACAAATGTGAGAATATGATGTGTCTTTTTTTAAAAAACATTTGCACAGACACCATCTGTGTCTGAGTGTGAGAATGCAAATGAGAGAAGTGATCATCAGCACAAGTCAGGTTAAAGCAAAAACATGATGAGAACTGACCTTGTTTTGAGATGGAGGATTAACATGAGGCGCTAACAAAAGCATTGTTCTGTTTTTACATTCAGATGTTCAACTTTTGCTTCATTTGACTTAATTACTTGGATTATTTTGTCAGAAAAGGAGACATTTATGATGTGGAGGTTACCGGGGCATCTATATACAGTATGTACTGTATATATGTAGCACACTGAGATATCAGGATACACAGCATGCAAGTAACTGTTCTATGAATATATATATGTGACACAAAATCACCTTTAAAATAACACCGTACGTTTTTTTTTTCCCCTTTAATTAATATCAAGCAATAACATTTAATACACCTGCGTGGAGTGAAATATACGCAGATAGCACAGATGACATTTAGAGAGCAAAACAAATTACACAGGCTGCTCGCAGTGTATTTGTGAGTTTGTTAAGACACCTATTAGCGCTGCAAGTCAGCAATAAAGGACTAAAGAGTAACTGCTTGGGCTTGAATGAAAACATTTCTCTGTAATCATCAGATAATATTCATTTTACCTACTGGACTGTGACTTGTAGCTGTATGATGCATATGAGGCGACATACTGTGAGAACGCGGCATTTACTCATCATTCTTATTTGCTTAGAGGAATGTCCGATTAGTGAAAGTGGATGTGCAGCCATGCATAGAGATGCCAGAGCCACATTGAGAGCCAGTGAAGAAGCGTTTAGAGAAAACGCTGCAAACCATAGAGACCCCGGTGCACGTGGACCATTAGAGCATTTAATCCCAACAGAATGCCTGGTCTCATTTTCAATGACGTCCATTTTACGTCGTCAAAACACTGCATTTCAGAATATGAAAAAGGTACCCACTGAATTCATTTACTGTGTGTCCAACAAATGGTGCATTTCCACCGGCTCTACTCGCCTCACCACGCCACGGTTTAAGTAACGTTTCCACTAGCATAGTACCTGGTACCAATAAAATAGTACCTGGTACCAGGTACTATTACTAGGAGGCTGTATTCTGGAGACATGCGGACAGAAATCAAGCCGAACAGTGCCGAATTGTAGATAAGTTAAAACTACTTAACAATCCTCAAAACGTGGGTTAAACTCCACTAATATCCGCTTATAAAAGTCCCAGCAGTTTCACTCAGCCATGTAGCGATGACTCCGCCCACGTTAAGTAGGTACTTTTTTTGTAGAGATGCAACCTAATCGTGTCATGCTGTGCCGAGGCGAGTAGAGCCGGTGGAAATACACCAAAAGTGTCTGCTCCAATACCAGAGACAGACTTCCAATGCAAGAGTGACACAATCACTTTTCAAAAAAACTTGAAAAAAAGGATTAAAGGATCTGCCAGTGTGCCTAAATCCTTCAAAGGTTGTCAATATCAAAAGGTGAAGACACTCAAATGAGGCAACACTCGTGACACATGAACAGTGTTGGTGTTTCAATTTATAATTTAGACAAGTGCAAGGAGGAAGAAAGTAGATTTCAATCAAACATGATATCAAAGCAAAGTGATACGCTGGTTATCTTTATATAAGATGGTACTGCAGCTAAGAAGGAAACAAAAAGAAACACAAGACGAGCAGAGAAGGGCACAAATCGATGAAAAACCACAACAAAAAGTCAACATGTTTAAGCGGTGAGGAATCTCATCATCATATAAAGAGGTCAGATAGGTAATAAAAGAAAGACACTGGAAGATGGTAGGGGAGAAAGGCAGGAAAGGGCAAAATTAATTCGCCATTTTCTCATTTGGAGGCTTCCCAGGTAAGTAAAAATTCACCTCAAGCAATTCTTGAAGAGAGGTGAGCTCAAAGTGCGCTGACGGGTGGGAGCGCAGCAGACAGTTAAGATGGGATTTCTCATTTCTCGCGGCTCGCTCCGTGTCCTGGCTATCACTGCTGTGTACCGCTCGCTTGCCGCCTTATCATTTTTCTCCCCCTCCTTTTCTCTTGAAGAGACACGAACTGAATACATAAGATTGGACCAACAAGGCCGCCACCCCCCCCACCTACCTCCTCCCTTCCTTCGTCCCTCCCTCCCACCTCTCTTTTTTCTTAGTCTGCTTGTGTTTCCGCCGTATCTGACTGCGCACACACACTCACACACACACACAGGCTACAAGAGACTGAGTGACAAAGCAAGAGCGAAGAACAAACACAAGGCAGAGAGATGTCGGCATGTGCACATAAAGGTAACTTCAAAGCAGGTCCATTTGGAAAACATTTGTCAAAAACAAGCAGAATATGTGACTGTGAAAATAAATGTAGAAAATTACAGAGCATAAAGACGCTACATTCATCTCATTATACTGAAAGTAATTAGAGTTGAAAGAATTTATCTTGAGAAATGAAACTTCGGTTTTTAAATAGATTTTTAAATCACAAATGTGCATCACAAGTGGTCTCTTAAAATGATTTATTTTGTCTGTTTGAGGGTAAATAAACCATATGGTTGACAGCTGAGCGCTTACAAGCGGCGTGTGTTTGTGTTAATAAGAGAAATGTGACATATTCAATGGCGGCGCTTTTGTTTCTTCAAACATTTGCATTAACGTACCGTCAGTAAGACGCGGTGGAGCAGACATATGACACTACTTTCCAGGCTCGTCTTCAGGACACGGTGTTGCAATATAAGACCAAAAAGAACGCGCCGGTGTTTTCATGAGAAAGTTGAACAGAGCAGAAACTTGGTGAGTCACCGAGGTGAAGCTGAGGCGTGAACTGTGCTGGCTTTTTATGTTGATGGTGGAGATGTGTGGAAATGGAGGTGGAGGTGTTTCCTTGAGAAGAATGAGCCGCACGCCTCATAGCGATCAATCCTCAATATTACCTCGGTATTTGTCAGATAAGCTCCCTGCCACACAAGCCACCCGTGACTCATTCCATCATTTCATCTGCGAGGTCACGCCTACCCCCATCCCTGCCTGCACCAGCGTTCCTGGGTCTGATGGCAGCCTAATGGCCTGCTTTCTCTACACTGCAATTAACCTTTTTATTGGCCACCTGCCAGCCAGCTGGAGACACATCAGTGTGTGTGTGTGTGTGTGTGTGTGTGTGTGTGTGTGTGTGTGTGTGTGTGTGTGTGTGTGTGTGTGTGTGTGTAGCTTATTGTGTGTGTGTGTTAAGCAAAACCATGTGTGCGAGTGTGTTTGTGTCTTGCAATAGCTTATTGTATTCAATATCTTTGTGGGCATGTATTTGTCACACTGTTAAGCGTTTACGTCTGTGAATTTCCACATGAAAAGAGTGCATGTGTGCGAGTGTGTTTGTGTCTTTAATAGCCGACAGGTTCCACCTGCTCACTCTTCAAGCAGAAATTGATTTAATCTAACACCCCATCATGTTTGACCCAGGTAGATCCCACGGGCTGTGACAGCAAATCACATCATGGCAGAGGAACTAAACAAGTCCCCTCTGCATTATATGTCAGTGCAGCTGTAGTGACAGGTATTGATAAAGTGCTGGGACACATTGTCTGCTGCCCCGCTATTGTTGAAATGAGTTGAAGATTTGCAGGCATGCCAGCATTTACTTGGTTTTTGCCCCACGGACCAGTTTCATGTAATATTTTCACGGATCAGTATAGAAACAAGTAAAAACAAAGTGTGTAAAAATACAACTCACCCTCCTGCCCTGAGCTGAGCTTGTTTCATGAGGCGTCTTAGACTCATGTGCTAACCTGGTGCCACATATTATGTGCATGAGAATCAGCTGTAGCGATAAACCCGTATTTTAAGTAGGAATCCTGATATTGTCTATTAAATACAGCTTTCTTTTTCTTGGAAGTCAAAGACTATTCTTCCGTCGCCTCATTGGGCCTTTTTGCCTTTCCAAAGAAGCGCTCCAAAGACATTTGTCTTTTACTAATTTTTGCTAGCTTGAAAGCTAAAATCAAAAGATCTTTCAGACTCTAATAATCAATAAAATATTCTTTTTATTCAGTCTTTCTGTGGTGGGCCCGTTACCAAATGGCCCAGTGGTTGGGGACCTCTAGTTTAACACATACATTATTAGTGTATTTCTATAAACTCAAGTGAATAGCATGAATGAGTTGCCAAAAGACAGATGAAGGACGAGCTACGACCACGACACTTACTAAGCCACACACTAATCAGCTACAACCACGTCAAGACTAAATACATTTGTGTAAACATTGAAAATTTACAGCAGGTCTAAGAAGGAAACAAGGGATAATGTTGCAAAAAAATCCAAAAACAGAGCTTTAAATGATTCAATTTTAACTGACACTGATTAACAAATGTATTAGACCACCACCCAATGTAAGGTTTATGCCACAGCTGCCCTGCATTAACAGCAGTGCTTATCATGATGTTTCTGTAATGGTTAATACACCAGTATGTAGAAGCTCTTTAACCAAAATTATACTTTTTAAGCTGAAATATAATTATTGTTGTCCATGAATTTTCAAAATTGCTGTTTTACAGTAAAATAGAAAAAAAATAGTAAAGCACATGATTATTTCTTGATTAAGATGTCAAATTATAGTTATTTACTCACATTCCTGAACAGAAAAATTACTTTTAATGGTTGAATGTTATGCTTGATTAATTTCTGTCTTCTCAGAGAAGAAGCCCAGTGAGCCGGCTCAAATTTGGGTATAAAAAGGTGAGTTCAGTTTGTTATTTGCCAAATAAATAACAATAACAGTTTTTGAAAGATTCCGAAAATATGTTAGCTTTCTCGTTTATATGACAGGAGGTCTAACTGTATATGTATGTTCCTTTTAAGTTTTTTGATTTGTTTCAAATTTCATTCATACAAATCATGTGATACACCATTTACACTGTGTGTACATTTAAAGTTCATTAGTGGTATTAGATTATTATGTGAACGTGCAGTTACACAGATGAACAATTTGACTGGTAAAACAAGGTGTGTATTCATTTATAATAACAATTATAACGTATTAATAATAATAAAAGCATATGAGTAGCGAGGGAATCCCAGCCAGACAGTACCGTCACACAGGTGCTCTGCAGAATCAGAGAGGCTGATACCGTACAATCCTATCGTCAACAAGAGGCCTCTCTCCGGCGACTTATGTCGACTGTGCAGAAAACAAACTCGTGAATGCATTCTGTGACTCTTCCAGCTGCAAATTGAATTTCAGGGCACAACTTGACTCAAAACACCATATAATTCTTCACTGCTTGCTGTGCCCAAACAGAACAAGGTCACATTGTAGCACTAGTAATTTAAAAAAAAAGGGGAAAAAAAAAAGCTGTAAGCCTTTTTCCAGAGGGTAACACATGTACACTCTGGTCAGAGTCAAGGCATATTTGGGGGAGAAAGTACAAACGCCTCAGCAACTCAAGGAGAAACAAGGATAGGTCACAATGTCTGGGTTTCAATCGTGTGTATTTGATTTGAATGTCTGTTCTCAAACAACTGATGCATTTTCAGTTTGTTCCAACACAATCAATTACTGTATAGTGGAGGGGAAAAAAAACACGGATTCTTGAGCGATTTGTGAATCGATTCACACACGTCCAAATTCTGATTATTTTAATGTTTAAATACAATAAACAGACATGCAGCACGCTGTCACCTGGACACTCAAGGATAGAAATGACATGTGATGCTTGGATGTCTGTTGCCACCATATCGTCCGTCACTATAAATGCGCACTTAATCACGGACGACTGGAGGCTAATGTTACCTGTGCTCCAAACAAGAGCAATGAATGAGAGCCACACGGGTGCTAATGATGCTGAGCTGTTAAACATATACTGAAGCACGTAAACGCATGATTCAGTTTACATTTTGACTTAAATACGTGAATTGTGATACTTTACAATGCAGTTGTCACTTTCCGGTTTACACATTTCATTTAGTTTAATGAATGATAATGGAGTTGAGTTAAACTCTTGTTTCTCATTACAAATGCGCTGTTAAAATAGCAGCATCAATAATCGTTTCATAATAGAATCGTACTACTGAAACATAAATACTGCTTCAGACACATATTGGTTTAGCACCAGTATCATAAAAGACCAAAAAATATCCAAACTTAATGCCAGTTAATTATCTTCTGGATTCTGAGCCAGATTCAATCACCTTTATTCTTTTGAACACGTTTGATTTGACTGCAACATTTGCAGCTCCTCGGGGTAATGATGCAGGGTGTCAGAGGTGGAAGCTTTTGTTTGTCACAAAGAGCACAGCCTCCGTCTGGTTAACATACTGTCGCTCTGCCTCACTGTCAGTCGCTGAGCTGAGAAGACGCAGAGAGGTGTGTCCCTCATTCACACTGCAGGAATATCAACTGTCTTCATACAAAGTGGCCTAAATGTGTCCTAAGTACGCACTTGATTAGTTGTCTGACTGTTCTGAGATGATACTGTTCAGATCACGGTGTTTGAAGTGTTATACTAATTCATTCTGAAAGGAACCACAGCCATTGGGAATCTCCCCAAACTCTGCAGGCCAACCCACGGTGTAACTTCAGTCAGTCACACAGCACTCAGCCAACTAGCAGTGTAACACGATCATAAAATTACTCACCCAAATTTGAGGACGTAGCACTGGGCCGTGGCCAGAGAACATCACTCAACAGGGAACAGCAACGGTATCATTGAAAGAAATCTTCTACTCGCTATCAGTATCTCCTCTCGTTTCCATAACGCTTCCATCTATGTCACGCTCTTTCTTAAAATAAATATCAAGTACACATTGTGATGTCACAAAGATTGAGAGAGAGGTTTTAAGTTCTTCTATGGATTGTTATCCGTCTAATCTATGCTAATTAGGCTGCGCAATATACATTTTACGAAGCACTTATTTCATGTTATGACCTCCTTTTACACACATATGCACATGTATATTCAATTATTGTGCCTCAATGGGCCCGCTAAAGGTTAAGAGCTGAGGAGAGCTAAACTGGGAGTTTGTTAAGGTCACTAGCAATTACACCAGTGTGCTTTCATTTATTAACACACACACACTGTACACACTGATGTGGTCCTTGTGTGAAGCCTCATTATGAAACACCAGTAAAAAACAAAACAGCTGTATATGTGTAGGATTGCATCATCTCTCACCAGCACCGTTTTAAAAGAATCACTTTGGCACCGGTACCTGAGAAACCCCAAACAATACCCAACGCTTACAATGACTGTATCAGCTATTATGAAAATGTGATCAATCTGGCCACGCTTACCTGCTACAGACAGGCGTGCCGTGCGGCTGGAAATGGATCCAAGGTTCTCGATTGTGGCAACGCACTGATAGGTGCCCTCATCGGGTTTATTGTGTTTCGAGTGGACCACGTGAGTGAAGACCAGTGTGCCATCGGGAAGTATGTGCCGTCTCTCATCTGAAATCAGGCGCATGAAGGTGCCGTCTTTCTTCCATTCCACGCGCGCAGGTGTGGCGGCGTCGCTGTGGGCCGAGCAATTCAGCAGCGCCGAGTTGCCCCGGATGGCCAGAGTATCCTGTGGCTCCACCGTGAACCAGAAGGGGATGAAGGGCTGCGCTGCTGAACCTAGACAATGGTGACAGGGTGGAAAGAGAGACAGAGACGTCAACAGGATGTTTGACACGGATACTAAAGTCGTTTTAGACGAGGGCCACTTAAGACATGAGCAGCAATCATGAACACATCAAATGAAAACCTTGTTTGTGTCAAAGACCTGTTCTACTTTGTGTTTACAGCAGTCAATGATGACATAGTATATGCACTTGTAAAGCCTACTTTGCAACAGCGGAATTTAACTCTGCATGTATATCTAAACGCTGGCAGCGGATCTTAAAATCTTAATGATGATCTGCTGAGATATAGTAACCTACATTAACGTTGAGACGTGTAACTGCTCAAGCAGACAAGTGGAAATTCATTTTTAAAAAGAAACAAGAAATCAAGGAAACTGTAAAGCACATTCTTTTTAAAAGTCATTCACAGAAACGAGCTGGTGGCTGAAGTGCGAGGACACTATAGGACTCCAAGCAGTCCAAACCCTCACTGAAATGTCCCCTGCGCAAAACGTCATTTTGTTTAATCTATCTTTTCAGTTACAGCGCCTCAGACTATCCCAGAGACTCCAAGAGGCTTTTCATTATGGAACCACAAGCCGCTGGAATTGGACGAGAGGAGCGGACATATTTAACCCAGTGTATCCTCCCTGGTAAGTTAATATCATGTCTTGCTTTATTATAAGCAGACAGGGCAGTGAAGGAGTGAAAACTATTGAACACCGTTACTGTTTATATGGTGACGTTGGGCTGACAGGGATAGTGCCAAAGCCAGAGTAAGTGCAATTGCCTCATATTTGTCCTCATCTATTATTCAAACCTTCCCACCCTAAAAGTCACACAGTGGCATTGTTTAGATAAATAACACACGTTATTAGTTCTGCGGGGATAGGGAGAGCTGGAAAAATAATTAAGGGGTGTGTAAAGGTATTTTAATAATGCAGCGAATGGAGTGAAATAAGTGGCTGGATGTTAAATGCAGTTTAAAATATGCCTGCTCTCTTAAGAAAATGGCACGTCTCCAGGGGAGAGCAAGAGCATAAAGAAAAGGAGAGCTAGGAAGACAGAAAACAGGAAAGGGAAGACAGGAAGATGCTATGACAAAAGGTTCGGCTATGTAACTACTGGGAGGTAATTTCTCTACCTTACGGCGCCAAGTCCCTAGTGTAAGATCCAAAGAGAGAAGCTTGGCCCATTACAGTGGCATTATGGCTACTTAGTACTTAGTTCTCTTGAAAGCACAAACAATTACAGCAAAACACAGCAAGTAATAACTAAACTGAATACATATTTTATACTTTTACATTAGTGAATTAATATTTTGCTTTGAAATAAGTTCTGTAATTGTCCCCATAATGATTCCCTGACAGACACTGCTATATTATAAAGAGTGGAAAAGTGTTGTCATTCAGTCTGAATGGTCACTGATGGAGAGATTTACAATCAAATAGACCAAAGCCATTGTGAGGAGTAGTAAAGAGAGGTTTAGGAGATTTCCTGCAAAAGACCAGTTCAGTAACCTGGAGTGTTAAATGTATGCTTTAAATTTGAGTGGAAATCAGCACTGCAGGTTTGACTTAAATATAGCGAAATTCAAAATCGTGAATAGACCAAATAAACTGCTACCACCAGTGCTCATAGATATAATAATTTAAATAAATATTAATATCCCATTAGGCTGAAGTGGATGAGAGACTGAAGTGAATAAACAGTGGTAAAAAAATACATAAATACACACACACACACACACACACATATACATTTTCACACATATATATGTATATATATATATAGATATATCTATATATCTATATATATATATATATATCTATATATATATATATATCTATATATCTATATATATACATACATACATTATATCTATCTATCTATCTATCTATCTATATATATAGATATATATATATATCTATCTATATATAAATAGATAGATAGATAGATAGATATATACACATACATACAGTATACAAGTAAACAATCCTAAGCCGGCACATGTGTTCAATTGGAACTCTTCATAGTAACCGAGAGGTTTCAAATCAGACTTCAGGGTAAGCAGCTGATTTCAGGAAATCAATACATTCAGCGCAGCCAAAGAGTACATAGTGGGCAGAATGTGGCAACACCAGCAGGTGTATTTTACTGATGGGGTACATGACAGATGGAGAGAGACCAGAGTGGAGTAGCAGTGGGGGGAATTTGTCACTCCTGCAGACCTGAGGCACCATGGCATGCTTAATCATCTTTGCTTTACGCTGGTGAAGCAGTGGGTGTGTGGGCTGGGCAGAGCTTCCAGGCTCAAGCCTGGCTCTTCTCCATCTTCAGCCACTCTCTGTCTGAAGAGAAACCTGAATGGGCTTGAAGGTCCTGCGGCAACCGATCAGAGCCAAAACAGTCGCCTTTAGCAGCTTTTCATTGCCATTGTAGAAGCAGTAGGGGAGGGCTTAGTGTCGACTCTACTGTCAGACAAAATGGTGTACCATCTGCTTTCAGCTTCACATATAACATCCACTGTGTAGCCGAGCAGGGCAGCTAAGAAAACTGTTTTAAACTGTACAGGGAGATACAAAGGCAGTGAGGGGAGTTTATGGAGGCTGAAAAAAACTCTTGATAGCAGCGAGAGTGCAGAAAAGAAAACAAACATGAAAGCAAACAATGAACCAACTGGTAGAGGCCAAAGTCCAAACGCCAACATGGTCAAGGCAGGACTGTCAGACTCACAATGTTGATATAATGAACTGAATAACATTTTTATTTATTTTCATCAAAATTGTCAAATGATTTGACAGAAAAGGCAGCAAACAATGCTTTTAACATAAACCTCATGTTTATGGGCTCTTGTTGACATAAGCAGCAGAGTCCTACATGTGTTGCATTCTACAAACTCACTATTAGAGGTCACTAATTCTAACACACTGGACCTTTAAAAACCCCGGGTTCTCATACTTCAAAGGATGGAGGATATATCCAACCAAACCCTGACATCTTGTGATGTCAATATTGTAATTGGGAATTCTGTGTTTACAATGTTTGTGACAAACAACACAAAGCATTGCAAAATAAAATTAATTTTCCCCACACGGATTTCTAATCATCTCAACTGTGAACACACAAACACACACAAAGTCTCGAAATTAGCGCAGAAACGCTGCCTAACAAACACTGTTCAAGACACAAGAAGGTGTCACAAAAACCACATTACAGTGTGGGGAGATTAATCCTTTCACGTCCAGCACTGAGGAAGGACAAATATCTGTACTGGGCAACCAGTGACAATTAGGCAGCACAGAGCAAAGGGCTGGAAAATGAGGTTGTCTACTTGACAAGTATTGGTTTTTACTCGTGTGCCAAATCTAATGTGCTCAGCTGTCATAAAAGCTTCGGGAGCTCAGTTTAAGGTGGTGTCCTGATATGCTACCTTGCTCTCTCGATCCCAGTAGCTCTCAGATAAGAGACATGGTACAAGTGCTGGATTTTCCCATTTCGAGCCAATGCTGAAAGTGAGTTGTCCTATGTTACAGAGCTTATGGCCAATGTGAGAAGTGTGACAATTCCAGAAAAAATGTCTTGAGCCTGCAGATCACCATGCAAACCTCTGGCTCAGGGAAACCGTGAAAAGCAGTTGCAAAAAGTGTGCCAAGTCCAGAGCAGCCATTACATTCACTTAAGTGACAAAGATCAATTTCTGCTTCACAAACAACCCAGCTACAGGTTACAGTCCCAGCATTGGATTAGACAGCCTCTCAATTGCTTTTTCGTGAAGAGGACCAGTCATTTTGCCAGCTCGGCTTGTTTCCATCGAGCCAAACAAAGACGACACACGCGACGGCGGTGGCGCGCTGCTGTGTGATTTTAAATAGCATGCCTGGCCTTTGAACACAGGGCTATAATGTTTAACACAACATTTGCCTCTCCTGCTATGTCAGCTCTACCAAAATCTGGGTTTGTCTACTTTCTACAGAACAAGGCAGAATATTCCCACTTTAAACAAGCTGTGTAGAGGAAGTTAATGTTAGGTGTAATATCCCAGAAAGGGCAGTAAAGAAGAGTGAGCGAGAGTCTGCTCTCCACACAAAGACCCCCTGTTCTCCTCTTTTCTACCACTGGCTCAGCAGGAAGCCTCCATCCTCACTGACTCACCATCGGAGAGCAGCCATATTGACTTCTCTCTTTATTGAGCTGCTCTTGAGACGGAGCAGACGTCTCTCGAAAACCAATCACTCTGCAACAACAGAGGCCCTTTTGTGGCTTGGACTTTGGGAGAAGGAAATCCTGGACATCCTGAAAAGTAAACCAACTTCATTGGCATGTACAACCACTGTAGTGGCACTTCAGAAGGCTAAGGAACAGCACGGATATTAATACAATTATATGCTTTTCTTTACATTCTCTATATTTTATTTTATTTTGATATCTGACCTTTAATGCCCTTATGTAAACAATTACTTGAGAAAATCATTCATTTTCACAGCTTCTTATTGGGGTAAACTGAAACATGTCAAGCGGGTAAAAAAAGGAGGCAGAGGATGGCACTTTTCCATAATATAGTTCTCCATTTCAGATTTCATTTAGAGATGAACGTGTGTTTTCAGGGACTTTTAAGTCTTTTTAGCCGATATAGAGTTGGGCATTGTTTGGTTAGATTCCTGTGTCGGACGTCACACTCGTGATTCTTCCAGTGACGACACTCTCGGTCTGTCTTTAGTATCAGCTCAGCTCGTTTGGAACCTCACCAGACTAAAAAAAAGTGGTTGAGTCGAGCCGTGCTAGAACTGTATCATGGAAAGGTGCCATTTGTAAATGAACCTCAGCATTTCATTCACCATGCTGCTGCCTCCCAGTTATTTCAGTCCCTCCATTGTTTGTCCTTCCACCCTCAGCGTTAGAGTTGTTTTAATGACACCAACAGAAATGGTCGCCTCCTCTTCCCGCTCTCACACCTTCCCCCTCTCCTCCTTTATCTTTATACTTCAATTCTGCGTCCCCCATCTCTTCACACTCACTTTTAGAGCCCATCTGTCACAAGGAAACACCTCAGGGAAATAACAATTATCTTGAGACGAAGTGGAGGGACTTTGAGCTGCAGCTATCTTGCTTTATTTGAGGCATGCATGTGTTTGGGGGTTTAAAAGAAAAATGTGCCCTTTTTAGTCAAAGGACAAGTACAAATGTCCCTTCAAGGATTTTATTATAGAGTGCTTGCAAGTTAAGGCAGCTAGCTTACTTCCTTTCATTTTCTTGAAATTGACATTTGGGCACTTGACTTGAAATGAATGAAAGCAGTAAAGATTTGAGTGGATACGCCTATTTCATTACCCCGTAATAGAAAGGAAAGAAGGAGAAGGGGGCAGATTCATTAAGACAGATGAATGTTTTCAACGCGGCAAAAGACATTTACCGCTTTGAAAAAGTTCTGAGAGTTGCAGTGTTCACACACCTGAGACATGACCAGACTAGAGGACTAACATTACAAGCAATCTGAAGGGAAAATGTCACAAGGAAATACTTAAGTAAAGGTAGGTGTAGGCTGAATGACACAGGAATTAATCTTTTTTGTTGCCATTTCCATCCCTAACAGAACTCTTTCAGTATGGCCACTCAAGTCCTCTTTAAAGAGCTGCTGCCAGGAACAATGCCAGACCTGCCTGAGGGAGGAAGCTGTGATAAGGGATACCACTACCCGCAAATTCTGGTATTCTCCGTGTTCCCCACAGAAGCTGATGAAAAGAAGGGTCGAGGCCAAGCCATAAAGGGGATGGACAAAATGATTAGGGCGCCTAGCGCACACTGGCTGTCCTGCGCTGGCACCCACTCAACTGGCAGTATAAAAGAGGAAAAGATCCAGTTTTTTCAGCTCTGCGTTCTCAGTTGTCCTGTCTGCTTTCTGTAAAAACTCTGGAGGCCGAGAGAAAACAAGACAGGGTCACAGACAGAGCTGGGTCACCACAACGTCCCCATCACATGTGCTGAACACTGCCAGAAAACGTCACCCTGTTTAGACTATGAAGAAACGGAGCATTAATAAAGGTGGGTCAAAGCAAATGTTTTCAGTGGAAATTTCCAGAATTGAGAACCACGTCCAGTGTGCAGAGAGAACATGACTCCATGTAAGGGTGCATTTTTTTGGGTATATTTTAATTTGTACTGCTTTCTTAAATGAAGATTATCCAGTCAAACTCAGATGATTCATATTTGTGCATAAGAGCACAGGGATTGGCGAGCAGACAAACTGCTCCTCTGGAATTCAGTGAAATGCCCTCCTCCAACACTAAGTGATTCATGCTCTGCACTCATTATTGTAGCATTCATTTTTCATCAATGTTTATAACAATTCGAAACCCGTGCGCCTGAAATATGCATACTTGTGTTTCAGAGAGAGTATAAACAATCTGTATTCTTAATAATGAAATTAGCGTCTTTACAACCACATAGGTCTTAATTAAACTTGATCCACCTGACACTAATTAGGCTAAACTGGGCTTCTGTCACCGCCTCAACGTGCCATTAAAACTGCAGTAACGTTGGTGTATGTACATGCATTTGTCCTCTGTGGAAAGAAAGGGAAAATAACAGTCCTCCAAAAAAGCAAACTATAATTTATTTAAATATAAAATGAAAGCAATAACATTTAAATGTTTGCAAAGTGATTTATCAACATCTGTAGCAAAGTAAAATAGAATAGAAGTTGCATGAACATAAACAGTGAGGGTCACTAAACCCTTTTAAATCAACAATGAATGGTTTGAAACAAGACAATTAGCAATTTGCAAAGATTGTTATTTAATCCTATTTTTGATTGTTCTTTGCCAACTGAAAACATGTGATAAATACAGACTGAAGGTTTTCATTCTCGCATCAGCGTAGAACAGTTAATATTATGATGGTGTAATTTGATATTGCTCCATATTGCTTGAGAAGTTTATTCCAGTAAATATTACAGTGAAGCTTAACTAAAAAAAACATGTTGTCACAATATCTGGGAGAAAACTTGCAATTATAACAGGTTTGTAGCAGTTACTGGAATTTCTGGAACTTTATGAACTAAATAAAACGGTGTACGTCCAGCAGCTTGATGGCCACCGTAGTTAAAAATAGCAAAATCAGACATGTCGTTGAGAGCAGTAGTATATACAGAACAGAGCTTCCAACAGATGGAAGGTCATAAAACGGAGACAGATCCAAGAGAAATTTGGTAGACGGGGAAATTTCTCTCACCTCCCCTGGTTGTGATAATTAACCAGCACTGATTAAGGCTCAAATTTCCCCTCTTATCAGCCTCCCCATGGGCCCACCATGAGGGATTGGCCCGCTGGGACAATGGCAGCACAGACGAGCAAATTGTGAGCACTGTTTTTTTTAGATGGTGTGAGAGAAAATCAAAAGCAGTGTCTCACGGTGCGTAATTGGAAGCCAAAATAGAAAGAAACGGCATGTTTCTTGGGCTAAATGGGCTCTCACACCACAGTCAGAATAATGCTTAAAACCGACACTTAATGTCAGGATTCGAGAATTAGTCTAACCTTTTCTGGTTGTTGGCATCACAGCGGTGGTAGACGTCGGTTTTTGAGGAAAATGCTTTTTAAAATGAACTCCCAAGCAAACTATCACGAGCGGAGACAAATTACACAGTTGAAAAAAAAACCCACAATGACCTACTCAGCAGTTCTGGCCTGCAATCACTAAAGATAATGGAGAATGGAAATACACATCACCTTTAGGTGCACATTACAACGGTGCAGGAATAAATCACAAAGCCAGAGTCATTTCATATAAATGTGACACTGTCAGAGAGTAATGCTTGTGGTTTTCAACAAAGAGATTTAGTGTCCAAGATATTCATGTGATGGAGTAATAAAACAGAAGTGATAGCGCCAACTTAGGGAACAATTGCCTGCATTAACTTCAGATCTTGTGATTTAAAATATTTTGATTAGCTCTGCCATGCAAGGACCAGTTATCTCCTCTATGCTCATAAAACCAGTGTGCAGCTGGCAGAAATGAACAGGAAGTAGTCAACATTCCTCCTTTCTTCATGAACAACAAAAAAAAGCACATCTATCTTGCCACGCAGCAGCTCCACCCCATTCCCACTAACCCTGATGCCAAAGAAAATCATGTGGCTGTAATGAGATAACCTATAGATTTTTAAATGAAACACAATATTGCATTCTATTGGCCCTGGTTTTTGCGATCACACTCACTCACACAAACACATACACACTGGGAGGAAGGCAGAATCAATATAATCCAGTATGCCTTGCAAAGTCAAACAGCCAGCTATTTATCAGCATTGGATTTCAAAGTCTGGGTCTTTGCCTAGTTTGTCCTTGACTGCTGTCATTTAATCATCTTTGCGTGTGTGTTTGTGTTTTTTTTTTTTTAAATCATAAGAGAAACTACAGAAAACAAAGAGTTTAGTACAATGAGCGGTCAAGTGAGGCCGATCTGTCTCACATAAGCTCGATGCCAATTACAAGCTCCAGACACCGAGACATTTCGAGTTATCTCCACTTGTAAAGATAAACATCAGCGTGCAAATTCTGTTAATTACAACAAGAATGCTGAGTCACAGTTACCCTGTCTTCAATCGAGCAATGATGGTCATATAAACACAAGGGACAGAATTATTTCCTCTGAGAAATCCCCAAAGTCTTGACATGGTCTCCGGTTTGTTTCCTTTCCGACACAAAGGACTCTCTCTCTGTACAATAGACCCAAACGGCCTCTCTTTCATCTTGAACGCGTCACCTTTGAAGAAAATGCACATATATAAGCAGCACATACACTTCTCACAGTGAGCTGTTTATGGCTTCAAAGTGGCCGGTGAGGAGCTGCTGATAAAAGAGCAGCCAGTCGCTGCGTGTTTGCACTGATTTGGAGGAAACCATTTAACACTGGAGCACAGGGCGAGATCAAAGTCTTCAATCCAACATGAGCAGGGAGACTCAATTACTATTTTACTTGAAACCGGACGTGGGGGGAGGGGGGGGGCGACTTACAGGACAAAAAAAATCCAGGGCAACTTGGGCGAAGCGGGGGCTGAGGATGAGATGGTATCTGAGGTGAATACAGTGATAATGGTGGAGTTAAGTCTGGTGACTGGGGTTAAGTGTTTGCACCAGGGGCAGAGCTAGATTTCAAAATGACGAGGCTCGGGGAGGCAAACGCGAGGACTCTTAGATCATTTCTCTAAAGCGCTCAACACGGCTGAGGTGCTTTTGAAGTCGTGAAAGTACTGTTTTTGTCGACAGTGAATGGTGCACTACATTCAGACTTTCCCCCCCAGAGTGTGAACTCATTAAACTGTTAAGCATCAATGCCTCTGAATATACGATATGTAACATGTTTCTGAATTAAATCTACAAGGTTAATTTTGTTTAAATATGTTTTTCTAATCACTACACATGTTGGCCACCTTTTAACTGACATCATCCACTTTACCCATCACTGCTCCAACTTTCAGGGAAAACTTCCTATGAAACATTTTAAACACACGTGAACACTGTTTTTAGTGATCATCAAATATGCTGTGTACTCACTATCAATTCCCATGACATAACGCAGATTTCAGACATAAGCGATTTCAGAAATGAATGAATAGGGAAAAGTATTTTCTGATCGAGGCATAAGCGACTCGACTCGAGTCTTCATCCGAACACAGAAGAGAAGAGAAAATGTGTTTGTAAACGAACACAGAAAATGAAGAACATGAGGTCATGCTCTTTGGCAAACAGGCAATGCTGAGGTGACTGGTGTTTAGCGAGAGTGTAGAAGTCGGGTTAAGCTGCAGTGTGATGTTTGTTGAAACCTGAGAGCACAATGATTTGCAGGGAGCTGGTGCACTGATAATATCTGCTGATCCACCCGTTTCTTCTCTCCTCGTCTCATTCCTTCCTTTAGGACAGCCTTTTGTTACTTTTCAGTAGCTCTTTGCTTTTCGTGTTTTCATTTTTGCACTGTTCTGTTAAGCCATTACACTTCTTTGTCTGTACCTTTGTTCCTCTGCAACCAGCTATTCTTCTCCTATCCACACTCCACCACTGGGTGTGAGACCAACAAAGGAGCTTGGAGAACATTGGTTCACAGCAGGTGTGAACGAGGGGTGTAGTATGGCATACATATCACCCATTAACAAAACATTGCATCCACATAAATCCAAACAAAAGCTGCATTCTTGGTCTGAGAGACTGAGTTTGACGTGCTTCTTGCTGCCCACTAAACACCGCGGCACTTTTTTCCTTCCCTGCCCAGCAGAGACCGAACACTCGTAGAGTGAGCTTATCTCTGCTCTCAGTCCTGTCGCCTCGGACAGCAGCCCCCGCCCATGCTGTTGTGGATGCTAATGTGGATCATATTGCAGGTGAGGCGGAGGCGCAGTGAAGTGGCAACAACACCGACTAATAGGCTTTTTTTGTTGTGCAGTCAAGAAGATATCAGAAAACAGGACAATCCAGCAGGACAAATCAAGGTGGATGTCACTCAGTGTGCCGTGTGCACATCTCAAAGACAGGGAGGGGAAAAATAAATAAATGAACACATTTATATACAAAGACAAATTTATGGCCAGGTGGCTTCAGTCTGGTTCAGACAGCTAAATATATAAATAAAAAGCCATGTGTCCCAGCAGATACAAAAGGGATGGAGTGACTCAATCACTCACAGTCCAGTCATTTTTTTTTATAGTTATCACAGCAGTCAACATATGGTGCATGTTCACTCTCTCCGCCTTTAAAGGGGAAACATTTTGATGCCATTAAAAGATAAAAGCAGTCACTGAATGTCACCTGGTTGTAAATATATTTGGGTTACCCAGCAACTCGAAGTTCATTGGCGAAATACACGCGCACGCTTATGTTTGATATAAAAGCTTGTACACAGTGAACACGCTTGTCATTATTCGTTCAATCCTTACTATGATTATGAATTTATCCAGGCATTTACAATGATCGGTACAAATGTTACAGAAAACGTTAAAAGCAGAAAACATGAAGACAAATTCAAGTTTTCCAAAATTGTGCTTAAGTTAAGCCAATTAATGGTTTGCATTTTTTTTTTATTTCCATTACAATTGGCTCTACTTACACAAGTTTGTTAGTGTGCACCTCAAGACTGCTGAATGAAATTATGGAAAGACATGTGTGTACTTGTTTCTTTGGTGGTGACTCATTTGTCTGGAGCGAGAACACCACATCATCATAATCAATTTGGCAGCACTTAGCTGACAAAACAGAGCTGTCTGTGCAATTTCTGGTGCTTCTTAGATTCACCGAGTTAAGATAGATGAATCCCATTTCCTGCGCGCAGACTAATTGCATCTTCGCCCCATTGTGTGGCGTGATCACATGCGTGCGAGTTTGTGTGCGCGAGGATCACCATCCACAGAATGAGAGATTTAGCCGCTACCAGAGAGCCCGCCGCCTCAGTCGCCCCCTCCTCCGCCTGCCTCCATCTATCTGTCCCTCTCACAATATAAACACAGGAAGCAGAGACCATGAGCACTTGACACACTCTGCCTCTGTGGCAGATTTGATCAGAGCACAGCTGAAATCCCCTCTTATCTGTCAGCCAAGGTGTGTAAACAGTCAACCACCGAGCATGACCAGCTTGTGCGCAAGTGTTTACAGTATGTCATAGATGCAGTGGCAGACAAAACCCTCTTCCAGGACAGCGGCGTGGTTCAAGTTACAAGACCCCTGACCAATTATCAAGCTCATCAGTGAGGCCACTATCACAGGGTGACAGGGAGAAGATGAGGAGGATTATGTATTTCATATGCTACATACAGCTCATGTGGTATAGAGGTCATCAATAATTCACCGCCGAGGCCTGTGTCTTGCTGAGGCAACACTTTTCTGTCATGTCAACGTTTGACAGTTTTCTGGCAAAGAAAATCTGCACAGTGACATCAGTTGTGGAAACTTTGTTGACACACACTCTGACGTTATGACAGACGGCGGATATTCAGCTCCAGTTACTGACCAACACTGTTCTCACTAACTAACAATGCACCCCTTCCCGGACAACAAATCACTGAGAAACAATTGCTTCGCCACAATACTGACGTATAATGAGGTGTGTTTCTGAGTGTGTGTACATCCACAACTCAGCCAAACCAAGCTGCTGAGTAAATAAGTGGCTGAGTGGCAGCAACTGATGAGCAGTAATGATTTGTGTGCAGTGCACTATTTCCCCCAGAGGATTTCATGCACAATCCACCCACCCACCCACCCACCAAAACACCACACCAAAGCAGAGGCTGCAACTGGAGGGGCTCTCTGGCCCTGAACTCATCTAATCCCAAACACAAGAATAAGGCCCCTGTAACTGTGTGTGTGTGTGTGTGTGTGTGTGTGTGTGTGTTTCATGGAACATGAAGCAGCAGCTCCATGAATGTATAAATATACAAGTAGCTGCTGCCCCCAGTCATCTCTGTGTGCATATGTGTATCTGAGTAAATGAGTGTGTGGTGCGAGCCTGACAGAGGTTAAATAGAGAACACAACTGCTGCAGCACATGTGTTTTCGATGATGCAGATTAGTAACAACGACTAGCACAAACAAGCCGTAAACTAACCGAACAGATTCATTTGGACGACAACGGTATTAAATCTAGGGTAAAGTTCACTCGCTGCCGACGGAACCGCGCGTCCTTCGCTGCAAACAGAAAAGAGTCAATTTACATCCAGGCAGCAGCTTAATCTTTCCTGATCAAACAAATCATCGTCCTCACAGGGTTACCGACTGTGGTAACGATACAGTACACGAGACTTTAAGCTCTAGAAAAACAAAAATACTATTAGTCACCACAAACAGTTTTCATATTTAATAGCCTCTCTTCACCAAAGTGCTTCTCACTGGAATCCTTTGTCCGTTCCATCACGTCTGAGTGTTTGGTTAAATTATTAATGTTGCCCTTACAGACTGCAGGTTAGCCAAGAGGCACGGTGTTGGTATGTGGTACGCAGAGGCCACTTCAGCCCTTGTTTACATGCTTGTGGGGATTGTGATTGAGTGTTCACCTGCTAGTCGCCCACAGTGATGTCAGTGGTGCTGACATGGTTGCTATGGAGGCACATGTGCAGCTCAAGCATTCAATATACATTTAGTTTCCTGTATATAAATTCAATACAAGTATAAATACACGTGGAGGCCTACACCCGTGTGGATTGGAAATTCATGGCTGTGATTAAACCAAGAACTGCAGCAAAACTGGACGAGCACACGCTGAGAGCAGCTGTTGAGCGGTGATACGAGGAGCAGTCTGCCCACTGGAAATATCCAAGAAAACAGGATAATTACCTTAATAGAAAGGTAAAAGATTCACTCTCGGTCACTGGTTTAGTTTCTCAGACAAATGTTAAACAAAAAAAAAAATCGAAATCGAGAGGACAGCGGCTCTGGGAAGAATTCAAGTGACACTGAAGAGACGTACAGTACACTGTCTACAAGCTGTAGTGTGTAACTTTGAATCTTTTACATTCAAACCACTAGTGTTGCCCGGTGACGCTTTTTACATCACACAACAGCTACATGGTGTGAGAAAAGTGAGATGGCAACACAATGGCTCTCTCTCACACACACACACCATAGCTTACAATGGTTGTAAGTTATTACACAGATAATATAGGGTATATTAATATCTAAACTGCTTCATTGAGTAAGCAACAAGAGTAGTGTCTGCCTTCTCTGTAATCAGGGTCTGGTTTATTTGGGTGCAATTCATATCTTCCATACACAAGGAACACAACACAACAAAGAAGAACTACAAAGACATTTATATTCCGACAAAAACTCTTAATTTGTCTACGTTTAGGTGATTTTGGGCATGTGTACGCCCTAATCATACTTCAAAAGTCAACATGTTGAACGAGTGTGTGTGTGTGTGTGTGTGTGTGTTTGAGCTTGAACAGGAGTGTGCTCTAGGCTGTCGACCCAATCAGATGTTATAAACAGTCTTGTATTGTATTGGTTTTTTTCCCTCTAATTTGTGATTGATGGGCAAGAGTGTAAATGTGAACACACTTCTGCCCACAACCAGCACCGGCCTGGGCTACGTGCTCAACTGAAAGAAAAAAGTAAATGTCAGGACAGTGGAAAAAAGGATTTTAATGGCTTCATTTGACTCCTGACAGAACTCTGCTTTGACTCCAACTCTGCCTTTGATGGCTGGTGGGGGCACCTTTGTTCCAGCGCTTAGGCTCCAGCACTTTAGAGAAAAGTGAAACTATGAGAGTAATTTAGCAGAGCTCTGTGTGCGTGTGTGTTGTAAGATGGGGAGGGAGGGTGGCGGCTTGGGGACTACTTTTATCCACATCCATTTGGTTTCCTGTCATGAACACAGACAGCACAAAAGGGTAATGGAGGACCCGCTCTGACGGGGGATTATGGTAATGTGAACCTAAGCAAAACGGTTCAAAGCGGACCGTCGTCGCTGTTATCCTGCACACAAACTATTACACTTACACAATGTGCAGAAACATTATTGAAAAACCTGCAGAAAAAAAAGTCAAACATTTCCAAACATCATCTGGAGAAATTGGATACTCATATTTATTTTCCTATTCCTTTCAGCCTTTACCATCACACCACATTTACTGTCATGTGAACCTGTTTGCACATGCCTCTCGTTCTGAGATAATTAGCTCTGACATTTAGTCTATTTTCAGGACTAGCTAAAGCACTGGCAACTGTGCACCACTGCTGCCTAATACTGTACATGAAAGGAGCCAATGAATGATGAATCCATCCATTAGTGTGGAGCTTCTGGAGTGTTACAAGATGCCTGGGCTCTGTTTTCTCCTTTTTCTCTCTCTGCGTTTGTGGACGGAGAGGAGGAGCGGCTGCCGTGTTGAAAGACACTGATGGTAATTGCTCTTAGCTCTTTTGATGTGCAGACAACGCCATAATCCGTCCTAATCATATTAAGGGGACCCTGCTTGGCCAGAGAGGACCGTCCAAACTATAGCCAAGATAAAGGTAAGACAACAAGCTGCACCATAGGCTTAAAATAATAAAATCACCATCTCTTCAAGCATTTTTTTTCTGTCCATGTCACTCACAGGTTTATTGTCACTAACCATGTGACTATTAATCTTCCAGAATTGTATAAAATAAAAAAAAGCAAATCAAAGGAAGGACCGCAATCATTAAAGGTGAAAGGCTTTATAAAAAGGTTCAGAGGTTCTAATAGGAGTACAGCTTGTCATATCAGCAGGGGGACAAAAGACGTGAGACAGGAGGCAGTGTGGGACCATGTGTCCACACCCTTGAGGCTCAGCCAATGATCGAACCGTGCTGGAAGGCCAATATAGCACTTCCTGCCCACACTGGAGTCGGGCACTTGGCACGCCATACGATGTGTTGTGTGCATATGGCAGTAGCTTTTTTTCCCCCTTGGCATTCTCAGGATTTTCCTTTCTGATTTTCACAGTCAAATAATATAAAAAATAATATAAAATTCCTAAGAGCCAAAGGATTCTTGCAATTCTGTTTCATCAGCAAGTGGGAGAAACGTCTCATTGGCTCGATATAAATAGTTTTATTTTAATTTCTCTAAGACACCTGGAAGGGACCTGCTTCGTCAGCCACTTTAAAACAAAATAAAGTTGTAAATAATGTCAGCGTTGGGTACGGAGGCTGTCTGCGTTTTCTCTGTGCGGGTTTATGAGGAGTAACACTGTTCGAGGCTCAGGCACAGTGACGTTAATTCCACAGCAGCACGAACACATTGTGAAGCAGGAAAATCATGGCTAAGCAGAGACTTGACATTCAAAAAAACGCAGACACTGGTTCGGGCAAAAGATTGACCTTGGCCACTTTCAGTACAATAGAGCAGTAAAGTCTGCTCTTGAGATAGCGTAAAATATGTCGCGTGTGTCTTGACATCTTTTTGTCCTAGCCGCACGATACACTAGTTAACATTTATACTGAGAGTCTGGTTTAAACGGCACGGAATAGAGAGCAAATCAGGAAAATATCCTCCATGCGACAACAAGTGAAAACATTACCCTCTGCAACCACAATCCATGTTTCAGGAGAACATTAAAAGCCTGCTGTCTAATTTGGAACTGCCTGTGGTGAAAATATTGTTGGAAATTAAAAATCCATGCATCCTGGGTTTTCATGTGTTCCGTCTATTTTAGTGGTCACACTTTTCACGTGGACGTGACGTGAACACCGCCATCCGCCCACGTCCATAGTGTTGCACATGGACCCTTTACACGAACGAGCCCCTCCACACCATCTACCAGCTGTGCGTGCTCCCTGTAGCAATTTCCAGCCCAGATGGCGGTGTGCTCTTCTTTTGAAGAAATAAAGAATAAGAAGACAGCAACTGTGGACACTCGCTTGAGATTAAGTGAGAATGTCCGCCAGTACCGACACATGAGCAGCTCAGGACATAAAAAAACGGGGGGTGAACTCCTGGTGAGAAATTGCAGCCACCGGAATGGAATGCGAGATCAAGTACGCATGTGTGGAAGACTAGACTGATGCAGACCCTCATTTTAGTGTGAATGGAACCACAGCCGTGTACGAGCATGCAGAAATGCCTGTGCCCTCGGTTTCCTACTCTCCCTCTCTCCCTCTCTCCCTCCCTCCCTCCCTCTCTGATCACATGTTACCAGCAGTATGCTATTACTGTTCAAGGGCTTGGTGTGTGATTGAGCACCTGGCTTCATACTCCAATCAGCATCACAGCAGAGCTGCTAATATTATCCCTTTCGCTTTATATAAATGGATTAGAACATAAAGTGTGATCATATTACGTGGAGACATTTCTCATAGATTTTTCAAACGATTCTCTCCAACACTTTGTGTGTTGTGAGCTGGACACCCATAAATGCACCGTCATGTATTGTAAGGCTCTAAATCAGCGAACGTTTGCCCCTGGAAGGCAAGAGGTTCGAGTTGATCAGATTTAGCGATTCTGTCACAATATATTTATTTAAGTCGAGACGTTCTGTGCATGTAGTTTCTTTGTCCTGTATCACTACACTCAGTGACAGACAAGAACAAATGAAAACCTGGTGATCATCCAAATCCTGACTGAAGCAAGGATTTTACTCAAGCACAATACATGCTCACGCCATTATTTCCCAATCAATTTACAAGATTATTTTTTATTATAATATCAAACAATTGTAATCTAATAGTAATAATTGCCAGATTTATATTCATTTGCAGGCAGCATTACAATTAAACAAGAATAAGCTTTTAAATGGCACGGGCACTGTTCTTCTCTTTTAATCAGCCACTTTGTAGTTATCCTAAACAATCACATAGGCAGTGTGTGTGTGTGTGTGTGTGTGTGTGTGGCTCAGAGGAGGAGGATAGGGGGAGTGGTGCTCAGGCATTGTTGTAGGAATCAAATATTGTTGCCATGGAGACCCTCTGGCAGTGGCAGCCTCTTTGCAGTAACCAGAAAGTAAAGACCTCCAGGGACCCCCCCTTTCACCCACCCCTCTAGCCTACGGCATTTTTTGTGAAAGGGTCACGGCGATCCAACCGAGGGTGCCTGGCACCGGTAGAGGCGGCATCCTTTGAAGTCACACGCACATGCAGCCAACAGACCCTCCGTCTGTTCCCGAGTTGCCTCGTTCTCTCAGAAACAAGTTGTGATTTTCGTCTCCAAACTTGCTTTCAAACGTCAGTGTCCAACACAATGAGCCAAAACAAGAGCTGGAGCCTGTTGACAGACATTTGGAGAGTTGGAGGACAGAGGGGGGAGGAGGAGCCAATGTATGTGTGCATGTAAGCACACACATGACACAACCCCCTCCTCTGCCTTACACAGGTGGGTATTGTCTGCAGCGTGGGGCACTACAGGCAGCCAGCCAGCTCAGCTCAGTCACTGGGCCAGTCCTGCCTCAGTCGAATGGCTGCGCAGGTCCACTGTTGCAGACTAAATGCTGACTCCATAAGCAGATTTTAACAGTTTCCTTTCTGCTCATAATTAGAAAGGAATCCTTTGTTGATGCCAATGTGAAAACAATGTTTTTGTGCAGGTGAAAAATGCAAAAGCGCCAACACAGCTGAGACCGCCGCTCTGAAAATAATCAGACTTCATGCACAATTACATTTTTACAAAAGGCCCACAGTGACATTTTAACAGCTGTGGATACTCAAGACCTTTCCTGACAAACTTCTGTCGGCCGGTTACCTGAGCACACCTTTGCCCCGCTTCACCATTTGTTTTACCACACTACAGGAAGAGCCGCACATCTGTACGAAGCATCTTCACTGTCCTTTTGTTCCTTTGTGGCAATTTCACATCAGTTAAGAAAAAGAGAGCAACAGACAGGTACAGCGTACAGGTCACTGATTAAGACGATACAAGCTTTTGTGTCGTGGAAACTGCAGATCATGAAAAAAAAGATACTAAAATACTAAAATGTGATGTATAAATAATGTAATCAGTTACATTTTGGCATAAAACTATATTATGTTTATTTCATTACAATGAGATCATATCAGTCTTTAAAGGGTATAAACAATTCAACCAAGCTATTCATATGTAATGACCTTTTACATGTATACTGACACAGAATTTAATTATAGGGTTTGAAAACAGTCACAAAAATCACTTAGAGCTCAGAAAATACACTAATAAATTCAAACAATTCAGGGAAATATATGGGTTCCCAGGGATTTTACCATTGATTTATCACTGAACCCAAAGACCTGTGAACTGTAGCTCAGCTGCCACAGGGTTTTTTGTACAGAGATTATTGATAGAGGTATTGAAGAACTGTCAAATTTAAACGTAAACGGCAGTCGGACCATAATTTCTGATCAGTCAAGCTGGGTCAATGTTGTCTATGATCTATGATGTGCAGCGGTATGTGGCCAACACAATGATGGCAAACACGTTGAAGACACTTTAGGCTGAAGTTGGAACTGCAGCAAAATATGTGGCAGGAAAAGAAACAGAATCCAATTTAAAAACAAGCAACGTTCAATCCTTCACCTTTAAGACGACGCTCTCTACAGGTAAAGGTTTAAGTTATAAAACACAGATGGACACTGGGGGGGATGAAAAAGCCTTTTTCATCCTGTTGCTCTCTTTAAAATAAATAAAAAAAAAACCTGGAGAGCAAATGTAGAGGTTTATTTTATTGAACTGGCTAATTACAGGCTTCTCCTCAGACAGATCTCTCTCCAAGACCTATAAATTGGAGGGAGGTGGTTGGAACAGAGAATGAGCAACTCTTTCCCAGTCTCCAAGTCTCTTTCACTTTTCAACTCACACATACACTACTGGAAATTTCCCATCATGCTATATTAACCAAATTTATCTTGATTATCACTATTATCATGACTTCAAATGTGACATCATATATTTATTATCATTATCATCACTATATATGACAGGCTATCCCTCAAACACCTATGCATATGCTGCTTGTATGACCTAACTATGAAACAGAGACACGGTGCGTAAAGCAGCACTGCAGTATTGGTAACACTTAAATAATTGACAAATAAATCTTGAAATATTTTGTCTTTGTTAGTGATGACATCATGCACTGAAAGAAAGGTGTCCGGTTTTCTAAGCATTGGCTCTTTTACATCTTTTTCCTCCAGACAACCATCTAATAACTCATTTTGCTTCCTCCTCCTCCTAACTCCTATAATACCAAAATAAAACCTCATTCAGGCCTAGTCCACTTAAGAAGATATAGCTCCATATTTATTGAATATTTTAATCTGGTTCCACTGATGTTTGAGTTGTATTCTGCCTGCTTTATATAATACATAATTAATCTCCAGCACGCCGTCACTGACTTCTGTCTGTTTCCAATGTATTTGCACATGGGCAAAAGAAAACCTTGCACACCTGTGTCTGTAGCAGCAGCAGCAACTGAAACAATGAATATGCACCATGACTTGAAACATCACAACAGAGAAAATAAGATGTAACACAAACACGGGAGTTGCTGCTTCACACTGTTAACGTTGCTTCAGTAACCATCTCAGTTTAACGAAAACCTCCACGCAATCTCACAACCAGGTGTTTTAATAACCAATACCATTTAAAACACATTATATATTCAGTACAGATGTGTCAAACTCTATTTGTGTTTGGCAAAGAGATAATGGGCACATTAGAGCGCGCGTCCCTCTCCAATTTTGATATTTACACAGTGCATAATCTGAGTGTAAAGTCCAAAGGGTTTGGATTTAGTGTCTGTAATATTTGTGCGGTGTGTTTTGGGCACAACATCAGTTACAACAATCAAAGCCTGTCATTCCCTTTAAATGCCAGGTGTACCTGTGCCTGGCACATTGCTCTTTAAACGCAAAATTAAAAAAATCTGAGATGAAAATCAGCGTTCATAAACAGGAAGGTTTGAAGAACTTTAAAGAAATGTAGCATGAGGCAGGTTTGAAGTTAAGAACAAGAGCCAGAAGTAGATGGTGATGAATGCGCAGTATAACAGTGCTCATGGCGATAGTGATAATAGTCAACGGCAGAATTAGTCGTCAACGGGTCCTTAGAGATGTCCACTATGCATGCAATGCTATGCTACGCTAAACAATGTTTCACCATCGCCAACTGTAGTAGCTCCAAGTGAGACATCCCACTTTGCCCAAATATTTGGTGCACAGACAGCACATGCACACGAGTGCTGAAGCGCATGCCGTGTGTAGACCGGGTTTCTGCTGTGTTAAGATAACAATGCACCAACATCGCACCTGACCACACCTCATTTTTAAGACCAACACACTGACGGGCACACTGATGAACACAAGTGCAAGATAGAGTCCAACATGTTATGTCTTTCCTACTCCACCACTGACACACATTATTACCACACATCAAGTCACCGAGCCCGTTAAAAAATAAACAAATTAAATGTGGACTAAAAAAAAACCACAGAGCCGGAACCAGACGGGGGTTATAATGGACTCAGACCCTCATTTGTATGTTGCTCCCTTTCTTTCAACTTTATAGTCTAATAAAAATTGAGTACAGCAAATTACTGGCTAAGAGACATGTGACTACAGGCCTGTATGTGCTCTTCTACTAGAGGACAGCAGAGGAAGACAGATGGAAATTGCATTATTATACTGCTGATAGCTGTGACTATTCCAACTGATGTGTATATAACTTTGAAACAGTAGTGCAATGTTAATATTTATCCCTTCTGAGGGTATTTCATAATTAAATCAATTAATTTTATTTTATGAAAAAAGTATCCATTGCTTTCACTAATATATCTTAACTTGACACGTCTTTAATTTCAACTTTGATCTCTGAAACTTGGTTGGACGTAGATTTAATTTCAGTGCCCTCTGTAATGGAGTGTGACACCCCTGATTTAGTAGGTCAAAACACGATGATCAATTGAATGTAGTAACATTCACAAACACACAACCTCTCGTGGGCAATGAAGAGTAAGCATAAAAATAGCAATAAAGACCTAATTTACATTCGCCTTGTGGAACCAAACAAACAGTCTTGACATTCGCTATAAGACAGCATCGATCAAGACAAACGTCCAGATTCATGTGCAACATTTGCCCCATGGGACGCCGTGTGCTCTGCTATTACCTCCAATCCTGCTGCAAAATGAATATCAAGCAGATGTATTTCTGTTTCCCTGATTTATGGTTATATAACAGAGTGAAAGTGAAGTGGCTATAAATTTTCAGTAATTCTCAACATCCTACTACCGCACATGACCAGCGACATCCTTTCAGCATTAAATGTGATGGATATTAAGGTCAATGTGGAAAAGAAGCAATGACTGGGACAGGAGAATATAAATCTTAATCGCGATATTTATAAAACAAGCAAGTGGCAAAGGGCAGAAAGGTTTCTCTTCTCATTTTGAGAAAGAGACGTGAAAAATACAAAGTGTGTAGTAAAAACAACGCATTCTGACGAGAAATATGAGATACAAAACGATACCATCTCAGAGTCCTCATTTTAGTGATGAGACATTTAAAAACTGAAAAGACTGCAATTTATAACTTGATATCATATTAGTAAAAAGGTGAACAGTATAAGTTTTATTCACGACATAATTATACATATGGCATCTCTACAGCTGCAATACTGTAGGAGTGGGGAAAAACATCGATTCTTAAATGCATTGCGATTCAGACGTGGACGATTCTGAATCGATTTACAAATGTCCAAATTCCAATTATGTAAATGTTACATAACGTAAAATAGATGGTTCCAAAAGGCGGATACTTTATGGGGAGCACAGAACAAAGAGGCAACGAAACCAAAACAGAAGTCACAGCTTCATGGGTGAAGGAGGGTAGGATAGAAATGACATCAGATGCGTGGACATCTTGGACGTCACTATAACGTCACATTTTATCACCGATGACTGGAGGCTAATGTCAGAGCCACACGGGTGCCAATGATACTGAGCAGTATACATTTTGTCTTAAATATGTGAACTGTAATTCAAGATGTTACTTCTTTACAATGCAGTTGTAACTTTCCAGTTTATACATTGCATTTAGTTTAAGAAATGTTAATGGAAATGAGTTACAAATGCACTGTTGTTAAAAATAGCAGTGGGTAAGTGAGACAAAGACATTCTGACTGATTGAAAGTGCATCAAGACGCATCGATGATTGTTTCATGATCAAATCGTGGCCCCTGATTCGTAATCGTATCGCGAGGCATAGTCAATAAATATGCCTGGGTTTACTCTTTTCTTGCCATGATCATGTGAATCAATCTAGACAGTTTCCTCTCTGTACCGTAAAGTGACCAGAAAAAAGAAACACATTTTCTGTCAACATGTCCTGGCAGGCTGATTGGAGATTTATATTTTATGCTAAATTATGGAACATGTCTGCTAAACTGGTAGGGGGCATTTTGGAGTCCTTCCCCAGTTTACAATGAAAATATGACACGGTGCATCCTCTGACTGCCACTGCAGTGGGTCCCATAGCACCGAGCTGCCAGCCTGTTTCTACGCATGCATGATGATGGGTGACACTGAAAGCCAAAGGCTCTGCCACTGTGTCACACCATCAGAGCCACCGTGTGGGAGATTAAACAAAGTTAACTTGTGTACGCGAGACTCGACTGTGTGACAGTGTGAATAAACTCTTAACACCAGAAATCAAAATGTCATCATTCTGCCTTCATCATTTCAAAGTGCTGTGAAAGGCTGCTGGGTTTTTTCACTGTAAATATAAACGTTAAAATGAAATATTGATAACTACACTGAGATATTCGTTCCTATGTTTTCCTTCTACTCAAAATTCAAAACCAATTTGGCCTCCTGAACTTAAGCTTGTGGTGGACCCATTTGAGCTTGGAAGTACGACCAAAAATGTATTTTAATTTCAACGGTTTTAAGGTATACAAAGGTATTTTTGAGGCATGAGCATGAAGGAGTGCTCCAGTGAGAAAGGACACAGTTAAGTGTGTGTGTGTGCTTGTGGTCGAGCGGGAGGTCATAAATCGCAGTGTTGCGGTACACGAAAAATTGAATAAATACCCGTTTTCTGTATCAACTGCTATACCGATAAGTGTGCAAATTCAGTGTGTTCCAAAAATGACACACAATATAAAACGTTCACGCTTGACTTTTAAAGATTCTTTTCCATCTGTTCTTCATCACCCACTTCTTACAGGGGAGTAGTGCAAAAATGGCCAATATCCTCCTTAGAACAACCTGTTAGCCTGCAGCTACTGTGTTATGAGTAAAGAAGCTGACAAGCCTTCTGCTGCCCAGAACATCGACTGCCAAGATTTTCAGAGCTTTCCCTGGTTCTTTCTTACCTCCAGCTACATCCTCAACAGCACCAGGGAAATGAGGCCCAGCTTTCCCAGTCTAATGTACTAAGGTGTGGAAAGCACCCGGTGCCACCACGCCTCTCAATTTTTCCACCAATACACTTGTGCGATATCCCAATTTGGCACGAAACCTTTGACACGCCATGTTGCTTTCTGCCGTGAAATCTGTTTGTCTGCAGGTTTAACGCCTAAGTCTGTCCCACCATGCAGACACATGTGTCACATCCCTTCCCCCTCCCCTCTCCTCTCCTCTCCCTCTCCCCTGTGGCTAGGGATGCCCAATTCCCAATGCATAATCATTTGCATCTCATTAACCAGTGTAAAACAAACGGCGTGTGTGTGCTGTACAATTCCAATTTCTGTGTCCAAAAGCCCCACATCTGAAAGCAAATTGCATGTAGCTGTGTGTATACAGGCATCTCTACCTGTGTCAATGAGGGTTAAGACACCTGCGGCGCCGTTGATTACAATGTCCAACAGCCGATCAGCGGGGTGTGTTCAGGATGTCAGAGGATGGGTGTGCCGTTAGTCCTTCCGCGCTTCAGTTAATACACCATCTCCATTTCAAAATATGACTTTTACCTGGGTGTGTTCTTTGTCTTTCCACAGCTTGAATGCTGTCTTTGAAACCCGCCTGACTGACAAAGAGGCACCATTATGAATACAAAAACACAGGCATTCAGACATTAAAAAAAAAACAAAAAACAACAACTATGTGTGCTGAATTCAGAAAAACAGGCAGACACAGATGTAGCCATGCACAGATGATGACTAGAAACCATGATGCCCCAGAAACACAGTGGCTTTACAACCTTGACCGTAGACTCAACAAGGTCACCTTACCAGTCACTCACAGGGACCCCTTCCAGCACTTGTTCCGCTCAACTCATTGTCCAACAGGTCAGTGAGTCAAGGTTAACAGCGAAGCATGTTGGAACATTGTGGTGTGTGTATGAAAATGCCATGCGTGTACATTTCCAGTCATACCAACTGAGTTGGGTACTACATTGCACCTTGTGGATGCCACAAGGGAGCCATAGTGGTATCGGTACACTGCATGCCAGTTACACACCAGACAATGAGAACAAGCAGAATGGCGTGTGGGGGAGATAATCCTAACTACACACAAATAACGCTGCCCCTCTGGCTTCCAGGGCATTCCTTTTGTTGACAGGGGCCACAATGCCACTCAATATTCGACCTGACAAGCACAGCAAATCACCGCGACGGAGCCGAGTGTTAAGAGGAAGTGGGGTTGTTTGCTTATTGAGCTGCAGCAAGCAAGCTGGGAAAAAAGTATGAGGAGAGGAACCGATGGAGAAATGCAAAAGAATACGATCGTGTCGTAGATTCTGGGAGTAGCACAAACCAGTTGAATAAATCTCATAGCTGACAAACAAAGAACAGAAGCAATTAAGGAGATCTGTTCTGTTACGCAAATGGTAGTTTGGCATGAGGGGGTAATAAAAAATCTTTATAGTGAGGTGACGACGATCTGAAGAGGAGCTGTGAAGAGGCGGAGAGTCCTGCCAATACCCAGGGAGAAGCCTCAGACAGTGTTTGTACAAGCTGTCTGTGCACGAGTGGGTGTATATGTGGTTAAGAACAGGAACCATGGATTTCTTTGTCACTGCGCAGTCGGGTGCTTTACGTTTCATTTCCTGTGATGTGAAAATCACAATCTCTTCAAATACTCTTCCTCCCTCACCTGAAAGAAGGCGAGCAAGGGAGACACCGCAGAACAGAGGAGTCTCCTCGGCACAGTGGTCCGCACTCTTCTTTTTGGGGAAGTTTCTTTGTCTCCATTTCTCAAATAGCTGTCAGTTTAATTCCCAGGAGGGAAAAGGGGTGTAAAGCCCAACGGGACCCTTCTCCACTCCAAGTGAAGAGGCTAATCACTTGACATGAATGTCGAGACACTCAAATGTCTCTGATAGAGAAGTAATGATCACCCTTTTCGGGATATAATAACTGGTGGTGCAATCGATGAGAGCAGAGTGACGTAACCACACATGGGCTGGTTGGATTCTGCAGGCTGCTGCTGCTAATGCTGCTGCTGCTGCTGCTAATGCTGCTGCTGCTGCTGCTAATGCTGCTGCTAATGCTGCTGCTCTTAACTGTTGTGGCTCCCCCCTTACACGGTCAATTAACCAGATTCATTAACCCATGATAGGTCTCGTTCTTAATCAATCTACTAGTTCTCATCTCAAGCCACATAAAACCAGCATGTAGAAAGGGCTGACACTAATCACACAAAAATAAATGGCATGCATTAGGTGGGCATTTCATGGTCTATGTCAAACCATTCATTCTCACGTTTTCTTGACCATTATCAGAGAGCCAAACTCTAGTTGCATAAATAGTTGACGGTGGCTGATAAAATAGTAGTAAAAATAATAATAGTAAAAACAATAATAAGTATGCCATCAACCTAATAATAATATTTTAAGATAATTGTTGTATTTTTATCTTAAATCAAATGCCATTATGTTTAGATTGCTTCTTTGAACATCCATTGTGAAGGAAAGTAACATAGTACATTCCGTGGTCTTACTTAACCAGGAAGGTGGACATATTACTTAAATTCCATACTGTGTTTACAAGGAAAGAGTCTCAGTAATAACACTATTCATCACTTCAAGGTAAAGCTCTTTCACTCTCTCCATCTCTGCTGCTTGCTCTCCCTCCCTCTCCCTCTCTCACTCTACCACCCTGCAGCCTTCGCTCCTTCCTGTGTAAGCATTTTTAAACTTGGCAGCTATGACCGTTATGATGGAGCCTCTTGAGGCAGTAATGTGATGGTGGGAGACACTTCCAGTTTGATGGGCATTTATCACCCTGGTATGCTCAGTCTCTTCTCAGCACATTAACTAGATTCCCTGAAAGTGAGTGTACACAACTGTATTTGAAAATATGACAGAACAGAGTAGTCCATGATCCTCTTCTAAGAATACAAAGCACGAAACAAAAATGTAATTAAAATCACCTGAACAAAAGCTCAAGTCTGAAGACCTGTGAAAGTCCCAGGATAAAGTGCTAATGCAGTAACACCCGGTAGCATAACATGATCGCTGCAATCTGTTTAGGCCATATTACCTTGTCAAGGCTTAGGACAATCCTTTTTGAGGATTAAGTCAAGGTCTGTGGAATAGCATTAATCTGGCCTACAGGAGCTGAGTGATGCACAGCAGAAGGATAAATTGGGGTCAAAATGAAACAGCAGCAGATGATACTGATGGGGACGAAGCGCAGCCATTTCTCTGAACTCCATTCCACTCTGGCCTGCAGGGCTAAGACAGACTGCTTGGTATATACTGCCACTAGGATGAGAAAGAACACCTGGTTAGCCAACCCATATGAGCAGTCTTTGTGCACCACAGGACACACAACTGTCCTGCATGCAAGCCAGTTCTATGCAAGTCAACCGAGCCAGCGTCCTCGGGTTCTTGTTTCCCTTTGAATAGTAACAGGGTCACCTCGAGAGCCTCACACCACCAACATCCTATATTTAACCTGCTGCTAGCCACTGGCCAATAATATATTAATATAACGCTGTTGAAAGCCGATTTGCTTAGGTGTTAAACTGATCCTCCGCGGGGCTGTTCAGTTTTTATGTCACATCAAGGTGACTTACTGGAGTCCAAGTGGTTTGAGTAAAGTCTGTGAGAAAGCGAGCAACAATCAGGATACTTAACTCTTAATATCAGTAGATAAGCTGAGCTTTTTTATAAAAAGTGAATATTTACTGTAACTTCGAATTGGTAGTGACAGTGATTGTGGTGCCACTGGTTTAGAATGAGTTCTTGAGGGCGGGATGAGAGCTGACTGATTAAGAGGTGCCGAAATGAAAGCCTTTGACACTGTTGCTTCGCTTCAAAATCAAAAGTAGACTTCTAAAATTGAAGGTATAGTGCATGGCATCTGTGTGCAAACTTGCCTTAAAATCGTCCCTTGGCCGGTAGCAAGAATGAGCAAAACAGTGATCAGCTGCAAGTTTCATGTGGGTAAGGTAGAGGTGAGAACCTCCAGCTGATGTACAGCAGATCATTTGATCGGGCAATTCATTTTTTTGCGATGACAGGAAAAAACTACTAGACCAAGATGACCTTCAGGGTGGTCGTGCCTTCTGGCCGTATATCTGCCAGGTCCCTGTCAAAGTGAAGGAAACACATCTGTTGTGTGACATTTCTGACAAACACCAGGCAGCTGTCATGTACAATGACATAGAGGTGGAATGTCAAATCATTCTTTCATACGTTAGAGAACAATCTTGAAGTAAAGACAAGCTCTGTAAGAACAAAATCCTGCAGTCATACATGAATACCCCTGTGCATGTGCAAAAACGCTTTCAGGCATGTAGTGAGCGGTTTAAGGGTGAACAAATGGGGCTGAGCATATCAGCTGAAAACAATTACCGAAATCAAGACAACAATGAGCTCAAAACCAAGTCCAACAACCTCCCTCTGCTCAACTTCTATAAAATGCAAGTCCCATTTAAAAAGACATGTGAAATCAGCCACTGTGAGCAGCTTTTCATAACGGAGTCTACCTGAACACTGTTCAACACTGACTGACTGACATCAAACAAGAAAAGTTGATGAAGAAGTCAGAGTAATATACAAGTAAGAATATTAAGTAGGCAACTCAAAGGAGGATAGGAAGAAGGTTCCCCATTTACAGGCCTTTTACAACCACTGCAATGCAACAGTGTAAACACAGCAGCAGCACCAGAGGCACTTTTCCTCTGCTGTGCCAAGACAGTCTTTCCTCTTACACACAGACTGCTTAACAACAGTAATGTACACCATTATAGCTTTGTATCAGCCTGCATCCTGTGAGCAATGGCAACATCACGCCCATTATCCTCCTCCGACCGAGACAATAGTGCACAGGAGGGAAGCAAGGATTGAGCATCCATTTTTCTGGCAACCCCTTTACAAGGACCTGTTTGAAGCATGATTATGAATAAATCATTTCAATATGGCTTTAGTGCAAGGGACAATTAGACGCTGCAGTTTGGAGCTAATCAAATCCAAAACTCGCTCCGTCCCTGGTGTCCGTTAGAATGGATGGAGGGAGGAGAGTGAAGATGAGACGCTAAACATTAGTGGCCTCAACCTTCATGCAGCAACAGTGCTCATGAGCTCTTCCTAGTGCCACACTTGTTTACAGCAGTTCTGCGGTGTGTGTGTGATTGGAATGGCACTCACTCAAGCTTCAAACAAACAAACAAAAAAAACATTATTGTTAGCACGAAGACCTAGGCCCGATAGCAGTGAGCTAACAATCAAAATCTGAGAATGCAACCTTGTGTACAGAAATCACAACAATTCATTCCTTTGTGTGGATCTCACAAGTACTCAGGTGATGAAGTTGACACTGAAAAACATAATTCTGGTAAGAATGGGCTTTTACTTATTTATACAACTCACTGGATACAGTATATGCCGCCTACGTTATACAGCTGGTGAACAACAGGCTTCACACAAAATGGCAAACGTGCATTTATTTGATTTACCACCTGTGTGGAGTAACCAAGTGTACAGAACCTCCTGACAAGGCAATGTTTAGAACAGTGTCAAGGACAAATCCCGCTATAGGTAGACATAAAATCTCCCCATAGGATACAAACACAGGCATGAGGATGCACACACATACTATTTGTCAGAAGACAGCTTCACTGTCAACATCCCTTCTCCATTTGTCACTCCTCTTTCTTTACACAGTCACACATTTTCCCTTAAGTGAAAATATATATTACTACCAAAAATAAAAAGGTGTCAGACACTGTTTGCCAACTTGCACCAGAAATAGTTGGATGCCAACTAGCGTTAAACCTCCCACCCTTAAAAGCTGCCACAAAAAGTCCATCCACTTTCTTTCTCTGCAATTTTCATCTTTCCATTGCCTCCCTCAGATAACCGGCAGGCACGGCTCTCATGCTAGCTCTGCAAGACGTAGACAGGCAATTGGTGTTAATAATCGTAAGCATCATCAATAAATCAGGAAGCAAGTACTTTAAGAGGGCAGGTGATGGTCCGTGCACAATCCTGCAGATCAACCTAATTCAGCGTACTGTGAATGATGCAGAGAGCCAAGAAAATCTATGGGGCTGAGGGTGGCGCATGGGGATATTCGGTTAGAGGAGACAGAAGCACAGTGTGTGTGTGTGAGACACGAAATCGACAGGTGGGGGACATTTTGGTTAGCTTGACCATGATTTAGTGAGTGCGGATCAATGATTGAGTGTACGCCCTCAACTAAATATGAATATAATTGAATTGGTTAAGTAAGCCGTGCGCTGCAATACAGTGAATTCAAACCTTGTACGTCTGGGTATTATCGCCGTCACACAGACCAACACAACCCAACACCACAAGCCCCGTCCACCCCAACATACACACATTCATGCTGAACGTCTAAGCAGGGGGAGTATGCTTGCCCTGCTCCAAGGGAATGAATTATTTATCGCAGGCCCTTTGCAGCATGTCAGCGGCTCCACGGGATGAAATGATATTTATGGATCCCCCTGGGCAAGAGTGGGGAGGACAGAGCGAGAGGCAGAATTAGGGGGCGGGTTCCAGAAAAGGAGGGCTGTGGATAGTAAAACATATACTGTGTATGTGTGTGTGCAAAGACAACTTAGGTTTTAGATGTTTTGTTTTACTTCCTTCAACGCTCCTTTCCTTGTGTGTGGATATGATAAAGCTGAAAGACGTTGGAGAAATATCTACAGCCATTTTTCGACGGATATTGCTGATATTTGATTTGAAAACTTCAGCAACAGTTCAAGCTTCTCTGTGTAGGAATGGCAGACGAAAATGATGCGATGAAAGATGTTTAAAACATGATGGAGCATTAGTACAAGAGACACCATCAAATATTGGCAGCTTTATATTCCAATGCAACTTAAATATATTAATAACCATTACTTAAACCATAAACGGTAAAGTATAATCCCTGCATCAGTTATGCTGCATAACATATACCCTTAACTGAAGCCTTAGTGATCTGCAGAGTCTTTGAGGGGAAGGGAAGTAAATTCATGGCATTTTGCTTTCATCTTGAAATACTAATTTCATGTAAAATCACACTTTCCACATTTTAAAACGCCAGGGGTCTCGTGGAAAATGTACAAGCCTTAGCCAAATGCACCAACCCAAAAATCGTAAAATGTTTCCAGTATTGTATAGCAATCATTTCAACCCCATGTTGTGCAGTGAACATGGCTTTCTGTCAATTTCTGTTGTGCACAGTTAAAGTGAAGCATCAGATCCACAATGCAATTTGGCAACATGTGATGCCACCCCTTTCACAGTGAAGCAGTGTCTCAGCTGACGCCTCCACCATATACAGCTGTCTCTGTTCGATTTGTTGGATTTGTAGTTTTCCTGTGTTTCTTCCCTCATGATTAAAAGACAATGGTGTGCAGAGAGTCTTAAAAACAGATTAATTTGGGCCTGTTAGTGAGTTAGTTACGGCTGAAACAGCAGACAGCCACTAGCATGTTTACTTTAATCTGCAACAGTGACACTGAACACCAGCTAAAACCAGGTATTTCCAACAATGCATTGCTAATGGTTAAGATTTCACTGTTGATTATTGGTGTCTGAGTCTGTACACTCCTCATCCAAACTGCACCACAGGCACATGTTACTTACAAGGGGACGGAGAGGAGAAAAGAAAAGGACAAGTTGAACAACATTGGAATATCAATTATTTATACTCAACAAAACAATGCCAAAACCCTAACTACATCAAATTCAAACCTTAAAACTGTGAAAGGTTTAAGGCAAGTACGGGAATTTTGTCTCTTTCTTCCCCCAAGCCAAGATCACTTTCTCTACGAGTCAGAAAGTCATAACAAGACCACTCTGGCTTCAAAATGGAGTCAGGTTACTCAGCATAGCAGCCTGCTGTGGCACAGATGATTGTGACAAGAGAGGGAGAGAGAGCTGCACACACGGACAAGGGAGACCAGCAGGAGGGAATTCAGTATCAGGTCTGAGACGTTCTAGGCCACGAGCACGGGTTGGAGAGTAGAGGTATACTGAATAACTGTTGACCTGTGTCATGTATTTAGCATTATTCTTCTTAGAGTGAAAGGTTTTTGTCTGTGTAAGCTGGCGCTGCAATGGCCTGGTGGCCTGTCCAAGTTTGCCCTATATCGGGTGGGATTGGCCCCCTTTGAGCCTAAAGTGGAGGATTAAGTGGTTAAAAAAAGGATGGCTTATTTTGAAAATGCTGTATATTATTGCACTTGCAGTATCATTAAACAGTTATACTTTATCATCAGGTGGAGGAAAAAAGAAAATCGTGCAAAATGAAACTCTGCATCGGCCATTCTAAACCCCATATCAATCAACCTCTCTTAGGGACTCCGGTAAACAGCTTTACTGATGTTCTCTGTGTAGCCCAGGGGCCACAGTGTCACATCAATTGGTAAAGGGTGTCAAAACATTAATGAACGAAAATAAAAATAACAAATCTGCTGCAATTTCAGGTCCATTTTTCTCCCCTTGGATCTCTGTGGCATGTGCCCTCTTATTACTAAATAATGCAGCCGCTTCTCTTTTCGTCCCTATCCATCACCTCGGTCTATCTGGTGGCTGAGCGGACACGGACATGCTCGCAGTAACCCGCGAGGAGGGGGTGACATGTCACATGATCGCACAGTGGATTCACCTCCATCATTAGGAAGTAAATGGATGTGAGTGGGAAAGCACAGAATTGGCATCTTTGTGTCTTCGGCTCTGTGAATCCGTGTGTGTGTGTGTGTGTGTGAGATACATGTGTGTTGGAGGTGTGTTCCATCTGTAATTGGTGAGACATCATGGCACTGTAACAACAGTGGGAGTAATGGGATTCAGTTAATGACAAAATTAACCGGGAGTCTGATGCCAGTGGTGCTGTACTGTGTGTGCCACTGCATGTGCATACATATTCTGGATGTGCCTTTTCTGTGTGTTTGCATGTGTGTGGTCGGGCTGTTTCAGCCTGACAAAGAAGAGGGTGGTTCTTAAGTGATAATACCCTACACAGGCTTTGATAGTATAGCAGGCAGAGAACAGAAAGGAGGAGGGGCAGGAAAGGCAATGGAGAGCAAGAAAGATAAATAAGAGGTGCAGCCAGGAAAGAGAAAGAGTGAGGTAGAGAGAGGAAGAGAGACGGATTAAGAGAGAAGGACACTGTGTACATGCATGCCAGTGAAAGGCTGAGCAGCGATAGCGCCTGTGGGATGAGTCGCTGGGTGACAGACATGCTAGAATTCACCGCCATGCCACAGAGGATAATGCATCCCTCAGCATGAATGTCTGGAATAACAACAGTCTCTGCCTGTGTTACTAAGTGGACCTACTGTATGTAGCCAGTGAAGTGCAAGAGTCTGAAAGGAGGTAATGGCAGAAATGTGTGCGCTGAATCCCACTCTGTTCGGTCAATATATTGAATGTACAGTGGAATGACAATGACAGCTCCTCCCCTTCTGCATCCATCCTATTTAATTCATTCAAATCTGCAGGTCATGACCACCAGGATTATTCGAGTGACACAAGGTAGGTTTACAACCTTCAAATTATGTCTTCAAGATTATTTCAATGGTACGTGAACTTACTACAGGGTGAATATCAGATCTGCATTGCCTGCTTTTTACTTCTGGTTTCGGGTCAGTGCCAAAAACAAAAGTACAAAAAGTACACTACTAAACTAAACTACACTGGATCCATTGCACTCTCACCCTTTGTCCGTGCACTGTTCCAATCTAGTGGATTTCTTTCCAAGACTTCTTATTCCTCTTTTGTAAGTTGCTTTGGATAAAGGTGTCTGCTAAATGCTTAAATGTAAATGTACACTGCTGTAACATGACATTAAATTGTATGTCGTTGAAAAAGAAACCACGTCATAATTCTGTGGTGGTGGCTTCAAACAAATCAACGTATGGACATCAAAATGAGTAAAAACCTGAAACTGCATATGTAGACAGAAGTTAGAGAATGTCAGCTAAAAGAATGTGGCAACAAAAGTCCTCAAAGCATCCTGAATTAGAAAACTTTATAAGACCTATCCAGGTCTAGTAGGTCTGAATAAGATCATAGTAAATCATGAAACACTGATAATTTGAGCCTCTCCATAGCATATCTGTACATATAAAGTAATATCCACTTCTATTTTGCTCTATTAACTATGAGTGTTCTATTGTAGAAATTGATGGTGTTAGATGTAGATTCAGTTGCTGTCCAGGAAGAACTCATCTAAAATGACCAGTCAATCTAAAAGAGCTGATTATGCCTTAGTGTTTTGACCTGTAGCAGTAAATTGTTGGACAAAACAAAAAAAGACTTATGTAGAATCCTAAAAAACTCTAATAGGGGAGAGTAAAAAAATGGCAGGGAAAAGAACACAAAGATCAAAAGAGCCATCTGGTACCAACTAGTCAATCTCAGCATCCATCCTGTCAAAATTATAGACAAGAAATAACTCCCCACCCTTTGCTTCAAGTATAAAGAACATGAAAAAGTCTAAATAAATAAACGCACCAATGAGCTTTCACAAATTGTGCTTCAATATAGGTCATACAGTATAGTGCTGTGGAAACCCGGTAAGTAAATACTATAATAATGGTTGTCCAACTCACCTACACATCAAATTGGCAAAATTTCTCCAAATCTGTCCTGTGTGTGTGTGTGTGTGTGTCAACGGAGGACACAGACAACCTGAGACTAAGGACATATGCACACACAACATGCTTGTGAACAGTGTGGCAAACACCTGTCTGTCTGTCTGCCAGCTATTGTGCTGTGGTGTGTGTGAACCATGTTATTGTCTGCACACACCAGGGTGCTCATGGGCATCTGAGTGGCATTTGTTAGCATTTTTATTTGCCCACAGAATTGCTTTTGTGTCTGAGTATATGCATATTTAGTTGAGCAGCATAGAGCGCAGACATGTGCTAGAGGAGACTGGGGGGTGTAGTTTGGTCTGCCGGCACTTCAAACCCGATGTGGATGGCTGATTGGCTGTCTGGCTTGTCGGCTCACTGAAAATCCCTTAAGGGCAAAGAGACCTCAGATTTGATTACAAACCCAATAATGAGAGCTTCATATGCACAACGTGAACGGCTTCCCTTACTCGATTAGACAAGTGATCGAGCCCAGTAAATGCAAGTAAAAGGTGTTGAGTGAGTGAAATGGTGAAAGAGGCGGGCTCTGTGCTTTCTACTTGTCAAATATCCTGTCCTGCAATACCAAGGGACAGAATGATTTCCATGTGCACATACCTTCCCATCCATCCCGACTATTAATCACTTCGACATCCATCACTCTTCCCCCTGTTCAAGATTAAGGCATTGTGTCACCATTTGCGATTACGACAAAAACCATCTCGGCCCCCTCTCCTGCCCGCAGACGTATGTCTTGCCACAGTGACATTTGGTTTCAGAGAGTGAGCTCTGTGTCTGTTTTTCTCCTGGCCTGCATTTCGAGCCAGCGGGATGATCATTAATTACCATGGAATGGGCTGCTAATGGTTGTCTGCACTGCTCTCCAAACACCGACCCCCACCCTACACTGTCCTGGGTCTCCATGGCGACCTGTAGCTAAAAGACTTGAGGCCTTTTACTAGGAGGTGGATGAGGCATAACGATTGGAAGGCGTGCCTGACCCCTGTTCTTCATATGCCACTTGATGAGGCATAGTGCTTATTAGTCCACAATTTCTCTGGCACCTCACAATGGCCTTGATTTACAGGCAAGTTCGGGAGGGACCCAACAAAGAGATATTAACAGACCATCTCAGGTTTAAGAAAAGCTGGAGTGTGTAAACTTAGCTTTAAATTACAGCGAATAAATGTCTTCATTGTTCCGCTGATGCCTGGCAAGTGCCTTGCACAGAGCCTCCAGAGACATTTATTTGTCCATTAAAACTTCATTTTCAACAATTTCACTGGGATTTATGTACGATGCATATACTGGAAGGCCAATGTTTGAACGTCACATGTTGGCACAATGCTCCCAATACTGTATACTTTCAAACCAAAAGTGAACAGTGGACATCGTTCCCATTATTGTTTTATTTAACATTAACCTACAGTCTGGGGAGATTTTTTCTCTCTTCTTATCTCATCATCACTTAAAACAAACTCAAAATGAATGTGTTCAGCTGCCTCCAAAAAGAAATGATGTATCTGGCCTGTATCCCATGACAATGTCTGGAAGCACATGGCACACTACAAATTCAATATCAATGTAAATGAAGCTCAAATTAAAGTAATTCACGAGTTGGATGAGAAAAAAAAAATAAAAAAATATCACTTGCAGGTCCCGGAGTGAAGATGTGTTCAATTTTTCTGCGTCTCTTCAAATCAAAATGCATCTGAAGCTGTCGCACCACACAACACCCCACCCCCGCCTCCTGCTGCTTTGTGAGCAAACTGCATAGGTAGAATGTTTGCAGCTAGATAGCAAGCTGACATTCACTAGAGTGATTCTGGGCTGACTACAGCTCAGCAAGGCCACTTGAACCCAGGAGATTGAAATACCTTGTTTCCCTCCCTGTGCTTTTTTGCAAAATTATATTTCAGTTTTCCATGCACTCCTATCACAGTGGTTGCCAGACTTCTCTGTTCTATAGGCAGAGATGGATAGCATCCCAGTTGTGGGCTCAAAGAAAGAAGGTTTTTTTTTCTTCCATTAACACACATGCTCAATGTCAAACAGCAGCCACCAGTCTCAAGCGCAATAGCCTTTTCTCCATGTTAATGAGAATTGGAGGGGATCAATAGGATGACAGGAAGACAGATCGCCTTGGATAGGAAGAGGAGGTTGTTCCTGTGAGGAATAGGAAAACAAATTCCAATAGTCAAAGCTCCGACTTCAACGGCCTGAAACCCTGTCCCCCCCCCCCCCACCCAACTGCCATGTCCCATCTTCATGGCGTCCTGTGTGGTGATAACACAGTACAGTACAGTACAGTACATACACCTTTTAATCAACACACCGTATCACTGTAAACCTCTGACATTGCTTCGTATCAACACTGTACGGTGAGGTTTGAAGCCACAAGTGTGTTCCTTTCTCAACACAAATGCAACAGTTCCGTGGGATTTATGCTGCAGCATTAACAATCGCACAAATACAGCGGGGGACATACGATATACAGTTGCAGCAGATGAGGATAATTCCAACAAAGTGGACAGAAAATATGATCTGCCCTCTGTGAGTGTTGTAGATCTGTCCTTAATCCGTCTACAGGGAGTCATATCACCCTCCCTGGCCTTTTTCTATGGATTTTATTTTTATTGTAGTCTCCTTTGACCAAGATGGGGGAGGGGGGGGTCTTCTAACCAGGTGCAGGATCTGATTAAATACGTCTGACATGTTTGCCGGAAATAACAGCTTGGTACCTGCTACAGAAGCACTCAAAATAACAAAGTGGCTGAGTGACACAAGACACACACATTTACTGGTAAAAAATTACCAGAGAGCTGCAATTGTAGCCACCTAACATGAGGATGCTGCTGTCAGAGCGACCGCACCACAACCTCAGCAAGTGTCGTGAGTGGCACATGATTCATCGTGAGTCATTCTATGGATGGAGCTCACTGGAGCATACATAAAATAAAACACAGTAACGCCCACAATGGGTCACAAATCTACTGTCGGGCCCGCGACAAAATAATATTAAACTGAAGAGGATTTATGTTCCTCGATTACGAGGTGTTGAGGTGTCTGCTCACACCTTTCTACAAACTGTTAGGTCTGCGATAAACTGAGATAATTAAGCAATGTCGGTCTTCAGACATGGATTTTTGGAGGTTCAGTGGTGACTCCAGTGTGATAAACACTGCAGCAGGTTGTTACTGTACATTCCACTTTGGTCCGTTTTCTTATATACTGTATAAAAATATCTTCCATCTATCACAGTGGGAGATTAGTGGGGCATTAGTGCTTCTCAAATGCCAGATGTACTGTGTCAATGTTGATATTATCCATGATCAGACTCCACACGTGATATGCAAAGTCACATGCTCGTGCACTTTGGAAGCGGCTATACAACGTCTGTGCTACGTAGTTTTAAATCCAATGACGAAGCACAGGCGATCACATGTGCCATCTCATGTTACAAATGGACACTTGGAGCGGGTTTTATTTATAAGTTCCCTCTCTTGAATGTCTACTTTTCCTGAGTATTGTTTGTTGTGCTGGTTTTGTCAGATAAAGAAAACAAAGATAATAATTCTGTTGGTGAAAATATTTTGGTGTCCTTGCCGCAGAGGTTGTATCAAAAGAGACAGACAAATTCTGTAGTTGACAGACACACTATTGTTTTAAATGAAATCCACAGATGTGATATGGTTTTCTTTTTGTGATTAGCAACAGATACAACTTGTACATTTTCCTATGAATATTATGTGAAAGTGAAAATGAATTTCTGTATCACTGCAGTATGAGCCAAGCACATTTAAGTGTTAAGAGCTGAAGGAGCAAGCTTTCCCCCTCAGTGCACAAGAGCGTTAACAATAGCTTCCATGCACTCAATTTTATTCACGACGTCTCTTCAGAATTTGTGTGTCATTCATTTGTCAGTGTCTGGGTGTTTCTGTTTCTACATCCCAGATAACACAGACTGCTAAAACACAAGGATCTAAACCAAACTCAAATTCCATCTATTTGCTTTTTTTCTGAGCAGGTGGATCCGTCGGTCTATTAATGACTGTTTGGGTGCTGCAGAGTGTGTGGCCAGTGACATGATGATGTATGCACACCTGCCATGGCTCCTGGCTAACAGTCTCACAGCTGAAACTGTGGGGGAAGGGGGCAAAAAGTGAAGAGGAGGACAGGATGGAAGCAGGCAGGCAGGCAGGGGACAGGGAAAGAGTGCTAGACGCTGTAAGGGGCAATGTTGGGGGAAGGGGAGAGAAAGCAAAAGAGCCCGAAGAGCTGCATCCATTATTAATGATAGTTTGGTGTATGGAGAAAGAGATCTAATGTGGCCGCCAAGGTTGTAGTGCGTGTGTAATCGACATAGACAGATTCTCTCAGTGTGTCTCTTAAGTCGTTCCATTTCTCCATTCACTTCTGCACAACGTCTTTCTCTCCTCTCCCAGTATGTCTACCCACTGCTCCTTAAAAACAAGAAATGAAATTATCCCCACAACAGGCAGCACAGACGAGCCTCGGGAAGAAGAAAAAAAGTGAGCTCATTAGCTGATGAAGGGATTTGATGAGACAAAGGTGACCAAAATCAAATGGAAATGACCTTTTTTTATAAATAGTAAAGCTCTAAAACATGTGTGTAAATGCATCACCATTTCATAAATTGATCTTTAGATACAACACCTATGTGAACCAAACCATGCGTGTATAAATCTGTCAACACACACACACACGCTCAGTCATTAATGCCAGTTTTCCTTGTGGGGGGATATAAAATCTATTATGGTTAAATATTTTGACACTGACCGCATTCTTCAAGAAATAAAACTGCTAATGAGCACAAGCGACTAAAACATCTAATTAAATATTCAAGGGGGACATCAGTGTGACTCACCATCCCCGTATGTTATGAATTATAAATGAGATTAGTTTTTCCAATATTTTCATACATGCTTTACAACAGTACAAGTACTGTCTCCATGTTGGTTTAGGGAAGGATGCTGGGAACAAAGGGAATTAGGAAAAGGACATCATGTATTTTAGGATGCTGGGGAACCCAATGAAGCACGACTGTTCAATTCTAAGTTGAAATAAATGAAACAGTAACAGTCCACATGGGAACGACTGCATGTGAACATGCATGTTTTTTTTTTATATATCATACTGGTGTTCCGTTTTAGGGAGACCTGGAAGGATGCCGTGCTTACGGGGAACTTTCTCCAAAACGACAAAGAAAAAGAGCGTTTACCTTTCGTTCCGTTTCAATGTGGATTTGGCCTAAAGATACTTAAAAGTAATGTTGGGGGTTGCAGGTACACGGAGAGAAGCCCTTTTGCCCCATACCAGTTGGAGGAGGCCAAATAACCGTGCCACCATGACAAATCTAATGCAATTACACACGTCGAGGTGTTGGGGGGTTGACAGAGAATGATGAAGCTAACATCAAACACAGTGTTGATAAATGGAAAGCAGGGAGCGGCTGACCAGAGGAGGAGTTGGGGGAGGGCAAGGAGGAGGGAGGGAGGAGGAGGAGGGAGGAGGAGGAGGCTGTTATGATTGTGCTGCCTGTGCTCTCGTTGTGAGGAGGATGGCGATGGGAGGGAGGACAATGTGTGAAGAATGAAGGGCAGCGTTTGCCCCACGGGCAGCAGTTAAAGCCTTGTGCCCCCCTGAGAACACGACTATTCTCCAATGAGCTGTCCATTGGTCACGCTGAATATCTGACTGACACACAGAACCAGTTACTACCACTAACACCCCATTCAACCCATCCCCCCTCAAATAAACTCAACAATGCATTCAGGGCTGATTGAAATTCAAAAGCAAGACTTGACACCACAGGCATAGACAGCGATGGGCAGAAGGGGGACGGCAGTTGTGACTCACTGGGGTCCTATAAAAACAGATGCTAAATCACTTAACACGTCCTAAATTAGTTACTTGTGAATCTGCGGGGACAAGGGGAACCTAACAGTATGTGGACACAGCGTGACTGAGCGGCATACTGCAAAGTCTTTTGGTGTGAAGTATTACATATCACTCAAGGCCAAACGGACTACAGCTTAATGTTTGCACATTTCTTCGTATGCCGCAGTGCAAACAAGTCACTGTGAGGTTGCATCAAGTATCAGCAGAGACAAGACAGTCACTGTAAGAAATGCATGACCAAAACAACTGTGGCTTTAGCTGATAAAGCTTCACGCAGACGGGATACACCACCTCTCGTCACCCAGCAGCCAAAATCAATTTATTGCAAACGAGGACATGAGCGGCTGGTGACTGAAGATGCCATGTGTGCATCTCATTTTCTCCGGGAGAGGCTTTGCTGCAGGATTTATCACCACTCTGATCTCATTTCCTTTTCATATGCTAGTAAATCCCAGGTATGGAGGACGTTCGGGATGACACAGGGAGAGTGGCCAGACCAGAATTGGACTCCTGGAATTAATCTGGGAAAATCCTCAATGCTAACCTTCTTAGTTGTCATATAATCTGGGGGTAAACCAAACATCAATTATACTAGCACAAAATGTGAGCCAGAAATCCACCGACCCTTTACCCAACAATAAATAAAAGCAGAATGGGTGATTTGGAAATATGTTTATTTTATCTGTAGAGTGTAACTAAAATTCATGACCTGAAAGCATAACAGATGTTTATGGATAAAATTCATTAGCAAAGGGCAAAAGTGGGAATTACTACAGTTCAAATGCACTCAATTTTGCCTAACCAGCAGTAGGATTGGTAGTAGACATAATGTCAATCCAAACATTATCACATTTCTCTGAACTCAATTTTGCTCAAATACGCTTACAGTCCACTTTCAAGGACAGAACAGTTTCCCCCTGGAGGGCTTTTCAGGTGACAACTTAAGTAACTGTCTGGACATAAGTCTCGCCTGCATTTCACAGTGAAAAATGAGGATGACAAACAGGTAAACAGGTTGACAGTGACATCTGCCACAGGTCTAACACTGCACAAACAGTACACACAATCAATGTGCACGTTCTTGTGCTTAACAACCCTACATTAGGCTGCTGGCTGGTATGCTCTTATCTTACACACACTAGGTCAGTTAAGACCAAAACAATAACAAAAAAATTTAAATTATGCAAAAAAAAAACAACTAAAAATAAGCACCCTCATTAATTGGTGTTTTGACCACACCTACTGTATGTTCCATTTGAGCTATCATCAACTAACCAAGTGAAAAGTCTACTTTTATCAGCCAACCTAGTTTCAATTAGGAACACAATGAACATCCTGCACACTCCTGTGTGAGTACAGTTCGTTTCCTGCCTTTATTGTTACAAGCGCTGGGCTCATTCAAATGTGGATGAAACAAGGGAAGGCCCAGACACTATTTACTCAACAGGGAGACACGCGACTCGTGTGTCTCCCTGGCTTCCTAATGGCTTCCTGCATTTCACACAATTGTTTCCCCTCAGGAAATCTTATTGACACAGACTAATGCCACACTGACCAGAAAACCCTCAACATGTGGATATTGTACTTTAATTAAGCATCTTTGACAAGAGGGCAACTTTTTGCTCCTTGTTTTTGAAATACCTTAACACATCAACTTTAAGTTAAAAAGTATAATTGAATTTTTTTTCTTTTACACACAAAATCCTTAAGGTAAAGCAAAAAAAAGGGAAAAAAAAGGAAAATTTTGATTCACGAGAAATCACATCAAGAAGAATTTGTGAATGGTTATGTATAACTACAACAACACTGGTCCAATGGGTGCCTTGACAGGCTTCAAACTTGGCACGTGACTTACTAAGGGCACCAGTTGATGTTGAAAAAAACAGACACACATTGAACTAGTACTGCAGTGGTTGTATTAAAAAGAGCAGTTCTTTCACACGCTGCAGGTATGTTCTGGGCAACAACAACCACCAGGCCCAGTGGTTGCACACACCATCTGATTTTGATTTGGGTTTTTTTATCTGATGGTGAATTATAGACATCTAGCTAAAAATATATAAATGAGAATTTTAGAGTTCCTGGTATTGAGACGAGCAGGTTGCTCCTGCTTCTACACTCCAGGATAAGCTGTGCTAAATGGATCAAAGTACCATCCATGTCCATATTAAATGCACAGAAATTAAATTGTTATTGATCTTCAAACTCCAACTTTTGGCTAGAGAACTTCAGAGCAAATTTACTCGTTTAAAAGCACTGCAATGGCTTGGTAAATTGGATGAGAACCGGATGACAACAGAACAAAACCCGACTGTATATTTGATCAATTTCCCAAAACATATGTCCAGCAGAAGCCTTGACGTCTTTTAAAACTGACACAGCCGTGTCTCTGTTGTAAACACAAGTGAGGATTAACAGTATGCACACTTCTACAGTATGCACATGTACTGAAGGTATGTGTGGGACTGGCAGAAAATCCACACAGAACCCCCGTGTAACACACAAGGAATGTTCTCCAAGCGCTTCACTATCAGTGTTGAGGCAGGAGGGGCCATCTTCGCCTCTGTGTGGGACAAAGGAAAAATGGGAAAGGTGCAGTAATAGTGAGGAAGAGCCAGGAGGCTAGCTATTATGAGGTCATCCAATATCTTTCTCATTAGAAATTGATTACAGATGTAGGAAGTGCAGGGAGGTTGAGCTTTGGCCCTACCAGCCTTGCTATACATCTCCCCACAGGGAGCACTTGAACCCTTGCCTCCCTCACATGCACGTTTGGGGCCAGAATGGGTGCATGACATGGCCCCAGCCTAGAGACACTACCCTGCCAGCAGGGAATGCAGTGACACAGTGGAGCAATGAGGGGAGTGACAAAGAGAGGGAAGATGGGCTTCAGTGATTCAGAGCTCACTGGGTTAGAGAGCTTCATTATTAAGTCCCCTGTCACTCTAAAACAAAAAGTACCCCACAGGCTCACAGTGGCTAATAAAACCACAACCCTGTATGACTCGAGACCACTTCTGCTATCTGCTTTTGAGAAGAAATCAAAATATGTGACCCTAGCTCAGTAAAATAATTCACAAATTTCAGCTGTTGCTTGATGAACATGGATCGGTCAGAAATGCCAAAATTGACTAGCATTGAGCTGTTTTCAAACCTGCTTAATTAGATAATGTTGGGTGAATTTTCATTTAGACTTGCTACACTTCACCGCAATATTACACGGCATATGGCACAAACAGACTGCAGGACATATTTCAGGATATTGCGCTGTGTTTGTGTGTGTGTGTGTGTGTGTGTGTGTTCTAGTGAATTTGTTCAGCTGGTGTCCTGAAAGCTTGAATGACATGCTTATGCACTCAGGACTCATTTAAACCACTCCAGGTAAATGAAGTATGAAAGCAGGAAAAAGCATTTTACTTTTCTCCACAACCAATAATTCAAGCTTGTGGATTGGTTGCAGAGAGAGAGAGAGACTGGCTGTACAAGCACTCACTGTCCTTCACAAGAGACTATATACATACACACACAATCTGAATAATGGTTCATGTTCATAAAGTATAAAAATGTGCCTTTTTCTTTGGCAAGGAAAGGTCGAATCTAAGATCGGACTGAATAAACATGGTAGTGGGTGTGACCTAATTCATCAAACCAATAAAGGCCAATGCATTTGTTTCTTGATAAAGGTCAAACATTCAAATTCTGTGTATTCACATATTCTCATTAGGACAATCAGGCCTCCTTCAGGCACCACTTGTCAACTCTGGAGTCTTTGCATTCCTCCTTTGGCTCGATAAACTACTGACAAGTAATTAGTCAATTGGACAATTTGTCAACACCACAACTAATAAGGAATTAGTCATAATCAGCGCTCAAATGCAAAAAAAGAATTCGAAAAATAAAAGCATTTCTAATATCCATCGATGACGTTACAGACTTGATCATTTATCAATTGACCCAAATACGTTTGAAAGAAATATCAATAATGGAAATAATTAGTGTACAAATTACAATCCTTTTACAGGAAGAGAAAATCAACTATCGGGGAAAAACCCAGATAGTGTGTGGCCAAAGACTTCATGTACCTTCACACCCTCCGAACCAAACTAACTAAGAGATGGAAAGTAATCCAGAATTCCTTCAAAATCTGAAGGAAGAAGACAGTAATGCAACATTATGAATGTCAACTGCTGTTAAACACCACCACTAACCAACCAACCAACCAATGTACTCGCCGTAGAATGATTGAAAGGGGGAAAATAAATGAGCAGACAAGTTTAAGTGTTGTCATTAATGTTCATCTCCCAGGGTTCATCATGGGACACCTCATTAAGAATCTGTCGGTAGCAGCTGGCTTGCTATACCATCTCATTACAGCCCCACCATGCTAAAGCCTCAGCCACTGGCCTTTCCACCCCATCCCCCACTCCAAACATGTCCCTTGTGTCTCATATGACATCTGTGTCCCAGGGTCCTGTGATGGAATGCTGCTAGCCTGCTATCCCTCCGCAGGTGCTCCCTGCTGGCAGCCATGCATTCTGCATCCATGCTGTGATGCTGTGGCCGAGTGACCCGTCATAGGCTGAGACTTATGGGACGAGCCGGTGGAGTCAAGGTTCAAGGGACAATGGCCAAAGAATCAGAGGGAATAACTGCAGCTGCGTCCCATCACTGCCTGTTGTGCACACTTCCAAGCTGGATAAAAATCTTCTCCTCTAAAAGCCAACTGCACTGCCTGCACCTGCTTATCCTCCAAGTGTCCACTTACTCTTCTATATCAGACAGAGAGAAGACGGTTGTGTCTGTATTTAGACAGAGCTCAAGAGTCCCAGATGTTGTTATGGAGTAGAGTATATCTTCATCAAACAGTGACTGTAACTCAGTGGTACTATTTAAAACACTGAACGAAAATGACGTAGGCAAAATTAACAAAATTATTCTCAACGTTGTAATCATCTGAAAAATATCTTTAACCCCAATTCTGTTCCCTATTAACAACCAAAAATTGCACACGAGTGAAGTCTTAATTAAAAGAGGACAATATTTTCTTTCTGAAAGGTCAAGGACAAGAACCCAGTTAGAACAGAAAGGACGTGCATAAATGTATAAAAGAAAGCTGTATTTGCAGTGGAATTAGTGGGTATAGCCAGGATTTTTAAGCATGGGTGAACATGGGTTTAAAATGGTGATTAACACCATTCCCATAGCCAGTGGTTGCTCTGCCCTGTGGTGTCAAGTTCAGGGAAGAAAAAAAAACAACTGCAGTGATGATATTACTGTGGTAACTATTCTGCATCTTTAATTTCAGTCTCTTTTTAAAAATCAAACATTTACATGATCACATTAATTAAATAAATGACATTGAGTACTCCTAAGTCCTAACTTTTAAAATGTAAGGATCCCTAAAAAATAATTATGCTAATAGCTATGCTAACTGCCGGAAGATGTGTGTCACAGCATTGCACAGGAAAAGGCTGCATCTCTGGCCTAATAGTGCAGACAAAGAAGACATTAGCATGTTCACCAAGGTGCTACATTACAACTGCTGCTGGTCAGAACCAGAGCCGTCCAAACCCAGGTCCATCACAGAGAAATTTGACCCGAGAATGACATTCCCACTGGTGAAAAAGAACAACATTAAACCCTCGGAATTGAACACAGCCAAGTGGAACGTGTTGTCCTCTGTTATTTTAAAAAACCTTGAATGCAAGAATTAAATCACATGCTATGGAGACTCATTTTGAACCTCCTGTATTTTCTAACACTGCAATAAGACCGATGCCCCAAAATTTCACTTAAGACTTGGCATTGACATCAACGGTAGAACTTGAGCTATACACTCAAATCAAATTTCAAGGTATAATTAGCATTTTCCGTGGCCAGACACCATGCTAATTTTGTTTTTGAGCTGTGTAACATTAACATAAAAGAAGAAATGCCATAATCTTTGAAGTAAGTGCTGCTGAGGGACGCACTTATTCAAGTGTGAAGGGCAAAAAAGCCGAATCAAAGGAGACAAGCCAATTCCATTACATCACAACAGTTTATTTAAAAAGGCTTTAAGCAGTAATTTCAGCATTTCAACAGCCTCTCCTGACCTCCGTAAGCTTCACATGAGCTAAGAGTTGAGAAGGAACTGGCTCCAATAACGTGCAAGAAGTCAACGCAGGCAGTGGAAACCAGTGCCAAAGGGGAGCTCCCACCAGCACAAAGGAGCCTCTATCTAATGCTGTAGCTTTCAAAGAATCGTTTCAGCTCAGACTTGGTAGCAGAAACATTGGTTAATACCGGGAGAATTTTTTCAGGCGTCTCCATAGCAGCAGGTGAAATCAAAATAAAACCTGGGAGGTTGAATGGAAGAGCTTAAAGAAGAACTGGGACACAAGTTGATATAGAACATGGTCTTAACTCTAACCCCTAAATAGTTTCAACTTAATGTCTGAGACTCAACAATCCAGAACACTGCGGTGCTCTGCATGCTGAGACAGCACCATGGAAAAGTACTGTGTGGGACAAAAAAAAATGACACCTTCTTCTATTCTTGCTGAAGTCTAAACACACAACGCCTACTATGTTTAAAAGTTTTATGGTTTCAATGAATTTCCACTACAAAAGCAAAGACAGCCCAGTTCCGGACTTGTAAAACATACCAAAAAAAATGGATGGAGAGGATACTGCAACTTCAAACAACTGCACTGGCACTATCAACCAAATCTAAAGCAGCTCATTAACTATTGAACACACACCATAATTAGACCACCATAATTGGTAGAGGTTGAGCACTGTATCGAGTTGAGGTTATGTTTACCGTGAAAAAAAGTAAAGATTTGACTCAATCACACTGTGCACAAAATCTTCGCCTGGCTTCCCGATGTATAAGTCAACATTTTCCGATGGGAAACATCAGGCTTTAATTTATGTAAAAAAGTATTTTCCTCTGCACATTTTTAGAAAGTTCTTAGACAAACCCATACCACAGGATTGCCCAAAGTCTTTATCATTCACAGCTATGAGCAAAATCTGTACATAAAACATAAAATCTTCTGTATCAATAAAAACATGCCAATCATTTCAGAAGATGTGTAGCATCCAATGCATATCCCTCTCTTTTTGGTATCTTACATCAAGCTTCCCCAGAGAAAGAGTCTAGTGTCCCCTAATCGTCTTGATAAAAGTAGCCAAGCACTTTATTTGTTCAAGTTCAAGCCAGGAAACTCTCTTAACTTTGTTGATAAAACAGCTGTTCAACCCCAGATGGGTGGCATACGCCTAAACAAATACCCACCCAAAAACACACACAATCCCACTAAGACTTAAGCTGCCAAGAGCCACAGGCCGGGCACAACATGATGGCAGCCAGTGCAACTGAGCCGTGCTCACAATCGTCGCTCTGTGACTGACTGCCCCCACACCCTTTCAGCACATGAAATGTTCCATTGACTGAATGAAGCCTGAGAGGCTCCATGTGTCCATGGATGACTGACACTTTACGATGGTATATGTAAGATGTGTGTCCCGTGCACACTGTGGCACTCGAGTTTGCACTGATGATACAACGAGGACGAAAATATTATACAAGATATTGAAGTGAGTGAAATCAGATCATAACGAATATGCACTTGCATATTATATACAAGATATAACTCTTTGGTTGGGAATAAGCGTATTCAAATGTTACTATCACTACTGGAGAATTCAGAAAAATCATTGTACTGGCAAAGCAGCAATGATTCTTGTTGGCCTGTGTTCTCTTTGAATCACACACCACATAACAACTGCACTACACCATGAACTGCACCACTGAGAAGAGACTTTCAGGTTAATTCATCACACCTTGGACGTCCTCCAAAAAGACAGCAGAGAATAAATTCATGTCTGAGAGCTGCAGGATGCTGGGACTCCAGCAGATACACTGCAATCAAATGGAGGTCATTAATCAGTCTTTCCAGAAGAATATTAGTCTCTCTTAATTTACAGCCAGGTCTGCTGCCAGGAAAGGAAACCCACCATCGAACAATTACATTAAATGTAGATTGTACCAATTCTAATTAAGGTAGGAGTAACAAATGATTGGGCAGGGAGTTGCCAAAATCTTAAAAAAAAAGACACCTGCACAATGTAGTGCCAGCTTCTACTTTGAGTTCATGTCACACTGACTGAATACAATCTGTTCAATATCCATCATAAGGCGCCTTTGCCTCTAATTCAAACTATTATACATAATCCCCTCTGTCGCTTTCTCATGAATATACTGTAAGTGTACTGTAAGAGTCTTGTCATTAGTGGTCAGAGGGTGACAGACACGGTTAAGTTCAATTGAAAGACTGACAGATATAGGGGCAGTGGAAAATGGGGTCCATGATTTTGACCATGGCAACAATAGAAAGATGTTTTTTTTGTTAAAAACATAAGTTTTGTTACAGTTTGCAAATAAGTGGGCCAACCTATCTAAATGTTTTATTTGTTTCCAAAGGATTTAAGCCAAAACAGCCAGTCCACCCATTTAAACTTATTTAGGGACTGTTGTGAGGTAACCCGCCCAAATAAAGAAAATAAGAATTTTAATATCAACACTTTCAAAAAAGACATTTGACATATTATTTCAAGAGGCGATGTCCCCCCGGGGTGGTAAAAACTGTTCTGTGTATAACAGGGCCTTACTCTCATTAGTCCAGGCTCATCTGACAGGCACAGCGGGCACGTGTTATAATCATATGCAGCTGCCACTTCCAAGAGGAGACACCATGACAGCAGCTCGGCAGCACCAAAATAGCAAAAGTTTGCGGACAATTTTGAGACAAAAAGTTCTCACTGTCCTGCAAAGTATCTTAGAGGAATCCTTCAAGGGTTCGCTTGAATGCCAGGCCAGTGGGAAATACTACTCAGCTTTCAGTACACTACTTGTATCTAGCATCAGTACACAGGAGCTGCCATTTGTTGCCGTTATTGCCGCACTTGAAAAGAACGTGAACTGAAACACAGAAGCTCAGCTCCTGCAGTTCTTGAGTCTGCAGTAAAAGACTGGACAATGCCACTGTGTCCTGAAGACCATGTCCAACTGTGACCACTGCCCGGGAAGTTTGATTTAGAGTATCATGTCTTATAAAACTCATCCTGATGTTAAAACAAATATACCTAAATCAATGATTCAATGATTTGCACATTTTACATGAAAATGAATATTCTAATAAACATATACAATATAGCAGTGTTGGTCATTTTACATGGTCACTCTGGGATCACACACATCAAACAAATAATAATAAATAAATAAATGGAACAAATAAATCAAAATAAGAATGAAAAACATAACTGACATGAACATTAACCCAATGTAATTTTAAGACCATGGCCCAAAACACAACCATATACTTAGAGTTAAACTGCAAGATGATTGCAAATGCTTGATTCTGACCAGTTTAATTCTACAGCGCATGACCTCACAGGTCACCTTATAGCCACAGCAGCATAATAACAGCGATGAAAAACTACACTCTTACCAACATATGCCCGTAATTCCAGCCTGTTCTTTGTTTGCGTTGCTCAAAATTCTGCTCTGTGCTTCTGCACCAAGGAAACTGCAAAGACTCAGCTCTCCCAGAAGTCATTAAGCCTGAGCATCGTTCAGTCACAGCAGAACAGGGATGCCTGAAGAGCACCATAGCACCGCAGCAGATTAGGAAGTTTGCATTTTGTTCTATTTTTAAAAATAGAAACTAAAAAGGCAAAGTGGAAAAGCGTCAGGTAAGCACATTTTTCCAGCAACGTTTCCATAAAAACGCAGTTGATGTAACGTCCCTCAGGTTAGCATGCAGTCTCAAAGGAGTCGTTACAAAGGAGGTTATATTGACAGCTTTATGGCCTCTGGATACTTTTCAACCTTTTTTCGACGCCTTCTGTTTCGACATGAAAAGGTGAGCAGACACAAAGGAGACAGGGCGCAGGAGGACAGGCAAGGCACGATGTCTGACATCTTTTTAGACACAGCGGGAGCACTACTAAATCTGAGAGAACTTACACTTCTTGATGTGAGCTGCTTTTTTGTCAAGTGACCATTCATGGGCCGATACACAGAAGTGTGCTCAAAGTACACGCAGGGCAGACGGCTACAAACAAAAGCTCAACTCTTTTCGTATCACATTGAATGAAAAGATTTTCAGGTGTTCAGAGGCCAGTGTTTCCCCCAGGAAATCGATAAGAGCAGGGGCAATAGTTAAAAAGGACCTTTATTCTCTGCTGGCATGTAAAAAAAAAACTGGCAAAGCAGGAACTTTTAGGAACAAATGATGTACTTTTAATTTAAAGTTGCCAAAACTGTGAATATGGAAGTTAACCTTCACACCAGTGTTTGAGTAAAGGGAATTTGCTTCCAACACTTCTCACATAGAACACTTCAACTTTGTGACATTTCTTTGACTGATTATGAAGCAATTGATAAATTACTGTCATCGTTTGAGCTCAGTGACTTATCTTTCTCTGATTCATCTTTCTTAGTGGGGAGGCGTCACACTTTGTCCTGCATCACCAGTCAAGAGTTAAATGTTACACCTACTTTAGCTGCTGCTCTTAGTGGGAATATCATTGTTATCTGTGCTGGAATTCACTGACTATCTTGACTTTTGCCAGAAATGCATACAAGAAATAAAACAATGGTTTGGGGGGAGAAGCCACCAGTTGATGTGAGTAGAGAGTGAGAATTTAATCAGTTTCCTGTGCTACTCGACTCATGAAAAGAGTTGTATTTTAGTTTGAGATTAAAGACAAGTACAGCATCAACTGAGTAATATGCTAGTGTTACAGGAATAAAGGGCTACATCTGTGTGATGTCTCAGCTGCCTTCTTAAAATACTTCAGGTAAACTTCTGAGAAGTTGATGGAGATACTCCAACTTTTAAAAATAAAAATTTCACATCTGCTCAATCCAAACTCCTCCTGCGTCGGTTACCACCCACAATGACAACACCACAGAGCATACACAAAGAGGTAAGTATTAAATATTTATGAAATTATTTTCACATGTCAGAATCTATTTATAAAAAAGCCTGAATGTTGAGGAAACAAGTCTCCCAATGGCAGTAATAGAGGCTGAAGTCATTTTGTTCACACCGCTGGAAGCAGCTCTGTTCCAGGCTCAGGTTCATCTTAGCATGGGGGCTGCAGAAGCCACGGACCTGCACATGATCCACTCTGGGTTTTAGACTATGACATAAACTTGGCTTTCCTCCACTCAAACAACCCTCCCATCACTACCACTAACAACCGACCTGCCTTGGATTCACAGAGGGCTAACGGAACCAGTAAGAGTATCTGTTTTAACAGCACGCTGAATAGCAATGAGTGATTAAATACCAGAATAAAATGTTTATCTACACTCAACGCTTGTGTGTGGGTGTTTGATACATGACAAATGGAAGTGAAAGCAGCTTACAAATGGTAGGGATGGCCGGCCTGATACACTGAGTATGTGATACACAGAGGTGGAAAGAGTACTGAAATGTTCTACTCATGTAAAAGTACCACTGTTTTTGAAAAGAAATACAGGTCTAAAACTGGATTCATGAGTAGAAGTTACTCAGATACTTTTTTAACAAGGTAGGAGTTCTTTCTTATGTATTGCAAAAGGACAGGGGGATACAAATCTCACATTGATTGCTTTTAATTAAAGGCAAACCTTTGCAAATTAAAGTGCTGACAAAATAAAATATGTAAACAGATAATGTTTTGGTCAACATTGGTCAAAGGTCACAAATGCTTCAACTTTCTCACTCACTCAGCGACCTTAATTAGCACCAATTCACCAGTCCTCATCATTCACTGCAAGTTTCCTGTGTGTGATTTTTAAAAAAAAAATCTAAATCAGGGCACCTCCATTCCTTTTTTACCCAGGAACGGATGTGATTTAAAATGTAACCAAGTACAGTACTACCAAAACATACTTTTTTTTACTTTACTTTACGTAATTCATTACATTTACATTATCAGAGCGATACCAACATTGAATGTCACATCAGCTCGTTTCTAACAGACAGTATCCAGCCAACAATGATTTAAACTGCAGCTGTTAATGAGGAAATCAGGTAACAAGGAGGGGATCGTTGGAGAAAATGCCTGTCATCTTCTTTGTTGATGTGGCTGAAAGGACTGACCTCCAGCCAACAAAAAGCTACAACAGCAGACGTCATTCCATCTATTCAGAAGGTATTGATTCACCGTCGCCCCTGCCAATTACAAGTGATAAACACTTGCGACGGTTAGCGCACTTTATTTCAATGACTGGGGTCAATTCAACCGCGTACGAGGCAGATGTGGCTGCTGGAACAGAAAAAAAAGGAACGACAACACAAACAATGTTTGTTATTTTTAACTGTGAGCTTGAACTGCTGAGCACCTGAGCTCTCACATCAGGGGCCATAATAGACCCATAACATTTCCTAATGCTCCATGAGAGAGGTATATGAATCAAAACACTTGGCAAAGTGCACAGTTATCCGTCTGTCAGTGGATGGAGGTCATTAGGACTTTATGAGTCCATAAATAAATGATCAGCAAACAGGATACTCTGTGTGTGTGACGTGCCCTTTCATCGTCAGATGATGTGGACATGAGACAAACATTGTGCTATTTTAAGCTGAAGATCAAGTTGTAAAATCAATGTGTGAAAATGGCTCAAACAAAAACATTTTTGTGGATTGGTTGATTCTTGAAAATCCGGATAAATGCGATACAGCTTTTCAGCCTGGGGTTGTCGGACCACCAGGGATTTCCATGCACAGTAATGCAAAGGTGGCGCATTATGTTCTTAGCTGCAGAGTCCACCGAAAAGGCCTTAAATGCACCAAAGAAAAGGACAGTTGTTTTTACAGCCTACAGGATAACACCCTGCAGAGCAGGTTGCCAAATGTTTACACATTTCACCAAGTTATTTGCATTGTCCTCTGGGATACAATCAGCACACAATTCCCTCCCAGCAGGATTACAGAGATAAGATAGAGCCTAAATGGATTTTACACTCCTCTAAAAGGCACTTGTTTACAAAAAAAGTCTTCAGGGCCTTGTTTTTAATTTATTTATTTACCAACTTTAAAGAATCTCAGACAAGGAAGTGGTGAAAAATCCCAGTGGTCTGGCAAAACATGAGGCAATCTATTTCTTCTGTCCCCAAATGAGACAGACAGAGGAACTCTTTAACTTGGGCTGCTGCAACTTTGCCAACTTTGACAAAGATAAGTTCTGGCCACAGTCAGGACCTCAAAAGCAATGTGTTTTGAATAAACAGATATTTTCGGAAGAAGGGGACCCCACAATTAGTAATTTGAGACTCTCTGCGTGTGGGTCCCAGTCCAATACTCTGGAATCAATCAAAGCTCCCAAAGGAACTCCCTGGTCCCCTTAATCTCCTGGTTTTATTACTTTCCAGACAGCCAGCCTGTTTCACCCTACCCCCATCTCTCTTTTGTACTGATCTCAGAAAAGCCAAGAAGGTTTTTTTTCTCCTCTCTCCCTCTATCTACCCTTCCACCACTGCAGCGCCACTTCCAATGCAGGAGAGGAGTGGGTCTTTCATCAGACTCCACACGCGAGAGACCCCAACAGCTAGCGGAGAGCCATCGCTTCCAAGGCAACATTCATTCTTTTTAAAATAGGCAAACAACAGTCTTTCAGAAGACACATACACAATTATTTTGCATCATGACAATGATGAAGGAAAAAAAAAACTGGGTCATGTTGCACAAGCGTCAGTTATATTCACAGTTTTTCAAACCACATGCTGCCGGCGTGTTTGATAACGAATACCAGCATGAATGATAAAGGATTGTGACACGATGTGATGTGTGATAAGGGCTGAAGCTGTGTGCACTGCAATGACTGCGAGGAAGACCTCTTCCTTTTTTTACTCGTGTTCTCCAGTGTAGCTCAGACACTCGTGGCCCGGAGAGCTTGTGACAGATTGTTGGTGGGTTACGCTGGAACATACAGACTCTAATCAACACCTCTAGTATCGGGATCAGGGAAATGTCTCTCCACAGATCAACACCAATTGGAATAAAGCAGAAAAACTGGGAGAGAAGGCTGAATATTCTGTGGAAAAAATGGACCAGTAAAATAATCTGTAAGGTCTGCTATGAATTGTAATGAACTATAATTTATGTGGGATCAAAAATACATGAGGGTTGGGCACTTCAGTGCACATCATTATCATCAATAACAATATGTAATGTGATAGAACCTTCTTCGATAACAATATTACAAAGGTCTTATATATATATATATAGTCAACATAATGATCGTGCATCAGAAAACAGGTATGAGTCATTACCAGAGGTGTGACATATATCTGTGTTTAACACGCGTTTCTAGTTTTCTGTGCACAAAAAGAAGTTTTAAAACACAATTTACTCGTTTATTTCCTCAGCACGAACTATAAAGAAAAATTCATCATTTGACATTTATCATGATTATTATTGATACTGGTTGATATTGATCACTTTTTGTCCATATCCTCCAGTGATGGGTGTATAGTGCACACTGCAGTGCAGAGCATCCACTTCAAAACAATTAAACAGGAGCAAATGAATTTGGCCTCTGTTTATCCATCAGCTAAACATGTATTGACGTACAGGTAATGAGACTTCTGCCTGAACTGATGATGCGGCCTGATTAACCTGACAGAGAAACACTAATGACTCTTTGCTGGGGAATCATTTTTCAGAATCATCCTTCCACATAGCTGGTCAAACACACACAGAGAGAGAGAGAGAGAGAGAAGCAGTGTGCCAATTCAACAATTCAGTGGGAAAAAAGATTTGGCTCTTTTAAAATCCAGCTGCACACAAACCAATGTCTGAAGCTTCCTCTGCAGACAAAAGGAATGGAGAGGCATGTTGTTTTACAGCCTCAGACTAGTCTGGAGTTCAGAGGAGTGTGCCTGTGATGGAAAAGTATTTAAAGTTGTCTAAATGCTGAAGGAGGAGCTGACCTAAACGCAGCACAATCAACTGCTTCAAGCCCCATGTCTGCTTTTTCACAGGCAGCACAGCGCATTCCATGCGCCTCTGGTGGCTTTTCTCTCCCCCAGTCCTCATACAACGTAGGTTTGTTCAGTGGAAGTGTACATTAAGAGACACACAGTAGGAGAAGAAAGTGTATTAAAGGGTTGTTTCGTTACCTTTGTCGACATGCTTTGCCGTGGAGGACGCCGTGTAGAGAAAGGTGAGACAGAGGAGAGAGAGGAGCGACAGAGCTCCCCGCTCGGCCATCACTTTTCACAAATAAATCTTTGCAGGCTTCAGGAAACCCAGGGGAAGCGTTGGCACACACACACACACATACACACACACACACACACACAAAAAGAAATCCTTAAAAAAAACACCTCCTCAAAAATGCACAAGGGACCAAAATAAAAAGTTCAAAGTCCTAAAATGTGAAGGAACATCCGGAGCCAGGTAGTTTTGAAAGTGTCCGGATGAAACATGTAGCTGGAGCGAGAGAAAGCCGCAGGTTACACGGACTGTTTGCTCAACTTGGTCGAGGCAGAGGTCGCAGGGAGAGAGAGAGAGAGAGGGGGGGAAAAACACTGAAATCAATCCATGGCCACGGAGGCACAGCGCAACTACAAACACATCTGTGGGCAAAAGAGCGAAAACGGCGCACACTTCACTACTCCGAGGTGCGAACGAGTCGAGAAAAGAGCTGAGCCGGAGAAAAAGATCCGGGTAGAGGGCGAAATCTGCGCCGTGGCCAGCTCACTGCTCACAGGCGAAGAGCAGCGTGTTCAACTGGGCTGGATCTCCACTGGCTCCCCGGAAAACAGGGTGTGGAGTCACACGGAAGTTTGGATCCTGGGAGCACAGGCTAAAAGTAAAACACGGTGAGGTAAGAGAGTCCTGAAACTGTACACCTCCTCTCTACGCTCACTCACTCATTGTCTGGAACTGGAGCCAATCCCAGCCGACACAGGGTGGAGGCGGGTACACCCTGCACAAGTCTCCTCTCTACACCTCTAATAATACATACATTATTCATTGTATAGTTTATGTCAGTTTAGGTCAGTCAGTTCCTCAGTTTTGGTCACGGCAGATTCATTTTGGATCCTCAAAAATGTTTCCAGCCCTCTTAAATAACCCAAATCTGAATCTGTTTTTTTGATTTTGTGCATAACAGAAAAATGCAAGAAAAAGATAAAGTTGAAGCTTAACCACGATTAGTGAACATTAATGGCTCTATATGTTGTATATTAATCCAAATTAAACGTTGAAAATAAACATATTTATTCAGAGTGGCTTTTAAAATTCAAAGTGACACTTTCCCTCTGATCTTAACTGTACATTTTCTAATTCTATTGATTCTGGTTGTCCTTGCTGTTTTATTGTGTATGTGATTCCTGCTAATTTATTGAGTGTTTTTATCCTTTCTGTTTTTTAAGTGAAGCACTTTGAGTACCTTGCAGATATTGTAAAGTGCTGTATAAATAAACATTGATTGATTGATTGTCCCCATCTTCCCCTCCTCCCCCAGAGACTAGGGGTTGCCAGGTAGTGTGAGGAAACACACGAATGGAAAGACCGATCCATGAGGAAATACAATCATACCCCCTTTCCACAACATACATGTAAACAGAATTTAAAGGATGTGAATCAAAAGGAGCTCGTCATGTTGTCTTAACGCTGACGACATATGGCCATTGTATGATTTAATACAATGTCTATATATATATTTAGTTAATGACAAATTAAGTTAAGAAAAACAATCTGCATATATGTGCAAATTCATTTTTTGAATGAATGGCTGTTTTACCTTCTTAAAATAATCAAATCAGCAATGTTTTAGTTCACTGAAATGTGCTCTACTCTCTATTTATATTGTAAATTGGTTTTGGATAGGTCTGTCACCACTTTCCCATATATGGGGAGCTTTTTTTTACTTAAAGGTAATTCAGCCATCAGTCATAGCATGTGATTAAACAGTGGTTAAATAGAGAACTAGAGAATGTTTCTGTAATGCATTTTTAAGCCCACTGAAGCTCTCACAAACAGTTTATACATGGCCAAAAAAAATCATTGTTCCAGTTTAGAATAATATTCACAGGAATCCAAACAGTCCAAGAGGTCAACACAATCTGTAACTTGATTCAACAGATGATAATATCACATGGCTGGAAATCAGAAGACAGTATTAAATTCTGTTTCACGCCAAGTCACTTGAAATGACCTCGGGGCTGATGTGTAACGTTATAGGCCGGAGGATAAAGGAAGGGGAAACGTAAACATCCTTGTTTTTAGAGGCAAGGTAACTAAAAGCAAACAAAGTGGAAAACCTGACATTGGCTTTTCTCCCATTCCCTTTTCTTTGAATGAGTTGTTATAAAAAGTGAATGATTGTTTGTAGTTAAATGGAGCAGAATTATGAGAGCAATGAAAACAAGCGGTGCATTCTCCTCCAGCCTCTGACTACTCTCTGGAGAGAAGGGGAGGGTTGAGCTGCGACTGTTTATGTTAATAATAACATTAACATACGTTAATAACGTATGTTAATGTTATTATGGGTGACTTGGGATTGATTATTGTTATTGTAAGCAAGTAACAACAACCCAAAATGGCTTTATGAAACATGTCTTTCACTCAGACACATGGAAGAGCTCCCCCCACTGGTTGGAGTAACCCATGGCATATTAATCATGACCATTTCCCCCTGAGGGCAAAGGCAGAGCCTCCTTTTGTTTAGTGTCTCTCTCTCTGTCACTGCTGTGGACCTGTTCTCTTGTTTTCAGTCAAACTAATATTTTCACTTTCAGCTAATGAAACTTTCTCTCTCCCTGACTGCACACGGTGCCTCAAGGCTCACCTCTTGTGCCAACAGTGTTTTCCATCTTCCTTTCTTAAATAATTTCTCCGCTGTCATGTTACTTATTAAAAAAACAAACAAAATCTGATGTGTTCTGTAGCACATCTGGCTTAAAAAAATGTGTCTTGCGGCTGCTAACGACGAGGAGAATGTCCTTCTACTGACTTTATATAAACTTGGTAAACCTGTTACTGAGCTACGTGAATCATAAGAAAACAAGGTCACAACACAGTGTGCGCTGTTCAGCAGGGTGGCAGAGGAGAAGGCATCAATGATTCAGCGTGTTATCTCTAAATACTGCAGTGCTTCTTGATGAGCAGTAGAAGGCAGAGATGACAGTTATGAGAGCGAATGCACTGAGGACTGAAGAATTAATAAAGAAGTTAGTTTTTTTATCAAGAGATAGATTCAGACGCTCCACTCTAAACAAATTACACATTTTACTCTCATCTTTTAATGAACACACTTCAAAAACATTGCAAAACTTCCAATGAAGATAAAGTAAGTAAGGCTTTATTTATGCGGCACATTCAAATCATTAGAACAATAACATAAACCGGGAAGGCTCATCAGTAAACTGTAGAAGCTTTTTTTCTGCCTCTCTGACAGTTTGGGGGAGGTTGTTCCACAGTGATGGAGCTCTTACTGCGAAAGCAACATCCACTGGGGAGTATTTATTCAAACCATGAAAAAGTAAAGTAACTTTTCCTTAATAAAGTTCATGCTTTTACATTTTCAACACGACAATATTAAAACTTTAATGTAATAAATAGGTCGTATTTGTTCGTCTTCTCTGACTGGCAATCCACCTTGAGAAGAGCCATGCAGGTTTCTATGGAAAGTTTGCTTGTTCTATATTCATTATTTGAGAACAAAAATAAATAAACAGCAAAAACATGTGATTCTAACTGATAATATGTAGGATCAACAATGATGTGTTGTACGTTTGTGTCAGCTTGTGTTATTAAAAACTTTACTTTACTTTTACTTGTTCACGTTATGATGTTGACATGATGTTTATATTGAATATAAACAGCATAAAGTGCATTCAGACAGATTATCATGGGTGTCCATGACTACCCAGTAGCCTAATGGCCAACATTTATTCCTTTACCAGACATGTCCGTCTATGATAAGAAACAACACTATTCCAACACTACATGAAACCCAAGAACAGCTTTTTCTACACATCTGCTCCACTCTTTATAATGAAGCAATATATCCCGGACTGTTGAAGTCAGTTCCCATCCCAGAGCCAATTATATTATGTACATGTACACAGCTGGGCTCCAACTCACTTCTAATTCTTTCAGTCTCCCCCTCCCTCCATCAGCCCTTGTGTTCTGGGAAAATATTCCTCACAGATTAAAGAACAGGCTCATACCAAATCTCCAATCTCCAACATTAAAGAGACACTCACATGAATCAAGTTGCCTAATGGCAACCATGCATGTGACAGGAAATGGCCATTAAGATTACTGCTCTGAAAAGGACGGTGGATTAACTTGCACTTGAAGCAGCTGCTAAGTGTAATATTTCAGATGTTTCTAAATATTTTGAACCGCGTTAAAAGTATAGCAACCATGTGAACCTTATGGAAATTTTCATGCCATTCTGTCATTACATGGACGTGCATTTTCAGTGGACCGTTTATATGATAAAAGGCGATATAAATAAATGTACTTACTAAAAACTCTGTACAGATTAAAGATTAAAGGGAAAAACTCTGTCATACACACACACAGAGACAGACACACACACACACACTAGATTATGTATCCTTGAAACATAGACTTATACTATTTTCTTTTCTTAGTGACCTATTATTTAACTTTCCTGGCTTATTGATATTAATGCTTCTCCAATCATTTTACCAAATGAGCTGTTCTGTTAAAAAAGATCTGTGTGGATTATCAATATTGAGACAAACGTGATCCCAGCATGATCTGATCTTATTTGGAACAGGATTAAGAATCACGCGGCTCAGCTCATGGACAAGCTGGATGATCGGTCTTCAGCATGGCATTTGGTTCATCCTAAGGATTATTTACACTCTAAATGAAATATCACCTTATCCCCTGTCCACTGAACACAAAAGAGCAGTGTGTGTGTGTGTGTGTGTGTGTGTGTGTGTGTGTGTTTGTGTGTGGGTTATTTATGCAAGGAGACAAACAGCTGCTGTGTACCTGGCCCAGACCCTGGGCTAAAGATGGCACCGGCACATGGCCTCGTGGAGCCTTTTCACCTGCCCACTGCACAGCACATTACTCGCTCCAGCAGGAAGCAGCTGGTGTGCACACAGACACCCACATCATACATGTCCTCGCCCCGGCACATTTTTGGTGATTGGCACAGCTCACCTCACACATGTCAGCACTTTCTTTCCCTGCCTCCACTCTTCTCCTGGATGCTGGTAATCATTGTTCTAATTACTTCTCTGTGTGTAGCTGAACTACCACAGTACACAGACTGTTGAAACTATACGGTTTGACTGGTGTCAGAAGTCATGAGAGGATGCAGAGGGCAGAAAAACGGATTTGTTCTCAAATCAAATAAACTGTGATCATCTGAGCTGAAAATGTACTGACCCCACAGTGGTTTTGCTCTGTGCTGTAGTTATAGCAACGGGTCAAATCAGTGCCACTCATCTCTCAAAAATCAACTCACAGTTTTAAAAGCATCCAGATTCATAAATCACATTGTTTATTCAAAAAGGGGAGACAATAAAAAATAAATGATCGCAAATAAAACAGGGCAAAAAGAGCCTGTAGTAAGTCAAATGATTGAGCCGAAATGGGAAATGAAATATACAGTTTTAGGTCACCATTCGATGTGTCGTTTTAGCGATGCTATAATGACCATGCAGTGCAACTATTTCTCAATAATTTGTTAGAATGCATGCAGAAAATACAGAAAACAACATATTTTTCAGAAAATAAAACCGCTTCGACAGGTTAAAGTGTCCAGTATTTAGCACAATATGGCTCTCTGATTATGGAGTGGAACCATAATTGATGTTGTTGGTAAAACCTGACAGTTTGTTAATATTTAAGACCAACTTTCACTTCATTCCAATCCACATGCTAATGATTACAGAATTTGACAGACATGAAAATAACAAAGCTGGTACCTGATGCCTTGAAACCTTTGCACAGTACTGTAGATCAAAATGACATGTGGCCCAGAATGAGAATTCTCACATTGTAAATGATAAAATATAAGAGCTTAAATAACAGATGGTCCAGTTTCAGAATGATGTCAAGGAATGTCCTACACATATTGTGTAGGAGGAGAGCAACAAATGTCAGTCTGTACAAAACAAAATAACAGAAGGCATTGAGTGATTTGTGTGGGCATTTTCCTGTTTTGCTCAACTAAAATTTAGCCTGAGATAACTCACATCATGTTGCACCACAAGTACTGTACTTACTTATTAATAAAAGGCGCAGACCGGAAATCAAGTTCCCCACATGGAAATGTATCGGGGGAAACATGTTTTTACGCTTTTCTGAAACACTGCATTAAGTAAAGTGCAGCTATAACAGTCTGGCAATCATCATTTTGAAATACGACTTTTCAAAGCAACATGAGCTCCAGAAGTATTTCCTGTTTCTTCCACAAAGACCGACACGACTTTGGCCATCTGTTGGTGAAAAAGGCAAACTACTTTAATGTGTCAAAGTGAACAGAACAGAACAATAATTGACTTTGACACACGACTATAATATGACGTCTATTTTACCGCATACACAGACCATAAATTCTGTGTAAGCTATGGAGATCTGATTAGTAAATTCTTTGATTTATTGTTAAGGGAACAGAAGAGACAATCTTGACAACATATTGACATTTGCATCAACAAAGACGCGCAAAATCATGAGCTGAATAACATATTGCCGTGAAATGGCATCAAAACCAAATCTTTTTGTGGTGTTTGTTTAGTTACATAGAAGTTAGAGTCATCTGTCTGCTGTAGACCTTCTGGGACCATATGGTGTTATATTTATCATGCAGCATATGTCTAATACTTTAATATTGTTTGATGGATGGATAATGAAACACATGAATGTACACGTATACATTCTTGTGATACATCACTGACAAATAAACACTTGAAACTAATTTTTCCTGGCACATGAAACAGTGCATTACTGCTGAATATAAAGTGCGAGGTTTTACACATTTGTCCCCCTCTCTCTGGTTTCTTTGGGGATTTTTTTTATCCTCTTCCTCATTTGTTGGTTTAGTCTGGAGAGGCTTGTAAAGCGGACTAGAGTGAAAGGGTTTGTCATCGTGACAGCATTTGTTCTGTCCTTTTGTCTCTTCAGGAAAGACACATCACTCTTCTTTTTAAAGGTTAGTCCGTCTCAGTAGTGTACAGGTGTGCTTGAAATGTCAATGGTTTCTAATGAAAGGGAGAGAAATTCAAATTAAAGCCATTAAGTTCAACAGCTCTTGGTTGGATTAATCTGTTCCCCCTGCTGCGGTTCACATGGCACAAGTCTGCGTTCATGCCTATTTTACAGACGGCTGATTTTATCTCCAGTTCATTTGCTAAATATGGTCAGTTCCTGCACTCCTACGCCACATATGTACAGTCAAGCACAGCACTTGAAAGAGAAAAGGCATATATTATAGGCAGGATGTTAGATAGAGGTGTGGATGCACCGATACCAGTATCAGGTATTGGGTCCGATGCTGCCCTCAAGTACTCCTATTTGTATTCATAAAAACTACTCAGATACTGCTGCGTCTAATTCCACTTAAAATATCTTTAAATGAGTTGAGCTGGCTGGTGTGTGGAAATAAGTGGAGGAGTCGCAATGTCAGCAGTTTGGAGATACTCTGAGATAAGCAATGGCGGCAAAAGTAGAGCAGACTGTGCTCTGCTCGACCGTCAAGAGGAGGGGAGAAAAGGAACTCCTACAACAAAAGCATGTAAAGAATCAACACAATGCACAGTACTAAATATTAAGTAGTATTACTTTAATTGTAATTCAAGTCTATACTTAATACCTCACCTAATAATTTGGTGTTCCATTATTAAACAAGGCTATCGTCTACGATCTTGTAACACACGTGGATGTAGATACCTGGAAATAAAAGCTTTTGATGTCAAACATGAATGTTTTCAGTGTACAGCAAAAATACAGGAGCTGGCCTCACTCGTCCAATACTTTTGGACGGGAATGTGAATGTTCACAGTGGCAATCTAATATCTAATGCTGTGTTTTGTTCAAAGTCAAAGTGACTTTGTTTTCATTTCTTTCTTTCTTTGCTGTAATGTATTATTTACAAGTATTCAAATCTAAGTAAATGTAGTTTTACTCAGTCAGAAAAAGTGGTATCGGTGAATCCCTCGGTTCAGGGAAATTGTCAAAACTGGCATTTCAATCAAATTTGACAGCGGAAGATGATGTAGTCTCGAGAGTCTTCTGCCCATCTTCCCTCCTCTCGGTCAGACGCCATCTTGTGAAGGCAGAGGCTTCCCTAACATCCCAGCAGGATCCTGCTGCTTGGAGACGCTATAGGCTAACAAAATCAGCAGTGTAACCACAGGCTTCAAAATGAATACCTCATTTTGTATGGATTCTGCCAGAGTGCCCGGATTCCATTTGAGTCTATTGAAAAAAAGAGCTTGAATTTCTTTCTCTGGTGTGGGTAAATATTGATAGAGATGTTGTGGAAACCCTGCTGACACGTTCAAATTCAAAATGTGCTGCGATAACTGCGACATGATGTGTACAAATTACAGAGCAGTAAAAAACTAATGAGATGTACAACCTTTCATCATTCCGTATTGTACAGAACACAATCAGTTTAGTGAGCACATGCTGACACATTCTTGTCCTCTTTCCAGGTGGGGTGGGTTTGTTTTATACCGCTGCCCCTAAATGGATTGCTTTCTATTGGGCGTAATGAGCACCACTATGATAAGGTGAAGTCACTTAAGGGGGCTGTCTGGGCAGCACATGCAGCCTTCCCAAGTGTACAACCGCAAGCTGCCTTCCTCCTGGCCCGACTCCCACCCACCACACCCACCCCCTCCTGTGGTTAAGGGCCTTCTTCCTGCCAGAGGTGGTCGACTGTTGTTGTTGGAATTGCCACGGCCACTTAAAGGGGACTCTAACCAATCAACAGTGACTGCAGCTTCTTAAACGGGGCTAAGGGATCACCAGAAAACACAAAACAAGAAGCAGCACCTAATCTTGAAGGCTCCACGCTCCCTCGAGTAGAGAAAAATGCTTTCAATTTGACCTGACGAACAGGGCCGAAGTTCCCCTGACTGTTCCATTTTGATAGTAGGTGGCCAATTTTACTAGCACATTTTCTGTGCTTATTCTCCCATTTTCAGCTCAAGCAGGAACCAGTGACCACATGGGTGTAGTGCAATGTTTTATCCATGATGGATGATCACACACCTTCAGCAGTGAGGTGGCCAGAGGGCTCGGCACAGTGCAACGAGTCTATGCTGCAGCCCTGCCGCCCAGACTGACAATGAAATGGGGAGAGCCATGTTGCAATGATAGAACCGGGAGAGAAGGAGAGAGAAAACAAGAAAGGGAGGGAGAGGAAATACACAGCTCTACAACAGGGAAGCGAAATACCACAATCTGTTCTGGCAGAACAGATTGAAACGATTACAGTGAGGGGAATATTCAGTTTTGGGATTTTTCCCCTTCAACTCCACGTCATCTGTCATGAACTGCGTGAATGCTCTGACCATAGTGAGACGGGAGAATCTGTGCCAAATCATGCCTTGGTGTTTGAAGCATCTTGCATCATTCACAGTATTATGAATTGTTTTTGTATATATTGTTTTTCAGAAGATTGTCACTGAACATGAGTGACATTTGTTCTGTTTTGGATGTTAATTAGTTTAGTTGAAAAAGTCTAAATAGACAAAGAACAAATAAAACTGGATGTTTAGTGGGACTTCACAATCATATTTTAATCACAATCATGAGTTTGGCGAACACAATCGTCCAATATTGAAAACTGCCTGACTAAATGTTTTACACCGACGTTTAATCTCTGTCTCTATCGCTCTCTGTGTATAATATGTATGTGTGGTAGAAGTTACATACTTAAGCTTTATGTAATGAATTATTATCATTATCATTATTAGATCAAACAAATATGAAGATAGACAATCAGACTGTCAGTCCTCTCTGTATTTACCAATTGAAAATCACATGACATGTTTGGTTTACAGCAGCAGGCGTGGCTGCAATGATGTACGCACACATGTTGACCTTTGACTGGGCCCCACACTGGATACTGAAAAGCACTTTGGGAAACACAGTCAGAGCGACAGAAGAGCTGGTTTGAGGTTAGGTGGAAACACTAAATAAAGAAGCTCTTAAAATAATCTGGACCTGGAAAAACCGATGATGATATGATGCACCGGCGTTTGTTAGCTTTGGGAATTCAGAAAAGTGAAAATACTATCATTGCTTATCAATGTGACACCAGGGTCAGACAGCAACCATGAACACCTAGCAACTTTGCTCTGGTCTCCACTGCCAAAGGGCACATTTTACTCAAAGTTAACTTTATTTTTCACTCATTATTCATTCAGTCATATTTTCTATGAAAAACATCAATGTAAAACCTGATTAACTGCTATTTTCCCTGTCCTTATAAACATATTCTGGCAAATGTAAGATAAAGAAAATATGTAAAGACTATATTATCACATCAGTGGCTGCACAACACTTTGCTCATGTCACAGCAGCATGAAAGTGAGGCTAAACATCTGTATATGACCAGGAACCTCACCGTGAACCGAGCATGCCACAGCAACTTGTCAGGCAGAAAAATGACACATTAACTCCCCATTGGCAATTACAATGCATTACTCTAGCGTGCTTGTCTAGTCTCCAATAGTTATTTATTCTTGCCCTGTAATTAGGCCTGCCTGAAAAAGGAAAAACAAAAAAAAAGTCGATTTGTTTACCACCGTGTTTCTTTCTCATTATGTCTGGAATACATCCCCCAGAGAATTACTCTGCATGTAGCCTACGGAGCACAGGGGTAGTCAGTGTTGTTTTCAACAGTGATGGATAGTTCTTCCTTTGTTCTCCTACGGAAACAATGTTTTTTTCCTCCCATCTATATCAGTCACGCAACTTAAGTTTTGTGATTTGCATGCACACTGGGTGAATTACCTGTACCAGAAGAATAGATAATGGTTAATTGATGGACATAAACTACTTTCAGACTTCACAAACTACAATCAAACTTCTCACAAAGTGTAAAACACTGGTGCCTTCACCAGTTCCATCGTCAGATGCTTTGTTTTGAGACCTAAATAACGAGTGTGACAGAATGTTATACGTGTCAAATGTGGATGAGAAGTTTATTTATTGCATTGTACAATGCGTTGGCTACATATGATGAATGGATTTTAAATGGGAACCTATTATTCAATTCACTTTTATTCAAAGAATTTTATTTGCCCCCAGGGGGAAATTCAAGGGTTTATAGAGTGGTCGTAAAACATTTAAATGTCCAATGTGTTAAATGTAGGTGAAATTATTCATTTGGCAAAAAATTAGGAACTTTTTTTTTACTTTTTATATATATAAGTGTACAATCACTTGATTGTATTAATTGTTGTTTTTCAATACCTCAGAATGAGGTTTTTGTATTTATATCAGTAGTCCGCTCAGTAATAAAGCTACTTCATTTACTTTAATAATTAAACTGTGGTTAATTTGCTCTGACAAAAACAACTGAAATAGATTACCCTTATTTCAATTTGACAAATTAATGTTTCCAGACATCCATGCTACAAGATTAGAGAGGATTGTGTTCAATTCAGATTTAGGGGACTATATTTTGGGTTATTGTGTTTACATAACATTTGTATTTCCAACTGTATGCCTGCTATTAACTGGGGCTAAACAATTTCACACTTTGGTAGTTGAGACAATGTATGACAGTCATAAGAAAAATATCTGCAAATGTCTTTCCTTAGGTTAAGCACTCTTGTTTTCTGTCAGTGTCATATTCAATTACAGTAAAAAAAAAAAAAGAATAAAATGCATAACACTAACTGTTTGGCACATGCATGCCTCGCTTGAAATCACATGTCTCTGGGCATCGTGGCTCACAGCTTGTTGCAGCAGATTCCTTGTTAACAGGATAGCGCCTCCAAATCTGCTCCTGGAACACCTCCTTGTACGGGTCATTACTGTAGACATCACTGCAGATCAGATCACAAAAGCATTTTCTTCAACGGAGAAGGCAATATGCAAGGAAGGCTATGGCAACCAGCTACTTTTTCCCACCTGAGATCACAGAAACAGTTCTCAGACCAGATGCTGCGGTGTGATCCACAGCTGCCAAGAAGGCCCACAACTTATTATCTTTTAGAGGTAGGGGATACCAGCGGTGTAATGAGGCTGACTGGACTGGAACCATCTACCTAATGTAAGTTGGATGCAGGGACTTTGTGGAACGTTATTAATCCAACTTCATTCAGTTTGTGGTGATCATCACCTCAGTGAAGCAGCTGCAGGTTGGAAACATCCCAAACAGGCCAAGATAAAACCACCTGTATGTTATATTGAAGAAACAATAAACGAGAATTTAAAGAAAGAAGGAAATAGGAGGTGTTAGTGTTACAAAAGGCAACTCACTTTATTTACAAAGTGGTTTACTGTATAAAGAATTCAGCAGTAAGGACATAGTAGACAACAAACACTATAGACACTATATAAGGTAATAGCTATTCTCTGCAGTGTTTTCCATAAGGATAATGCAGAGAAGCCATTTTTCTGTGGAAACACCATCCTGGTTGGGAAACAGTGAAATCAAGACTTATAGTGGATCAATATAAACATAGATGCTGTAATTTTTCTCTCACTATAACACAATCAGTGCAATCATTTTTAACACAATGCCAAGTTAAAGTCAAAAGGTTGTCTTTCTTTGCTTTAAAGTCTCATCTGTAGATCTGTTGAACACGCCCGAATCCATGTGTGACTGACAATTACACATGAACTGCACCAGCTGTGGTATAGAGTGAGGTGTTTTAGTGGCATAGTGCAGTGTGAAAAACACTCTCAGGAGCCGCTGGCTTTGATGGTGAAATATGGCAGAAATATATTCACACTTGAAGTTGTGTTATGAGAATGTTGTCACTGGTACAATTGTTCATTAAAGGGAAAATGTATGAAATCGCATCAGACTTGCAAATGAAGTTGAATTAATATGAACCTCCCATATGTGCTGTCAAGAGGGGCAGAGTAATGCAATGCATGTGCACAGTCAGGCTGAAGGAGAGAATGTAGGTTTAAAAACTAAAAAATGTTTCCAAAGAAATGTACATGAAATGCAGAGAAAAGGACATACTTGTTGTTGACATAATCTGAATAAAAGAGGATTTAACTGAGGCATTTTTATGTTTAAGGACTTGCAGCAGGTGTCGTGAACAACACCTGTTGCACTTTTGACTGGAGCTAGAATTAGTTCCACTCTGACAGGTGTAGCATTAACTCTTGGAGATGTTTGCTGTTGTTTGTGTGGGTGTTCTCCAGGTGGTTCTCATTCCTCTCTCAGTTCAAATGCATGAGAAAGTGAACGGTAATTATGCGTAAAAGTAAGTGTTAACCTCTATACCACTCTTTCACAAATGACTGCTTCAGGAATATTAACAATCCAGAAACACTGACTTGAAGCAACTGAACTGACCTTATATTGAGATGGCTTTGTCAGTGAAATCCAGCAATTGCATATCAATTATCTTTTGCGGGCATTTTATTTTTCATCATACAAAGCAAGAAAAATCTCAGAATACCTCCCCCACTGCCGCCAAAGGAGCCTCCCTTTGTTCTTTTTCCACAGTGACACAAGTTGGAAGTCATTCTGTACTTGCAATGACAGGAAATCAACTCAAACTCTTCTCTGAACTCTGAGAGCACTGTACTGAGACTCCCTCGACACTGTCTCCACACTGTTTGTTGCAGTAACCTCTCTTTTATTGTTGACATTCTGTATGACACATGTGTTGCTATGGCCAATTAAAGCCATGCCCCAAGACAGTACACTTGGCTTATAAAAGCTGGATGCTGCATCACTGGTTGGATAATGCAATTCTCTGACGTGTCAAGGTCTTTCAGGAACAGCGCTATTCCCTGTCTTCCATATTTGTGCAATTAGAGCAAAACATCCCCCGTTTTTGACCGCTAAAATCACACCATCAGTTAAAAGAGAGCCTGTTATAAAAGCATATGTATTTTAAAGATTGGTTTTTGTTAATTCATGCTCTGGAATTGCTCATTTATTGATCTGACTTTCATGAACACAAGTCACCATGAGAGATAAGCCGGCAGTTGAGTTCAGACATTAATGGGAGGCACAAAGAGAATACTTCAGAAATCCTGATTCTTTAAAATGCTGGGGACTACAGCTCTGGAATGCATGATGGTGCTGAATCCGTACATAGGATGATATTACTGTGACCACATAGCCAAGACAAAACCACCTAAAGGACATATTGTAAAGATCCTACAAGAAGGATCTTTATCTGCTGTCAAACTATTTCTTGCTGAGAGTCAGTGGTGACGATGGCAGCTACCAAAATGAGATAATAAGCCCCATAAGCAGTACACCTGCTTCAGGACAGACTGGACACTACAGTCAGTATGTTTTCATGTACAGTACAGCCACTGTTCAGTTGGACTCCTGTTCTTGTCATAGTATACTATAATGAAGTGTGTCTGCCTCTAGTATGCCCCCTTTCAGCTCGTTAGTATTAGGCGGTTTCAGTTTAGTTGACAGCTAGCTGTTAACCTGTAGAGCATCACTCTGTCTCCTTGCCATCGATGAACTGTAAAAGATTGAATTCTTAATGTTAACAGAGCATCAAATCTGTCTCGTTGTCAGTCCAGAAAAAATGAGTGGGCCTGACTTTCGCCAATGTTTTTGGTCACCGTTGTCTTACTCTTCTGTCTCCAGCTTCTTCAGCTCATTTTGACCGCACATCAACTTATAAAAGGTTAGAAATGGCACCCCCACCTCTATATCGCCTACATTGGCACTGTAGAACTCCAGCAACATGACGACACAACAAAAGTCAACTTAACATCAAACTGTCTCAATAATATTTATATCACATATAATACTACATTAGCTGCATCCACATAATCATATGGATCAATAAGAAGTGTCCCCGATGCAAATTCACAAATGTAATTAACTGGATTTAGATGAAATATAAAACATTTCTGAATTCTATTTTTAAAATAATTTACTAAAGTTTCATATTGAGACAAACTGTATAATTATATCTTTTTTCTTTGTTTTAGGGCTACATCATTTTTTGTATTATATTGACCAAATGCTGCTTACAAAAACGCAGTCATTATAGAGCAGTGAATGTATGGTGAGAGACTGGGTGACATACGGAGGCCACTGGAGGTGCACTTTATGGTTCCCATTGAACAGGTGGAAAATCCCCCCTCGGGGAGTCAGGAGTGGACAACCACATTAATCGGAGGAGCCCCAGTTGGCAAGGTCCCATCCCTCAGTTCCACAGGCAGAGGATGTGCCAGGGAGTCGGCATGTTGCACACTGAGGCACAGAGCCATGTCTCTGGCAGCCATGCCAGGTGGGATGGGGTGGGGGAGAAGGTCTGGAAGAGGCACTAGTGTGTGTCTGTCCCATTACAGGACACAATCGTCTTAGAAAAACACAAGTGGTCATTGGAACAAATACACACTCTACACACACACACGCACACATTCAGGAGGTAAAGAGACTATGGCGTCATCATCTCATCATGTAGAATACTAATACACTTTTCCCTTGGATCGGCATGATAAATGACTTCCTAACTTCAAGACGCAGCATTATCAAGCACTTAGCAGCTAAAAATATGTATGACAAAGAGACAAGCATCGTGCTATGACTCCCATTCATCAATCAAAAGTCATTGTGAGGGAATGATTCATTATCAATGATGGGAGGAAATGCAAAGGTCACGCTCTGAGCAAAGTAAAGGCACAGACGCCTCGCCTCGTTCTGACATCTCAGCAGCCATCAATCAACAGCCTGAGCCATTTAGCCATCAAATATCTGTCCTTTATGTCAACCTCAATCATTTTTCTAAGTATGACTGCAAATTGTTTTATTTACTATGGATTTGCTCACTAATGCAGTAATATACTAAATAGGGTTACCTTCAAAAGTCCAGTGCTTGGCAGTCAAGTGGTGCCCCCTGTTGGCACATTATCTCTGCACCAGTAGCTTTCCATAGTGATTTATTTCATAATTTTACCCTGCACTACATATAGCATAGATAAAAATGTTTTAGCGTCATTCATACCCTGATCTCTGTACAATTATAATAAAACCGCAAAACATTCAACCGGATTAAATGCATTGCAATAAGGGTTTATGGATGGGAAATGACCCAGTCAGAAAACTCAATCAGTAATCATGACTAGATTATAAACATTTCATTTTCCCTCTGTTACAATTCGATTACAAGACAAATCAGTGCAAGCACTGAGAAAAGAGAAGATAATCGTGCCCATTATCTGATTTAGAGTGATTTCTGCAAATGAACACAAAGTATGACATTGAGCGTTCACAGAAACACGGAAAGACAAGCCTTTTCTCACATATTATCTGCACTGCATTGGCCTCTTCAAAAACAGAGAACAGAATTCAGATTCCCTCTCCTACAGGAAGCTTTTAATGATCAAACTCCATCATATTTTAAAGAGCACCATATTATCCGAACAGATCAGTCAGTTTTAAAAATGCAGGACTATTCTTGAGGTTCCTATGGGAGGTGGTGCCCTCAGTCGCCCTCACTACATTTAATTAGGTGCAGGGCAGGTTAAGGTGAGCCTTGAACCCTTTCGATGGCGTATAGAAATAAATTGCTGCTGCTGGTGAAACCCCCACTATGACACAGAGAACGTACTCTCCTCTATTCTCTATTTCAAATGTATTTATGATTTGGTTCCATGTGAATAAAACGGAACTGAATATTACAGGATTACAAACCACCATAATATTACAAACCACCATGAAATGGAGATACACATTTTTCTATACAAAGTCTCCTTTATGGTTCACTTTCTGAAATCTATTATTTGAATAGCTTTTGTTTTTCTTCTTTGCAATAGTGAAATCATTCGGTTTCAGTCACGACAATGAGAGTCATTTTCCACCAAACAACAACCGGTTATTGGCATTCACTCTGCTCACCGCTGATGTTTTCATCCACTGTGCCAGATTACATTGTAGGGAAGAACATATGCAACCCTACAAAAGCTTTTCAGACACATGCTTTTCCCTAAAAAACCTTTGGACGCTTGTGTGCTGTCTTCAATAGTATGAAATATGTTTTGTGCAGGTGATATGGGGAATTTGACATCATTTACATGGACTCATTTCAAAGAATGTTGCACACTTTTGTGGATTAAAGGGGTTACTCATTGATTCTTTCATCTGTGAAAATCATGCTGGCCATCAACATTAATCCCTCTGCTGCAACACATGTGTTTCAAGCTAAAACCCAGCAGAGAGAGGGAGGGAGCGAGAGAGAGAGAGAGAGTGAGAGAGAGGGAGGGAGGGAGACAGAGCTGAGCCAGTGGAGCTGTTCATCACTCAGAGAGAAGAAGTAGAGGAAATGTGTGCTCCTCTCCTCTAAAGACATGACATTGGTGATGAATGAGACTCTGTGTGACCAGTTAAACATCTTGTCATCGTATGAATGGAGCGTGTACAGCTTATGGGCTATTTACATATGATAGTATAGTGTGCAGATGAGTTAATGATTGAGGGCCATGGATTTACTATGATATACTCTATATACCTTGGTCTGAAAAAACTTGTCTTTTGGATCAGTACCACATGTTTCATATTTGTAAGAATTGAAGTGTCATTGCATGGCCTTTTAGTCACGTCAAGAAATGGTGACAAAGAAGAGGACAGCATGTTCCACAGAGTTGCAGAGACTGTACGCTTGATGTTTGATGATCCTTCTCAAACCACCGGCAGACATGCACGCCACTGTCAATGAAAACAAAACTATGTTATGTTCCATGAATAGGAACTCTACTAAAATTGATGCAGCTGTGAATTATTATAGTGAACTATTTAAGCTACACAATGCAAGTCACACTGAGGTTAGCGTTCGATTATAAAGCAAATCACCATCGTCCTCTGACCCCACTGTGCTCCACCCAGACCTAAACATACAGTACATTCTTGTCCTTTTGCTGCAGGAATCAGGAGCTTGTCCAGGAGTCAGCCATAGCAACATTCTCCAGCAGTTAATTATTGCATACAAAGCCTTGATGTTAGAGACTTGATGCAAGAGCAGAAGAGGAGACCAGGAGAGTGTTCATGTATTGAATGAGCAAAACCAGTGATTTGGATTCTAAGAATGAGACAAAGAAAATATCTCTAGAGTGCTGCCAACCTTTGTAAGTGAGCATAGGCAGCTTATCATAAAAACAATAAAAAGGGGCAAAAAAATAGAGAGGAATATGGAATATGTATTATACGTGTGTGTATAAATATAATATTTTTGCATTAAAAGTCCCTTTCATAGAAACTAGTAAGAAATTTTGACATGCTAGTATGTTTACGTGCACAGTTCAATCGAGCTACGGCTAAGCTAATACAGGAAACCGCACAACTTGCCGAGTCCGGCTATACTGACTCTGCCTCTGCCTCCATAGGTGGCGCTGTATCTCTCTATAAACTATTGTTTATTGAAGCAGTTTCCTGTTGACTTGCTCTTGTGGTTGCTCTGTTGCTCTGAAGAAAGATGCTGACTAAGCGTATACATGCAGGAGTAATCAGACTATGTATACCACATTATCCAGCTATGTTAGTCCAACTAAGACTAGCTCAACTTTAGTCAGACTAACATGTTTACATGACATTAAGAAAACAAACAAAACAAATTAGACTCTTAACATGTTATATTATTATTGTTATTATTAGTTATTACAACTGCTAGTTGTAAAAGATCTTTTCACAGATGTCTCCAATCTCCCGCTCTCTGCTATTTCCTCTTTCTTCTTCATTGGATATTGTATGCTGTTTACGTTGGCCAAGCCATTCACCATTGCAGTACAAAGATGTTGGCTTAAAATGGTGGCCTCTGTAAAGCCAGGGTCTCTGCTAAAATACTGTATGTATAAAATGCTTCTTTTAAGGCTTATGCACTTATGCAAACATACTTGGTATGTGTACTACTTATACAGGTATATATTCAATTTCTACCAATAAACCCTTTTAGATGTTGGAACTGGAACTTATTCACAAATTCAAAAGGACTTGAAATGTTTTACACATGAATAATAACTGCAGTTGGCTTGTGTTTATTTACTGTAGGTGAGTAGCCTGTGATATAATTCCTTTTCTCCAAACAAAAAGCTCATGGCAGCGTTCAGTAAATGTTGAGTGATATAATACATGACCAGCAGCATGTCAGCTTGTTCTCATTATAGGTATGGGTCCAATGTCTGATTATAGGTGAAAGAAAGTCCTCATGTGGCGAACAACACAGTTTGGATGGAACACGATGGAGCACATTTTTGTAGAGAATCTATCAGTATCAGCAATGGGTTTGTTTTTCTTTAAATTTGACTTGTTCTTGAGAGGAAACGTATATGATGTCAAGTGAAATTTAAGCCGCAACTTGCCCAATGCTCGACCAAGCAAAAACCCATCTCTCAGCTTCTCATCCACCATCTGGACGTAACTCAAGATGAGTCACAGAGCCAGATTTAAACAGTCCCTGCTCTGGACTGTTGCGCTGACTGATGAGGTGCTACACAGCAGCCATGACCCCGCTCAGCTCTCCGCTTTTTCCAGTAACAACATACACTTATTGTGGCGTGTCCGTGCTGCCAAAGAGCATTGCCCCTGTTATAACTGTCTCCATTACACAACATGTCACTGTGGCTGTATGTGAGTGCACACACACTCACATGGACCAGGGAGGGTGTCATGGCACATTCCACAGTGAGGCCCATTGTATAGGAGCCACAGGGCCCATAATAAAACTCACTGATTATAAAACATGACACTTGACAGTAGCAGTGTAACCTGAGCGATTTGACTCAAGATCTCATGAATGACATAGCTGGAAGTAATGGCTGCGCTCTAATGAAAGCTTGTATTTATTTAAGCAGTTTTATGTAGTGAGACACACATTTAGCCACTGACCCTCATGGCTCCTTTATATGTTGAACAGCCTCTTGCAGCAGTGTGCAATTTCCATTATGTTGTGAAAAATGGTAAAAGCAACACAGCGAGGGCTGGGAAATGTTACCACAGGATCTTTGATGACTGGAACCTGGTTTTCATTAAAATGTGTCACAAATTTTAAGCAAATATGGAGAGTTACTTCGCCAGTAATGTAATTTCAAATCTTGATTGACTTCATTTACTGAATCTGTTTCCACTGCACGTATTCACAGTTCCCTCTTATCAACGCACCGGCTTTTCAACCTCCCTCAGACATAAAAACTTTTGTGTGATATGCTCTTTCTTCATTTTTGAATTTTCCCCTGAACCTCTATTTGTCATTAACCTTGAGGACACCACATTATGAATGAAGAGAAAGTATAACACCACCAGACAGAGTTTCCTGTGGTGGTACAGCTCCATGTCCTTGCTGCAGCCTGCAGGACTGCCCTCTCCTGTATGGATTAACACAGACATGTTATTCAAGGGAATCAGCCTGGAGCAGGTACTGCACTGATCTTATAATCTCCATGTCAGATGGATTACTTGACTCTTAATCAGTTATACGATTGACACATCCACATCAGAAAGTGGGCGTCGGCGTCTGCTTTAAACTGATAAGGGAGTTTCTCAGTCCAGCACATTTAAGTGTACCTCTCTTTTGCTTTCTCACCTGAAATACTTATATAACAATAATAAGGATAAAGTGAGGAGGTGAGCTTTTCACCTAATTCAGGCTATTAACGTTTGAGAGCACAAAAACCTCAATTCAATCATAAAAGGCTGGTCCTTTGAGGCACGTTATAACTCCATCCATCACTCGTCTGAACGGCTTCATATCCCCTCATTTCTGCCAGGTTTTCTTTTGGACCTCTTTCACTTTGTCTCCGCTTGTTCTGCTTCCCTGCTGCTATAATGACAGCAACCTGTGGAGCTGTGCGAGCTGCAGATACATTCCCGACAATATGCACACTGGCACCGGCCAAGGTTTCTGTGTGATAGGCAGAAATGATTAATGAGCAGACTAAATTCAGCACAGGAAAATCTCCACGAGTGTCCACTTTTGCAGTGTGCAATATCTAAGTGTGCTGACACAAATAAAGAGTTCCAAGAGAAAAGCCTTGAGAGAGCCCACACTGCTGCTTACCAAAGCGCTGTCTCTCAGTTTGACGGTAAACAGGTGGTTGGTTGTAATAAATGGATGTCGTCCTCTGCTCCTAAACGCAAATGTAAGGGATGAGACTTTTGGCTCTCCTGTGCTAACAGCAGTGGGTCCTGTGCTGCATTAGCACCTCCTGTGACTCTATTAGCTCTGTCTTCGTTCATTATTACCTCAGCTATACATCTTCACTCTTATTATTCATGCTGTTACCGCAGGTGCTTTTGATTTTAATTAACTATCACCTGCTGACGCCGGTGTCACATCAGAAATGACCTCTTACATCTCTCAGAGTTTTTGTTTTGCAGTATATCACGCTATAAAAACAATACATATAACATATAACACATTTATATTATGCTGGATTCTTTCATTATTCATAAAAAGTACATTATGTTGCTTTGTTATTGTCTTATTCACATTAATTAGTCACTACTGTTGAAAAAGAATGTAAAATACTCTTATACAGGGCAGTACAGTGTGTCTGCTGCTTCCTAATTTCGGTAGAAAAGTGTTACTGCTTGGTGACATCTTGTCTAACTTTAGCCTTTGAGGTGGAAACAGTTGTGTGTTTTCTCACTGAGATGTGTCACATTGCAGATGCTGTTGGGTGTGATCGTCTTCTCAGCACCTCAATGTGTCAGATTTCTTCCTGACAAATGCATGTGCACCGACATTTGTAAAATCCCTATTCTTCATGACCTCCCATTCTTTTTCACCCTTGTTGTTATGCGGCGCACACACACATGCACGTGCACACACACACACACACACACACACACACACACACACACACTGATGGGCTCAGATTACAAAGCCTTTGCCATGGTTAGCGAAATGTCCCTCAGGAAAGCAGTGTGAGAGATAATGCTGCTGCCTCTTCAATCCTTCTCACAGTTTGGACTTTAATGAGCTGCAGCAGCAATACTCTGACTGCATTCATTTTCTTGGCTGGTGTAAGTTTGTTTACCTTTACAGTTTGGACTGCACTTCCTGCAGTGTTCATCAGAAGTGTCACGTGATGTTGCTGTGACCTCTGCCGTTATATTCAGGTTGGAGTGATGGTGCAGAGTGATCATTTTGTGAGCTAGAATGAATCTTTTTGTGGTGCAGCAGCAATAGTTAGTTGTAGTCGGTACTGAAACCACTTTATCAAAACTCCCCTCCAGAAATACTGCATACTACAACAATTCTTAGAAAGCACATAATGCCACTCATTCACTCCCTCACCCACTCACTCATCTTCTACCACTTTATCCTTCACTTCGTGGGAGGGCGCTGGTTCCAATCCCAGCTGACATAGGGCAAAAGGCAAGGTACACCCAGGACAGGTTGCCAGTCCATCACAGGACGACAAATAGAGACAAACATCCGTGCACTCTCAGTCTCACACCTACGGTCAATTCAGAGTGTCCAATTTGTCTAATCCTCAAATCTGCATGTTTTTGGACTGTGGGAGGAAACCAGAGAACACGCAGAAACACTCATAACACTCATCACACACTGAATAAAACTTTCACAACTGAGAGCATCTCATAAATTATTGAGTTTCATCTTTGAAGCTTTTTTTCCTCATATATCAGAATTTAAATCTGTGAAATCATATATAACAGGACTGAATCAGAAATGCAGCAGTTTGATTTAACACCCCCATTTTCTCCCTTTATCCTTCCCTAGAGCAATTTATTTGAAATAAATAAATAAATATATAAATAATGAAAGGGACAAACCAACACAAAAACTGACTTCTCAAATTTCAGGGCTGCAATAACAATTTTCAAAAATTCCGATAATGTCTAGTTTTATTGCACTGCTGCCATTTACCATGTTAACAATGCATATTTTCCATCACTTATCATTTAAATCAATCATACATGAAAACACAAAAACAAACTGTATTTAATTGTAACATGTAACACCTTTGACCTTCTCCCTGTGCCTGAGCCAAACATATTCATCCATGAACTGCCTCAATATCTGTTTGGATATGAGGCAAATTACAGTTAACCTTTAATTTAATCAACCCTTTTAAAAACCTATGTTAGACGTAGAAAAAATGAGCTGTGACTGTTGACTGTGTTGCAGGTGGTGGAACACGAATGAGAAAAGACTTCATGACTTGTGGAAAATGTGGTATTTGAATGCATTTATGTAAACACAATCAATTTCAACCCACAGCTTTCACATACTTGATTTTGTGTGCATGGTTTCCTTTGGTAATCTCTATTTTATCCTTTTCTTTAATGCACTGTTTTTATATTATTTGTTAAATCACCATATGATAAGTCATGATATTTCCTTTCCAGTCCAAAAATAAAAACGGTTGGCTTCTGTTGCACTCTGCTGCAGAATTAATATTTACTGTTAAATCAGACTTTTATTTTCTTGCCTACTTGCAGAGTGAATAACGATCTAAACATATAATAATACCAAGTAAAGTATATGTATATGAGCATAAATGGGAAGAAAGGTGATCAGAGATGAAGAGCCAGAGGGACAGGAGGAGAAGAATGTGACCCTTGTGGCTCTGACCTCCTTTCATCATGATCGCCGCACCCCATCAATCACTACCTACTAACCAGCATCCTGAAACAAACAGTCTTTTACTGATGAAAGGTGGAGGGAGAACAGCAGTGACACGAAGAGTGCAGAGAAAATATGTGTTATAAAGTCCACCTCATCCATATATCTACACTTTTAAAGCATTCAGAAGAAATACATGAGCTAAATGGATTTTGTTGTGGCGGGGAACATATTTCTAAAAACCTCAAGAATAAATGACTTAACGCTTTAATCAATCACAGCTTGTGCATATAAACATATGGAGCTATAATTTAGCCACCAAAGTAAATGAGAAATACACTTCCAGATAAACAGGATGAAAGAGTGATGCAGACATCTGTGACTGGTCGAGCTGACTCTGAAACTTGTTTGACATATTGCAGGATGTTTGCAGGGGATTTTTTTTTCCTCTCTTTTCGCCAGGAACCATGCAACATGAGTAAGAGATTGTCTCATAATCAAAACCATTCAGCGTGCATGGTGTACATTATCCTCTGGTAAATAGGTTGAGCTTGGTGATTTACAACCAAGCAATGGCTGGGTCACGTAAATTCACCGCTCTGTTCATACAAACAAAGAAATGTTTGCATATGAGGAGGAAGGGGCTCTAAAAACACGTTCAGTTGGTGTGTGCTGATGAAACTGAAGCGCTGAGAGACATGCTGTGTTGACAACCTGTTCCCTTCACACTGATACTGACCCTGGCATTCATTTGCGTGCTGAACTTACCAGCGCAGTTTTCTTTGCACAGCTGCTGACAACACTGCCAGGCAGCACAGGGAAGCAACGGCTCATCAGTGGGGAGGAGGAAGTGTGCAGCCCCCTGTGTGGCGTTGCACTGCTTGGGGTTCTGTTGAGTGGACAGAGATTTAGTGAGCTTGAGCATTGCAATCCCAGCTTAATGTTGTACAGGTGCATCTTTCCTCTTAGGGTAAACTCACCTCAGTGCAGCTCCGTTAACTGGAATAGCTTCAGTCCATCAGAGTCTGCAGGGAATGAGTGTGACACTGAGGCAAAGGAAGAAAGTGAGGCTTGATGATAACAAAAAACTGCTGGGCACTGTATGGACAAACTCATTTTTGGGGAGTATGTGGCACTGAGATTGTGTAACATACATTGAGAGAGACCATATTTGTATTTGTATTTTTGTATTTATTTATTACCAAAATATGAAGAACTGCCACCCAAAAAACCTCCAGGAGTTTGAAAATCACATGTTAAACAAAAGTAGTAAAATATGACACACACATAATCCTATCATTGTATTCTGTAGAAAAAAACATTTCATCAGTACAGAAGTCTCAAGTTACAATAGAAAACTTGTAAATTGAGCTAGCTAGTGATATAGATATATGGATTATTGATCCTAACCTGGGAATTTGTACAGGATAGAATAACATTACGAGTCATATAAAAGAGACCATTAAACACATAAAACTTGCATTATAAAAAAGAAATACAGACCCAGCTTAAGCAGCAAGCCCATGTGGAAAATATTGGTTTGTGAAAACAAGTGATTTCAGAGCTCTTTTAAAATGATGAGATCATCATTGTGGTGCACAGAACCCTGAAAATGAAAACTTTTAATGTGCTATTTACATGCTATTTAAGGCTTTTTATTTGCTATTTACATGCTATTTAAGGCTTTTTATTTGCTATTCACACCTGCACTTGACCAAGTGGGACATTTTCTCACAACTCATGCCTGAGTTGATAAGCAATATATAATGGTAACAGCATGCGCTCCTAATATTATACATTCTCAAATATTACTTCAATTGTTCATGCCAAAATTGAAAATGTGTCTTTATAGCCATGAAAACAGATTCACCTTGATTCACAAAGGCTGTAAATATTTCAGTGGCCCAGAATCAAATTTCAAATGAGTTGCCATAGGCATTAGATATTATGAAAATAAATTCCCGAACTTCTCCATAATTTACAGCTCTCAATGGGCTTTTTTTGCTTTGGACAGATGTGGAGGAAAAAAAAGTCACCTTCCTTCCACTGCACTACGTGTGGTAATGGAAACATGGTCACAGCGACTGACGTCATTAAACCAAACAAACCGTGGCAGTGATGTGTTTGGAGTCAGGACCCGTGGATGAGAAATCCACCTGTTAAAGTGATAAGAGGTAAAATGGTTTGAACTAGCTGACTTTGTGGAGCTCTGTCAGGTTATTGATTTTAGTCTTTGTATCATTTTATATCTCTTTCCCTTTTTTGCTGTGTTTGAAATTCTCTGAGCTTCTTTAATCTTGTCAGGCTTTCTCCACCTCAAGAAAACACTTTATCTAAGATAAAACAGATAAGACGTTTGGAGAAGGGTGTGTTGTGTCTTTCTCTAAAGTTGACCTCTCTCTCTCTCTCTTGACCTGACCTCTTATTGCCCCTTTATCTTTTAGTTTAGCTTCCTGGCTAATGTTTACACCAGTCTACTAGACACTAATGAAAGGCAGCTTTCAAGGGTGAACTGCTTTTCCTCTCTTTATACACAGCAAACTGACAGAAACTCTGGGAGCTGAAAAAAGCACAAGCCCTCTGACAGTTTGCCCATTCTGTCAAATTTCACTGGTTTTTCACTGTTCAAGTGTAGTCAGATGTTGTTGCTTTTATCAAATGAACGTCTTGCATGGATCAATATACAGAACAAGTACTTTTTTGAGAAAATAAATAAAAACAGAATTTGTTTTTGGCTACGTCTGATGGTACAAAGTCTTAGTCTCTAGATAACAATAATAATAATAATAATAATAATAATAACCTGAGAAAGCACTGAAGCCATATCACCACCAAAATCTAATCATTTCTTCCTTGGACCATATCTTACATTGAAATCCACCCTTTACTTTTTGAATTACACGTCAATTCACCACATAGTACCCAATCCCAGCTGACATGGGTTAAAAACAACACACAGAGACGAACATCCATTCATTCTCACATTCACACCTACAGGCAATTTAGTGTGTCTAATTAACCTCTGCATGTTGTTGGACTGTGGGAGGACACGGGGAGAACATGTAACCTCCATGCAGAACCTGGGTCTTTTTTGCTGCAAGGCAACAACGTTAACCACTGTGTCACCGTGTGTCCCTGGCATCAGGTTATGCAATTAAGAACGTGAGATCTGTCTTTATTCGTCATCTATTGAAACTTCTTTGTTGCATAGAATCAAAATGTTGTAGATCGATACCGTGGCCAAACACGACTGTCATTTCCATCTCTCTTACATGAATTCATTTCAAGGCACTAGCAGATATGGAATATTGAATGTTGGAGAGAGACAGTAGGACATTTAAAAATGAATAATTCAGTGTTAAACTCACATGCCGAGATAAAGGTGAGTGAAGAGAACATCTCAATTACTGTAAGCTCATATTCACATTCTTTGCTTTTAATTAATGTTCCAGAATTTCTAATTCACATTGTGTGCCAAATAAATGACATGCAAGAAATATAATGAAAAAACTACAACACATGTCCTTTTACTTTAAATGGCTAGGATAAATAATCAGTGGATGTCGATCTCAGTTTTGAGTGTGTGTATTTCTAACCTCTTTAGGACCTTTTCTGACATAAATACTGGCCTTGTTAGGACCAGTAGTTAGGGCTAAGATTAAAATTATGGTTAGGTGAAAGTTTAAAGTGAGGGTTAGTCATTTACTGGTTATGGTTAAGGTTCCGGATAATGCTTATAATGGACATTTTGGCTGCTCCTCACGTTCTGTCACGTCTTAAAAGGGGCTGTTTGTTTTGGTTTTAGAGTTTGTCTTAGAATTAGGTCTTCTGTCAGGGTTAGGCTAAAGTCTAGGATTATTCAGTTGGGATGGTTGTGGTTATAGGGTAAGGGCGAGGGAATGCATTAGGTCTATGAGTGTCCTCACTAAGGTAGATGTACAAAAATGAGCGTGTGTCAGGTTGTGTTAGTTAATTCTCAGAGTGTGTGGCAGCACGCTGGGGTTCACAGAAGACGCTGTGTGTGCTGTAGCGGACATGATGTGTAACAGGTGTGAGGCGGTGAGGAGGGGACTCGTGCACAGCTGTCCCTATAGACACTGGTCATGTCCTCCCCCATCTGCCTTCCCCTACCTCCGACCAGGCTCCTTAAGTCCTGGCAGGACTCTGCGTGTATGTATATTAATGTACAGTATACAGTATGTGCAGCAGATTCAAAATCCCTGCTTACTGCAGCCAAGTGTCAGCACCTCTCTGTGCAGCGTCCCACTGCGCCTCCTCCCTGATTCTGCACGAATGCTCCTCAGGTACTCGGAAGATCCTGCACCCATGTGGTTTTGGCCATGTGTCCATTTAACAATGAATTATCATGCTCCACATCCCAACCCTTCATGCTGATTATTATATGTGGGCAAAATTAGAATTGTATCTCCTTTTTTAAAATTCAACTTCTTTTATGTGTTTGATATGCTTGACTTTCATGATTGCTAATTCATTTCATTTTATTTCCCAGCTGACACAGAAATGTGCAATTAAGTTTCTTTCTTTTGTCACATTCACTTATTATGTGACTGGAAATAGGTTTTTCAGTAAATTCAGTTTTTAGCTCGTGGTTCTGTGGCTGTAATGATGCTAAGGCAGCAGTCAGTCTGTGCACCACTTTGGTGCAGAGTGACGAATCTCAGTGACTACAGAACAGATAGTTATTAAATCTCCTACAGACAATTAATCCTCAGCTTTTGTTCATGTCCTGACATTTGCGTTAGAGCTAGATAGGGTTCATATATTTGTGGTTTTTTTTTTTTAAATAACAGCTTCTGCTTTTATTACCGTAAACCAATGTGTCTGGTATATTCATGGTTCCCATCGGGATGACGTGTACTATCAAACACATTTGAAATATGTCCACAGATTGTGAGCAGCACAAGTCAGTTTGGATGGAAGTGTGTTATTACTTGGCATAATGCAACGCTAGCATTGTCTGTAAATGGATGCCATGTATTTTTTCTTTCCACGTTACATAACAGACCAAACATCCCATGGTGAAGGTCTGGGTGAGGGCGCCACTTAAAGCAAAGTAAATCTGAGGAACAAGCTCTAAACAAGGGGACAGGATTGATCACAAAGTGGAGACACCTTCCTACAAAAGCAGTTTTTAAATAAAGTTTAGAAAGCAAATATAGTTTTTGCACTTACCCAAACTCTGCCAGCATGTCCCCAGATGATGCCAATTAGGACAATCTGTAGCATAGGAAAAAGACCCAAAGAAAAGGCGATGAAGCAGTGCTTTGTGTATTTTTGGCTGTTTGTGTAAGAGACACAGCGGGCAAACTTATCACAATTCACGTCATACGTCTGTCTCCTTCTCAGAGACACTTATTGTGTTCAGAGTCTGATGCAAATATGGGTCTAGAATCTGCTCAGGAGTCAAGGCAGAAATATTCTTCATATAACTCACAATCATCAACACCCACCACAAATTATTAAAAAACAACGATAGACAATGCTTTCCTTTGTTGTTGCATTTCTTCCGCCGTTTTTCCGAGAGTCTATTGGTTTTTTGTTGTTTTTTTTCCCTGAGGGCATTCTGATGTCTGACAAGACTCTGAGTGACAGCTCAATCAAATAATTATATCCTGAACAGAAATCAATTAAAGTCTGGTGACAGATTAGTAAAGTCGGTTGCTTGTCCATGGCAGCACAACAAGCCCCAGGTAATCCTAAATTGAGATGTCATGAGGAGAAAATGAATCCGCAAATCTTGTTGCTGAGCCACTCCTGAGTGTCAAAGGGGTTTATAGGTGAGCTGAAACATGGTGCACAATACTAACAAATGTGAACCGAGACATTTCAAAATGATGTATTTTGAAGAAACTTTAAAAATAACTCCAACCAACAGTCAAATTAAATTCACAGTCTCAAAGGAGATTATGTCTGCAGATATACAATTAGTTTCTTTGTTTAGACAATTATAATATCATGACAAAAGACACTGAATAACACAACTTAACAAATGAATGCTGTTGGAAGGAGAGCTCCAGTGTGTTAGACTCATATTAAAGCATATTCATTAGTGTCAGTCAGCCAAGACAAAAATAATCAAGACTAACAAGCACATGATGACCTGACATCGAAGCATTCAGTGTGTGTACCAAGTAATCACAGTGGCCCAGTCATCTTTACTGCATGTAAAAGAGACACATCACATTGTCTGGCTGAGTCAGTGGAAACCAGAAAAATAATAATCAAGCTTCAGCATCTGCGGTTTGTTTAGAGGCTCATGGAAAATAATGTTTCCATTGTCTGGGTAAGTTACAAGAGTGCTCGATCCTTCTAGTAACAAAGCAGGTTTACCTTACTTAGATCATATCTTATTATTATTATCATTACTGTAAACTGTTATTATTATTATTATTATTATTATTATTATTATTATTATTGCTGTTGTTGTTGTTGTTGTTATTATGTGGCCACATGGTTGGTGTAGTGGTGAGCACTCTTGCCTTTACAGCAAGAAGACCCAGGTTTGAGACCTGGCTGGAACAAGAGTCTTTCTGTATGGAGTTTCCATGTTCATGTTCACACACACATGTTCTCCCCATGTGTGTGTGTGGGTCTTTCTGCTGGGGGGATTATGGGGATTAGATAAATTGGTCACTCTAAATTGACCATGAGTGTGAGAGTGAATGGTTGTTTGTCTATATGTGGCCCTGTGATGGACTGGTGGTCTGTCCACAGTGTACCCCGCCTATCGCCCTATGTCAGCTAAGATTGGCATCTCATGTGTAGGATAACGCAGTAGAAGATGGATTATTATTATTATTATTATTATTATTATTATCATTATTATATCACTAGTGGACTAAAAACCTTCATTTGAAGCTGTGAAATGTACAGATAACAGATCTTTTAAAATTGTAGATGTGATGAGAGAGGCAATGGACCAAGACTGGAGTCAAAACAAAAATGATCATCAGATCTTAATGGACAGAATAAACGAGCTCTGTTCAAATAAGCAAACAAAGCATGATCCAGTTATTTGTTGGCCATGACCAAACACATGGATCCAGGCACAGGCAGTGAAGGAGCTGGGAGAGAGAGCACCCGTTCATTAAAGGCCCACTGAGTGTTCCACATTTTGATGGATTTCCCCAGGACTGTCCACACAGTCTGTGCTGCTGCACAACAGGTAATTGCTGTTAGTTTAAGTGCACTCCCACCAGACCCCGGACGAAAACCCTCATGCAGCGTTGTCCTTCCTGAATACTGAATGAAGTTGGATATTTGTGTGTGTGTGTTTCTGTGCGCACAGGCCCATGCATTTAGAAGGTGAGTGAGATTGGCTTAGAGATAATGATGTATGAAACATAAACCTGAGGTCATCTGTTCCAATAAAGTCTCCAGTCTCTCTGTTCCTCTCTTGCATGCAGATGAACCAATATAAAGTGTGCGCTGGGTTTCACAGGTTACGCTCTCATTTCTCTGCGACACAGACAACTGAGGGGTTAGTTTACTGTCCGTCTCTGATACTGACATGATGGAGGGAACATGAGACAACAGAAGGAGGCCAGAGGAAGCGTATCAAAGAAAGGAAATCATGACATTGGATGGTGGAGGGGCTGCTGGCTTAGGAGGACATGAGTTGAGATTAGGACCTCTGCATTTTTCTCTTGAGGCTGGCAGGGAGAAAATTCATGCCAGGGGGTCTGGCTTTAGAAAGTTGCAGTGAAGCTTTACACTTAGATTTTTTTACTGCTCACACTCAATTTTTCCTCTCCAGAGAAGAAAGAATGTGACCATTAATGTTCACCATTAGTTTGTAGGTTGGACAATAAATTATTCACAGCGCAATAAAGAAACGTGACATTTCAAATCTGAATTAGATCTCATTAGATCGCTAATGGAAGCAAGCCATAAATGCAACGCTAACATATGAACCAAATACATCAAAAGGAGTTTTTTTTTAATAAATAGATAAAGGATGAATGGTATGTTGGTGATCACATCTTATAAATTAATGTAGCACACTTGCCTCCTCTGGACCCTGAGATAGATGAGTTTCAGCTGTTACCATCAGCAATGTGCTTTAAGATGCCTGTACATGAATAAAGTGTGGGTTTATTACAGAAGTCATCAGTCCAGTGAAAAATAAAAGTTCACTTGATGAATGCACTTTCACATTAACCCTTAGAACATAGAGCATTGTGGCTGCTTTTTTCCCCTTTTTTCCAGGTAATGTGATGAAAAAACCACCAACTGTATAAACACAGCTGAGCAAAAAGTACTCATAATGTTTAACATTTGATTGAATTTGTGAAATTTGGAAATATGTCACAGTTCAAAGTTCACTTGGGTTAATGTTACTAGTCCTTGAAAAGACATATGTTAATGTTTTTTGTTTTTTTTATATTTCAGAAATGTTAGACTTCGATGTAGAGTTGTTTATGTATTGTTTGTTTTCTTGCAGACCAACTTGCCCTTAAATTGTCTATCTGAGATAAAGAAATGAAATATTTTGAATTGCACTGAATATGCAATAATGTTTATTTTGGTGTATTTTTTTATTGCTAGTAATGTCTAAATGATTACATTTTGTTTGTTTTCTTTACCAGGTCTGATGGTGAATATACTACAACCAATACCTGTGTCACTGCATTATGACTTTTAATATACTACAAATGTAAGTGATGGGGAAGAGATTAACATTAATGCAAAAACAATTTGTCAACATTTGAGCCTTGCCTCCAATAAATGATATACTAATGCTCCTCTTTGTTATCCTGTCATTTATTTTTAAAGGGAAAGGAAAGTCTTTTCTATTCATTTCTTTCTTGTATCACACAGAAGCTGAATATGGGTGGTTGGGGGAAGGAGAGTGACTATATAATTTTTACATGATTTACAATAAATGTAGCTGATACGGAGACAGAAATACACATTTAAAGATGTGAGAAGTGACATTTTTGGTCTAGTTTTATTTCAGCGATGAACATATTTTCCACAAGTATAGCTGGGGATTTGCGAGCTGATATTTACTGAGGTCTAATAAGAAATAAATGAGGTGTGGGGGTGAAATAATAGTTTAAAGGATGTTTTGATCCTTTTGAATTTGTTTGACTAGATAAGCAAATTAAGAAAACAAAGGATATTCTCTGAAATGGACCCATTCTCTTCCATCTATTGATTCCTATTCTGCCAGAGAAACAACACAGGCCTGCATAAACATAAGACCGATTTAGTGCTGAGAAACCGTCTCTGAGCAAGAAGACTAATTCAAGTAACATCCTTTGCAGCGGATCGATGCCATGACGAAGCATAATGCTGTGCTTGATTGTTCAGCAAGCAATTCCAGCGCCACCGGTGGCATTTGTTACTGGGTTGTCTGAAAAACCTCCCCACACTAAGTTATTGTGCTGCCATGCCATGGAGGAGAGGCATTTAAAACAATGAAATGGCTGCTTGGGGGGCCGTTACACCCAGGTCAGGGCTGATTAATGACCCGTTGGAATTGCATGACAAACTCAGATGTATGTGCTTTGTACACCTGTGAGCACGGACATACACATGCAACACACACACACACACACGCATGCACATTCACCCGCGGATAGAGATTATTGATATTTTTACATTCACGTTGCAGTGCATAAACACTGGCTAAAGGCATGTACTGTCAAAAGATAAGTCCATCTTAATCCACTCTCACACCTATGAAGACTGTGCAAGCTATCAAGTGATGTTTTCTTAAAGCAATTTCATTATAAGACGGTGTTAAAACCAAATCCCCTTTTCTTCATAGCGTTAAGCTGAAGGCCTCAGCTCTACATAAGCCTGATTGGATTTTCATCATATGGCCTTTAACGATATAGAGTTTGACATGAGGCTTTTTAGGACCTAACAAATATAGAATATATACTGCATATAGGTATATTGGGGAGCTCTCCCAAGCACTACCCACTATGCAAGACACAACAAAAACTCCCAAAACTCCTCTGCAACAATGTAAAAGTACCCACTTGATCAACTTAAGTTGAACTCAACCCAACATATTATGAAAACATGACATTTCCAGAGAAAAATAAGTGCAATTTCAACAATATTATGCATTTGACGCCCTGGTATAGTGCCAGGAAGGTCGAGCTGCTGTATTTGCCTTTGTATAACTGCCACAGTGTATTGCACATCAGTGAGGGATATTGAGTAACAGTAGATCACTTATAGGCCTATTATCCTTCCATAAATATTAAGACATATAAAGCTGATAAATTATGAAATCATGAGGTTTTTCTTTTCTACTGTGTTGAATATGTGGGATTTTTAGACACGATTATACTGTCAATCAAGTTGCTTTAATTGGTTGTTTTAACATGGCAGTATCACAAATAAGTAATGAATTGGAGAATGAAGTGACTGCTGTGCAAAACCAAAATCCAAAAAACAGTTTAAAAATAAAGAGTGCAGCAAAACTGCATTTGTGATTTCAAATTCTACAGGCTGCAGGAAATCTCCAAAGGCTAACAGGCTAACAAGCACGAGTGTCTGTCTGGTACATGAGCGAATCCCATGATCCCTTAAGCCCCAAAGCAACCTAACTGGTATTCAGTTCAGTATTCAAGCAGCAGTCAGAAGTCTGAAAGGCAGCAATAAGCATGAAAACTCCACAGAAAAGTTCATTTAAAGAGTTTGTTCACGTTTGTAGTACTAAACAGTCTCAGCAGCCAACAGCTATGGTGAACCCTGGAGAACACAGATTCCATCAGTCACCACCTGGACAGCAGAAAGTACGGCCCACTTTGGGTAAAGTTTACTGAAGTTTAAGGGTGTTGTTTAGTCCGGCTGAACACAGTTCCGGACCAACGTGAATGAAAGAATTCCATTTTTGAAGTTGTCTGATTTTTTATCAATTAAAAAATGAAAAAAGATTTTGCAACAAAAAACAGAATGACTCGTTTTTTCTTGTTGTTTTTTTAAGTGAAACGGAATTCCTTATCCAATGATGTCCATGCTTTCATATCTGTATTTTGTTCCGATTCAGGCAGTAATAATATGTTACATATATTGTATGTTTGTACCTTACTTCGATTCATTTTCACACTGCATTCGAGACTTGACATGCCCTCAACACTGCACGCTTGTGATTGGTCAGAACTGTGTGGGACTTCAGGAAATCCCTCAGAGTCCCGTTAACGAAAATGGATTACCACCATCGAGTGTGGGCAATAGCATTTATTGCCGTTCTCTGGATGGTGATATACCAGTGTTCATTAACATTTCCAGTTTGAGTGAGCAACTATAGTCTACGCCAAGAAAACAATGTCATATACAGTATCTGATGATGATATGCTGCTGTATCCAGACACCTCTGAAGGAGAAGACGTGTTCTGCAGGCATATAATGATCTATTCACTGGACAGTTTGTATTCCAGCGATGCATCAGGTAAGCTGTTTGGTTATATATCTTGGTTCGTGGGTAAATTGAGTACACACTGCAAACTAATCGCTCCATGGATTTGCAACTGCTGTGTTCACACAAGGCCACTGGAAACACCCCTGGTTTCTGAACAACGAGTTGGTATAAAAGCCCTGAATCACTGGTGTGGAGCATTTACAGCCACATGTGTTGCCATCCACATTGTCCTATGAAGAAATAAGAAAACTGGGAGGAAAACCATTGATAGAGGGAATTGCAAACTGCACATTCTCCACAGGTAGCACTGTCACCCCAGGGCAACACAGAGGCTTTGAGTGGCTGCTGTTTCTTGACTGCAGGCAGGAGTGCGGCCTAGAAGGTGAGGACAACACCTGTGTGATCATGACTCCATTGGCCAGAGCTGAGAAACAGTGGCCAGTGAACGCTTCCATGGCACTCCAGAGTGATGATGGGTAAAAAGTGAACATACAAAACACCCACAGCTGCCCTAAATTAAACAGCACTGGTTTAGTATCAAAATCATAACAATCATCATGTTTCTGTTATGATAGATACACTAGTATGTAGAAGCTCTTTAAGTGAAATCGTATTTTTAAAAACCCCAGAAAAAAATAGTAAAGCACATTATTATTTCTTGATTAAGATGTCAAATTATATTATTTACTTGAATTCCTGGACAGAAACATTTGTTTTAGTGGTTGAATGTCATGCTTCTCAGAGGAGAAACACAGTGCGCCGCCTCTAATTTAGGTATTTGGTATTTGCCAAATAAATAACAGTAACATTTTTAATTTATTTTAAGTTTTTGTAAGATATTTATGTTTTCTCGTTTTTGTGACAGGTGGACTAATAAACTTGTTAAGCACTGCACATTTTGAAATTGAGATTTGCCTTTATAAATGTGGACTGAACTAAAAAACAGCTTCAGAATGACATACAGTAGAGGTACTGTGGACCAATGCAGACCTGGTTTATACCAAAACCAAAAAGGAATCAATACAAAACACGTGTTGACTCATTCATTTCAGTACAACTGAAAACTCATATTAGCTTTACATAATCTATTGCACAGGAATGCACAGTATACACAGTGTACACAGGCATGTAAGAGCAACTTGAAAAAGTCTGAACCTGTCCTTTAACTATGTAATCTCCACACACAATAGTGAACACATCTGTCATAATCTGCATCTCAAAAGGGACCCCCCACATGTCATGTCACCCAAACACCACATCAGCACACGACTGATCCCAGCAGAGGAATACAACCTGACATCCACTGGCAGAGTTTTTCAATTATTCACCGACCATCGCCCTTGGCCCGAGGCTGTTCAACTCTTTTACTGTTAGTCTCTATACCTCATCACTGGCTGTATTCATGAATAAAAACATGGAGGGTTGATGTGAACCACCTTCACACTCATCACAATTCCCTTCACGGAGTGTGAAATTGCTGGTGCCTCTGCCCCGAGCCTCGTGCTCAGCCTTGATCAAGGTAGCTGAGCTCAGATGATTCATGACTACTTGGTCTTATGTACACACACATTATGTGACATTATTTAACTGCTATGTGTTTCCGGTAAAACCTTGACTGTGATCCTTGGACAGATTTATTTACTGAAAAGGGGATTAGAATTAGATTAGTGTGAAAGCTACTGATTAATTGGGCTAATTAAATAAAGTCATCAGCACATAAAACGAGATGGAAGTACTTTTTGATCCAATGTGGTTAAAATGATGTTTTGCTCTGATTTAGAATATAAAGCACAGTGTAAAAGTATTCAGCCACCATTACATAGCAAAGCTTTAATGGTCAGTCAGGGAACGTGTATGTGTTAAAATGCTGTGAATAAGGTCTGGTTTATTCAAGATTGGTTATTACAGACATGCATACATTACATACATGATAAATAGTTTGTATTTATAAAGTGCTTTTCTAGTCTTGGTGACCACTTATAGCTGCTTTACACTACAGTTTTGCCATTCATCCATTCACACCCATTCACCCTACATACACTCACACTTTCATAGATCTATGTGCAGCCCATTTTCTATCACTCCTCTTTCATTCCCATTCACACGGCAACATGGAGTTAAGCGTCTTGCCCATGGACACATCAGCATGTAGCCTAGCGGAGCTGGGAATCAAACTGGGAATCAAACCCACAACCTTCAAGTTGAAAGACGACTCGCTGGGCTACCGTCACCCATGCGGCGTCAAGATGGACGGCCTGTTTCCACTTCCTCCACTCCCACTGCACAAAAGTTAAGATAAATATCTTGGATATGGATGCAGTGATCCTGAACTTTAGGTTTGTTGTTTTTTTTGGTTTTGAGATATACTTCTTCAATCATGATATCCCAAAAAAAAACATAACTTACAAGAAAAACCAAACAAACATTTTGACTTTTCAGTTTGGCTCGCAGCCCTCCTGCTGTCATGGAAGAGGCTGCTGCTGTGATCTATACTGCAACCAGCCACCGGGGGGCAAATGAGATGGTTTGGTTTCATCTTTGAAAGCCACCATGTTGTAAATGTTTATATACAGTAAAGGCTGTGATCTGAGGACATTAAAAGTGATATGACGAGCACTGAACCTGCAGCTCGTGTTTGGGGGCTGAAACATACTACCTACTGTACCAATGTGTTATGTAACAGCTTTTGAATCTATAATCCATTCACTGTGCAGTTGCTGCTCCGCCAGCGTAAATATGTTTCCCTCGACGCTTCGTATCTTGCCGTTTTGAAAGGTTTCAGTCTGCCCTCTTTTTCTCTTTCATGGACTTTGTGCTCTCAGCTGACATGAAGCTGCAGAGCCATGAACGCGTCCAACTGAGCCTCCAGGTACAAGTTCTATTTATCAGCTTTCCTAAGACCAGTGGCATGTCGGAGGCCTGGCTCTTATGTTCAAAAACATTTTCAATGTAGCCCAGCTGCTTTTAGTCAAGTCTCCATCTTTGATGTACAAAGGTTTCAACTTATCTATGACATCTACATTCGTCACAGGAGGACAAAACCAAAAGCAGCTTTGAGCTTTGTAAATATGAGCTGCACCAATGGGTTTGTTTTTATCAGTGTTTTAATTCTGACTTTCTGATTATTATTAACTTAATACACAGTCACTCATGGTTTTACCATATTTACAGCAGCACTGAACAAAAACATACAGAGTACTGTGGAACAGTTTTAGATTACATTTCAGTCCTGAATTCATTTGGCATCATGAGCCCGATGTAGCCAGAAATATAAAAACTGTCCTCAGCAGCAATAGGAACAACCAAGGGGAGACACTGTGTACGTGTGATCTCAAAAGACCATGACGTACATTGTAATCGTACCACGACCAGAATATTACAAATCCTAAAGACTTTAGTTTGACTACTGTGGATTATTGTGCTTCTGAGGGAAACAGTTTCAGATCACTGTTATCATTAAAGACATTCATGTCCCTCTCAAGACGACTCTCTTACCTTTAACCCGGAACCATCACTGAGTCAAATAGCAAAGTCTGAGTTTGTCCACTTTGTCTGTAACTAACTATATTAAAGTATTGTTTGTGATTTAAATGTGTTCCGTGTGCCCAGGTCGCTCTTGAAAGAGATTTTAATCTTAATGAGACGTTCTTACTAAATTAAGATGGGGAGGGGAGGGGAGTAAATAAATAAAAAGCCACTGCAGCAGCTGGAAATGCTTAGTCTTGTGATTTTACTCCAATACCATAATTAAATTATTTTCAACGTGTGGCCTGATCTGATCCAGCATGAACATGTGACCGTGCCAAACTAAAAGTCTCTTATGAACGCACTGAATCAGCCAACATGACAATGTGCTTTGTCACAATTTGTCATGGAAAGAGTAAAGCTTTTATTATTTTTAATCCAGTTATCAAAAACACGTGTATTTAAATACAAATACATCCAACACAGGGCTTGCGGTTATTGACTTTATGCTATACGTGCGCGCACTGAGGAGGAGTAACCTGTTCACGTCCTGCGTGGACTCTGCATGGAAGACAATCTCACCACAGAGCTCAGACACTGTAGCTCCACGATCAATGCAGCCAGAGAGGAATGTAATAGATAGTCTCTCTTCCCAGATTATTGTAGTGACAGTATTTTTCTTACATGAGGAAAAATCCATTATCCATTGATGCTGAGGGGAGAGATGTGGGAACAAAATAGAGTGAGAGTGGATATTTTTCAGGGTGATACCACATTTAATAAACATCTGGGGAAATGCATACACTGTCATATATCTTCAACTCATTTTATATAGGTTGGCTCTATTTTGTAAAGGGATGGTTTTTCATTGTAAAACCCGTGTGTTTTTGTTTGTTTTGAGGGCAGTAAACATAATTTCATATAATTGATTTCAAGATTTAAGCTGAATCTTAAACCTTTTTTTTTTTTAATGCAACAGGAGTCTGGTTAAACTCGTTGGAGTGGAAAATCATATTAGAGTCTATTATAACTCACAAAAAGTGACCAGGGACTTTATGTAATTATTAAGACACAGTCCATTAAAAAAAAATCACACCCTTGAGAATAAATAACCGAAAACTATTTCATTACCAATCTAGAAAAAAGCTTCACTCCAGCAAAAAGTAAATCAGCAGCTGTTCTTTCATTTTCAGAGCAACAGAAAACTCACACAAATATACAAACAAACAAGTTTTAAATTCAGCTTTGTGGCTGCTAGTCAGACAGGACGCATATGTCCTTTTGTTGGGTTATGATCACATTTATCATTGGGGAAGTCATGATTGCAGCTCAACTGTCTTGAATAACTAGGGAACAATTGCTTCTCCTTTCATTTGACGTCAAACCCGCTACCCCCACGTGTGCTTGCACATGTGCTGGACCACTCAGGACTCTTTAGCACAGTAATTATGACCAAACAGAGACTTTGTGCATTTATATAAGAAACAAGTCTTGAGCTTCACACGTGACCATTACTAACTCATTTTACACAGGTACAAGTGAAGTGTTAGCTCGTACTCGGTTTGTATGCAACACTTTTCAAGTGTCCCTTTGAAGATAGAGTCGAACGTGGAATATTATCTCTGTTGCACTGCATATAAATTCCCTCTGGTGCCAGTAGGACATTCGCTTCTATGCCTCTTTATTTGTTATAATTTACATGCATAGGAAGTGATGGGGAAATGAAACAGTGAACCTTTGTTGGGTGAACTGGTAGTGATGCTCACATGAATGCTTCTCTTAGCCCTGAGATGCTGCCTGTGACTGTGACTTGCAGCTTGTGGCTGACACATCGAGTTGACACAATGAGAGGAGGCTGCAGAAAAAAGATGGGGGCAAGCGGAGAACGCAGATAAAGCTGCTCTGCTGAGCTGCCAGCAGGGAGCCTTTGAGTTGTCTCCAGGAGAGGAGCGGAAGCGAGGGGATTTTGGGCGGCAGAGCTCAGAGTAAACAGAATATGCTGGAAAAACAACAACAACAACAACAACAACAACAACAGCAGCAGCAGCAGCGGCAACTGTACTCCCTGATCAAGTGGAGTTATTGAAATGCAAAGCCTTGCTTCTCCAGTCCCCATTGATTGAAAGTATAATACATTATATGCGCCATTACTCGACGTAAATGACATGTTTAAACACCAAGTAGGATTTTACAATATCGTATAATTAGGCATTATTAGTGTCATCGTGGAATATGGCACAAGTCTAGTGAAGCCGGGCAGATTAATTACGTGAAACAGCATCTCCAGGGTAAACTGCGTATGACACTCGCCTCCCTGTTTCTCTCTTACTTTCATGTCTGTATGTTCTAATCCGTCGCTTTCTGTCCTCTGTGCTAAATCAGGAGGAATTCTAAAAGGAAGCATCGAAGGAAAGGAGACAAGAAAATGTCAAGTGATACATAACTTCTAAAAAGAGTTCAGATTACACATTGTGTTCTATTATTAATGATTTTGGAGATTAGATTGGAAGGAATATGAAGTGTTACAATTAAACCAACAGCTGGCACTCTTTTATAATCCTGAACTAATCCTAAATGAAATTGTGCTTCCTGTTTTCTTGTCTTAAAGGTCCCGTATGCAACATTTAGGAGACTTTATCAGCAAAAGTGGAATATACTACTCATAAGTATGTTTGTATTTATATGTATAATTACATTAACCCTTAGTGGTCATGTGGCACAGCTCCATGCCACAGGGGCACCCTTGGTAATTTGCCATGAGAATAATACACCACTCCTTATATGGATATCCTGGGGGGGTTTGTTTAAAGGTCATATCTTCAGACTTTACAAAATGTGTTGTTGAGTCAAAGTTATGATTCTTTTTATATCGCATATTTAAAAAAAAGAAGTAGAAATGGTCGTGTTTATTTTTTGAGTGCCTCAAAAAAGGATATAAGACACTCTATATTGCACATATATTCTTATAAGCTCTTTATATACTTTTTAACATAGTACTGGAGGAAAAAAAGCAGCCTAAATTCTCTGTGTTCTCAAGGTTAGAATACAATACACTGCTGTCTTGCACAGTCATGTTTCCAGGGCACCTGCGTGTTCCAACCTGCAAGAACATGCTTTTTTTTTGCCTAATGAATTAGAAGATAACTATGCAAACGAAGTAGAACATCCAGAGGCATAAATTAACAAAGAAGACAGATGAAACGGTGGAGTGAGCGAGAGTGGAAGACTGGAGAGTTGTAAAGTCATTTTTGTATCCTTAATGGTATGCAAAGGCCACTTTAGTTCCTGTTACGACCCCAGGGTCGTGGCTGCTTTTCCCTTGTGTGTACGCGTCTGCATGTGAGTGAGACGGGTTGCAGGTGTGCATGTTTGATTGAATGACATGTGTGTGAGTGTCGAGATGGATCCTCATTTTGTGCTTGTTATTAAGCCTTAGAACACAGAGGATTTTGGCTGCTTTTTTTCCATTACTATATCTAACCACACAGTATATACAGAGGCTATAAGAATGTGCAACATAGAGTGTCTTATATCTTTTTATGTTCACTTGGCTCTTTTTTATGAACAAAATGAAAATAAAAAAGGTCTAATTTTGTGACTACTTTATATCAGTACTAAAATGCGATATAAAATAAATCGTAACTTTGACTCAACAACACATAAGACGGAAAAAAGACACATTTTTTAAAGCCCGAATATGTGACCTATAAACACCCCCCCCCAAGATGTCCATATAAGGAGTTGTGTATTATTCCCACGGCAAATTACCATGGGTGCACCTGCGGCACAGATCTGTGCTGTGTGAACACTAAGGGTTAATAAACCTTTAAAAAGGATTGTTTAGTGCTGTTGCTGTTGGGAATAAGGAGTCTCCACAGTCTTGTTGCGATCAGGTTTCCCACTAGGCCTGATCGTATAGTTCCCCTGACACAACCTGCAGCCTCACCATTAGACGTTACTAATTCTTACACACTGGACCTTTAATTGTTGTTGTTTTTGTATTGCAAGTGGAGCTGACACACGTCAGATGCATCTGACAATGCAGCATTATCGATGAATGATCAGTCAATCTTTGATACTGTCCACTGTGAGCATCTGCTTTCATTCATTCACTTATTAAGAAACAATACTCAGTTTTGATAGCACAGTCACACACATGTATCTGTATGTTAAATGTGATAAGAACGTGCACGTGAGGCTGAAAACAACAGCTACACTGACTTTGTCTTTGTGGTGAACGTGACTCCATCACTGACAGACGTGAATGTGGGGTTGAGTCTCACTCAAATAAACAAGAAATTTGACAAATGTCATTGAACATGTTAATTAGTCAGCTTCAGAGATGATGACAGGTTGATTTATGTCACTGCTGAAAAGGAGAGTTGTGTCTATGCTAAAGTAAGTTCATTAGCCACAATGATCTAAGAGTGGTGTCAGTCATTTCTGAAGACGTTCACCAAGAATGTTTTTCCCAAAATACCAAGCTGGAACATAATCTGAAAGTTAGAATAGAAAAAAAGTGTATGTTTATATCACTCTCGCAAATACAGTTAAAGCTGCAGTGTGTAACATTTGGAGATTTTTTGGTCCGATACTGTTCAAAATCACTGGATCGGATATCGGACAGATACAATCCAAAAATCCTATATATCGCATGCTTCACTATGCACAGATGTAAATAAAAATCAGCCTGTTTATTTCCTCTTTTTGGGAGAAGAATATTTGTCACACAGATGGAGAATGATGTCTTTGAAATGACTCGGCACAAATGTGTTGTCAACAGCTTCATAGTTCATAAAAGTGACTGTATCGGAATAATATCGGTATGAGTAGATACTCTGGTATCAGGACATCCTTAGTAAATATAACAGCAGCACAGGATCAGGCGGGGACAAGAAATCTATGCTGTCAAACTACTGAACGAGCAGCTTTTTGAGCAGTAGAATTAATTTCTCTTTATGTTTTCAGTCACACTCCAGAATGTTTGCAGCCGCCTCACGTTACTAGCACAATGCTGCTTTTGCCTCCATCTGTCCTGACATAACCCCCCCCCTCCCCTGTTAGAAGTGTTTATACTGTCAAACTGCTCAATTTCCAGGGTTGTTGTTTTTTGCAGAAGATCTTCTTCTGAAACTCTTTGTGGGCACCTCTTCACATTTTGAGCCATACGTCAACCAGCTGCTGTTGTGTTTCCTACTTGTCTTTGTCAGTCTTGACGTAAAATGAATCACTTCCTGTGCGCAGTGAGGGAAGTGTCACGGGGAAACACTTGATTCTAAACACAGCGACTGTAAACCGAGGAGCTCAGAGACCAATGTGGATTTAATAGGCTTTTCTTTTCTTTTCTTTTCTTTAGAATTGTGTGATGTTTTTTGACAGTGATTTGGACACAACATGTGTTTATATGTAAATGTTACACACTACAGTTGTTGTTTACATGGAGGCTTTGCACTGCTTTTATCAGACCCATTTACAGTTTGGGTTGATCTTACCCTTTGAAGCTGTTCTAAAAGAAGAAGAAAAAAAAGAGGTCAGACCTCCAAGCTGTGCTTACACAAATTAAAGTACAACACAGTATTTCACTGAGATAGAAATATTCTGCCACATCTGCTCCGTGGCATGACTGTAAACAATATCATGGTTATAATGTCTAAAGCACTGAGGTCTTATTTCGCTTGTTGGCACAGAATCATCGTGATGCTTTACAGCCACTGGCACCACTGAGAGAAGGAGGAGAAAAGGCAAAAGAAGAAGCACTCCTTTGGGAAATTGTTCAGCTTGTGGCATTTGTTTCCCCTGATCACAGACATGGCACATACATACATCCAGACGAAACAAAGCAATCAAGCCTGCACCATAAACATGTCCATGTCTGATGGAATAACAACCATTTAAATGGGAAAAAACAGTGAGAAAATGTGCACTACAGTGAGTGGGTACAATCATTATTGGATTTTCACATCTCACAAAATATCAATAGCTCTGCTCTGTTGTTGTTTTAAGGTATTGATTATTATGACTTGTAAATTGGCTCAATGAAGCATATGACTGTAGTCCCCTGCTGTTTGAACCCACATCCAGCCAGGCTCTCTCGTCCAGAGTGTCTGCTCCGCTCAGACCTGTCTTTACCAAGCATGACAGGGAACTATGGTGGTGTTTGCGGAGCGGAAAATATTCAACACAACCATACCTTCCACCTTTCCACGCACCCACTCTTTCTGCCATTTGTGGATTTATGCATTTGGTTTATGTCGGTTGAGCTGTTCTTCATTTACGCGGTCAGCTTCCGCTTCAGAATGTGAACTGACGTCTATTTCAGATGTCATTAGGGCTGTCATAAAAACCTGGCGGCGCGAGATAGTGGCCTCCCTTGCCTAAAGTACAAATAAAAAGCTTATTCAAAGGCTATGAAAATAGTCTGCTGCTGAATGCTGCCGTATGTTCACTGGCTGTAGGCATCCTTAAATTAAAATAGCTGCAACAAAAACACAACCAGTTGTTGGAGACATTCAAGTGAAACAACAAGCTAAATGTTTGCTAAATGTTGCAAAGTTCAAAAGGTCAATATGACATTAAGCTGTGGTTATTTGTGAGGTCAGACAGAGGGTTGAAACTCTGCACAGAGAGGTCCCAGACCGGGAATCAAACCCAGCACCTTCTTGCTGTGAGGTAACAGTGCTTACCACTATTCCACGGTGCTATCAGTTATGTCAAATTTAATTTGAATTGTTGATATAACAATGTCAGTGCAGCTCTTTTTTACTGAGCAACTACATTGATTTTATATAGATTTCTTTTGTTGTTGTTGCAATTTTTAAACCTAAAGAAATCAGCCATTTTAAACACCTGTGTGCTATGACATGTACATTTAATTATGTTATTTTGCTGTAACACCTTTGTGACATTGGAATTTGGTAATAATAACAATAACAACAACAATAACAACTTTGATTTATAGCTGTAAAAACCTCTGCAACTTCATGAAGAAAAAAAGAAAAAAAAGAAAAGATATGATAGTGACATGACTGTGTGAGACTCAAACAACTAAAAACATCTAAATATGTGATGTGGCCAGAAATGTCATAGAAACTTCCCTTAATGCCCATTTGAAGTACATTATTCCTCTATAAGAGTTTATTTTTTTCATCAGAATTATGTTAGATCGCACCATGAGAGCAGGAAATGAAGTCAGAGTCATTCTGTAAAAACATTCAACTTGACGCGCATCAGTTCTAAACCAGGTTTATATCTGACAGAGCACATTAGTCGCCCACTGTGCTGAGGTTTCTCCAGGCTTTGGAACCACATTTCAAGCCCCATGCCGAGCTACATACAGGCTGCATAAATATTTTGACACAAACTGGTCTAAATTTTTAATGTTAATGATATTACTTTCCAAAACATGCTGAATCTCTAAAGAAAATTGATGGCAGCAAGAATGAGGCCTCGGTTTTCGACAACACAACATTCAGGTGCCAGCAGTGCTGTATAGAGATTTGTCAATTGATCCGCAAAGAATGAAAGATTTATTATTTCCCAAGGTGATGTGTATTAGACAAATGCAAAACAAGCTTTGTAAATTGGCAGATTTAGGTAGCCACATCTCATAAATCAAACCCGGGCAGAAAAGTGAAAAATTATATCAAGATAGCATTTAATATTCATTAGCTCTTATAAATGAAGAGCTAAATAATTTCTGCTCATCATATCAGACATCAGAAAATGAATTCAGTGTGTGAAGGTGAAGGCAGAGGGCTCTCACGTCCAGGCTGAACAGTAGCAGAAAAATGCTTACTTTGTTCAAGTAAGAAGAGTGACCTCGCTCAAAATCAGCCAACTATGATCTGCGGATGGTATGATAAACAGATTTACATTCACTTGTACTTTTCTATTATTTTTCTTTTATTACACACACTATTTCTAAGCAGAGCTGCAGCCTTTACAGTTAAAAAGTGTTTGTGGTCAGTGTTTGGAGTAAAACACTGGATGCATTATTATTAAAATTATAATATTGTTAGTGGACAGTATTTTGCCACAAGGCAAAGCACAAAGGAGAATAAGTGATGTCTGGAAAATATTAAAACTAATTCTGTGAAAGCAGAGCTCCAGGAACACAGCACTCTGGTGCTGTTATTGTATTTGTATCATGCAAACAGTAAAAATATGTTCTCATGAATATTAAAGAATAGTATATAATATAAATAGTATACAGTCAGTCAACATAGGCCGTGGTGGGTTCGGGGACACACACACACACACAAATGTTTGACTGCAGTATCTGAGGGGAAAAAAGGGAGGAGGGAGGATTTGTCTGCTGTGGTCACTGCTGATCTTGATCTTAGAGAAGTCGTTATCATCTGGGAAACTATTTTAAAAAGTCAGATGAGGGTTAGAGAGCTGAGCACGGAATCACAGGAGTTTCATTCAACACACACACACGAGAAGCTAACATTATACACGACAGTAAAAGCAAGAACATGGGTTAAGGTTAACAGCAAAACCCATCAGAATAATCCAGGATTCTCAAATGTCACTGAGATTCATATGAGGAAAAACTAGATGGAAAAGGATAAGCAAGCATTGCTTTTTTCTTATATGGTAAATGATCTGTTTTTATATAGCACTTTTCTAGTCTTGATAATAATATAATTATAAAGAAACGGACCAAAACACAAATAAATATCAGCTTGCTTGGTAAACAAGTCAGTCACTAATTAGTGTGACGGCAGCTGAGAGAAACAAAAACAAGCCAGAACATCATAAAAGCTATAAATAGAACCTCTAGATAAAACTCCAACAGATAATAAAGTTCATTTAAGCCTTTTTATAAAAGATAAAACTTGCCATTACGATTAGGATACTGTATATATACATATAAATATAAACTCCATCATCCACAGTTACAAAAAAACTAAAAAGAGAGGGCACAACTTACTCTTCCCTGCACGCTTCCACAGGCAATTTGAATTGTAGAAAGATGAGAAATGGAAAAGCAATCTTCCACAGCTGCAGTGAAAAAGAACTGCAGCAGGAGCAGTAACTTACAGGCCATCAGCTGGCTTGTAAAAGTTACGACCACAGGCGATTCAGGCATGCACACTTAAACAAGGACCTAATGAAAAACAGTGCAGTCTCTCCACGATAAATGGCAGCACATGTACATGCCATTCTGAATCATACAGGCATAAAAAGCAAAGAGTTTGGGTTAAATGATGGTCGAGGTAAGTTCAGTCTTCAGTGATGTAACAGTGACATGAAAGGAGTCGCAAAGAAGAGAGGAAATAACATTTACATTTATTTATAAACATTAAATAAGGATTACAACGCGGTGACCAAACCTTTATGAATGATTGTGGGACTCTATAATGCCAGTGTCCACAGCCACACAATGAAGAATATTAATATTCCCTCATTTTAACCACATTGATATACAGATAAAATGGTTTCACTCCTTCACCTCATTATAAATGAACAAACACAAGTCTTTTTGGTTTAAAATGTCACTGTTTCATCAGTGAGGGTTGATTATTCGAGCCCTCCTTCCTAGTTTGGCCATGAGATGTGGTTGATGTGGATGTGAAGGATCAGGAAGTGGATCAAACCAAACGCTGGGCGATGTGAGTTTCTTTGAATTGGTTTTAAATAGTGCGTGTCTAGTTTTCCCCTCTTGCTTCAGAACTGCCTGATCAGCCACTATATATACTGTATGTATGTATGTATATACATACATACATACAGTATATATACTGTATGTATGTATATATACATTTCTCAGGTCAGTTCATGATTTTGTGAAGCTGTATTTTTAAAGGTTAAGTTTGTTGGGCCAATATTTTAATAACACTATAGTGTCTTTGAAACTCACATCTATAATTACACTAAATTACCTTTATTGAAGTATTTTTTTCACACACCGCATACAAAACCAAACGTATTATTAGATTTCAGATACTCTATTTTAATGCTTCTTCCGACAGTGTGATTTGATTGTGTGCAAAATGATGAAAAGATTTTGAAAATGCTTAACAATAAAGTCCTTTGTTGAATGTCCTTCACACAGTATTTACAAAAAAAAGAAAAAAAAACCAGGACGGATTTTTATAAAGGAAGCAAAGACAAATGCTTCATTTAAACTCTTATCTTTAATAATAAATACATTACATGTATCTACATATAAAAGCGTGTATCACTATTTACACAAAACTCTAAAAATAACCCCATCATACAAACAAGCAGCATCCTGTAACATGTAACCTGTAAACATCCCTTTCTGTCGTCACACTTTGGTTGTGATTGTCGCAAACATGTTCTTTTATATTTCAGCAGCAGAGACACATGACAACTGAAGGAAAGACAATTCTACATTTAACCTTGTTTCTAAGCTCATCCTTGTATTAACACTATACTGTAAAGTGGACAAATGCATATATTAACCATTTTTGTCTCCTGAACTGCAAACATCCATTATCTGGTTTGGACATGTGCACCAAACCTGCCACATCTACACACATTTAGAAGCCAGACTTGCTTGATCCCGGGATGTTTGGTTTAAAAAGCAAGCAGTAATACTAACATTTAATGTTCCTCAAATAAATGGTGTGATGGACGTGTGCCGTGAGTGACTTTGCTCTTTTCAGTGTAAATGACTGAAAAACTTGGAATGCCTGATAAATAAAGGCTTCATGAGCTGGAAAACCACAAGTGGCTCGGCAAACTTTGCTCCATAATATGATCTAAATCACAAAGATAGCAAATACGATAGAAGCCGCTGAGCCAATTCATTCCTCCACCTTGGTTTTTGTCTTGGAGCTTCTGGGTTTGTCGTACTCTGCAGGCTGTGGGGAGCCTGGAGGGTCGCTGGGTGGGCTGGGGGCTTTCTCCACATCAGGTTCTGGTTCAAGGGGTGAGGTATCTTTTGAAACTCCTGACAATAATGAAACAAATTCAAGCAATTCCCCATTTCAATGCGATCTCAGGGCCTCTACATCTGCAGTAAGCTTCAAACATGCAGACATGCACCAGTAGAGACTAATGATGCATGACACCACATATGAGGCTGCGACATTTTGTTGCTGTGACTCTACAGCACATTTAAAAAAAGTTCAATACAACATATCATTTTCCATCAATCCATCAATCTTGTACCGCTTTATCCTCCACATGAGGGTTGCCGGTTGAGAGTAATCCCAACTGATATAGGGCGAAAAGTGGGGTGCACCCTGGACAGGGCGCTAGTCACAGGGCACAAAAACTTTCAACATTCAAAGGTCCAGAATGTAAGAATAAAGGACACATAATGGTGGGACTGCAGTGTAAAAAAAAAAGAAATTAATTTCACTCTTCTTTGTTTGCATAGTATGCATCCGCTTCCAAAAACAAAACGAATACTAGGTTTGTTCATTTGCCCTGCTCCAGAAATATGGTGGTACATATGGCAGCCTCCATACAGCTCTTCCATAAAACATGTGTAAACTGCTCATTCTAAGGCTAGAAAAACATCTATTTTTGAGCAATCATACAATTATACAAAGATACGTATGGGAAACATATCCAGTATCACAGATGAGTCACCTCGTTTGACATTTAACAACATTTGCACATAAACTGAACTTAACATCGACTTGTTTTTCCATTCAATCCACTCCATCTCTCACACAAGGCTGAGCGACGTAGAGATATGCCAATACAAACTGAACTGACCATCTGATTTACTTTGTTTTCATTTGTACACATAACTCTCCTAATAGCACAAAGACTTGGCAAGTGGTTTTAAATCCACATCACACTCACGAGACACTGTGTTGGATTTATACACAAACACCAGCCAAGTTTCAGAGTTGAGTTGTTTTCATCATAACTACTGAGAAACACTGTTCCCTGCAAATAACAGACGAACCCTGACCTCCAGCAAAGTTTATTTACAGCACAGCGGTAATATTACTGACACACATACAACCTGCACTCTAAATAGTCACGTTAGCATTAGCTTGGTCTGGCACTAGCTGTAAACTACGCCTGGATAGTTCTGTGGTTATTTGTTATTAACACGGCCCACAGGCTCTCGTGAAGGAAAGCACTGCTGTCCATTTCCCTCTGAGAGCTGTAAGCTGCTATAATCATTTCACAGAAGCCTTTAATTTATTATCTCACCTGTGGGTCTTTTTTTTCCACAGTGCACATTTCCTTTTTTTGCAAAGAATATATATTAGCCAGAGGTTAGCTTCTTTTTTTTCACATATTCCATTTTACCTAAGCCTATAAATCCAATCTGGGAACACTAGTGCAGGCAAGACACTGTGAGAAGACAGGCAAAAGATATTTTAAGTTCCCATTTTAATGAAAAATTGGACTTTGAGTTAATGGGGAGAGGTGGTGGCGGTGAAATTTGTCATTATCTGCACAGCCCATGTAATTACTGGACGTCTTGACGGGGATTTTTAGCCTAACCTGGATTTGTCCAGTTTTACACACGTACACACACAGACACTGGTTTCCATGACTTCAGAGGACATTCCATTGACTTACATTCATTTCCTGGAAACTTACACTAACCTTAACCATAATTACTAATTGCCTAATCCTAATCCTGACCCTAATCTTATCTTACCATTTAAAACATGTCTTCACCTTAATCTGTAGTGATTGTTATAGGGGCTTGATTTCCTGTCCCCATAAGCAAGACAAGTCCCCGTGTGACTGTGTAAACACATTTAGGTCCCCACAACATAAGGAATACCAGGTGTACACACACACACACGTTTCCACAGCTATTCTTCTTAGCTATTCTCTGCATTGACTTCCATTCATTTGGACATCTTAACCTTGACCTACCCACAATTCAAAGCTTGGCCTTAAACTTAACCACTTCCTGAGAAATGGAGTTCTGGCTCATTGGGGCCAGGTTTTGGTCTCCATGAGGACTACTGGTCCTGACAAGGTCATTGTTAAAGCCAGTTAAGTCCCAAGTACACAAAGACACACACACACAGAGAGAGAACCAGAGTGGAGGTTTGTACCTGTTGGTAGCTGGATGTTCTTGTTGTAGCTCGCAGCAGAAGACATGGCCTGACCTAGAGCTTGGTTGGTACCGAGGGGAGCACCAGGTGTTTTGGTGGCTGCGGCCGAGTTTGGTTTAGATTTGGAGTCCTTGCCTGGTTTGGTCCACACCAGACTCTCAGCCACATGCAGGGCAGTCCCCATCTTCTGAGCCATGTCAATCAGCTGTTAGTGACAAAACCACGATGTTTAACAACGAGGGATTTTGAATTTTTAAAACATGTAACATAAAGACAACAACAGGAGCCACAGTACCTCTGCATCAAATTCAAAGTTGCTACTACTGTCTCGAAGCAAATTGACTTTGCTTTCCATCTCCTGGTACTGATTCAGAGCTGCTATCTTGTCACCGTGATTATAAAGAAAGATTGCAAAGTTCAGGTTAACCAGAGGGTTGGATCTGTAGGAAGATTATCAGGGGGGGAAAAAAAATTAATATTTTGATCCAATTTTCAGTTTAGACTTGTAGAACAGTAAAAGGAAATAGGATGGACTCACTCGTCCAGAGTCACTGCTTGTTCATATGATCTGGTGGCATTCTCGACATCCTCCAAGTTAGTCAGAGCAACTGTTAACAATAAACACGAGACAGGTGTAAACGTTGTTATTGTGAAATCCAAAAACAAATTACATTTTGCACCTAAAGCCTTTAGGGTCAAATGTGACCATTACACATCAAATACAACACAGCTACTTTATATTGGTCTAATTTAACTGCTCACTCATCTACCTCTGATCATCTGCTGCTGTAACAAAATCATTTTCCCAATGTGGGATCAATAAAGTCTAATCTAATCTAATGTAATGTTAGATTGCCATTGCCACTGGAGGTTTTCTGTATTATTTTAAAGAGGTAAATGATGAATACATTATTTTCTTCATCATTAGTTTAGTACCTGCCAGCAGCATGAAGAGTTCCCCCATTCGTGGGTTGAGGTTGATGGCTGCACTGAGGAAGTGGAAAGCTGAGGCGTACTGCTGCATGGTCAGGTGCACCAGACCCAGGTTGTACAACACTTTCCAGTCAAAAGGAGACAAGTAGTGGGCACGTTTCAGGCAGCTGATGGCCTGCATGCAAAATGGAGATGGAGAGAGAGAAGTAAAAAAAAAAAAAGGCTACTCTGTGAAGATGGTGGATTCATAAAACTGCAGGGGAATGTGGATCACATAAATTAAAAATATGTACTATATGTAAGTGTATTCACTTGAGATTATCTTATCTGCTAATTGATGATGATAAAAAGAAGCTTCTTCTAAAAAGAAGAAGGTTTTCTTATGATCTGTGTGTGCTATAATGACTGTTGGTTTAAAGGCCCAGGTCATAATGGGGGGCCAAATTCTTCTGAGCAGCCAGTGCCGGTGTTTATTTCCAAATAATGTCATGAATGACAAAGTTTTCCATTTTCTGTACCACCACCAAGTCCTCCATTCAGTAAACATGACTCACAGCTACATATTTCTTTTTCCCAAAGAAGCACATGCCAATGTTGTTCCACAGAGGGGGGCTCTCGGGCACGACACACGCCGCCACTCGGTACTTGTTCATGGCCACATCAAAGTCGCCGTGGGTCTGCATCATGCTGCCTGCAGCCAGGATGGCCTGGGAATGAAAACAGTGATTAAAGCGATTAGCAGAAGATGTCATCTGTGGAGGAGAGTATGATGAAAGACAAACTGCACCTCCTACAATGAATGACCTTATATTTTGACTGAGCTGCTCTTTAAAATGTTCTGTGCACTGTCCTCACGTCGCGTGATAAGAAACTACTTTTTATACCAAAGCATTATGTTTGTGTGAGCACTTACCTTATAATTGTTGGGGTCAAAAGTGAGGGCATTTCCAAGGTGCTCAAAAGCTTTCTGATATTTCCCAAGCTGACAAGAAGAAATTTAACACAAAAATGATGCTTCTGAAATCCAAATGTCAATCTTATGTTGAAGTGCTCATTGCTTGTAGTGCACACAATAAACACCTACCTGTAAAAAAAGCAGGCCAAGAGTAGAGAGGAGCTCAGTGTTCTCTGGGAAGTATCTGAAGAGAAAATGATACGGTGCAAATGATGAATGTCACTTTATGTTTGCATCATTCTAATCCAAATGCCCAAGATCACAGAAATTGACAGACATACTGTAAAACAACAAAGCTTGTGGTGCATTAAGACTTTTGCACAGTACTGTAATTACATTTAATTCCCACACTTATTTTTGAACAAACATAGTTGATATTCAGGGAATCTGCAGATTATTTAATCAGTATTAATTATAACCTGCGGGGGATTTAAGAAAAAGTTGTAGAGAAGAGGTATATCAGCATCAAAATAAGACTCACGGGGGTGCATCTCATTAAAGGCATTGCCAGTATTTGACACTTGATTAATTCATTTATCCCCAACAGCATGTAGACATAATGAGCTCTATTACAGACATGGATGTCCTTTCCTTATTCATGCCATTGCTTAATGTTTAAATATTCAACATGTTAATAGAAGTGGAAATGAAGGGAATTTATGCTGAACTAAAAAAGGAGCCCAAGTTACAATGCGGCAAACCAGGAGCTTTGTGTGACACTGAAGGAGGAAGGGCCACTTATAGTCCAAATAATATAAATATTCATATAATTCAAAAGAGAACTCCTCTGAAAAAAGCACATTTTAATTGTAGTGCATCATGACAAAAAACATTCATGATGAAAGTGAAAAACTGTGTCGTAATCATTATAAATTAAATATTCTATTATTTGGATTATATTAAAAACTTTGCTGCACTTTTTTTGAACACAACTCCTAATATTTATGATGAAATCATATACATTTTTAATTAGAATAGTTAAAATGCATATAAAATCAAATAAAAATCACTGTTGCAGTCCACAGCAGTAACTAAACCAGTTAGTTTAGTTACTGCGTTGGATTTCTGTTGTCCACATTTGAACTTGACTTACTCCACTGCTCTCTTATACACCTCTATGGCTTTGTCAGTGTCTCCAGCCAGCAAGTGGACTTTCCCAAGCACCATGAACGTCTTCTCGTGTTTATTTATCTGGAGAGCTGTACCGAGATGCTCCTCAGCCTGACAGAAACAGAAGATGAAAATGATCAAACCACAGAGGAAGGAATACATTTTGGACTGTACCATGTTGGTTAAGATCCACACACTCACATTTTTGAAGTCTTTGATGAAGAAACAGCACATACCCAGATTATGACTGATCTCCTGGAGTGAGAGAAAATGCCAAATTTTACACGGGATGGTTAATTGAACTAGATGAACGAAATTTCACACAGCAGTATTAGAAGAGACTGGCTACATTGCCTAAAGATACTCCGTCAGTTATTAAAGGTGCAGTTGAATACTGGTCTACAGGTTACGTATATGGAAAAGCAAAGCAAAAGCTTTTTTCTTTCTTTTTTTTTGAAATGCTGCATAAATGAGGAAAAAGGGGTTTAAGTTTATCCTTTCTTCTTGTCAAATATTGAGAAGGTTTTTGAGAGAAACAACAAAAGAAGTGTCTTTTCTTTTACCCAGTCTGTTTCATTGAGTCTTGCAGCTTCATGATAGAACTCAATGGCTGCTTTGTGCTTCCCCAGGAGAAATCTACAGATAGAACAAACAAAAAATAGCCATTCTTTACATTGTAAAGCAGTTGAAACTTGTCCTGGGTCTAAAAAACAACAGTCTTTCCTAAAAATGACTTGCAGTTTTTCTGTCATTACTATTATACTGTATATTTCTTGAAGTGGTTTTATTTATAAGTCTGTCCTGTTATGACGCTAATGGAGAAGGAATAGTGGTGGAAGGAGACTCACAAGGATCGAGCCACTTGCTTGAGATTGTCAGCACTGCTGGGGTTAAGGATGGCACAGCTCTGAAACAGCTCCAGGGACTGCTGGATCTTGCCCTCGAGACGCAATATTAGTGCTGCAGGTAGAAATAAAAACACAAAAGAAATAATCATCTACATGAGGAAGTACATGACCCAAAACCAAAGGCTTAGTGTAGGATCCAAAGAGATTTTGCAGGAATTAATTAACTTTATGCTGCATAGCATTTGATGCAGCTGTTAATTAGCGCCACATTTGTTTAATGTGTGTGGGAGAAGGGTTGAAGTGATGACTCACCTTGAACATATATGGCGTATTCACACATGCCATTAGTCTCCTGGAGCTGTTCTTTGACGATCGCCTAATATGTAAACAAGTAGATGTTAAAACAGTGAGTGAAGATCTTATAACACAAAGTGATATCTAAGAAGTAAAGCTAATGGTGTTACACATTAGAAGAAGAATATAAAGATGAAGGTGCTTTTACCTTACAGGTATCATAGTCTTTGCGTATGTAGTGCTGGTGAATTAGCCAGTTTCTCCTCTCCACAATTGGAAGCTCTGGAGCTGAGTAAAAGAACATTATAGGATGAAAAGACTGCAAATGTGAGCAAAATTTCACTTTTACTGCTGAGTTTATTTCTTATTTTGGTGACAACAGAATTATCAATCCTCAAAGTGCCCTCCTTTTACCACTGAAGCCTAATTAAATTCAAGCCAATTCAATGGACACGCTGTAAATCAAATCGTGGCTTGCGAGCAAGTTTTGGCATTCGAGCAGACAGCTTGGATTATTAACTATTTTTCAATATAATTTAATATCCAGTCTTTTTTTGCCAATTAGACAGCTGAATAAATAATCTTGAAAGATTCCTCCCTCTGCAGAATCACTAGCAAGTATTTGATCTGACAGTTAACATAGATGTTAACACTTCAACCAAAAGCCCAGGCTTAACTATAATTAATTCACCAGCCTCACTGTAAATGTCACCTTGTGAGCAAGTTTTTCATGACAGACACTGCTCCCCGCTTCTCTTTTAATGTCTCGGCAGGATGAGATATTTTTCCCGTTGCCAGGGAAACGATGTCTCCCGTAAGCCAGGTAGGTGCTTGTGACAGAACAAAAAGTGAAAAAGGGATGCTGCAAGAATGGGAAGCACAATGCAAAGCCAGCTTTAGAAAGGGATATGTAACCTTAAGAACCAAACCACAGAGCTCCCAAGTCTTTTTCCCAGTGGAGACGACATTTCATTTTATTTCATTTCACAAGGAAGGAAGCAAACATAATTACAATTCAAGTGAGTTTGATTCCGGCAATCCTGTTATCCTGCAACTACTACACTCACTCCAACTCTAAAAATAGGATTCAGTGCAAGGTAAAGTGGAGTACTAGGCTTTGAGTCTGCTACTGACACAGGGGGATATCATTAATGAACTGCCTCTGTAAAAAAAATACAGAGTGAATTACTCTAAAGCTTCGCCCTGTTTTCATCCGTCAGTGCTTCAAGCAGTGCTCTGTTGATCTGCTGCAAAAAGTGGATCCTCTTCCAACTACTTCACAGAAATCCTCTCCATCGCCGAGTGCAAGATTGCATGGTCTTCACATGTTTGCCTCGTCAAGATTCAGTGCGACCCTATTTCAAGCGACCTAATCCTCTTTCTTCCTGCTGAGAAAGCAATAATATTCTTGTCTCTGGGTTTCAGCTGTGGCCCTGTGGTGCTCCAGTGTCCACATACACAAAGCAGGGCATACAGTATTTGCAGAGGAGAGATGAGATACATGTGAGGCATGTATTTGTGCAACTACTGTATGAGAGAGGAGCAGAAAAAGGAGCACGGAAGAAGGGCACAGCATGAGGTCCCCCAAATATAGTCCCTTTAAAAACTTCATCCCAAACATGGAGGAATTTTCTCATTGTTATACTTGATCTGGCAAATGCTAAGACAGATTTGCCTTCCATGTGCTTCAACCATCTGCTAAAAGGGGATAAGAGCAATGAAGAGACGTGCTGAGATCAAAAGACACATGGGGAGAATGTAATGAAAAATGCGGTGAAAATAATTTTGGAAATTTACCACGAAATACTTCAAACACCATTGGTCTTGTCAAGTTTCCTATTCAGATTTCCTATTCAAAGACTTAACACTTAGCCCTTTTAGCGATTCGACTAAAACACGTTGTTCTAGAAACAGGTGCAATGATCTTTCAATTGATTTTAGGACTTACTTGTGAGAATGATCTGATTTGCCACACACTCTAGTTGTTAACTGCTGAGAATGTAATAAATGCATTGTACAAGACAAAACCAAATCTGTTGCGTACAACATCATTCATTTTGTGTGTGCATTTCACAACGGCAATTTTATTACATGGGGGTCATTAGAATGAATGAATGAATGTATGTATGTGAACTAAGTGGCTTATGAAGGCAATCAAAACTGCTTTATGGGCTTTTAACTGATTATGATATTTCACTTATTGCCCATATTATATAATTTCTGAGCCAAACAAAAGGTTTTCTTTCTGATTTAAAGTTCAAATCATTTCAAATTTCCACACACACACATTATTTATATATTTATGTACACACACACAATACAGTGGTGTCTACTTAATTGCTCCTATATAACTTGAAGTATTAGCAGTGATTACAAAACACTATAAAAAAAACATAATGAGCCACAGCATTATCCAGCTAATGGGACATTTTCCATAGAGAAATATCTGGAGCATGGTTCAGTAGCAGACTGTCGGCACAGTTTATTCATTTCAAAGACAGTGGAGAGAAGGGAGAGGGTGACCTCTGCAGGACACTTAGTTTCAAACCCCCTTTGATAATATTCTTTACCAGTAATTACAAGACATTAATGTCAAAAATAACATGTATTGTAAAGTGGAATTGTGACGCTTGAAAACACTGTGAGGATGATTTTTAAGTGTCAGCTCCCACCGTACCTTTAGGTGCTCGTCGTTTCTTGGCTTCGGTAGAAAGAGGGAGCTGAAATATATCAACAACACAGCACAAACAAATAAATAAGCAACAGCATACACTATGCACAATCCATAGCCTGCAGAGCAAGTTACACTGTACCCATCTATCACTGTTTCCCACTGCGAGCGCCAAAAGTGCAACCCCAACAAACTACATCAGCTCGACTCCTAAAAAAGTTTGTTTCTATTTGATAAGAGAATATGTAGGTTGTGTAGGTTCTGCTGTATTTTGTCAAGGAAGTGCTAGTGTCTGAGGGTTTAAAGCTTAGGGAAAGATGCCTCATTGACTTGAGGTCAGAGGTTATTCACAATCTGAGTGAATTTTAATTTATAAAGTTTAATCTAATATTAAATAAAAGCTTACTTATGAGTTTGTGTTGTATTTTTTTTCAGTAGATTTAGAGTTTAGATTTATACTACTTTTTTCTTAGAGTTGTAGATAAAATATGGCCTTTGAGTGTGTGTATTTTTTCTGAATCTCGTTCCCAGTCTGTTAAGTGCCTCTCATTAGATGAAATATTGTTCAGTAAAACCCCAGTGCAAATATTCTTGATGTTTGTCTGATCTGAGTCAAAACCACAGGGATTCAACTCTATGATTAATCTGATCAACTTTATTTACAAAATTGAGAAAAGCAATGAAAATGTTAAAGGTGGCTAGGACACATTTGATATGAGTATATAATCTCCTCTTCCTCAATCACATTAAACAGCGAAAATTATAAATGCAGGCATGCACAATCCCAGTAGTTAAATTCCAACAATGTCATTCTTAACTCACTTATGCATTGCCTCATTGCTACGTTTTGTGGGAGCAGTGTTTAACTAACATTTAAACATTAACAAGGTTGTTTGCTGTCATCAACTAACATCACCTACACCATAAACGTAATAGGCTAACGGTTGTCAACACTGTAACACCACCTTACTGTCAATAAAGATGTTACAGTTCAAGTTTGGTTCGCCCTGAGATGAGTGGGATTACAGATATTAAAGGAAGTTGGCATCAGCAGCTTAATCAACTTAGCAGGCTTTAAGTGCGTTAGCCAGGCAGCTAGCTAACGTTTACATAACAGGCGCCGTACGACGACTCTCCTCAAACCTCAGAAACACGTTTGTTCAATTAAATGACAAACTAACACTTTACCAAACGTCACGTTTAATGTTGCGTTTACTCAAAGCGAAGGAAAACAAGCTTCGACTTCACACTCACCGCCGTGGACGTCTCCTGGTCCGCCATCTTGGGATGATCAACACTAGAAGCTGTTGCCATGGATACATCGGTGGAACGCGGAAGTCGAGCTTGACGAGGCAATTATGTTATTTATTATGTTTATTAACAAATGTTTTTGACTATATAACGTGAACGTTAACCGTCTATGTCCAGCCCACATTATCACCAAACCAAACTTAATCCTTATACTAACATGTCCTGACGATGAGACCATCTATTTAAGATATGTACACTTCAATAATTGATGTGCAACACACATGATCTCACCATCACATTTTCATTACAAAGAAACATATTTCTTGATAATGAAATTGGGAATGTCCCTGTAAATGGCAAGTCACAGAAATGTTATGTTTATCCAACAATGTATACTGATAATCCTACTTCTATTTATTTTTTAATTTACGAAGCAAATACATAGTATGTGTACTAGCATACTTAAGTATGAATACATCTTTACATAGCATAATGTGCATAACATGAACCAAATTGTCAAAAGAGAGAGGAAAAAACCCAATTTATTTAATTTGACTGAGACACCATTTTTACCAAATACCACTCTTGAAAATAAGTTTTAAATAAGACACCAATATGTACAACACCTTATTACACAACATGACCATAAGGAAAACATTACAATAAAATAAAAAGCTGATAAAAACACAAATAACCAACAGCCTTGTGTTCAAATCCCCACACAAAAATTGGTGGATTACATTAGTGTCAAGGCCCTGAGGTTAAAGCTAAACTAAGTGATTCGCTGTAAGAATAACAGACAGCCCATCTATGACTTTTGAGATTGCATCCAAGTCAAGATAATCATTTTGTATTCTTTTAGCTCATTTATGGGTTTTTTGGAAATAATTCTACATTAAAAATCTTTCAGTAACTTAGCATGAATAAAGGTGTAACATGCCTTTTAATGAAAGTGCAGCAAAACTCCACACCTCGAAAAAGGTAATGTTGTTTCTAACATCAAGTCAAATGTAACAAACCAGTTAAACTACTTCATCATGTATGCTCAGAAGAGCTCTTTGTCTAACTTCAATAAGTTACAGTAACAGTACAAAAAAACCCTTCATCCCATCACCTTCATTATTAATCACAAGCGTATCAACTTTATACACCTGAAAATAGAACATTTTGTGAGAAAGTTGTGTGATTAGTAACATTTTAGAAGCATCCTGTAAAGAGTAATGACTAAGTTATCGGTTTCATTTCGTAGAATACAGTGTACACAACATGGCTACCCTTTAAGTATCTAGATGCTGTTGTGCTGACAATATGTATACATACATTATGAGGAACCATCATTCAATGATGGGAAAACATTCTCATGTCTAATACACTTTTTAAACTATCAAAATCCCATATTAGGGTGTTCACGTGATGGGTCATTTTAATTTCACCTGGGGAAAAAAAGGAAAAAAATCCCCAGTATCTTAAAAATTAAACTAAACTCTCACTAAACTCCAGCCTTGTTCTATGGTGTAAAAACAAATACTCTTATTTATACATAATTAGTCCGCCATGTTAAATAGATTATGTAGTGATGAGGTGCTGACAATCAAATGATATCACGGCCACTATGCCTCCTCTTCACCGTCATCATTTTCCTTTCACCTTCACTTTGAATTGAAGTTTTAAGACAGCATCAACTTACAACATGCTGTCTAAAACGTAGGGTAGTTGAGATTTAAATAACATTACACGAGACCTCATTCTTTTCTCATATATTTTTTGTCTCTAAAACCGTAGTGCATAACTTTTAAATATGATCAAATGTCGGTTACATTCAAGTCACTGGCGAATTAGTTCACACGAAGCTGATTAAACCTATCAGCTCCTTGCAGCTCTCTCTGTTTCTCAGAATCAAGTGTCGCCCAGCGACATTTCCTCACTTTGCACGGTAAGGGATATATTTTACTTCAAGACTGACAAAGGCAAGGAGGAAATACAACAGCAGCAGGTGGATGTAGGACTGAAAATGTTAAGTAGTGCCCACAAAAAATCTCAGAACTGGATCTACTGCTAAAAACAATCCCCTGGAATTTCAGCAGTGTGACAAGACAAACAATTCAAAAAACTGGGTCGCAGAAGGGAGCGGATTGGTGCAAGATCACCTAGGCATAATGTCATATAAAGGCAGCAGCAGTATTTTTGTAATTATTTAGAAATCTTCAGGGGGGGATTTTTATTATTATTTCTAATTGGAAAAAGGGGACACCCTTATTAGTATTTTCATCAAATTATCAAACCCTAAGCTAAAACTCCTCAGAAGAATGTTAGGACATGGCTTGTTTGATACATTCTTTTAGTGACATACAGAAAGATGAGACTCTCCTGAGGAAAACAGTCCAGTTTTCCTAGCTCCTGCCAAACGCTCCCTGTGCAGCACCGGCTGCAGCAGACTGGAAGGATCGGTTGGTCAGGACTCCCTGGGAGAACTCCTGCTGGGCCTTGGTAAAGCTGGCACCTGTCCTTCTGTATTTAGAGTGGACCTGGGGAAATGGAGAAAAGGGACAGAGATAGTCAGTGACAGGTTTTATATGTTCAATAAAGGATTGGTAGGTCTCACCAACTATAAGAGCAAGTAATAGGTGTTGATTCGATCATTTTTACCAAGGATTTGAGAAAGCACTGCAAGACAGGCTATTTACGGAGGTGTTTACCTTTATCCAACATGTTGTACGTGACAAAAATGTGCATATTTTAATACAGATTAAATACAGGTTTGTGATTGCTTCTTAGACATAGTCAGGGTTTGCACTGCAGCAGGTGTGCACGGCAAGAGCATACAAACGACAATGAAGGACAAGGTCATGGTCGTAATTGCACGCATGGTTATTGTTACAATGAAAAGAAGTCTTAATAAATAAAGTGCTACTACCATTAACAACAGGATACAAGTTTCCCCATTTCATTTGCCCTTCATCTACATTTCCTGCATTGTGCCGGGTTTGGCTGATTCTTTCCACATGAATCATTTGTATGTAAGCTCAGCATCCTGACCTGCTTTGAGTATTTCTGAACCTTCAGATCCATTCAGCAAATTCTAAATCTTTGTACTCCCTTTGATGCCCTTCCATCGTAGCTGCTGTTAAGGGTTTTTGTTATCATGATTTTTACTTTCTCCAGTTATGTTTCTCTCTTTGATCTGGGGCCAGCCTCACTAAACTGGAGTGGAAATAAACAATATCATGCCACAGTGAATTAATTCACTTCTAAATACTTTCACATATTAAGCATTTGGAACCTACTTACCAACACAAGATTATTTAAATCACAATATCTGCAAATTAAAAACTGCAACAAGGCCCAGTATTACACTTTATATTAGCGTACCATTTTCAGAAGGATGACACCCAATACGGCGTTTACGGTGAAAAACCCAGCGACCACCATCATAACCACAGCCACGGCCAAATTGGAGCCGATCATGCTGATTGCTGTGATCCATCCACTGCAAACAACAACAGACAAACACAGAACAAACAAATAACATGAATCACTTAAAGACTTTGCAGTGAGAATACACAACACATACTTTTTGTCTTGATTTAATCAAAAGTATTCAACTAAAAGGAAATGACAACATCCTGCCCTTCACCAATGACCAATGGAAAAGCATGAAGTTTGAAAAAGTGACTGATGTAAAGTACGGAAGCCCGATATATTATCTAATCTGAAAAGAAACCCAGAGAGAAAAGTTCCACACACTTACAAAGCAGCAACCCAGATAAGTTAGGGCAGCAGGAATCTGTCAAAGAGATGCAAGAGAGGAGATGCAGAGCAAGAATACACATAACAAACAAACACAGTAAGTGAGAATGAAGATGAACCGCTGACCCATGCATACCCACAGTGTATAAAGCAAAGAGTAGAGACTCCTACTTACTATTGACAGAAATCTGTTATCAATAAGCAACTACGTCATACACTAACACCACCCTACAGATACTTATTCAGTCAAAAAAATGTTCCCACTCACCTGTTTCCCCACCTGGGGATCCCCACAGTTTGGATAATGTACACTGCCGTTTGGAAAAAGAAGACAAAGAAGAAGAAAAAGAAGCTAAAGGAGCTGTCAGACCTGGGGAGCAAAAATAGACAGAGACACCACATTATTATTGATATTTAACATTTAAGATGTTTGTTTTTGCAGTCATTATTCAACATTACTCTAAATTGAAAAGACACATTAGCATGAAAGCCACAAAACTTTGCCTAGAAGTCCTCGAATTTCCAAAAAATTCAATGCTAGTCTGTAGAAACCTAGATGTTATTTTACAGATTTCTCTTTTAAACTTAGTTTTAAAATATGAAATCTTGTGCTCTGTGCCTTGTCCGTGTGCTTATTAAAATTTTTCTTTACATATACCCTACTAATATTTCCTCTTATGCCGGTATCAGACTACACAATATTTCGTCTTTCACGATGGTCATTATTGCGTAGTTTGATCCCGGCATAACACCCAAGATTTCTGTTGTATGAATGTGTGTTTGTGGTCAGTGGACTGAAGAAATTCAATTACCCTTCAGGGATAAATAAAGTTTTCTGTATCTGTAAAACAACTGAATCAAACAATGTAATGTCCTGTCAGTATTGTAAATCAAAGTACATTTCATTAAGAGACTGCTTAAACAGCGTACCTGAAGGCTTTGTAGACCGGCCTGTACCAGCAGACAAACGACACAGGAGTGAAGAGGATGAACCAGAGGATAGACAGACCAAAGTCCACACCATTTTGACTGTCTACAGTGAAGTAAGCCAGGCAGGCCAGCACGTTGAGGAAGAGGGTGGCACAGTGGACTGTGGAGACACACAGGTGACCTTTAACCTCAGAGTTCAAACTAAGTGACCCAACAAAGTTTGGATGGTTAAAAAAGGTTGTGAGTAATGCTTTCATTAAATGTTTAACCAATAATGTGACAGAAATGAATGACATGATTGGGTTCTGCACTGGCAGTCATGAACTGGACTGTTGGATTCTAAAAGAATTACAACCAAACTGAAAAGATCCAGCACATATGAGACACTCAGTCATCACATTTAAATTATGTTGTAAATTGTGATTATTTTGTCAAGTAAAAGTCAACATCTATAGCTGCTGATCTCCAACTCAAACACATTAACAAAGAAGAAAGTGTTGCTACATGTATCTGAAGATACCTCACTTATGATTATAAACAAAGTACTTGCTCCATCCATTCATCATCTACCACTTTATCCTCCACTGGAGGGACGCAGGTTACATATGAAAAACATTTTATCATGCACACTGGTGACTCTGTCATATTCAAAAACAATCCAACTTGTTATCTGAGTCAGTGTTGGGGAAAACTGCATACTGGGATACATACACATCCAGAGATAGTACATTCTCTTGCAGATCCTGCGGTAATCCTCTGGGATTTCCTCTTCAAAGTCCTGGTAGAAGCAGGGCTTTACAGGGGAGAAACTGGGTAGAGGCGGCCAGTTGTTCTCTTTTGCTGAAAGACATTTCACAGAGTCATTATTTTGAGTGGTTATCAGTTCTTATAGTTCATGCATGTCACAACGTAAAACCACTGCAGTCACTTACTTCCATTGTTTGCTCTGCCTGCCGTCCTGTTCTTTAGCTCCTGCTCTTTACGGTCCAGCTCGGCTGCTTTCCGCTCCAGCTCCTCCTGCTGTTTGAGCAGGTCAGCTTGGGCAGCAGTTGCAGTTGCCTGGTGGGTGATTGGAGAGATGCACTCTAAACACTCTTAATACTGTCACTTTTACCCCTAGTAGGACTAGGATGAGAAACACAATGTTAATCCTGGTTTTTGAATCTAATGCCAAGGTCAAGGTAACTTCATCACTTCGAATTTGACAGACTTTCTGCTGGGAGCTTGTGAGTTATCCCAGATCTGTGCTTGATTTATATGGCTTACAGGTCACGACATCCTACATCTGTAGGTAATGCTTAATAAGCATACAATAACCTCAGCATAAGACTAAGCAATGACTGTGGGAAGTAAACATTTTAACTGATTGCAGTGCAGCTACTTTTTTCAACGTGTGGAAATAACATACAGGTGTATACCTGGTAATATACAGAATTTGTTTTGTTGTTTGTTACATGTTCAGCGGATGATACGCTTTAAGAGATGTACAAACCATAATAGTATCTGTGAACACTGTGTTTTGGTAAATTTGAGACTAAGGTTTTGTACTAAAAAACACTGACTAGGTATTTTCTCAGTCGGAAAACATAAAATCTCTGCGTTACAATAGTCCTTGGAAGAAAATCCAACTCATAACCTGGCCCATTAGTCAATTTATTACTATTCTTAAATGTTCAAAATGGAATTTTCTCCATCTGTGAATGTGTATGCCTGACTCACCTTTGCACTGTGCTCCACAGAGGTCTGTAGTATCGCTGGTTGAGAAGAGACTGCAGAGATGGGGATAGTTGTGCCAGAGTGGTGTCCCTGTAAAAACAATTTAAGCAGTAATTCTTATTATTTTTTTTTTTCTTAAATCAAAACTAGGACGAATGAAGGTGACTGTAATTTCCTGTTCAAGACATCCACACAGAAACGAAAAAGACCCACAATGTGACCTAAAACAACAATGAAGGGACAAATAAAAGACAACAGAGAGACAAAGATGGACCACCAATCACAGAGTGACACAGAATTACTGCACATGCATTGTAATCACTGAATATTGCTCAGAGCTTTAGCTGTCCCTCTCCTGTGCAGGAGGGGTTGTGGGGGCACATTTGTGTTTCATAATCTGTCCATGATCATATCATTGGTTACATTAAAAGCAGAGGATCTCACCATGTCAGGGGCAGAGAAGGGGTTGAACTCTCCTACGTTTTCATTGCCTCCGCTGGTGGCTTGTGTGACTGAGGCATCCTGGAAAAGAAACCATACATCCCGTACCTTAGTTAAGTAAAATGAGAAGTTATGAGGCCAAAGTTATTTTTTGTCGCCTAAATTCAAGGCCACGTGTAAAGAGGAATGTCCATGAGTGTCCCACCCAGTCCAGGAAGAGCACCTGAATACACACGTCACTTGCCACATTAACTATTTATAGACTCTAGGTTCTTATTTCAGTTGAAACAGTGTCTTCACTTTTGAGGGAGCAAACTTACGTTTTAATTTATTACGTGAATGTGTCACAGTGACACATGATTGCCTATAAACATACCACCTAGAGCTATTTTGATATTAAAACATGAGATGAGGACAAACAACTCGTGAGTTTACAAAGAGAGTCATTAAATCTCTGATCGGCCATGAAAGATCTGATTTGAAGTGAAGCATTTGGTTCTATCTAGTGTTTTAGTAATTCAGCCCAGTCTTGTGATTGGATGGAAAAAATATACAAATACAAACAAACTGAGGTAAGTAAAAAGGAGTAAGGACATTACTATTATTAAGTCCAAAAGCACATAAATGTGTATCAGTTCACACTTTGTTGTCAAAGTGAAATAGTTTTGCTTTTACAGAGCATCATGAAAGAAATGTGCTTTTGGGTGTTGATATTTTTAATTTCCAGTGAAGTTTGACATTTTAGTGCATTAGTATTTTTGATACAAGTTCAAGTTTACTGTTGATCTGCAAGATAGAGCCTGACCAATATTAAATAGGGGCTGAGATGATTTTATCACTGTTAATAATTGGGTATTGTAAGTATTGTGATTCGATAGTATTTCCAATTGTGATTTTCTTTTCCTTCTTCCTTAAACCAAAATTGTGTTTCATTCATTGAGACAATAACCCACGAGTCATATTTCCTATATCAATGCACATTACATCTCAGTCAGTCTGGCATTATCTGCATTGACTGGGACAGTGATATAGAACTGGTACAACAGTATGTTAACTGCTACATTTAGCTGCCCCTGCTAATAATCAGATAAATACAAACAGGCCAAGTGGATAATGAAATAAACGGAGCTTCACAAAACAGGACACTGCCTTTTGAAAACCCTGGATTGCAGCAAACACTGATAAACAGAAGGTTTAATTAATTTTTAGGTTAACCGACAACTGCTACTTTTAGCTGTTTCTGTTCATCAAGCTAACATAAATATCACGATTCTGGGGGAGACGATTATTTTAAAAATCGCCAAAAACCAAAACACCCCAGTACATATCGATTTCGATTCCACATACCCTAACATAAACCGTATACAATGTGCACTGGTCTTGATCACAACATGACTTTAATCAATGGCGTTTCCAGGAGGAGTCACAGTTGGTGTACAGCAGCAGCAGACACCTGTTCGTGGGTATGTTGCTTTACCTGAGCAAGTGACTTCGCAGCACACGTACAGCGGCAAATCCGCTCAGACAGGTTCTTTCTTTTTACATATGGCTAAAATTGGACGTCAACGTGTCATTATTCTTAACACATACGATTCTTAAGTCAGGAAATACCGGGGCCAAACCAAACCCAGCAACCAACCAAACAGGTTTTGGTCGCAGCATATTTCAGTCTTCACTTGACTCGAAGGAACAAAACCTTCTCTAAAACTCGGCTCGTAGCGGATACGACAAAACAGTCTTACCTGGAAGGGGTTCACGTCCACCGGGTCCGCGAAAGGGTTACTGTCATATGCCGACATCGTGGAGAAAAGTTGCTATCAAACGGACAAAAACAACGACAGCTCCCGTCTCCGTGGTGGCGGCTCCTGCTGCTGCTGCTGCTGCTCCACCTCAGCTCAGTGCCGGCGGTGCTGCTGCTGCTGCTGCGACACTCAGCCTCTGCGCATGCGCCGCTCGATCGGTGGCCCGCGTGATTGAGTCATTTCTTCTCAATGATCCTACCTGACGTTTTTCTTTTGTTAGAAATGATGTCAAATAGTGTCCAATATACAATTCGTGTGACTGTCTGACTGTGTCTGACCGTCTTTCAATGTGATAATAAGTGTACCCCACTGAAGTCAAATACAACCACATTAAAACGTACAATAACCATCATGCTTCACAATTCATATGGAAGAGAATTGGGACCACATTTGTTTTTTTTTGGGAGACAAAATTTAAAAAAAAAGAAAACAGTCAGAACACCAACTTTAATCTCGGAATTCAAACTGTCAGAATTCTGAGATTAAAGTCCAAATTCTTAGTCAGGAGATTAAAGTCAGGTTTCTGACTTGTTTACTTGTATTGAAGTAAAAATACAACCACACTAAAGCATACGTGTGTAACATGCCAGAATATGAATGTATATGGAAGAGGATTAAGGCTACACATCAATGTTTTGGGAAACAAAACAAAAAAAATATATAAAAACATTAATCTCAGAAGTGAGGTGGTTTTATTTATTTAAATTTAGTTTTCAAACATTTTTACATGTGGCCATAATCCTCTTCCTCAATTGTAGAATTGATGACTTCCATACTTTTTAGATGTCTTAATGCTGCTTAAGTTTAGTCCTGTCAGTAGAATGAATCATTGTTGACATTATTACATTACAATAGTGTGAATTTTATGCAATACAGAGTGAAAACATCTGCTGAATAAAAGGCCTATTTTAGTATGTCATCTCCGGGGTTGTGTACAATTTCAACGCAGGTTTAGAAAATACAGAAAATGAAGAGATAATAACGACAGGAGACACTGTGACTTAATGCTCTTGCTTTGTTGCTATTGAGCAAACATTTCAGACAGGAGGAGGGTAAGGGTTCAGAAGCATAAGGGAATAATAGGTTTTAAAGAAAAGAACAATATTTGTCCACTATACTGTACATATGAACTGTACTGTACATAACAATTGTTGTATGGCTGTTAAGCAGTAAATGCATGGATTTTAATACACATCCAACATTCTTTACAGGGCTGGGATCCCCTCGGCTGGAATAACACCAGCGGACTTGGTCCCTTTCATGGCAGTATTTCCCTTATGAGGGGAAATAAGCAGCACAAACTAAAAACACATGAAGTGGTTTTATCAGCACATACAGTCACCCATAAGCGCTCGCCGTGTGCACAGACACAAACACACACACACTCCCTCACACACACACACGCTCACATGTAAATCGTCCACTGTCCACATCCATACATTATCTGCCCAAGGTACTCAAAAAAAAAAGATAAATATTTCAAAAAACCCAGCAGAGGCTGGTGTTTTGGCTTTGTACAGTATTTATACCTGTATATTATATGAATTTCTGCGTCATTAAAAATTATAAATAAGGGGAAAAATAAATTTGCCATAACAGAAAAACCACTGCTTTAACTCATTGTTGTAAACTGTAAACTCATTAAGCAGCTAACATCGGAGACCTATAATATCACTGGAGCATCCGTGATGCCTGATTTCTTCTTCTTCGCTTTAGTACACTGCTTCAGCTTTCCAGCTACGTTAACATTCCCTGATGCCGAGTGGTCTTCTGCATTGTCCGACATTCCCTTTTCTCTGTCCTCCTGTTCAGTGTGTCTCCTCTTGGCGCCGAGTAAAGATCTGCCAAGGCACTTTCAGAGTATGGGTGACAGTATAGGCTACAGAAGGGGAGCTGCTCTACACACTACAGTCCCTCTGCCAACGGTCTCCTTGTCTAGAGGTGGAAGCACTTAAGACAACACTTCTCTGCAGACTTCAACAAAGAAAGGCTAAGCAAAAGCGCTTTGAGAAGTGACTGGTTGCTTCTACGTCACCTCCCATAGAGAACATATATATGCTTGCCAGAGAGTTGGATAGGGATTCCTCTGGTGTCCCAGAGTCCTTCATACCATGAATTCATTATTGCCATACAATACCAGCGACTGTGGTATGTCTGGCGGGTCCCTGCTATGGCCGCCACTGTCTCTTGAGTGCCTTTTTGGTGAATGCTTGGCCCCCTTCAGTTTTTGTTTGCTCTTCTCTGGATTGAAGGTACCTCGACTGGTAAACTGGGGCCTATTGTCATGCATGCCTTCAAGATCCCCTGTAGGGCTCATTTCTATGCTATCAGAAGAGGCTTGAGACGTGTTCAGGGACTGGGACTGGGCTGGACCTGAGCCTTGGGGTGGAGACTTGGAGTGGAAACGAAAGCGCCGTGTGGAGGAAGAGGAGGATAATGGGTGGTAGTGTGATGAGGAGGAATAGGAAGAAACACTAGAGCAAGAGTCAACAGAGTCCAGAGAGTCCGGCTGCCGGTGGAGAATGCGGCGTCGGGGGCTCCTTCCATCAGACCTTCGAGGCCATGGGGATGTCAACGCCGGACCTCTTTCTGCAGTAAAAAACAATGACAAATCAAGTCGGGTTTTTTATCTCCTGTTCCAACTGAAAGGTGAGTTGTGATTCTCATACCAGAGAAGTCAGAAATGGTTTCCTCAGAGTCAACGTTGAGGTTTTCAGAGCTATCAGCTGTACCAATGGAGGCCTCTGACTCCAGGGTCTCATCATCTGATGCTCGGGGCTCCAGAGTCAGCATCTCAAAAGTCAACTCCTCTCTGCAGAAGAAAACACTCTCCACATTAAAAATGTTGAGGCACAGCTAACACTTGTAATACATGCAATGTAATATTGACACATCATTTTAAATGCAATGACAGATTTTACTTTTCTTTTTGCAGGCTTTCAATTTGCTCTGTTAACACTCTCTCTTCCTGCTGCATGGCTGCCTGCTGATACTCTGATATTTCAACCAAAGAGTCTGCTCCCTCTTCACCACCGCTTTCCTCCACCACAGTGTTGGCCACAGGCGGCAGGCGGGGACTTAGTGGAGGTGAAGGTGTGTTGTAGCTTAGTCTCTGTAAGTGGCCTTTTCCCTGAGAAAAACACAAAACAAATCAGATATTTTATCTTCTCACATTTGTTCTTTATAAGAAGCTGCTCACACACATGCAGGGACGGAAGCATATGAAATGAACAGCTATGTTGAAAACAATACGGCTGTCCTTAATACGCATGAACAAACTAAAACGTCACATTGTCACACAATGTTTACCTTTTTAGCTGCATTTGGCTGCTTAAGAGGAAAAGTGACAAACAAATAAACCCGAGATCAGTGACTGTAGATTCAAACAGGTCAAAAAAGAGAGACAATAAAATACAGTCTAATATCAAAATCAATTCTAGCAACTTATTTACGTTCTCATTTCAGCCTCTTACTGTTGACATTCTGAGTTCTTAAAAGTCAAGCTGACAGTAACAATATGATACAATGTTACTGTCAACTTGACAGAATCACTATCATCATTATTTCTGTATGTTTTTGCTTTATTAATAGATTCATGTTGCATCATAAATACCTTTATATTGTGAACTATTTATCGTTCCATATCAAAACAAAGACTTTTATTTTGAAATGATGTGAAATAGCATCCTAAATATTTTAATTTCAATGTTTTTTTTCTCAAAATGTTGGACTATTTTTTCTTGACCAGCCCCCTAATGACCAAACTCGACACTCAGTGAGCCCCAGGTCAATTGAATTTGAGACCCCTGCTCTAAACACTTCTGTTCACAATTTATCCAGAGACAGACTTGACGGAAATAAAATAAACATTTTCAATTCCTGCTCTAGATTTCTTTTTTGAGTGAGCCACATGGTGGATGCATGCATACATACCACAGTGTGAACTATTGCTTCAAAAACTTCCCAGTTTTAGGATCAATAAAGTACATCCATCCATTCATCTATCTATAGACAAAAATCAAACAGCTATTTGTACACGTCTCAAAAGAGACATCATAGCTAGTATAGGACCGAAGGCTCAGTCAGGTGGACTTAAACTCCTGTGTGTGATTCATAACAACTGATAACAGTGGGATTTCTCATACAGGTCATATTATTATTTATCTTATTATCTTACCATTGACCGTCGAATGACAGTCAATCTGCACTTGGCCTTGTTTTCAGCAAACTCCAGGGTATTGATGTCCTTCAGTCGTAATCTGTATTTACTCATCTGCTCGCAGATGATAAGTTCTACACACCTGTGGAATAACAAGACAAAACCACTTCAGAGATTTTTAAATACTCTATAATGACACAGTGCTGTTCTTATACATGTAGGCCCAGTTCATACTGGATGTATGACATGTCCCCACACCAATGTGTTTATGATTTTAGTTTCTGTTTCAACTCAGACAGAAAACTTCATATTATCTTTTGTTTACTCAGATGGACAGAGAGAGATAGAGAGAATGTGTCTCGTCTGAACCAAACCTTAGCTTCCTTTAGACCAGTGGGTACCTGAAAGCTCACCTGGCAGAGCTAGTGCTCCGTGTACTGAAGCTACAACTCTCTGCAGCAGCTGGAAAAGTTCCCATGTTGCCAAATTTCACAATGCTGACCTTTGCTGCGTGTTTTCCCTAATCGCTCCCTCTTTCAAAGTACAATCCTTCTTATCCAACTCGGGATTAAAATGCGCCAAAATGTCTACAAAAACACCAGTGGCTCAGTTTCTTTGAAAACAAAAAACAACTCATTTTGTACACCAGAGACATTCCAGTAAAAAGTAGTGACAAACAAAAAAAACAATTTATGTTGTGAGTTTTCAGATGTAATTGACATGATACTGTATGTGTGACTTTCCAGAACAATCTTTTTTTAGTTTGTTTCTATTTAGTCTAATGTACTCTTTTGCTCCGTTGTAAAATTCCTGCTGAATTGGACATTGATGGCCTTAAAGAAGCTGATGTTTATCGGTCCCACATGGAACACATTAGTTTAATTCCACTTCCACTGTTTGTATCCTGGTCATGTGTCCTGCTGTGAATGAAACGCGACTGTGTCCCCATTTGGCGATTAACCCCACACTTTGTGAAGCAATGTCTGAGGTAATTTTTTGACAGACACTAAGTTCATGCTTACGCAGTCGTCTTGCTGATGTCTTGAACACTCTGCAGTGGATCGATGGTATCGGGACAACGAAGGATGCATGGAGCAAAAACTATGGCCAAGGCATTAGCAGACATACGGTTTGTCTCCTCTTCCAAGGCGACCCTAAAAAGCACAAACTCAACATTAGAGTCAACCACCAGGAAGGAAATAATATTCTGTTTATTCATTTATTAAAGAACTGATATTTTTTTTACCTGACAAGATGAAATATGAGGCGTTCTAGAGTGCATATGTGAGTTCTGTTTAGCTGATCAATAATTGAATACACCCCTCTAATCATTTCCTTTTTATCCTGCAAACCTGGAGAGACATTCAGACAAGATGAATCAAGAATAAAATCAAACTTTGGACAGAATGCACTTGAAGTACATATTAGCATTGTACGCCTGGATGATGACTACTCACCCATGGCTCGTATAAACTCCTCATACAGCTCAAAGGTCAAGAGTGGATTAGGCAGGTCTCTCAGCCACTGTTTGAAAACACTGGCAATTACGTTGATGTTGTAATCGTCCAGATTCATGCTTTCCACATCTGTTTGGGGAATGCAGGCAAACCAGATCGCATTTAGTTAGACCCCATAAATAGTTCTTAGTTTTAAAAGGTCCATCCAATCACTCATACCTATTTCAAACTACGGTGGCCTTTGCATACCAGAAAAGTTATAACAACTCTCTCCCACTCTTTCTGTTATTTCCTCACGAAACACATGTTCATTCAGACTAGGGATGGGACCGCACGACTTTTTTTGTGTCTGATACTGACATCACAAACTCGAATATCTACCGACACCGACATCAGTCCAATACAGTCATTTTAGACCATTCATGAACTATGAAGCTGTTAACAACACATTTGTGCTGAGTCATTTCAAAGACGTCATTCTCTTTACTGAAACACGCAACATATAGGATTTTTGAATTGTGTCGGATTTTTTATTTTTATCTGTCCGATATCTGATCCAGTGATTTTGTCCAGTATCGGGCCGATACCGATGCTGACTGACACGATTCCCATCCCTAATCAGACTGCTGTGCTTCATAAAGCGAGACCCTTGCCTGAGCAAATACTCTAAGGCTGTGAAAACAAAAAACACGTTTTTATTTTATAGCACTTCTGCTCAGCTACATATTACACACTGGACCTTTAAAAGCTAACCATTCACCCGTTAGCTGTAGTTTATAGAAAAAGTTACCCGTGTCAAGTCCCTGTTTGAGTTCCTTAATTTTGTTGGTGGAGCCAGATTTCCGGTATATTCCTTCAGTGTAGAGTCCGTGCATCTCAATGTAGTTGATTAGCTTCTCCACAACCAGGGGCACTGTTTTCTCATCATTAGTCAGACGAGAAACCTCGACTCCAAACTGTCTGGAGGAGAGCTCTGGATCAAACTGACACAAGACACAAACATTATATACAGCCTTTGATAAACACACGATGATACTGTGTACTTTTATTCATGTGTGATGACACAAGCTCAATAATAATCAATAATCACAATAATACGACTAACTCACCTTCTTACTGCATTTGGTGGTCGTCCTCTGGCAGCACTTTCTATGGCAGGCGTACCGGCACACTGGATTAACACAGCCAGAGAAATCAAACGGGTCATTTCCATTATCAACAGAAAGACAGTGTCTCCTCATTATTCAGCAAAAAGTTGGGCCAAAAGACAAAAATGTTAACACAAGCAGCATTGGCTGGAATTAAGAAAACATCCCGTGAATAAAGGAGAAATCTCTGCAGACACTGAGCTGCAGAACCCATGAGTCCAGTTGAAAACAATCTGATTAGGTCGGAAGAAGGAGAGGGGGTGGGGCTCAGTGTTTGAGGCCAGACTGTGTGTGTGTGTGTGTGTGTGTGTGTGGGCAAGTTATGAATTTAAATGTAAAAGTGTGCATTTGAGGTCAAAAAAGACTTGACAGATTACACAAAGTCATTGTTGGCTCAATTGTAGTGAAATGTTAAATTTTAAAATTGGTGGTATCAACACACAATGTTTTAGTGTATCATGGTGATCAAACATCACATCTATTGTAAGGCTGCTTGTAACAATTCCACCAAAGAGGTTGATCACATATGTGTCTGTTTGTAAAAAGGTTAAATAAAAAATAAAGGACACATTTGAATGGATTCAGAATACAGTGCCCTCCTATATTAACTAAAGGTTGTTTTAGGGTCTTTCTTTCTGTCATCAACTGCTGAAGTCTTCCTTGGTCCACCTAATATCTGTTGCTCAGTACACCAGTGGTTTCATTCCAAATGGTTGTACTGGCTATGGCCAATGTTTGTGCAATGGCTCTGATTGATTTCCCATCTTCTCTCAAATTCACAATTGCTTGTGTTTCACCCATAGACAGTTCTCTGGTTTCAGATTCAGTGCTATTTATTGTTGGAATAAACAATGTAATGGGACACACCTGGGCAACACAACACACCTGTCAAGTCACATGTTCCAATACCTGGAAGTAAAAGCTGTAATGTTCATCTTTTGTCTCATATTCATCGTTTGATGTCAAACCCAAATGTTTCAGACCACGGCAAAAATAAAGCAATTGGGGCACTGTAGTTTTAATTAAATGTTTAACCCTGCCAGACAGGGGAGTGCAGACACTGCAGAAACGTTTGTACTCTCTGAGTGCTTACTATAGCTTTTATACCATTTAGTGTATTTTGAGTTCTCAGAGCCACGGGCAACACTGTCATATATCTTATTTTGTCTAATCAGCGTTCAATAGCCCTTAAGATACGTAACATCAAAAAGAGCAGCAAATCTTCAAACTGAGAAGCTTGAATGATCAATTATAGTGTATTTTTTTCCCACAATAATTGACTAACACAACAGTTTGATTATGAATTTAGCTTTTTCTGATGCTCACTCACATTTGCACACACAGGCGCGGTCCATCATCCAGATGAGTGATGAGCAGTATTCACAGTATGTGGGGATGCTGTACTGCGTAGACTTAAAGATGTGGCCATTGTGCTCTTCCACCTGCGGGGGGCAGCAGAGCACAGGTTAATTCAGAGTTGATGTACATTACTATCTCATGTTTTTAGAGCTGCAACTAACGCTTATTTTCATCAATTAATCTGTTGATTATTTTCTCGATTAATCGAGTAACTGTTTGGTTCATAAAATGTCAGAAAATGTTAACGAATGTTGATCAGTGTTTGTCAAACCTGGAAATGATGACGTTCTTGAATGTCTTGTTTTGTCCACAAACCAAAATGATTCAGTTTAAATTATTTATTCTTTATATGGAGCAAATCAACTAGAAAATATTCACATTTAAGAAGCTAAAACAGTCAGAAATCTTGTTTTAATCATGAAAAAAGCTTCAAAATAGTTGACGATTAATTTAGTAATCGATTAATCGAGTAATTGTTTCAGCTCTACATGTTTTTCTCGTTCTTTATAGCCAGGTTTTATTCTGGTCACTGGTGTATTTATATATTGTTTCAAAAAGTAAATGGAGGTGTAGAGCACTGACTGTTTTAGCAAAGTATCATCTTTATTTTGTAATGATGAGAATCAACTGAGAATGAACTCTGACTCACAATGTCGGCGTCCTTTTTCCTCCGCTTTTTGCGTTCGGGTTTGACAACCTGCTGCTGGAAAACAAAATAAAACATCTGAGATATTACAACTATAACAGATAACTTTGACAAAAAATCTGTGCAAACACAATTTTGAATGATAATAATAAAAACTGCATATATGTGTTTAATTTCCAAGGCAGTCAGGATGCGGTTACATGTCCTTACCTTGCTGAGTGTACTGTCCAGAGGTTTATACTCTGTCATGAACTCATCCAGGAAAACCTTAAAGGTGTTGACCCACACTTTGACAGGAGACTCACTCCAGACCCTCTGCTCCTGTCGCATGGTCTTCTCCAAGATGTGCTCAAACAGAGCATAGAGGTCTTTGTAGCGGATACTCTTCCCATCATCCATCTAGGGAGAAAAATATCATAGGGAGTCATAGGGAGGGCAAAACATTTACAGTATTATAAAGAGTAATCTTAAAGCTGATATCAGTGAAATAAACTTTCTATGTCACGCTATATATACTTTTCATAGAGCGCTATATTCCAACACTGATCCCAAGGATTAGGACACAGACAAAAAGTTAGACAAAGCACTGGCAGTAAATTTAAATTCATCATGCAAAACGTGTTGACCACACTTACAGCGAGTGCAGTGGAATATGAGTTGAAGATGTTCAGACGGAATTCTTTCAAAGCCTTTTTAAAGACGACGTCCACCATGGTGTCCTTCTTACTGTCCTCGGTGTCCAAGTCGTTGATCTAAAACAAGACACCACAGCCACGTTAGTGAGAACATGGTCTGTCCGTAGCTTTGTGAGGAAATGACTTTGCTGATACCAACAGAACAAGGTGTGAGTGCATGTTGGGTCACACCTTCTTCATTAGGAAGTCATTCATGGTCCTGTAGTCATTGGTGCAGGTGAGGATCTGCAGTGCATCGCTCTGCCACTGTGTAGGTTCCAGAGCCACGCTGCTGATCTTTACACTGCGCCGTCGCTTCACTTTAGGCGATGGGTCCTTGTTCTCCTTCAAGTCTCGATCCAGCATCATATCAGGACTGCAGGGTGGTGACATGCTTTCCTGACCTGCTGAGTGGAGGAAACCACCATTAGTGACAGATCTACAGGAATTGTAGTTTAACGGAAGTTACGGCAAATGAATGGCAAGTACATTCAAAGATTTAAAATACATTGTTTCATTGTCTGATGTCTCTCAATATGCAATAATTAGATACATAAAAATGCACCATTATATATTAAATAATGCACCTTCTCCCAGCAGTGGACCAGTTTCTCCATAGTCGCCATCCAGGGAATCATTCCCACTAAGCAGCTTTTCTCTGGACGACTTCTTGTCCCCGTACTTGGGTTTACCCCAGAAACGCATCTTACCACGAACCCTGTTAAAAAACAAAAACAAAATTCATCAACATTAACCGATTACTGGTGAAAACTGTTAGTGGCTACATACAGTATATTACGACATTAAAACGAAATGAGGCAAAACTACAAATGCGGTCAACGCTAAGCTAACCTTCCATCTTGTGAGTTCTTGTTCATTGAGTCCACTTTGACCAAATCGCCCGACGACATGGCTTTGTGCACTTTCTTCGGTTCCTGAGAGCTCACAGGCTGAAACGAATGAGGGTGAATGGATTTTATTATTGTGCACTATGATCCTAATTCAGGCCAGCAGATGGCATCATCACATCACAGCAGCTGCATTAACTGCAACATGTATTTACAGTTATAATGTCCTCTGTGTCATAGTAAAAGTATAAATGATATTCATGACAAACATAATATCACAGTCTATATATATAAAAAGTCTTAAATGACTAAAGGTTTAAAACATATGGTACAAACCATTTTCTCAAGAAAAAAAACAACAAAAAGGCACAAGTTAAAAAATCAAGTGGAAAGTTGAGGATGATTAGAACATTTTTTTCCCAAGGATTCTCCAGGTTTACTTAGTGACAGAAAAAAGAGATGAACAGAACCCGGTGTCGTGCAAATACTGTTATTTAACTAGACAGGGGAAAAAAGGGAGAGAAGTCATGGTTAGTGCTGTCAGAGAAAGAGAAGCCAATGTTAGAGAAGCAACTATGTTACAAGCTGAACATTTAAAGCCAAACACATTCAAAATTCATCTGCATCTGATACTTCTAAAAGTAAAATGGATTAATGGCTGTGTTATTATTTATGTAATAGATAAAATCCCGATTCATTCTCTTGGCAGGATCAGGTAATATTTTGTTTTAGCGCGTATTCTAATGTCTTTAAAATACCAGTTTTGAAAAATATTGAATAAAATATAAAAAAATTAAAGATTAAAATGTGAAAGTGTCATATTAGATATCATTTGACAAAAACGGCATTGTTGAAGCTCTTTTGAAGCAGATCTGTATGTGCTCTCCGCTGAAGGGGGTTAGAAAAGTCAAGAAGAAGAAATGTTTTAAGAAAGCAGAGAGGGCCACTGTAGGCGAGGATGGTGCCTGTTACCATGTCTGAGTCACTGAAACAGGACTCTCGTAAGCCTGCCTCCGCGGAGCTCTGTTTGGAGAGGGGTAGAGTGTAATGACGGGGGCTGTGGGAGCTGTCACCATCATAGTCATCCTCATCTGAATCGCCCCCAATTGAAAGGATAGGGGCGCGGGTGAGGAAGTCGGAGCGGGTCCGTGCCATTCTGGCTTTCTTTTTTTGGCCTGCTCTGCCAACCTGGAGTTTAGCAGAGGTGACAGCATCATGTTTAAAAAGGTACTTTAAGCCACATAGTTGTGCTTTGTGAATGTCAGCTGGGTAAGAGTGGGGGCTATCCTGCTGAAATTCACTCATATATTTCATGATTAAAAAAAGTCACTCCTGCACATTTGCACACACATGCTGTCGGTCTATTCTCTGAAAAGTAAACAGAAGAGATTACTTACATCCCGCACTTTTGTTCCTTTAGAGGGTTTGGACACTGATGTTGGTCCTTCTCTGGGAAGCGTCAAGTGTGTTTCTTCAGTGACAGCGTCACTGTTAAACCTGCTGGACAAACAAAAGAAAAATATTAGGAAAAAAAAAAAAGAACCATTGTAATTTATACAAATTAATCCAAATATAGAATTCATGAAGTGGCAACCAAAACCAATGTCAATAAAATATCAATTGCACACACAATTAAAGGCATTATTTAAAGAATATTTATGTTTTTATCATCCAGATTCTTCTGATGTGCCTTCATGAGACCACCAGGGTGCACCAAAGTCAGAAAACATAGAATTCATCTATTAGTACTGGCTTGATTTATTTCTCTTGTCTATTTTTAATGAGACTACAATAACTACAGAAACATACAGTACATCACACTAGCAGAACATCAGCAATGTACTAGTTCATTACTTACTGAGTAAATGTCACTTTGTCCTTTGGAGAAAAGAAGATGTTTCCAGGTTTATCCGTCATGTTCACCACGGTGCCCTGATGACTTGGTGGTTTGCTGTTAGCTCTTCTCACTCTGGTTCCTCCTCCATCTCTGGACTCCAATGTGAGCTTGGGTGCCCAGCCCTCAGCAGCAGACCTGCTGTCCATTTGTTTTTCCCTGGGAGCAGAAGCTGGTGGAGGAGGCAGCTGGGGGTATTGCATTTCAACACCAGGAGGAGAGTGCAGTGACGGAGCACTGGAGTCTGACTGTGTTCTGGGATGAGGTGCGAGTGCTCTTGTCCTCTCAGTCAGCAGTGAACTGGGTCGAGGGGGTTTGCCAGAGTTTTCAGTCGCACCAACATCGTCCGCACCGCGTCGACTCTGCTGTATCCGGTGCAGAGCTTCACCTCTTTGTTTTTCAAACATGTCTCTCTGATATTGAGCGAAGAAAAGGCGCTCCTGCTCGAGCACTTCTTTTTGTTGTCTGATTTGCTCCATCATCTCCCTTTCATTCTGCTGTCGCTGACTACGCTGCCTCTCCTCTTTCTCCTCGTTCAGTCGCTCTAGTTTCTCAATGACAGTCTGGTCAGCCTGGGGAATAGAGGTAGAGGCCGGGACGGGACTTTGAGGCACAGTTACTGGGCCTGGTTTCTGCGGTGATGTGACTTGATCTCCAGTTTGGGCTGAAGAATCTCGAACCTCTAAAGCTGGACGGACAAGATCGCTCAGCTCTTCACTTAATGGCGTTTCTTTCTGCATACTGATGACCACAACCACTGGCCGACGCAATGACTCTGCCCGCTCTCTCAGAGGCTTTGTAACAGTGGAGTTGGTTGTAGCAACAGCTGCCTCTGTGTTTTGTTGTGGCTTTTCAGCAGATTGAGGGAAGATGGCTGTGCTGCCTTCACTAGCAGGGAAATAAAAGGTTGGGAGGTAGTTTTCAATTTTGGGTGGATGTGTGGTTTGAGAGGTGGCTGCCAGATGAATTGTGTTCTGGTTCTGGCAGCCTGGTGGAGACACAACATCAGCAAACTCTGCTCTATATGACTCATCGGGCTCTGGGCTTATTAAAGCAACCTCCACATAAGGCTCAGGGACTGAATCTATTGTAGGAAGAGAGGAGCAGGAGTCCTCGCTGTCCATCACCTCTTCTGTAGCCTTGGGCGGCTCCTCATCCATGCTGAGAAGCTCAAAGCTGCCTTTGGAGCTCTGACTGTCAGGTGTGCCCTGGGGTGAACGAAGGGGCGGGGTTACAGGGGGCACCAACTCCACAGACCAACGCCGTTCCTCAGAGGGGGACGAAGCTCCTCCACTGGTTGCTCGGACCTTGAGGAGCTCCAGGCTGAACTTCGCCTGCTCTAATTCTCTCATCCGTCGGCTCGCTCTCTTGGAGCGAGTGGTTTTCTGACTGGGCTCATCTACAGTTCTGGCTCTTTCTCGCACCACCACAGTGGACACTGAGATTGAGGCTGGTGCTTCAGGTTGTGCCGTAGAGGGTTGCTCTTTTGTTGTAGCATGTTCTCCTCCATTTCCTGACTCATAGCTGCTGATACTTTTCAGGTTCCTTTCTCGTTGTTCATAGGAGCGATCCTCCCAAGTGCTGAGGTCCAACCCCATTATTCTCTCAGATGGCCCCTCCTCTCCCTCTGGTGAAAGACTCACCTGACCATTGTGTAGCTGAAGCAGCTTCTCCTGCTGCTCCGTCTTCTCTCTCAGTCTCTGCTCTCTCAGTTTTTTGAAGCTGTGAATAAAAAACAAACAAAACAAAAAGACTCAAACTTCAGCTGATGTCAACTGCTTCCTAGGCACAGTTAGAGTTTGATCAAATCTATTGTTCCCAACAGGTCAGCTGATTACAGAGCTGCTTTATGTCGGACTGCTTGCGTAATGTCACGCTCTTACCAAGCCTGGTCTCTTACAACATTGAACAATGACTGAATACGTCACAGAGGCTGTGTGCAAAGATTTAACTTTATCAGCAGCTTGACAAAATCATGTAGTCACAAACAAAAGAAGTTATTTTCAGAAAATCAAGCCTTTACAAAAATGCTATGAGGTTTGCGTTTAACTTACAGAACTAGAACTACAGCTCAAGATACGGTGAGCGGTGTTTTACACCACGGCTTACCTCTGCCTGGCAAGGAAGCCTCTGCTAACTGCCTGTAGTCGTACCACAACATCATACAGACGCAAGTAGTCTTCTCTGGCTTGATGACAGCGCCAGGCTGTCTGAATAACCAGAGCTGCTGTGCAGCGCCGACGGAGCCATAATCTCCATGCCCTCTGTAGGACCAGAGCGGCGTCCCTCCATAGCCTGAACCTCTGGCGCTCTCTGTAACCTCTCCAGTGTGTCTGCAAACACAAAGCTGCCCCCTCTTGGACATTAGGGTCATAATCGTCCTCCTCTTCTTCCTCAATGGACCGGTAAAAACGCCACCATTTCTGTGCGGAGATGAAGAGAGGATATTTTATTTTCATGATACTTTTTCATGCATTATTCAGACTTTTAAAGAGAATCCTCTGAACTGTGCTTGAACTGCCACACAGACGTCAAATTGTAAAATTAGGATTTGAATAACTAATTATAAGTTGTTGCTTAACATCAGCTTTGATTTGGTAACACTTAAAATGACAGTGCAGTTACAACATGGTAATAGCACATAGTAATTTTCATTACCAAGAAATTACCTGGATCTTAAATATAAGACAGTGTTACCATAATATTAATTTTTTTTAAATACTGTACTGTGATGTAAAGGGAACATAAATGTTTCAAATTATAATATCATATGATAATATAGTCGCCATACAAGCTGACATAATACTATTCATTTAGCACTCAATCATAAAAATATTTCTCAGGAGCACATTTTAAATAAAAAAAATGTAAATTATGTTTTAAATCACACATGAAGAATGACAAAACCAGAAATAAAAGCATTGAAGATGAAAAGCACAACACAATACCTGGATGCAGATTGCTGCTTCCCTCATCCTCACAAACTGCCTCCTCTCCAGCCGGGCTCTGAACCGCTGCTGCAGCATGACAATAAGTCTGAGAACTTCCTTGTGGAGTAAGGCCTGCAGCCTCTGGCGCTCAACCTCTCGCAGGAACACCTGGGGTGGGACCATGACGGTGTTAGTGAAGGGTAAAACACGCACTTAATGAAGACTGAAGGCTGTCCGGCTGCTTACAGAGGGGTTTAGGAATGCATACTTTGGAAAAACGAATAAAAACATCCCGCTCACTGTTACTCACAAGCACACACAAACCACAAGAATCCCTGACTGGATGGTCACAAGAATGTCAGGTATGATCCTCTAATTATATAGACAGCAACTCAAATACATGGACCCTTCCATCATGCCTCATTCATACCACACTGAACATGGGGCACCGTCATTATTACATCCTTTTGTTGAGAGGATGCTTTCAGGTAATATGAGGTTATCTACAACACTATCCCATCCTAGCTCTATTTATAGGTGGTGCAATTTACCAGTTTAATAAACTAACCAAGCCTTAGCAAATTAAATCCCCCACATTATTTACAGTCCCAGTCCTGGAATGGTTATTTCCAGACTCTTGAAAGCCTGAACATGCAACGCACAGCGGAATATAAAACACATAATAACATATAGTATAATAAGCCAAAACATTTTCTTTCCCCAGTGTCACCAAACAATGACATCACTAAAGAAAACTGCAAAACCACTGTTTTACTCTACTTTTTCATTTTACTCCCGCATTATGAATGATGACTTTCCTTTACTTATTGGACCCTGATGTTCATCTCAACTTCCCACTGAATAGTACAAACTGTAAAAACAAGTCATATCATGTGACTTATATTTTCAGCTTGTTAAAAAATGTTATCGTAAGCATATTCCACTCAGTATAGACGTTTGGTGTTGTTGAGGAAATCTTTGGGATACATCAAAACCAAGTGAGACTGGAACAAAGCGCTCAGTTGTGCAACATCAATTTACAATGACTTGCTAATTATTGACATTTTTAATACAGAAGAGACCAGTTGCAGAAGTGAATATTGTGCAATGTTAAAAGCAGATGTCACACCATATGTTTTTACTGTAATTATTTATCATCATGACATGGAAAGAGGAAAGAAGTGAATGGTGAATACCATCGTCTTTCCCACTTGGTAGCCATCTGGTTTTAGGTGTAGCTGGTCCAGACACTGCTGGATTCCCTCTCTGGTGGCACTGGTGCCTTCTGGCAGCAGCACACAGAAGTGATGAACAAAATCCTACAAGGAGAGAACAAGGAAAAGACTCATTAGGAAATATGTTTATTACCCAGCAGTATCTGCTCTGCATTCTGTGTTTTTATCATTTTGCATGAGATTTAGTGAAATATGCATCTATAAAATGGTTTTACATCAATGATATATCAGTTGTTTTTCCAAAAACTGATTCAAGTTCAGGGTTACAGGGTTGTAACTCTGGCCCTGAATCTGAGATATAAGCCTTGGCCAGCACCAGTGACTTCAGCAGTCTACTGTATCATCTCTTCACCAGAAAAAATAAAAAAAAAATAACAAGTTGTCAAGCACATGTGGTTTCAGGTAAAAAATCCATGCTGTCCGTATTTTGAGGGGTTCAAACATCATGGCATAAATATGCTGAACTCCCACTCTTCAAACTGAGGCCCATTGTCTGAATCCAATACACTCTGCACCCTGGGCTGTAGGGGGTGGATAGGGAAACAGATGCTGTGTTTATACAATTACAAGCATGGGGAGTGTTTGAGAGACTGAAGGACAAAGAAGAGGCTCTGTTCTGAAGATCTGGGAAATTGCACAGTCCTCCAGAGTAATACTGTGACTAAAATATTTCTCATCAGTGCTGACTGTAGCACTAAATATGTCTGTCGCAATTTGTGGCCAGTGACGATTTGAGTGAGCTCATCAACCGTTTATAAACACAAATAATGAATTATTATAAACCATGGAGACTTTCTGACCTGAGGTTAAGTTTTCACCTGTGTTTGTTGTTTGATAGTTTACTTGTAACCTTGTTTAAATGTTGGTGTGGCTGCAGATTACAGGACAAACCCAGGATTTCTATTTCTACAAGTTTAGTTATAAATCAGATCACTTCCATTTAATGTTTGTCCCATAAGAGCTAGATAATAATGTGTAGAACTGATGTAGGCTGTCATATTTGTTCTCCTACATGTCAGTGGTGCAGTGCAAAATGTGTTCACTTCAGCTAAAATGCCTCATCACATGCTTTAGAGCCCATTATTTAAAGGAATACTTCACCGATTTGCATTTAGCTTTATATTAGTAGAATAAGGCTAGTATTTTTGAAAAATGGTGCTTCCCAACCTCAGAGTCGAGAAATATCTTCATTCTTTTTTTGTTATGTACCACCAGTGACACTTGGTCCAAGCCTTGGTCCGGGCCACTTTTTAGACCCACTCATAGGGGGACGGGACCTCATTCCCAGAATGTAAACAGTGTCTGCCATCTTTGCTAACAGCTACGCTAACAGGACCAAGTGTCACTGGTGGACACGTAACAAGGAAAAGAATGAGGATATTTCTGGTAAGTAAATAGCAAAAATACTACCCCTATTCTAGTAATACAAAGCTAAATAAGTAACAAAATTAGATTATTCAGCCAGTGAAAATGTGTTTCTTATCTCTTCTATGACTTTTGTCATGTTTGTTGAAATCATTTTCCAGCTGGGCGAGGACACAGAAAGTTGACTTATTGGAATCGTGGAGTCTAAAATGAGGGAGGGTCTAACAGAAATATGATTTGTTTAAAAATAAAAGATGAATTAAATGTAACATCTACAGAGACTAGTATTTTTAGAGCTATGACCCTGATTGAAACCAAAAAATATCCATATATCGTTCTTTGATGCTTTCTCTGAAAATGAATATAGTAGAATAAAGATTTTCTTAACAAAGGTAACTGGAATTGAAATTGAAATAGACTTTCATTGATGATCATTTTGAGTGTCTTTAGGCTCCAGTTGTTCCTGTATTAGTTGTATTAAATGTGCACCTGTTGATTTTGGGTATTTTTAAAGTCATAAATACAGCAAATACTGCATTTGTTTATTTTTAATCAACTGTTGGTCTGATTCAAATCCCGCTTCAGCCTGGGTCTTTCTGTGAGGACTTTATATGCTCTCCCTGTGCCTGTGTGGCTTTTCTCTGCTACCCCAGCTTCCTCCCACTGTACAAAGGACTAGACTAATGAATGTTGGCCCATTGATCGGCTGCCGACCGGTGCCGACCGGTCCAGCAGGGCGTTTCCTGCCTCTCAACCAATATCAATCGGGATTTGCTTCAGTCCAACGGTAAAAGTGATACAGAAAAACAAGTTTGGTTTCTACTTATCATTTTCCTTTTTTAATATAATTACTGTTTTAAGTATGGGGTATACATGTGTGATGGTTACCTTGAAGCCATACGTGATGTTGTAGCCTGACTGCCGAATGCGAACAGTCTCCAGCATGCCTGTGTAACGCAGCTGCCTGAGCACCAAGTTATCGTTAAACCGTAAGGGCAACTGAGGAAGAAAATGAGAAGTCAGGGGAAAACGATAGAGAGATAGAGAGAGAGCAACAGGCAGCAGAACTTACACAGAGAAGAGGGGGAAATTACAAAAAGCTTAAGTAAAAGTTCAAACTTGAAAGGAAATGAAAAATGCTTTAAAACCTAAACCAAGACAGTGAAAGCGACTGAAGTCTGCAGTGAGCACACTGTACCTTCTCAGCATTGGAGCGGATGCACTTGACAAAATAAGGCTGAGACTGACCCAGGGTCTCCATTAGCTTATTGAGCGAGGCCTGCAGAGTGAGACACAAAAAACAAGATGTCACTTTTGACACAAAGTCCGAGAATAACAAGTGAAAACACACTGATTTTGTTGCTTCACAGTCTGATGGGTGGCTGCGTCTGTCAGATTGAAGTCACTGTAAATATGCCGCTCTGCTGGAAACAAAACTGTGTGTGTGTGTGTGTGTGTGTGTGTAAACATGTGCACATGTGTGTCAGCATGTGTGTGTGATAATTCAGTGGTGGGAGGAATTCAGTCTCCTCCCCCTCCATGGGAGATTAAAGAAATCAGCGCAGCACAGGATGTGGGAAGTGAAGTCATCCACACACTGGGGCCAAGGCCGCCTGCCAGAGGGGCCTCAGCCCTCATCTGTGCCGCCAACAGCCAGAGCACACACTTCACTTTCAAAGATATCGGCAAGAAAATAGCAGCTTTTTTTATAATTATTGGCAGTTTTTCTGCGTTGATGTCTGTGACCGGCTGCCAGTGAGATAAAAATCTCTTCACATTGCCCGGTCATGTATAGCTTTGTACATTAGAGGAGAAAGTCTACTTTACTTTTTCATTATTATTCTTTTGCCCTTAAATTCTCAGACATTCTGTCATCAGTTTTAGATTTTTGGGTGGGTGTGTGAATGACACAACACACTCAAACAAGTTGTGGCCAAATATATGGATCAGACAGTGTGGACAGTATAAACTCAATTGGCAAGCAGAGAAATAGAGGGATGTTCCACCACAGCTAGTTGTAAAGGACACACCTTGTTTTTAATCGTATTCACAGCTGGATGGAGGAACAGGGTCAGGATTATCCTGTTATTTCTGTGTGTGTGTGAGTGTGTCTGTGTATGTTTTTGCATTTGCTACCTCTTTACGACCTTTTCTGACATAAACGTTGACCTCGTCAGGACCAGTAGTCCTCATGGAGACCAAAACCTGGTTCTAATAAGACAAAACCTATTTTCTGAGGAATTGGTTAAGTTCAGGAATAAGAATTGTGGCCAGGCACGGTTGGGGTTAGGTATTAAGCGGTTATACGGCAAACCTGTGTCTGTGCGTGTGCGCGTGTGTGTGTGTGTGTGTGTGAGACCTGAAACTGAGCGCTGATACTCGGTGGTTTCTTCTTCTTGTGCAGGTGAAGCAGTGACTTTGTGATGCGGTCATGCAGTGTCAGGTTGCTGAGGTGCTTCAGGGACTTGACATTGAGCAAATGCTGCAGACACATGTAACATTAATTGAGAAAATCTTCCTGAATGAATAATAAAAGACGAAATAAAGAAATCCAGTGAAGTACCTTTGGGAGAACTGGCTTTGATTTGTAGTTTTTGTTCCTCCTGTTAAAGTAAAGAAGAACAAAAAAACCCTCTTTAAATCAAGAAAAGCCATATTTATGTGGATAATCCCTGTGGACAAATCCACTTGCTCCCCCTGAGGTCAGGGAGTGAGCAGGTCAGAGAGCAGAGTCAGCACCTCTTGGAGCAGGCAGGTATGCATTGATCTGTAAAAGACTCTTCAGTCGGACAGATGTTTTTTGACAGTGAGTTAAAATGCATATTGTTCACCTTTGAGGATGCCTCAAGGTCGTGAAACTGACCCAGTTAACAATAAACAATAGGATAAAATGACGAGAGACCGAGAGACAGCATCAAGTCAACGAATCATGAAATGAGTTTTCAAAGAGCAGTTTAAGCATTATAGTAGCCCGTGTCTTGTTACTTACATGATGATGTCGTGCGCTCTCTCCAGGAGTTTGCTGCTGGCTGAGTTGACAAAGATACCATCTTCATCTGTAACAAAGTTACTGGACGACAAGCGGCTGTGTCGGCCCAAGCGTCCATTCCAGCCGAGGCCCAGAGAGTCCCTTAAAGACAAACACAAGCAACACGGAGGTGATTCTTGTCAAGCCATGTATTTCAAATGCTATCGTTTCATATGGGGGACAGTTTATACATCCTGTCATACGAGTATAAAACATTAACAAAGAAAAACAAAAAGTCAACAGCAACTGAAAAGTCTAATACCTCTTAAATCTGCCATTAGCCCAGAGCAATCAACAGCAAATGCTTATTCTTGATCAGTTGCACTGCATTTAAGTTTATTCCTCAAAATTATTGATATCACTGATGCATTCACCATGGGTGTCCTGCATCTAGGGCCGCAACTAACAATCATTTTCATATTAATATTAATCTGTTGATTATTTTCTCGATTGTTTGGTCCGTGAAATGTGGGAAAAGATTGATTGGTGTTTACCAAACCTGGAAATGATGATGTTTCAGACATAATATCAGATATCTTATAGAACTGGATAGATCTAAGCCTCTATTTCTGCGTTTGTGTAGAGGTTATTTTTCCCTACCACTAGGGGCAGTAGTCTCTCCATGTTCTTCCCCACAGAAGTGTATGGAGTTCATTACAGACCACATTAAGTACAGTTCACTGAATCCTCAAAGGTTTTAAACCTCAGGCTTCAAGGTGAAACCCAACCACCTGCCCAGAATTACATAACAAAAAACAAAACAAAAAAAACACGAGTGGTCAGGTCATGGCTAAAACCATTAACCAGTCTGAACCATTTCAGCCCAGAGGAGATGACAAGAAAGAAGGAAAAAAACCCCACTGAGGAGCCAAGTACAAACTAAAACATGAAAGACCTTTCAGACTCAGCGTTCAGCTGTGGCAGTGGTATGTTATTGATTCAGCTCTTACCTATGATAACTTAAAAAACCCGACGTACAACAACATCCTGGTACTTGAATCATTCCAAGAGAAAACAAGGTGACGTGACAATTAAAAGTTAATACATTCGGGGCCACCGCTGAGAATCAGCAGAATTTTGTGCTGTAAGTGATATTCCACTGCTTTTATACATCATTTGTTACAGCTTGATAATTAAACAAATGAGTGACGCAATAAAAAATATACAGCAGTCATCTTTGCACTGATTGTACTCAGTATTGTACTGTTTCAAGACATTAAGTCTTTGAATATAATGTCTGCTTTGTGAACTTTTGATCAGCCTTTTCTCTATTTGTGCTAACCAGCACGTGTAACCAAGACTGTCTGGTCTTTGGATTTATATTTATTTCTGGATCGATGCTCAGATATTATCTCAGAGTGTATGAATAATCAGAAAATGATTTCTGATGTCACAACATGTATATGTTAGCATTTGTGCTACCATATAAGGTCGAGGTCGATCATTGATCTCAATTATCAGAGACTCTACAATAAGCCTTTTGTCATGAATGTGATTCTCCCATAAAGTCTCATAAAGCTCTGCACTGTCCGCTGGTGTGACCAGCTGACACGCACCCTGCAGGGACACAATATTTATCGCTCCCTGGGTGCTCCTCTCAAATGCATAGCTCTGCCTTTACATCACGGAGGAAGCAGCTGCTCAGGCTTAAGTGCTCTCATAGTATGTGGAGGATGCGTGCATGAGTGTGTGTGTGTGTGTGTGTGATTAAGAGATGGAGACAGAGCGCAGAGGGCAGAGGTTACAAATCACATTAGGAAGGGATTTGAACAGACTCTGGTCTTGTGCAACCAAAGCTTGTCTTGAACAAGTTGCTGTGTGCAGTCGTGGTCGTGGGCTGCTAATCTCACGGTGTGCAGCTAATTAGCGGAGGTGGTGAAGCGGGGTCTCAGTGGGGTGGTATGGGAGCAATGCTTGGGGTCAGAGAGTAGAGGCATGTCTGTTTCAATGCCCTGAGGTCAATGTTAACACATCAGCGCATGACAGCATACATTTAAGAAAGGATTAAAGGGGGTTTGTTAAGGATGAATAAGTCCAAATGTCTCTGTAATGTTATGTGTGTAAGAAGTGTACAGGACACTATATGGGCCTCAGGGTGAAAACAACATCCCTGCTTAGACTCTGTCTGGAGACCTTTGTTGTAGGTCGTTCCACATCTGTCCCCCTTTTCATTTCCTCTTTTACTCTCCACTCACTAATGAAAGCACAAAAACGGCTGCAAACAGTCGGAGTACGACTGAAAACGCCAAAGTGCCTGCTATCAAAGCTGGACGTGCAGTGATGCGAGGCATTATGGAACCAGCTGACTCAGAACTCAATGGTCATATTCTGTTGAGCTTGGAAACATTTTGAAACAATACACAATATCAGATATAAATGAAAAGCAATACTGTATATCCTTCTGTCCTACCAAACAGAATATGATGATATCATTTTTTAAAATGCTTTATTTATCCTTGTTAAATTACGAGTTTCCCTGTAGTGTGATGGTGTTGTGTTAGACTGCATCACATTATCAGGTGTGCCAACACATTCATCCTCATGTGATGCATACACAGGAGCTCATGCATGTCCAGCCTCTGCACATCTACGGTATTTTATGAATGCAGGCGTTGGGGTGAACTGGCTTTGAACTGTGTGTGTCTGCACATTTAAAAGGACCAGGGTGTAACTTTACGGAGGGTTTATTAGCAGAAAGGGAATATTATGCATATGTTGGTATTAATGCATACTTGTTTTAAAGTGAAAGTCATTTATTTTTCCTAGCCTGCGAATAAGACTTTGGAATCAAATTAGAATGGCTCCACCTACATAAACATGATGCATACACTAACAAAGGAGAAGAAGAGAGTGAAAGAGTGTTTATATCTTTTCTGTTATATGAAACAGAGGGGTAAGCAGATGAGTCCTCAGTTTGTCTCACCATTAGATCACACTGGACATTAAGTAGTAACAGAGTATGTATTCCTTCTTCTCTCAACTTGCTCAGAAAAGCGACGGGTAGCTTGAGAAAGAACAACAACTCTTACCGAGGAGATTTCTCATTGACGGCGTTGCTTCCCTGAAGGTCCGACAGTGGTGTACGTGGACTCTTCCTGGTCACACCTGGTTGTGAAAAGACAGGTTGGCATTATTTGAAAACACGCACACGCACAGGCACACACACACGCACAGGCACAGACAAGACCCACACACACACGCACGCACACACACACCAAACAGACAGACAAAAACGATAAAATCCCTCAATCCCTTGTCAAGCAGAAAAAAAGAAACACCTCTGACACTACATGTTATTGCAGTGAGTGTTATGTGCCTTTTTATTGGAAACATAATCTATTGCAGATGAATTAATACTGAAAAAAAGATCATTAATAGTGAAATGATCTCGTTAGTATCGTTTTTTTTTGTTTTACTTGAACTGTAGGCTTTCATTAAAAATATTTAGGATCATTTTTTTCCAATTGGCCTATAGTGTTTAATAAAACAAATTAATGTACACCAGCATGCGCTCTATAGGCAACCAGTCCAAGAGATGAGAAATCAGTGAAATCTACAATCTCATCAAGTGACAGTGTACTGTTTCCATTTGCATCACTGTGTACTCAAGTTTCACTGTCGTGCGGAGCTGCAAGATGGCACACAACAAAAAGACACAAACACGTTCAAATGTGTGGTGAAACGTTTGCATAGGAAAAGTGTGTGAGGCTGAATGTATGTCCACTGAACCACCACACGTAAGGCTGCCCGTGAGCAAGTTAGTGATGATCATTTCCAGCTCTGTGCACATCCACCCTCAAGTGTACACCATCACTAGCCTGTGTGGTGTTAGTGACAGGAGAGGGTGAAGTGTGGTGTTGTGGTGGACCAGCAAATTATACCCAATACCCAAAAGACAGGACCGGCCATGAAACATAGCCATGTGGTATGACTGACAAAAAAGGAAAGTGATCTAAAGGTGTTACTGTGTCGTTTCCCCCAGACCAAATTTAGCTGATGAAGCGATGCAACCATGCGTTTCTCTGCTTACTAGTATAATGTTATGTCAATGACAGAATGGCTGATGCAAGTGAACAACGTGCAAGACAAGACAAAGACCAAATGCATACAGGTGCATAGGGGATGGGGAGAGAGGAAGCAAGAGGGAGGTGGAGACCAACAAGCATCTAGTCTAATGAAATAAAGTCAGAGTTGGAAAACGAATAACAAAGCAGAAAATAATGCTTTGTTGGAAAAAAAAAACCCAAAACGTTAAAATGTTATCATGATTTTTGATCGAGCGCAGCTTGACTCATGGCTTCAGTAGAGTTGATGATGTTGGTCAGCCTTGTCCCTACAGTTTTCCCAGGTCATGGTGTAACAGGAAAATAGGAGGAGCAGTTTTATTTTTTAGCAGTGGCAGCCTTACTGTACTTCTCCTCTTTGCATCTCTGCAGGATCTCTAAGCTTCTCTGATGCACAGGGTGCTGCAGAAAGCTAAAACTATCCACACTTTTCAAAACTGCACAGGGAGCAGCGTCATCATGCCCTTGGAGAAGCAAAACAAAAGGATACCAGAGAAGAGAGAAACAAATACACAAGGACAGAGGGAGAGAGAAAAATGACAGATTAGACAGTGAAGAAGAGATGCATTCGTCTACTGGAGAAAAATACCTTCTGGAGAGAAAATGACTGACATTCAAAACTGCAGTTGGAGCGAGCAGAAAGATGTTTGTCAAGATGTTTGAGATGATGTCTTCACAAGGTGTCTCTGTAACCTGATTCTGACAATCAGTGTCTGCTAAAATGTTGCTGAAGACACTAACAGCTTCAGTTAGAGGGACACAAGATTTTACAAAATAAATGAATCAGTCTATTTTTACCAAAAACCAAACTGACATGTAAAAATAAATGTGCAGAAAAGATGAAGAGGATGCAGAGCGCAAGTGTGACTCTTACAACAGCAGAGCCCAAAGAACATCTGATGGTGAAATCTGTAAGGACAGCAGGGATAACTATCTAAGGGAAAAGAAGGCATTTATAAATAAAGCCAAAGCTAAGAGGGAAAATCACTAACAGCTACTGTGAATACAGCACGACTAGCTCTATGCACACATACAGAACAACAGAGAGCACGATATGAGGCTGAGGTCAAGTATAATCAACAAAGATAGAGCTATAACTGCATGGCATGAGCACACCCATGAACATCTGATATATTTTATGTTTGCACATCATTTTTAGTGTGTGATTATTCTTTTATCTATTTACGTTGGCCTAATATCTGTTTATGGATGGGCTCAGTGCTGCTTCTCTTTTTTAATTTTGGTATGTCGTCGACTTTCTGATTCCTTTTCATCTGGAAAGCACTTTGTGATGAAACTTGAAAAATAATAGAATGGTTTATTTTTCCTGTATCATCCACATTTGTCCAAGCTGTTTCAAATGTGGCAGCCACATGTTTGCTCATTAGCTGAAAACTTTAAAAGCATAGAAAGGGGAAATTATTAATCCACTAGCCAAGATTTCCTTGCTGTAATGCTCACACACCATTCAGGAGATTATTTGGTGCTGTTTTTAATTTACACATTACAAACTAAACGTGTTTTATTGTTATAAATAATGTAGGCCCAATTTAACAATTCCTGGATATTATAATAATAAGATCACAGACAGTCGTAGATAGCAGATCTTTCTTTGACCGTTTCAATGTCAGGCAAGATTTCCCTTTGTATCCACTCTGCCTGTGTCACTACACTACTATAAAGTGCATGCCAGCTTTATTGTGAGGACTCACCAGTCTTCTTCTGTGTGTGTCTCTTTCCAGCGTCTCTGAAAGCAACCACAGCCCTGAAGTACGATCGCAGTACCGCCCAGCGGAAAGTGGCTGCGGGGTCGATGCCGATCAGGCTACAGATGAAGGCGTTCTTGCTGCTCTTTAGCAAAGCTACGATGTCCGGCCTCATGTGGTCCGTGTTCTTCTCCCTGAAATCCTGTGTGAGATGGGGAATAGTATGCCCAGGTATTATTGCTTATTTGTTTTACATACTTTTTGTGCCTTAAAAAGGTGAGGACCACAAATTAAAAAAACTAAAAGCTAACAAAGACAAACTAAAAACACAAGACATTTGTACCGTGTGCAATGAGTTTAAAAACTCTTACAATTTCATCAAAACACACATTTGGTGGTGATGATGATGATAAGGACTAGTGAATGCACTGTAAAAGAAGCACTAACAGTGGTTAGAAATCAGTGACAAGGCAAAGTGGTGAAGTTTACACTGACCTTGACACCGTACTTGACCTTTCCAGCATAATGTCGGATAATGAAGGCGGGCTCCATGACGGCAGGGAACTCAATGTAGCTGTTCCCTTCATGCTGCCGCTTGAACTTGTCCAACAGAGTCTGGTTCGTGGCTTGAGGGAAACTGAAATGAAAGTAAATTTTTACATCTGTTTTTTTTTAAAACACATTATAAAAACACATTAGTGAGAAACTCTATGGAGAATAAATCACGTTGGAAATGATCAACAGACTTGTGAGGACTTCATCCAAACAGAAAAGAATGAGTTAAAGACATTACTCTATACATTTGTCTCTGATTCACTAACAACTGTTACTACAACAGCACCTGTAGCAAACTAACATTATCTGATCTATAACTTAATTGGACATTTTATCTTCTGACACCATGGCTTGAAAATGGTCTTTTTGACACTGATCTCGGCTCAAATGTCCCTTCTGTCCTTTAAAAGTAATTCTGTGGAAAATCAAGTGCTTACAGGAAAAGCAGAATGGGACACCAGAGGTTTTGGAACAGGGTGAAATCAGAGCTATGAAAACAACACAGCGAGAGATTCAGGGCTTTCCAACTTTTCCAAGTGGGAGGACTTTGATTCGGAGTCCAAATGGAGAAGAGGGGAAATTAAGACGGAAACATGTTGGGTAAAATAGTCACAGTACAGTCCTGAACTTGACAGAAGACTGCAATTTAGAGGGTTTGCATTTCAGACTACTCGGAGTAAATTAGCACATTCACATGGCATGTGACACAATTAAAATGCATTTACTGTTTGAAATGTGACATTGTGCAGGCAGGCGTTAACAGTCTCACTTCACAGCAAGAGTGTGAAAGCCAAGTCCATAAAAGAGGATTTCTTGTCAGATGTCGGCTGAGATTTGCTCCCACTTCCCTTGCGACCATTTATGGGGTAAGCAGTGGAGATAAAGGTGAACATATGATGATGAGGGTCTAAAGTAAGACTGAACGATTCAGCATTTTAAAGTGAAATTTGAAACAATGGAATTAGCTAATTGTGCCTCAAGTGAATGACATAACTATTTTATGTCAGAGATTCTTTACAGCAAGGACTTTTATTTTTCTCTCTAGAGTAGTATGTATAAAGCATTTGTGATAGTTCTAGATTCTGTCACATTCATTCAGTCATTCATCCTCCACATGAGGGGCTGCCGGTGCCAATCCCAGCTGACAAAAGGAGAAAGGCAAGTTACACCCTTGACAGGTCGCCAGTCCATTGCAGGGCCAACATGTAGAGATGAACAATCACTCTCACAATTTCGAGTGTTCAATAACCTCGGCAAGTTTTCTGGACATGTGGGAGGAAGCCAGAAAACCCAGAGAAAGCCCACACACACACACACACAAGGAAAACATGCAAACACAGAAAAGCCTTGACGCAATCTTCTTGCCGTGAGGCAACAGTGCTAGCCACGTGTGCACTCTATCCCAATTTAAAAATAAATAAAGTATTCAAACATGTTGGAAGTTAAACCCATTAACACGGTGAATATTGAACAGAAACTTCACTTTACCCCAAATCAAATTCCAATGTCTGTCATAAAATTAAAAATAAATTACATATTTTCTCCAGATTATTCAGTCCTGGTGTGAAGATTCAATTCAAGTGAATTTTCTTCACAGTCTGTACCACAACCTCTATCGTTAGATAGTGTCCATCCACCTGGATGTGAAGACCCTAAGTACATGAATGTCTCACAGGTTTTGAAGTGGAGACTCGACTTCACTACTACTCCTTTCGTTTCATCCTATTGTTTATAGTTCAGGTGAAGGTCTAAATAAACACAAAGCTGCCAAGTGTTGGGGGTGCCAGTACGCTGCCATTTCATGTTAATATGATTTGTTTAATATGAAATCTTGGACAGATAAAAACCAGCTGTGAATATGAAGACAGACAGTGATCTTTAAGAGTGAGAAAGAAAGGAAGAAGGGAAGAAACAGGTAACAATGACAGTTACCTTTGCTTTGATCTGCCAGACCAACTCCATGGGTTTCCACACAGGAAAACAACATGAATTAATAACAACAAGGGCTCGAAACACTCACTTGCACTCTTCATCCAGTAGGTGGAACAGCGCAGTGGGCTTCTTGCTGATCAGGTTGATGCAGCCTGTGTTGTCGATGTAGTCAATGTTTCGCCAGCTGATGCCCTCTGCTCGGTATTCCTCCTGCAAGGCAACAGCATGCAAACAGAGAGATCAGTGTACATGCTCCGTACAGCAGCTTGTAGTTTGATTTCTGCATTTCTCCTGTTAGAATAAAGGAACCATGTCACTTAGTCTCACTGTGCCTCAGTTCATCACATCTGTAACACTGTTGAAACAGACTGGCTTTCCAAATAAAAAGAATAATCAACACACTCTTATGAACAGAGCATTCTGAGCGGTTATACTTGTTCTTCCCCATTTGTGTTATTTTGCTGTGTTCATAAGAACATTAATTTCACCAATAAAGACCTTAATCCAGGGAAGGTTACATAAAAATCATTGAAATCCCATTTTGGCCTCATCTCCTGTTCAACAACAACTTCACAGGAAGGGGAGATTACCTCTTTAGTATTTGGTAAAATTAAACTGAGTAACAGAGATCTGATATGAACTAATATGAACAGAGAAAAGATTCTCATCATCAACGTTTTTGTATAAAAGTGTCACTATAATTACAACTCCTGAAAGTTAAATGGAAACAAGTCACACTATAAACTGTATAATAAACACTTGCGTTATTATTCTATATTATCGGGTGTTTTTAAAACATATTTCATATCAGCTCTTATTTCAAAACCTCAGCTGCTTCAACAACAGAATGATACATGACAAACACGTGTCCTCAACATCTATATAAACATTAAGGGCAGTGTTGTACTGACTAAAACCACAGCTTTATTCTTTCATTCAGACTGGACAAAAACATGTTCATCAATAGTGTTGCAAAGAGGACACCGACAGAAATATAAAGAGAACATCTGTGCAGTAACAATTTGAGAGGAATACACTATTTAACTTGTGTGTCAATTGCGTGAAATATGGAGAATGTCAGCTCTCTGTCAGAGGCTTTCAGAACACCTAAGTGCTGTGCATCGATTTTTCCACACACAACCAACTACTCGCCAGTTAAACCATGATGAATGGAAGTCTCTGGTGCAGTTTGATTAAAATATGATATCAAAATAAACCTTTTATGTATCTGAAAAACAGTTTTAACAAAAATGTTTCATTCCCTCAGTGGAGGAGAACAAATAAAAAGAAATGCATCTAAAAAAAGGACACGGTGGCTGTTTGATCCATGTAAACATTAGAAATCAATAGTTAAGTGCATGCACTGATTTAAGTCACAGCCCTTTCGCATGCAGAGTAAGTGGCTTTTGGGAAGATCAATATGTTGTACAACAGTGTGTATATGTGGTTGCATCTATGATAAAACACGTGTATAAACCATCATGCACCTGCACACCAACGAGGATCAGACACTACTTTTAAAGATAGTTTGCTTAAAGGAAATGGCTGAGATGTGGTGAGGTTGACAACAAAAAACTGAAAAAACCTGCAGCACATACGCTGTGTCCTCATAACAAAACATAAAAAAACATTATGCAACAAAAAAGAGACAACGCTACGAAGAGGCTGCAATTCAAGCAAGCACCTTGCCAAGCATTTTGTTAGAGGCTGGATCTAATATGACCTGGGTTAGAGCAACAGCCAGAAGCACAGGAAGTGCTGTGGTATTCTAATAAGCATCAACAAATACTGGAAGTCTAAGGGTTTGTGGGAAAAAAGAAAAGTAGGCTATTCCATGATCGTGATCATAAACCTTCAAATCATCCATGCGCTCCATAAAAAAGCTGAAGATTAAGGCGTTTTTTTTGTTAACAGGCTCTAGAATTAACATGTTTTAGAAATATTAATGTTTCATGGTAAGAGGGAATCGAATAAAGAATATAAATAAATCAGCGAAAGAGGTAAAAGATGCTTTAACCTGTGCAACAGACTGCTTTAACCTGTGCACATTGTAGAGACTGTAAAAAGAAAGAAAAAGTTCACACGTTGACAAATATTCCTTGACGCGTGTTACTGTTCGACCACTGCTTGAAGAAATCATCACATCATCTGAAGAACAAACATCCATGAAGATGGCGACTCCTGAATCCACAACATTGAATTTACTTCAAGCCTTTGAAGCCTCTTTCCGGTGTCAGTCTTGACATATTTATGACATGGAAGAGAGACAGGCTTTGCTGAATGACGGAGTGACACAGGTTCAGTGTAATTCATGAAGAGCGTGGAAGCTTTCAAACAGCTCGGGCCCTTACGACATGTCGGGGCACGCCACCGATTCAGCCGATCTCAAAGTAAACATAATGTTTAACTTACAGGCAAAACTTACACGCCAAGACTTTAAAAAGCCCTTTGAAGTTAATCAGCTCACTTTAGAGAACATACATCCACAGTCAGGGTGGTCACACTCTGAGTCACACGGCTTCTCTGCAGACCCTGTTACGTAACATGCTGGAAATAAAACATCTGCATTGTTTCTGTGGCAATGTAACGTGTGTGCCGTGTGTGCCGTGTGTGCCGTGATAAGGATGAGGGATTTCCTTGCAAATGATTGCAGCCTGAGAATGTAAGCAGGGTGGATCGACAACACATAAAATAACAGATGCAGTGACTCGGTAGCTCAGATGTTCAGCTGCCGGTGAAAGCCTGAAATAGAGCAAGAGTTACAACTCATGAAGCGTCTCACTTGTTCGAGCTTGAAGATGTGCTGATTGAAGTAGTGCTGCAGACGCTCGTTGGCAAAGTTGATGCAGAATTGTTCAAAGCTGTTGTTCTCGTAGTCTTCAAAACCAAAAATGTCCAGCACTCCAATGGACAAGACCTGAGGAAGAGAACAACCTCACACTTATCATCCCATAATGTTGTCAGAATTTCAAAAATCTCACAAACTGTATCATCACATGCAAAAAGGGGTTCCGTGTTCACTCTGTACATATGCAGGACTGAAGGGACTTTCTGATTAAATAAGGGCTAAAATGAACAATAAAAATAATCACTGTAATTATAATAAGTATTATTTTGAAAGGGTCCATTGTAGTTCTACTCAGACTAAGGCTACATTCAGATTACCAGGCTGAAGTGATTCATATCCGATTTTCATTCATTGCTGTGACTGAGATCTGATGTTTTTGAATTTCTGTGTTGACACAGAAATCCAATCGCATATTCTGATTTTCAAATCAGATTTGAGTCACTCCTGATATCGCTTACATTTCGGAATTTCCCTAATGGGGCATCAACATTTTATCTTATACAGCTTTAATACAGAGTAGTTTGAAAAATATGGCGTCTCTGTTGTTGATGAGGTGTGCAACATGGCGTTTGTGCGCATGCATGTCGTTTGAGAGAGTAGTAACATTAAGATACGAGACGTTTCGGGTCATAGTGTGATTTGTCATATCTGATTTGGAGTGAATCACTGAATGTGCCCTAACTAGAAAGCACTCGGAGAGCCCAAACCTCCACCAAGGACACTCACTTTCCCGCAGAGTCATTACATTCCAATGGTGATCTGTTTCTGTGTCACCACTTAAATCTAATCATTTCTTTCTTGGGCCATTATCGACGTACCCAGACAATCAAAAACAAATCCTTTCTTTACAAATTGTGCTGCTGCATAACCTAATATTATTACTCATATGCAAGACCTGGTGATGTCATGTGTGACACATTCAGTGTCGTCCTACCTGGGTGGTGTCCTCCAGGTCTTTGAGGTTGAGCAGAGCATGGTTGATCCTGAAGACTATCCAGTCAAAGAGAGCACTGTACAGGGACTTGGCCATGGAGTCTCTCACTGTTCCAGCCTGTAGCGTAGAGACATACAGTTTCTATTTAGTGAGAAATGTCGTTTGCAACATTGCAGTTAACGACATGCAATAGATATAGAGCGTGTAAAGTCGTAAAAGAAGCATTGCCCAGCAGCAGGAGGAGGTTTTACTCTATTCATTACATGTGTTTTTTATTTGTAACTTTATCTCTCACCGACATTATAAATGAGTTTTCTCCCCCGAAGCACACGATAGAATACTAACTCATTTACTTTAGACTCCAACTGATGCTCAGTGCCCCAGAAGACATTTCTCTTCCCCTTCAGTTCAGTGTCATCCCACACATCTCTGTATTAGACATTAAGGTTGTAACACTGCACTTTTGTACGGATCCAGAAAAAAAGTGAATGGAGGCACTTAAATACGAAGAAATAGATTTCTATAAAGGAATCTCTCAGAAAACACTGGCTCAGTTTGAAAAACATTATTCAGGCAGCTGTATTTTTAGTTTACAACCAACCATTTATAGTTGGGAACAAGTTTAAATCACATGCTCACTGCCCTGTCAAAAGCTGCCGCGCTCAGAACTCAGAAAATAGTATATTGTACCATGTAAAAAGCACAAAAACACATCTGTGGTAATGGCATTCTACACAGGGAGCAACACTACAGACATGCTGCAAGACTGCACAGTGCCAGGCTCTGACTGGAGAGGCCGCAGTAATGTTGCATTTCAGTCACAGCCCAGTGGAAATGATATAACCATATAACACCCCATTACAGCTGCACCATGAGGTAGCTGTAGAAACGTTCAAATGTAAACAAATATCACTTACATTCAATCCATTACATGAGGTCACACAGTGTTGACAAAGCCTACGGGCTCCACATATGTACCTCAATAAAGCAGTGTTTTGTTTTGTTTTGATTTTACATCACAACTGAATTGACTATGCGAGTACAGCGAGACAACAGTGAACTGCAGTTGAATGAATTATCCCCCGCGATACGTTAAGTTACATACTGGAGCCTTAAGGTCCGAGTCAATGTGGTTAAAGCTGTGTTTGTGTCAGAGTTCAGTTCCACTCACTGAACACAACTGTACTGTATGTTCCTAGTGATCCCAACCCTGAGCCTCACCATGCTCAGAATTCTTCATATTTAGAGGTCTTCTTGATGGATGTCAAAGTCATTTCAGGCTAAATGTGTTGCGTAAACTAGTCATTCATTTGCAAAACAAGTTCACCAACAGACAGCTGGGGATTAAAGTGGAACTTAAAGATACTCCAGCCAACAAGTCACTGCCTCGTAAGAATAAATCTGAAGCTGTTCATTTCATAGTTAAATGCTACTACAGTGTTACTTAGGTTTTATATAACAGAATTCAAATGGAAAGCAACCATATCAGTTGTCTTCTTAATTCACTTCACATATACAGCATATACTTTTTGCTGCCTGGTTTTTAAAATCTGGGCGAGGGACAAAAATATGCTGTGAGCATTTTAATAAAAACACTGATTATTTGCCGCAACCTTCCTTTGTTATAAACGTTCTAATTCCTGTTTCCGCTGGAAAGAGTTGACCTCGCAGTAGCACACTTGAGGCTTGGTCTTTATTAACAAAACAAACCACAGTGAACCCAGTCAAAAGTCCCTTTTTTTCCTCTCTCTAAATAATTAACAAGGATATTTTAAGACACTGCAGACAAATATGTCTAATATGCTGAACTCCATACATACTGCAGTCTAATGACTCATAAGCTTTTCATTACTTGGAGGAAGCTGGACTAAAACACTGAGAGGCCAAACAGCCTCGTAACTCTGAGCAAATGAAGAAAACTCATTACAAAAGAAACATTTTCTGTGGGGCTTTCAAGTGTATGATTTCAGTGAATAGGCAATGAGATTGTTGTGATTGTGACTGAGCAATATCTGTGTCACCGAAGACGTCGCTGTTTGTTCATAAATAATGGCACCTAAATACCTAAAAGACCATTATGGGAACACGTAACATCTTGTGGTAAAACTCAGTTTTAGGTCACCTTTTAAAATGGAAAATTATATCTAGGACATTTTTTTTTTTTTTACATCACAACAAGCTTCAAAGTTCATAAAATCTGTCCCCTCTACTCTTTCAAATGGCTCTCACCCACAGACCATGATGAGTGTTTGTTTTCAGAGCAAAGGGTTTCAATAAAAACTGAAGAGGGGCTTGAAATGTGCGAGCGTGCACTTGTGTACACTGTCCTTTAAACACGACCTGGTCAGACTGAAGAGGCTCGACTACAGTGCAGTTATTGAGTTGGCAAAGTGCCGTTAGCTGCACTAGAAGATAAAATAAGATAATTCTTTATTAGCCCCACTGCAGTGGAAAATAAGTAGAAACAAGTACATAAACACGAGGAAATAAATGTAAAATAGCAGCATACATGGACATGGATTTGCTGACAAATGAGTAGAGCACAGTTTCAGAGAAATGACACTTGAGTGAGTTTGTGGTACAGTCCCAGTCGACAGGGAGCACAGCTGTAAACCTGTAACTGCAGCAGGAAGGAACAATCTGCTTTCTTTCTCCTGCAGGCGCTGAGGCAGTGAATCAAATGCTCAAAACTCCATGACCACTGATTTGTACCGGTGTGTTTCTTTCAGTCTGGCTTCAATGCTGTGTCCCAATTTCATGTTACATCATTTTAGAGTGGATTTATCTTTAATGCACACTGTTATTGCAACTTGGAAGAGAACATTTGATATCAGCACAGATGTTTGAACGGCACCTAATGCCAAACTACAAAAAATGACAAAAAGACAACAACAAAAAAAACACACCAATGGCAGGGGGCCACAGTATTAGATGTAGGTTTGAGCTTCAGGATGAATTTACTTGAGGACTCTTAAAGATATGTGGAATAGGTCATTTTAAAGGTGAAGAAAAACAACAGTAAATTCATGAATCAGGTGTTTTTAAGCCAAAAAAATCTTGTTGCTACACCACCCAAAACTGAGATCTATCAAATTATAATCAAATGTGGATGTGGAAGATACTGTATGTCTCCCATTTGATGATTTTAGTAGTATTGCATTTACAGGTTTATTTGTTTACTGATGAGAACTCTGTAAATTAAGAGTTTTAAATTGAACAGTAACAGCAACTGTTTAACCAGCAGTCTCACCTCAGAAAGTCTGTAAGGAACAATCAGCTTCTCTCCCACAGTCACTGTCTTCCGTGTTGTCAGAGCTTCAAACAGCATCTCTTCTTTGACCTGGAGATGAGTGACAGGAAACCAGTACAGAGTCAGACTTGTTCAAAAGAAACCTGACATTTTCTTTGATACCCAGTGTCAAACACTGAGTGATGGGATGACAGACAGAGGACTTCAAAAATTACACAAAAGCATCGTTCATTATCATAAGAAACTCATCAATCTCCGCCGAGTCACGATGGAAAGAAGTGAGACTATTGTGCAGAAATGCACATCTGTTCATTTGTAATAAAGAAGGATGATATGTCAGGAGTTGACTCATAAATAAGCACATGACAGAAGAACAGCATTTATCCACTTCTTAAACATGATAACAGTCATGTTGGTGGAACCTGTGCAGTACGTGATGTAAACGCTGGGCCACTAACTAATTACACTAATAATACAGTAACTAAGACTAACACAAAAATGTTGCCTTCATAATACCTTCAAAGACATCAACACAACATTGCCTTGATGATGAGGCAATTCATTTTGCACTTTAATTACTAATTATATCAACAAATATAATTAGTAATTAAAGTGCCAAATATGTATTATTTGGCAGCCATGTTTTGGTTCTGATACTTCATGGCTCTCACTGACTGACTCATCCAATCATTGTTTCACCCTACAGAATAAAATAATTGACATTCCAATCCAGCCTATGACACTGATTTAATGTCTGTGATGTCTTCAGTCCAGACTTTGAGCATAACTGTCCTCTAGTGTGGCCCAAACATTTGATTTTGTCTTTTTCTTTCAAATCTAAACATATTTAAGCCATTTTCAGGCAGGAACTCCAGGTTATGTCTGGAGATTTGGTTTCAGACTTTCACCTGAGCTACCCATCCGCTCAGGGGAAAGTCGTGCAATCTCTGACAGATCTGTGGAGTTCGGTGCATGTCTGAATGCGGCTTTAGAGAATGTGCAGCAGTAAATAAAAAAACATCCTTGTAGTTTTTGTGTTGCAGTATACCTCCAGCAGCTCTGAGACGACTGGCAGCACTTCAGGGTTACAGATGTCAATGGAGTCGTCCCTGTAGGTTTTCCTCTTGTAGCAGATGTTGCCCAGGTGAAGGATGGCCGACAGCAGGGAGAAGATTCTACAAGGCGGGTGAGGAAAGTGTATGAAACAGACGTGGAAAATAACTGAGCGCCATCTGTGAATTTAGTTACTTTTAATCAGTGGAAACATCTCATTTTCAAGTGATGATAATAATAATGTGTATTTATGTGGCTGGTGCATTGCAGTTGGATGTGTCACTCACTGTTTGCGTGTGGTGGAGAGAAAGCCCACCATCTCCATGGCCAACTGAAGCCTCTCAAAGTCATGCCTCAGGTCTTCTCCTTCAACAGTGAAGCAGTCCTGTTAAAAATAAAAGGAGCAGGAAGCAGGTGATGTCAGTCTCACAGCCGCCGTTACAACACAGCAACCTGAACAGAGCCAACAGAGCTAAGTGATGTTTAGACGGACTTACCGAAGACATACACAATGTCCAAATGTTTTTCATGTTTACAGAGTGTCGAGAAAAGATACTGAAAAAAGCGTCTTAGTTTACGCTGCAGCTGAAACAAAAGACTGCATGACTCGCAGCGTAACAGAGAGGCAAAACAACAGGACTCTAACCTAAGGAGAATCTAGACAACAGCGTGAGCTCATAGAGTGGAAACCCTAGTCTAGTTTCCCCTTTAAACCAATCCACTGACATTAAGCAAGCAGGGGAAAAAAGAGCTGAGACAAGCATCAAAGCAGAGGGTTTGTCTGGGTTTAGAAAATGGATGGAAATTCTAACAAACAGAGAGGAAACAGTAACAGTGATGTGAGCAGAAACGTGCCAAAACCGTAGCTACACAGTACATCACAAACCCAAAGGTGTGTATGATCAAAACCAGCTCAATAGCTGCAGTAGAGATACAAGAAAGAATTTAGTTCTCCATTAGTATAAGTCCTCTGAAGCCCCATTATTACTTCTACATGAAACATCAAGACAGGGGTTAACCCCAGGCAACTACAAAACTTGAAGGAATTTGTAATGTTGCTCACATGAAACCCACATTTCAAAAAGCCACATCTATGAAAAAGCAGTACAACAAAAAAAGTAATAAAATGTACAGTATTTAAAAATAAAAAAAACGTGCAATTAAGACTCCTCTTAATATCGCCACCAAGTAGACATTGGTCCAAAAAACTTGGTGGAAAGATGGGGCCTGGACCTGGTAACAAGCCATGACGTTAATGTGCAGCTGCAGATTAAATTACACATTTAGATTTTAATGTTTACCATCTTCAAGTGAGTTTTAAATGAATGAATGATTATAAATAGGTTATCCCTCTTTTCCGTTCTTGGAAATCATACTCGGGTCCTTGTTACAGTAGATGTGTGTTCTCTACTGAATAGATGTGCTATTCTAGAGCAGGGCATAGTGACTTGGATACATCACAGCAAAACAAAACTGAATATTAAAAAAAACGGAAAAAGGAAAATGAATGTTGAAACTGGATAACATGGATCTCATTTTGTGGTCTAACTCCATAATGTATCTATTTTATAAACAATAATAACTCCAATAACAACAATAATAACAAGAGAGGTAATAATATGTTATAAAATGTAATCATATGTTGAATTGCCAAGACTCAAGTACAGCTGCAAGACACATCTAGCTGGGTTTTCTTGTATACAAAGTAGCTTAAACAACATAACTATAATATTATATTAATATAACATAATTAATTAATTAGCAACCAAATGCACATGAGGAAGGATTTTCCCAGACAAGGAACACATACTTTGATGTAACTACATTCACAGTCGTTGACTACGGACATTCAGTGTAATGCGAGTTCTGCTGTTTGCTTATGGGCTCATTACACTACCGCTGCCATAATGATCATATACCAAGTCCTTAGAAAGACAAACATGAGATGTACACTTACAACAACGGGCCTTTTTCTTGACTCCCCTGTTCTCTGCTCTCATAACAGGGGCTCACTGTGAACTAGTGCTGACTCTGAATTCAAATTTCTTTCCAATTAAAACCATACTGAAGTGTAGTAAAAAAAACCCCAGAAGATTAGAAATAAAAAACTGAAAAATCATTATAGTCCATTATAGTAATATCTGCAATATACATGAACTATTTATCAGTTTGCCAATAACATAAATTGCTGAGCACATTTTTAACAGATGTTCACATTAAGCAACGTGATGTTAACAGAAATGTTTACAAGGCAGAAACTATGTACATTGTATCTAGATTTTATATTAATATATTTTATTTTCTAAAGTCAAGATATATTCACAGTACTTATTTGTTGTTTGTTTTCATTTGCACTCGTTTGTAAAAATTACTTTTTTTAATTTAGGTTTAATGTTAAACTCTAAATAAACACAAACTTCCATTAGATTTACAAGTTATTTATAACAAAAACTGTTTGTTTAATATATGCATGTAGTGTGACTATATAGCAGGATCAGAAACTCCCTAATGTTGGCATCATTATGGCTCGGACCTCATCCTCAGGCAGCACGGACGACTCCACCTTTTAAGACTGGTAAGTACTGCAGGGCTACAGTGGTCAGGCTGTGACTAGACACACCATCAAACAGCACAAACGTGGGGAAACAACAATTCAACAACCACAAACCCAACAAGAAAATGTCCAAAGAGCAACAAAATAAGTGAAGGAGGGGCAGGGAACGAGAGAGCAGCTGTGCAAAGAAAGTGTGGTTTGAGCTCCAGTGTTTGTGTGAACAAAAAATTAATATGTTGTTCCAACACATACACACACACACACATACAGACTGTGCACACCCTAAGCCACGAAGCTGAAGCACAGATACTGACCGGTTCACTCTCATAGTAACTGTCCCAGTGAGGCTGGTGGGTTGTCTTTGTCATCTGAAAATGTTAAGGCAGGGTTTACAGGGGGAGGGGCGAGGTAAAGGTTAGACAGCAGCATTCCAAAGCCATCACATTCTGTACATTGGAACGAGTACAGCAAGATTTATGTTAAAATGCAAGCAAAGGCTGAATTTTACAGCTCCATTTAAGACATACACACAACGACACAGTGAGAGGTGTCAGACATTCACAAAAGCATCAATCAGAGAGCATGTTCGCACATACGTGTTAAAACTGAACACAGACAGAAGATGGAAGAAAAGCCACACATCTGCAACACACACGTTTGGTTTGGATTCACAGTTTACATGACAGCTGACATCGTCCAGAAGCATATCATTAGGTGTTAAGTTTCATAATAAAAGGGTGTTCATGTTGTTGTCAATGTCATTATTCTGCCTGTGTTTGTTCTTCATGCTCTAAGTCATACTCCAACCTGTTTCTGTTGTCTCCATCTCTCTTTATGAGAAACTCACTTCCTGATAGCAGAGGAAGAAATGTCGTCTTAACACTGTTTTACTGAGAAATAAAGACTGATCGATAGATACATCAACATTGCATGAACTCAACTGTTCTGAATGGAGTGGACATTTGTTTATTTAAACGTTGTGCACTAGAGTTTCAAATAAATTTCAAATAAATCCAGTCGTTGCTACAAAAAGCAGGAAATCAACCTTTAAACCTCTTGTTAGCTTTCAACCATGTGTATTATTTAACTGTTCATTCATGCGAAACCACATCATTTAAGACTGAGGACTAAGATGTGAAAAGTGACTGGAGAGGAAAAACAGCTTTAAGTGCAAAGTGTTTACACGTCATGCGCCGTCAAGGATGAGAAATGAATTCAAGAAGCTCTGGATGATGCAAGCGTGGAATCAGGAAGAAAGAGGAAAAGCAACAGCGATACAGGACAAGGAGAGAGTATAAAGAGTGTAAGAATGTGCAAATAGATTTATGGCTGCGTGTGTATTTGTATGTGCACGTCAGTAGCATTGAGGAATTGTAGGAATTCCCTGCTCCCTTTGACGTAAGAGTTAAGATTTCGGAGGAGGGCAGCAGGTCACTGGCTGTCAAAGCCCAGAGACAAAGATGTAACAATCCACACTCTATATGCAGATGTGTTCATTACAGCTTTGTTTTTATAGTTTTGTGTAACCTAGTTTTTGCTGGGGGGGGTTGTTGTGGCAATACATGCAACGGGGACAAGGGAAAAATATCGGTTTGTCTTTCTTTCCGTTTGTGTGTGTTTGTCAGCAGTGGTGTTGGTGGATGAGGAGTGCATTTTTGCACATATGCAGCGACACCCACACAAACCCACACAACACAAAAGGCCGTGTTTCCACCAGCTCCACTCACCTCGCCTCGGCACGGCACGTTTAAGTAGTGTTACTAGATATTACCTAGTACCAGGTACTTTTTTTAGTACCTGCTCAGGCTCTGACGGAGTCTCCAGTCATGGAGGAAGTACTAATTCAGTTATACTGAAAACAGCTGCTTTACAAATCACTAGTCACCCGTTGTGTGTGTGTGTGTGTGTGTGTCGCATGTAAAACACGCTGTTTCATGCAGCCGTGCAGTGATGACTCCGCCCACGTTGAGTAGGTACTTTTTTTGTAGTGGAAAACCAACCTAAACCATGCCGTGGAAAAGGGCCAAATTAAAATTAAATTAAAATTAAATTAAAACACTCATTGTTCAAGAGAAAGTGAGAGAATGTGTTGAATGGGATTCCTTAGTTTCATCATTTGAGTCTTTCCCGTTTGTGGACACTGACACGCAGAGGTAAATGTGTTCGGCTTCCTCAGGTCGAAGGACAAGCGGATGACACCAACACAGATCGTACAAACAGAAACTCACAATGGTTTGGCTGACTTGTTTATCTTATGCATTCATTTGGAGAAAAAAAAATGTTTATCAGTGTGTGTGTTGCTGAGGGTCCCACCTGACTGAGGTAATGGTATTCTTCAGGCTTCTTGAGGTGAAATGCTGCCCTCTCTTCTTCACTCGCTCCTGCCAGCAGGTAGTAAAACACATGGTAGTTTCTAAGAAAGAAACACAATGATACGTTCACAGTTAGTGTAAGCTTTTGTGTATTTTTGTGTGTATTGTTTTTTGGCTTGTATTTGAACTGTTCTTGAAGTTTATATTTCTTTTGGGTTTTTTTCAAAAGTGACTTACTGTATTTATTTCTGTGCTCTGCTACATTAACACATGACTAACCCTTCAGGAAATCTGTGAAGTCTGAACTTTTTTATTTTTATTTCAGTACTCACTAGACCAGTGTGTGCTGGATAAATTGGCAGATTGGAAATTCCTCAGAGCCACAATGCTACAGTGGTGACAGCAGAACAAAGTAGAAAAAGGAGCAATGACAGCTCAGTTTATTTGTGTGTCCAAGTGTGTGTGCTTGCCCTTTCTGTATGACAGCGTACAGGTTAGAGGTCAAATTGTACAGCAGCTGTGTGACCAAGAGTTCTCTTGAAACACACACGCACACACACACAAACACACGCTTTTATGAGAACGGAGTCAGCGATTCATCTCAATAAGAGCTGGCTAACCCAGGGGCCCCTCTCTCTCTCTCTCTCTCTCCTCTGTGAGCCCCCCATGGTGAGGTTAACCTTCACCACTCCATCCAGCCAGTCCAACACATTAGTGTCAGCCCCACTTAGAGGTCAATTCACTTAATGACTCACACTTTGGCAACGTCAAACCACCAAACAACAGGCTCTTAGACGCATCATTTTTCTAGGTGACAGAAAAAAGGTTTAAACAAAGTACAAATGTCATGTGGTATCGATGTAACATAGAGGATTGTACTAGAGCAGCCAAAAACATAGTGGTCTGACATTTTGTCCATGTGATAAACATCAGCAGTGTTAGTTTAATACATGGCAAGCCTTGCTCATCAAAGAATGTTAAAATAAGCACAAGCTGTGCAAAGCTCATATTAGGTTTAGGGCAATTATTCAGTTTGTCATTTATTTACTTCCATGTTTCATGTTTTGCACAGAACATCATTACTCAGAGGTAAAGCAGTCTGTCAAGTGGCACCTGCTGCTCCACACAACCATGGTTCAACCTAAGTTGTATTGTTTTATTACAATTAACTTTTAGTTGCATTTCTGTGTGCTCACCGTTCATTGTGCTCCTGATACACCAGCCTGGACTTTTCCAGAAGGTATTTCTCCACATAAGCTCTGAAAGAAAAGACAAAGAAAAGCACTTACTTTACAATGTATATTGTTTTTTCTTTATGTTAAGAAAATGAAAAGCTTTCTTCTTCTTCTTACCCTCTCACAATACCACTTTCCTGGTAGTTGACCTGAATGAACTTGCCAAAGCGACTTGAGTTGTTATTGTGGGCTGTCTTTGCGTTTCCAAATGCCTGACGAAGACGAAGAAGAAGAAGAGAGGATGATGAGCAACAATGAACACAAATATATACTGCTGAAAATAAAGGAGAAAATGCTGCAAGACAAAATGTCAGTCAGTGTCAGGTGTTTGAGGTCAAGTTCAGAGTCTTCGTTAGATTTGGACAACTTGTTTGTGCATCAAGCACACAAGAGACTTTGGCCTCGTGCCATAGAGGCTGTGATGCTGGACGGCTCAGAGCAATCTTTTCCTCTTACATAGTGTCCGAGACAGATTAATAACATGGTTTTAGGATCTATTTAAGTCAGAGTCAGACAAATTGCCAGAGTGATGATGAAGGAGCCAGGATCAGCGGGCCTGATGGAAAAAAGCTCCTCAGTGAGTAATGGGATCCATGTGGCCGTGTGGAACATGTGTAGTGGTTGTACTTTAATAAGACGGTCCAGTATTTCCCCTTCACAGCTCTGTTTATGTTGTACGGCTGCCTGGAGGGGAAGTCGTTTTTCGCCCTATATAAACCCTGCAGTTATTTGTAGCTGCGCCACAAGTAAACAAATTCCTCACTGAATCACTTGGAGCGCCTCGAGCCTTGCATCTGTGGAATGGGAAAACTCCCCTCCTTGACCCCACCCGTGACCAACGCCACTTTCTAACATGCAAGCATGCGCGGATATGGCTAACATCAAGCTCATAGGCAACACTGTAGCTTTGGCCTAGTCCTGAGCCGGGGGGGTCATGTCAAGTGGTAGCCAGGGATGCTTGGATGAGACGTAAAGAAGCGCAGAGAAAAAAAATAGGACGAGATTTCCCTTTTCCAACCGCAAGTTTAGTTTAGTCGGGTAGAATATTCTGTTTCATAGTTAAATTATCATAATTCCAGCTTTCATTTTTCAGCATGTGCTTAGTCAGCTGTCATTTACTAGGTCGTCAATTCTGCAATCAGCTGTTCTTCTGCCCAACAGTTCTGCAACACACCTGCCTCACAAGCCAATATTCTTGTTGCTGTCTTGTCAGCCATAGTTCTCGGACTCCAAACCATCATAGTCTCATCTGACCCATCATTCTTTCTCTTCCATCAGTCTCACCAGCTCAACGACCACCACCAGTTTCTGGACTTTGGGGGATTTTCCAACTCCCTGCTAAGACGCAGATGATCTCACCTTTGATATCTTCCCCATTCTGTTCAAGCACCAAACACTATCGTCATTATTCTGAATTATCTGTGAAACGATACATTTTTCATTCACCAGTTTCTCCTGACTAGTCAGAAGTAAGTTGATGTCACATTATGTTTAATGTATGTAAGGTAGTCATCAGAAACGTCAGCTCTACATAAAGACGGAGTATTATTTCCTATGACACCAACAAATATGAATTACTACATTCACATTTTGAAATGGCATTAAAAATGGAACAATCCAAAATAGAATTGTCTCGTTTCAAAATTGCAAATATTCATTTGTAAATGAATAATTGTTAAGCCCTAGTAGTCATGTGTAAAAGTTAAAAGACAACTGTGGCATAAAGTGAAATAAGGATAAATACTTAGGAAACCAAGAGCCATCAGAGCAGTGCGCTGTAAATATCTGGGCAACGATCATCATACCATTAAGATGCTTGTGGGAACCAGGACTGAGGAGAGCCTGGGACAGTTTGGCCTCGACTATTGGCAGACACTGGCTCGAACAACTGGATCACAGCAATGAACTCGCCCTTCATTTATGACTCACTCAGCTGAACAAATCATTAAAATGGGCAGATGCAGTGGAAAAATATATTCAGCTCTGCTGTCTGGACAAAGAAAAGAGCCACACAAGGTCAAAGTGAGGAACAGTGGTGGTATCATTTCACATCCAGAAATGCTGCTTTAAAAATGTGATGCCTGATGCATTCGATATACCCGGAGCAGCTGGTACTCTGTTCTCCATCTGTCTGTGAACCTGTTCACCCTCCCTGGTTCAGGAACTACAGGTCAGACGAGGACAGAGGAACATCACTCAGCGTCCTGAAGTCGAGGAGCTTCCCAAAAGGACAGCCAGTAAAAAGGCAAGCACTCAAGCACTAACAACAACAATCAACTCACAGACAGGGCGAAGCACTCGGGTCAGAGATCAGACCTTTCTGTGTGTGTCTGTGAAATGGTCTTGGCACTGACCAGTAGGTGATGGGCCAGCAGGAAGCAGGATGTGGAACAACTAAAATGCTGAAAGCTGATTTATGCTAAAGCAATGTTTATTTGTCCACCTGGTCAGTGAAGAAATATGCTTAGTTAAAGAGGCCATTTTCACAGCCCACGGTTTGTATTCTTTCGAAACATGGCAATCTCAACGGGAATAAAAAGCATACCTCATTTCAGGAGAGACATATCTGTAATAGATCTCTGAAGGGGATGGAATTACAATCGCAATGAAAACTTCAATCAATGGAATCAATCATATAAAGGCATGATGTCACTTAAAGAAGGCACTGTTGTCATTAGGTCAGTAAAACAGTCAACTGGTGTCAGGACTCATTTCCTGCATTTTACATTGGTCTTGCATCATCATAAACGTCGCTGAAGGACAATCTTCAGTTACATGTCATAACAGATCAGTAACAGATGGACATTTTATTCACCCGCAGGAACCACGAGGCAGAGCAGTAACAAGCAAAGTAAGAATGACTGTACAGCAATGCTAATTTCTTCTTGTCCCTTCTCCTGTGGCATAACTTTGTCACCAGTTACTCTGGTAGATCTAAGGCACAAAGAAAACCTCAAAAAGAGAGGGCAGCTTGTGATGGAGTCGGAAGACACTAATTCACTAAATCACATCATTTCTTAGCATACTAACTTGTCAAACATCAAACACGCAAGTCTGGAAAAGTACTTAAGGACGATCACAAAGAGTCAAAGAGACACCAGAGTTGTTTGTACAGACGTGATTCACACCACTTCAGTTACTCCAGTAGGTCAACATTGTTATTCCTGGCTACAAACCACAGACAGAGCCAGAGGCAGACTGACGACAGAGCTGACTTGGTGCCAATGTGTTCTGGGTGTAATGTGTCCAACTACGGGCTCCATCAGAGACGCTGGACACAGATGAAGGTTGAGAGGAAGCTACAAGGCTCACGTTTTCATGTGTGAACTAAACTAAAGTGTCATCATTGAGAGCCACTGTTTCATAGTGCAGCAAAGTGATACCTTCATCGACAGCACCGACCAATCCTAAAGATTATTCAACACTTTAGAATCAATATTCTCATCAACACTAATTACTCTCTATGATGTTCTATATCAGACACTACTAGTCGTAGATAGTGTCAATATAGATATATATACATACAAGCATGCACAAAGGAAGTAGGAAGTCAACCTAATTAAAAACCAGTAGCACAAAATTATCCATCTTATTTTAGCCTACTGTTAAAAGTTTTAATTGGGATTGGATCAAATCTTAATCAGATCTTAAAAAGTGACATATCTAATAAGACATAAAATGACCATGTCTTAAATCAAACATTGTCTGGCTTCACCAATAACAATAGTGCGGCCAGTATGTTTACAAAATAAATTTTCATTTGTGGACCACAAACTGTTTATTCTGGTTTGGTGTTTTGGTCCGTTGCGCCACCCACCCACGTCATTTCAAACACTTCCAACACATGGGATGCAAGCGGAGAGCTTCAGGCCAGAAATACTGAACCTTAAAATTCTCAGTACCCCTTTCAAAAATGTCTTTATTTTATTTTGTCTTGACCAAAGGAGAAGAAAAACAAGGGTCTGCAGTGGAGATGTGTTATATAGAAATATAGACGACTAAACACAGAGAAGAAGCTGACAACAGACCACAACAGACATGCTGGTCTGGACACTTTACTCAGGGGAATCAACACTTAAGTGAAAGTTCAGTTCAGTTAAGTTAGGATAAGTAAGGATCTTTCAATACCTTCATTTTACTAAATATTTTGTATTAGCAGGACAGGATGTATGGATAAATAACGATGACGTCTGCCTTTCTGCAGTTCCTCATTTGTTCTCTTCTAAGAAATCTTTCTGCACCACCTCACACAGTGCTATTCCGGTCAGATGCTTCTGTTCGTGGTGGGTTGATTAGATCTTTGGTTGTCACTGTACGCTTTGACTCATGCAGTGCAGTGCAGGCCCCCATTGAAGCATGTGACAATGACTTCATTAAGCAGAAAGTAGAGGAGACGGGAGGAGAGTTTCAGATGAATGTGGGGTCATGCTACAGTCTCACAGAGGAGTGTAGACAAAAGACTGTTTGATTTCACTCTCAAGGGGGATAATCATTTAGAAAGTCATCAGGGTTACAAATGAATTTCCATGCTGGGTTGTGTTTAGAGATCATGTGACAGCACAGTCCCAAACTGCACAGAGAAAGGCTTTGTCTCCACTTCAAAGTTACTTGAGTGAAATGGCAGTGAGATAAAAACAGCATTCTTCAGACTCACTGACCAGAAATTGATTTAAGAAAGTGTCACCAAATTTTTAACATTCCCGCTCTGACAGTGGCCAGAGGAAGAAAATGACTCCGACAAATTGTTCCATGTGATACCGCGGCTTCAAAGAGGCACTGCTAATTGAACTTCTTTGGATTCATATCCTTTCCCGAGCCTTTCACCAGACCGACTCATCCACCAGAGTATGCAGGCAGGATGTCAACAATGAAGCCAGAGAAAGGGCAAGTGACCAAGCCCAACATGCATCATGGTTATGTCACCGTGCATGTGGGCAGATGTTGCTCTCCGGAGGCTATTTCATAAACATGCCCTTTGTGTTCTCACACCTAGAGTCATGGCTGACAGAGTGGACTGTGGTCAGTGCGGTTGTTTAATCACAGGGGGTCGACAGTCATGATGGTTCCCAGCAAAGTGAAAGCATGGTGGGATGTGGGTTCAGGCAAGGGTTGCTCTTCCCCTAAAAGTTTGAGGTATACCTGTTAAAACAGTGAGGTGGCTTTTCTTTATGTATAGTCGGAACATAATTGAGCTTGTTTTATGTATATACTATATAACAGTACTATACTGTTTTCTTTCTGTATAAACCAGAGTCTGTAGGATTCATTGTCGACAGGACATTTAATCAGCTGCAAATTCATGTAATGGCTTATGTTCCAAACTTTCACAGTGTAGCGTTATACGGTTACATTCACATCATACATTCTGTTATCTTTGGCATTTTGAAAGGAATGATGTGATTGAAAGTTGGTCTTCTATATTTGCAACCCCTTAAGTTAAACTAACCTAACCTTGTACATACATATTTTCTTGCAGCTTGTTCTTGACACATCATCTGGGCAGAACTTTTTTTCTTGTGATGTCCGACAACTTGTGTGATTGGTCAGAAATTTGAAGTGGGCGTGGTTAAAGGGGAAATGTTGTCATTCCCTGTGAGGACTTCCCCGGAGTTCTGCATTTGAGTTTCTTGAGAAGTATGAAATGCCTCGGCCAGAAACAACTTTGTTCTTGTTCTTGCCACCTCAAGAAAAATAACAAATTTCTCTGTTCTTGCAGAGTATGTACATGCCTTTATGCTCAAACATGCCTTGAAAAAACATGGCTTAATAAAGCACACAGGTGTTGCTAATGCTAACGCTAATGCTAATTTTGAAATGGACAATGCACACAAATGTCTTTGTATTTTGTATACAAATAAAGAGATTGGGAAATGTTTTTGTAACATTTTCCACGGTTACAAACCATGTTTGTCTGGCACACATTTTATGCAAAGAAAACTACTTTTACTTGTATTGGTCATTGCATGATATTTTATGTTTTTGTGGATCAATTACAGCAACACCATTTACATGGCTGCTAAACGTCCACTTACTGTTCTTACCATTTGTTGCTATGCTTGTTACAATCATTCACAGATAAAGCTGAAACATAATATAGCAAATGAATAAAGTTAATCTACGGAATTTTTTTTAAAAACTCTTTATATGATAGATTTGTATTTCAAATGTTCCCGAATTCCATTCTGCGGAAAGCACAAGAGTCGTTTGTCTTTGGTGATAGTAAAACTGATTATCTTGAGGTTTAGCAGCTTATTGTTTGGACAAACAAACCAATGAAGCAACACCAGCTTAAGCTAAAGAAGAAGTTTATTCAGTCCTTTTAGACGTTTAGAGACAGAGAGGCACTGTCTGTTGACTGTGGTATGATGCAAATGCTGAGCTCAATAAAAAAAGGAGAAGATTTAAATTCAAATCAGCAACAAAACACAGTGGATTAACAAAAGTGCCCGTTTGCAGTTAAATCATGTGATTTTTTTTCAAACCTCGTCCAAAGCAAGTAACAGGAGCCACTGCCCTGCATGGAAAAATGTGAGATTTACCCAGCATTCGATTTTAAGCTTGAATTAAGCCTAAAAGCTTTTTTGAAACTCTGCACTAAATCCTACAGTCAGAAATGCAGCCTCTCATGACTCTCAGTATGTTCATCATCACTCTGCCATGAAACTCCCTTGAGAGCAGATATGATGGTCCACTGAAATTAACAATAAAGACATTAAACTTGACAAGTTGTACAACTCTAGCAAAAAAATCTGCCAGAAACAACTTGGCTTTTTTGTGGTGTATTTCACAACTGCTGTACCCAAGAGCATTTCAGCTTTAACTTGAGTTGACACAGCAGTCACATCCATTTAGTCTTCATAATTCTATGTATGCATAATAACATAAGACCATGAAGTTATTTATATCAGGTTCTGCATATTCTCAAACTAGGTCTTACAGGAGAAAACCTGTTAGAACTTCTGGAGTTAAAGAGCAGCCTCACGGCACGGCATCATGTCATGGCATCACAGGAATTGAGGAATTTACAATGGCTGTAAATTCCTCAACTCTTGTGATGAGATGGATAAGCACACCTAGGCGGCTCAGGCATTTTCCTGCCACCCAGCCTACACAGCAACTGATCCCACTGCCTGTGGACCCACAATGCCAACAGCTCCATGTTGTTCTTTCAGGCTCAGCTCGACCGGACCTCATGAATCAAGACCACCAGGTGGTCTCTTCTGCTGGATTTTAAAATGATGTTTCTCTTCCCCGCTTTGTTTTTCTTCTTCAACAAAACATCATAATGAATAGTCATACACGGGCCATCTGCTGCACTGATCTCTCAATATTGAAATCAGCCTTCGGAAAAAAACAATTCCACAGCAGAGAAACTGCTGCGAGTATCTCGAGGCTTTTAGTCTATTAGAAGTGAGATTCAATATATTCCTAACTTTTGTTTAATCACCATACTGTAACATTAGTCAGAGACAGGCCACAAACAAATCATTATAAAACATACAAATGTAAAGCATGGACGAAAATGAACCAAAGAAAAGACCTGAGGTAACACTTATCAAGTCTTGTAGCATCAAAATCAGTGAGAGTTGACAAGCAGCAATTGAGTGTGGACCTTGGACCTTCAGAGGCATCTCTCATTTAACGTATACTTCTCTAAATTAGAGAGGGAAAAGGCCACAGTCCTGAATTAAAGTAGCTGTGTACCTGCACATTCAAAACCTGTGTAGGTTTTCTTGAAAGGCTGTGAAATTGAATGAGAATTTCCAGGAACCTTGTCTCATTTTCTACTGTGGTCGATGAGGAGCTGGAGCTGATCCCAGCTGACTTAAGGCAAAGGCGGGGTACATGCTGGACAGGTAAGAGCCAGTTGCTATCCACTGCATCACCGTACTATCGTCCAGACCCATCTCATTTCACATGTGTGCTAATCAATGTTATGACCTGTGGTGATCCTTCATCGTAACAAAAGACCTAATGAACTATGACATAATACTTGACCCGTGAAAAACACAACTTCATATAAATAAGAAATAGAAAAGCTGCCACATCACATTTGCACAGAGTGATTGAGTTGGCAAAGAACGTTACCCTGTTATTTTTTTTATCTGCAATAAAGATGAAGACTTCTGGCTCCCTCTGGAATCTGATCCCCACTTCATTTATGCTTGTATGGATTTTATTCTCTATTTTGCTTTTTCCTCAAACAGAGACTAAAATAAACTAATGTAACATAAACTTTTCTGTTTTACAGTGAGAACATTTTTTCAACATCTTATAAATATTATAAAGACGACGGGAGAACTAAATGAACGTGCACTGCACCACAAACTTTGATTTGTCACAGTGATGCTCAAAAATATTATGATTTCAAATCCTCGTCCTTTCCCATAATGTATATTCATGTTTAAAAGTCAATTGTATGAAGGTTAAAGCCTGTAAGTTCAGACTGATGTGTTTTGTGATGACTGATTAGTGCGGGTTGTTGCTGTGACGTTGCTTTGTACCTTTCATTTTATCATTGCCGTCTGACTCACAGTGTTTGTACGTTACAGTGTCAAAATGAAACAGAAAATTTCAATGTCAAGACAATGTGCATTAAATACCTTTACCATCACACATGTAAGGAAGGGTTATTGCTGAAAAGAGAGATCAATATTCACGTATCTAACTATGTTACTACTGTCGCTTTCCAACTCTAGTCTCTATTTTTGACACATGGAGCATGTATATTTAGGGCGTGTCCAAATCCACTTGTGCCAAGTTGAAAAGGGTTGTACACAATAAAATAGTTTCCTAATTAATCACAAGGGTGTTTTGGGTGTGACATGCAATAAACATATGAGAGTGCTGTCTTCCATTCTCTTAACAATCCAGTGAGGCTGAACCTTGAAAGACTGCTATTATAAGAGTGGCTTTGCCAGGTAGTCAAGAAGCTTCTGTCCCGGGGAAAAATGTCTGAGTCTATTGGCAGAACTAATACAATAATTAACCAATATTATTCATCATTACTTGTGTGTGTGTGCATACGTGTGTTGAGTTCATAACTCTGTACTGTAGCTCTATAAAACAGAACCAAAATTAGAGATGTTGACATGGGCTCAGCTGTACATGTGACCACAAGCGAGGAAGTGGCATTTCAACACACACAGTCACTCCCAGTCTCACGTCCTTAGAATCCTTACCAAGATTTTTGCCTCATTTTTACATTTGACAGCTGAAATATGTAGATGACATCATCAATATCCATATGCATCAGTTTTCTTTAGCTGATCAGCAGGTCACAGTGGTAACTTTAACTATTTCCTGTACATTACCACTGATGTGGCCTATTGCTGTTTTGCAAATTGTAAACCCTTAAATATTAATACTACACCAATATATTACATTACATGTCATTTAGCAGACACTTTTATCCAAAGCGACTTACAATGCAACTGAGTACAACCCGGGGTGGAGTCGAACTTTCGCACACAGGGTACCGGTCTTAACCACTGAGCCACTCTACCCCCCCATATATTACTGAGTAATGTGACCAAAAGCCCAAAATTGCAAGCATTACTGCCAACACCAAGTTGAACGACGTGTCCACCTGAGATACTGCAATAAACACTGTAATATCTTCCATTTTGTGGCATTTCCATTTGAAAAATACTGAAATCATACCATTCTTCTTCAGTGTAACGAGATGACTGAACACAACGTCCTTTGCTCTGTGTAGTGACTATTTGTAGCTTTTTACTGAGCAACACAGCTGCCTTACAGGATTTATTTCAAACATTGTCAAGATGCCTTTGACGCAATGTCGTTACTCACACTGGCGTACAGTATCTGCTCTGTTCTTCAGTCATCCACCTCATTATTCCTGCTTCTTCTGTCATGTGACAATTTGAAAGAAAACAAAACTTGAACTCATGACCCAGCATTGCATAAGTGGGTGCTCGGTTTCTAAAGTGTGAGAAAGGCGCCGTAATGTGGTTAAAAGACACAAGAACCGAAGAAATCAACTTCCTTAAAACTCAAGCAAAGAAAGCTTCACCGGGACATTCTGGGATAAACAATAGTGCAGTCTTTATCCTCGTTGTATTGAGGTAGAAGAGAGGCGCAGAGAGGGACGCAAAACCCAGAAGTGAGTGGGACCTACCATGGAGAAAAAAGAGAAAGGTGTTTCAAAGAAATGTAGATCACAAGAATGTTTCTCTTGTGCCAGCGGTTCAGGGCTTTTTCCCACTGCAGGGAAATTTTGTGTTAAATTAAGGTAAAATATATGGCGCTAAAGAGCATCTTTAATGTCACGTACTTGGTTAAAAATGGAAAGAGGAAGCTGCATTTGTTTAGAATGTGTTCAGGTCATACATTTAGAGAAATCCACAGCATTTAATGTAGTAAAAGTAAAATGTTTTATAAGAAACAGAAGGAGATGACGTATAAACTGCACAGTACTGTTGATGGAAATCATACGGCGGCGGCTTTACTTTAGAAAACACAGCAACCACAAGAGGGTCGATCTAATTTGATTCACAATGACATGTACAGCAGGTACGAAACATACAGATCCACAGCACGATCCATCTCACCGCCCAGCTTTGTTTTTCTGTGACGTAAAGGAAAACTGACAGAATATGCATTAGCTTATAGAGAGATACTGCACCACCTATGGAGTTAGACGTACATATTAGATCGATTTCCTCCTCTGCATGTATACTTGGGCTCTGCAAAGTTGTCCGATTGCCCGTCTCAGTCGGACTGCGGCCTTAGCTCGATGAAACTGTGCATGTAAACGTTCCACTGATTCCACAGAAGCTGCAGCTCAAACACCTGGGGACATCCTGTTGTGTTTTAATGTGCTTTGACCTCTCTGAACTATCATAACAACACAACAGATTTAAGAGTGAATAAAAATGTAATACACACGCGGCAGCACTATCTCTAGTATTCACAGAAAAAGGTCCTAAAAAGAAAAATTATCCAGTGAGTGGCATTGTTGTTGACACCAACACCAACTTGCAACCATAACTCCAATAACAGTACAAAACAGTAGGGAAGTGTTCACACATCCATCCACAGACTGACTGTGAGCCATAGAGGCAGTGATGACTAAGTCAGTTTCCATTCACTGGATGATGTCTACACTGTATGCTTGTTATGAGGATTATCAGGATCGATCTGACACAGTGTGATGGCTGTGTGTTCACTAAGTATCTGCACAAACATCTTCCCTGTGAGTCCTGATCAGCCCGTCTCTCTGCTGCACTGACTTCACCAAAACAGTGGGAGAAGAAGAGCTGATGTCGGATCGTCATGACCCGCCGTCATTCCTTCCACTCAGCCCACAGATGCAGCTCAGTGCCATGAGTCATTCAACCAACATATAGAGGAACAAGACCTGATTGTTGAGTCAAATATCAGAGTGACCACTGCTCCCACGACAATGAATAAGATGCGTTTTTGGCCTGGAACAAGTCTATAACTAGTTGATTTTGGAGCAACAGAAACCATCATCTATGTTAATTCTATGACATGTCATCAGTGGTAAATGTGTAGTGTATCAGAGATTCTCCAGCTCCGCAACATCAATCAAACAAAATGAGTAAAACTCAGTTAAACCTTAGTTGGCAAACAGTGCGAGTAGTCTGACTGTGCTACCACACAGGCACGTTTTAATCCTCAGCATCACTTATATTGATCTGCACACAAACCGGTACACACCCACACACACACACACGGAGAGTCAAAGCCTTGTGCTTGAATGTCTGCCAGCACAATGCAGCACAGCAGACATGGGTGTGGCCTCAACAGAAGGCCTTCTCCTCAAAACTTGTGAATGTGACGCCAATGTGAAGACAATTTGTCTTTTTTCCTGCTTTAAAACAAACTCATTGACTATTTGAACTGACTGTTAAACACAGAAAGACGAGGCACACTTTGATACCGTGTACATACAGAAAGGATTATTCCACAACATCAGTAAAACAAGGGAGAGGGAGCAGGGACACAGATTTTTCTTGTTGATTCAGAATAACACCATGACTATCTGGGATTAAAGAGGTTTTACTGACCAACATTAACATTAACACTCTCTCACAGACTGGTGATGTAACAGCCTCCACAGCAAAATCCCTTTACATGCCATGTGTCCACATCCATGTCCTCTTCACTCCAAATGTTTATTTTAATGGCTGGGTGGGGATAATGTCAGGTTCAAGTGCAACTGTTGCCTTCAGCACGAGGTCGAGTGACTCTGTCACACAGACTACACTTTTCTACTGGTCACCATGTTTAAATTCTAGATGGGGTACTAACCTAGGAAACGGTATTTGGATCCTAATGTACACGGCGGTGGTGGTGGTGGTGGTGGTGGACACTATTTATGCAGTGTTTTTAAAGTGCGAGACACTGGCTCCAGTCCTGCACTCCAGTCCAAAACCACTCTGGGCAGTGGCTACGTTTTTTCATGCCACCACACATCTAACCTAAAACACTGGGGAGACTTGAAGTAAATACACACTGTGTTTATAGTTTGTGAACCAAGTCACAATTAAATGCATTTAAATACAATTAACACCACATACTACTCAACACCTATCTGGAAGCAGCTAGAATTTAACACAATAATGCGCCTTCAGTACATGACAACACTGCATGTATATAAAGCACTATAGCAATATAGACTGTTTGATGTCCAGATTATTATTCCATTCAATACCATGATAGAGGCATCTGGATTGGCCTTAAAATCTTTCTGCAGCATGACCACATCCTCTAACACAAGAACAGCAAGAAATGGACGTACCATACCATATCTTTTTGATTTGAGGGTGGGATACTGCAGGTTTTTGTCATTAATACATAGCCAACCTAAGCATTACCAGCTGTTTATTTTTCATCGATCTAATAGTTTTACTACAAGTACAAAATACTTAAAGGGGGACATATTATGCAAAATCAACTTTTTAATCATTTCAATACTTATATTTGGGACTCTGGAGGCCCTACCAGTCGCCAAAGTGTGGAATACTCAGTCCTTTTTTCTTAGTGTAAGTATAGGCGATAAAACATGTGATGTTGAATTCCCTGCGCTTATGACGGCAGCATGGGCATTTCACCGCAAATGTTAGCTTTGTAATGTAACCTTAGCTCCACATTAGTGCCACCTTAGCTCCACCTTAGCTCCACCTTAGCTCCACCTTAGCTCCACCTTGTCCCTATAAAATGCGAGAGTGCAGGCGACGGAGGAAGAGCGGTATTATGTCAACGCGTAGGGACAAGTGTGCTGTTGGTGGCTGCACAGAGGAGCACAGTGTTTTACACAAACTTCCAGCCTCAGAGGGTTTTATATATGAAGCTAATGTGCCGGATAAAGTCAGCAAACGTGTTTGTGTGTTCGCACCACTTTGCATCAGACTGCGGCCAGCAGTCGCCATATTTAGTCAGCGAAAGTATTTCACCGACGTACAAACATACACATTTTTAAGAAAAGGTCACACAGAGCTCATAACTGACCATTCTGACACGTCATAATTAAAAATATTTGTTCAGTACGTCCTCCATGACCGGAGCACAGACTCAGTCTGATACAGTCACATACAGCAGCAGTTTATGCAGCTCGCCGCTGGCGATCAGCGGTGGCGATCAGTGGTGCTGTCTCTAAGTGTTTTTAACTGATTTACAGTTGGGCAGTGTTCAGCTCGATCCTTATGTAGGACGTCTCTTCCTGCGACGGCACTCTTGCTGTTTTCTGCGCACACTGCCATGTTGATATTGTCAGAGAACTAGTGGAGGGAGGGGGAGAGGAATGGAGCGGAGGGAACAGGAGCTGAGTGAGCGCTGTAAAGAGGACAAATCAGAAACCCCCTGGAGGAAGTGGGTGTGTGTTTGCCTGTGTCTCTTTTGCATGTAAAGGGACCAGGCACAAAAACGAGCGTTCTGAAAGGGGTGGTTTTGGCAGGGTTATTGAACTGCTATGGTGCTTCATCCTTATGGTATTTTGACCAAAGCATGTCACTGACATGTTCATTAGGACACCAGGGAACTATTTTAACTTGGAGAAATAGGGTATAATATGTCCCCTTTAACACCTCCAGTGAACTGCAAACACATATACGCAAATGTACCCTGTGTTAACCCATGGAAAAGATGATACTGGCACAGCAAGAAGATTTGGTGGCATTTCAGTCAGCGCTGTGCTTTGATAATGACAGGGAGTTGAGTGACCCGAGTCAATTTGCCTTGGTGAATAGGATGTGTTTGACAAGTGCTAAGTAAATGTGCTCAGCCATTAGGAAAACAGGCCTATCTTTTAGAGCAAACACTATCCCACTAACTCCAAATGCCTGTGTCAATATGCAATTTCTCTGTGCCAGAGAACCTGCTGTCGCTTCAAATGTATCATCTCTGAAACTGTTACCATGGTAGGTGCTGCTATATTCAAAGAAAGTCTCTGATTATTTACTTTAATACTTTAAATTAGATTCAATGCCAGGACTTTACTACTAGAAAGGAAGAAACTGTGTCATGTCAAGTATGTGACCAATCATTACCAAAGTTTATCAGGCTTTTTAAAAACCAAAAAAACAAAACAAAAGATAAATGCACAACTGAACGCAATTATACATTGAGATGTGTCTGAAATAGAGATTGGACTCATCGAGATAACCTGTGGCAGCTGTAGGTAACAGAGCAGAGGCCCCTTAAGATAAAACCACTGAAGCTTTGTACTTTACACTCATATCTGTGTTGTGTTTGCGCTGTTGCCCGTTGGTGAGTGTGGAGGTGTTCAATGAGGGATCACAGGTTGGATTTATGAAGTGGTGATGGATCTCTGGCCAAAAGGAGACATTTCTCTGCGAGTCCCCAGCACTCTAACCTCATTTACAGCACAGGAAGAATGTAAGCATCCGTGTCTTAGTGGAGACTATGGAACATGCACAAAAACACTCAGAATAATGACATATTTCATCATTTCCTTTGTGCAAGATTGCCATATTTGCTGTAATTCCATACAGCTACAGACAAAATGAATAATGTTTCCTCTCAACACAAAAACACAGAGACGCTCACTGAGAAGCAAGAGGAGCAGAAAACAGACCAGACATCAGCAGAAAGGGAGGAAATGCAGGCGTAGCACTGCAAAAGCAACTTCCCAGGCCTGGCTGCCATATAGTCAAATGGAATGTGATAGTGAAGCTGAGTGAGGGGCGGGTGCACAATGTCCTGGAAGACGTGGAGTCGTCCCAATTCACTGTGTTCTTCAGACACAAAAAGGTAAAAAAACAAAAAACAATTGTGACAAAAATGTGTTTCCAAAACTCAGCCAGCAGCTGTTCTGATAACATGTTTGTTTTCACAGTCTTCAAGTAGAAAAATCCTAGTTCCAGCCCATCCACTGCAATTTGCTGCTTTTCTTCATATGAAAGTAAAGTCTCTCATTCATTCCTGTTCAAGCTGCAATAATAAACACATTCAAGTGTGTGCACTTTCTGTTTAGCTACAGTCTCATTTGCTCTGGGCCCTTTGGTTTGCCACTATGGATTAAATAGCCTATTATGTTGTCCTCCTTGAAGTTAAAGTCCTCTGTGATGTCTGGTGTTGTGCTGCGTAAAGATATTTAATTAAATAAAATGATTAAAACAGAAACTGCACAGAGGATGAAAGAGGATGAGAATAAAACACTAGAGCAAAAAAGAGAGACCATTTACATTATGTTCAGAAAGAAGTTGATGAATGACATTAAGTAGGAAATTAGAAACAAATGTGAACAGGTTTGGGGTATTTAAATGCATATTTATGATTGATCACGTTAACAAGTATCTGAGCATAGTAATTATGCATTATTAAGTTTAAAACAAAAGCAAGAAGGCTTTGCAGATTTAGACTTGTTGCATTCCTGATCTGTTATCTTCCAAAAGACTGAGCTAGTTCTTGGATTTATTTCTTCCAGGATGACAGTAAATGTAAGCTGGTACTCGGAGAGCCTGGTTTAAGTGATTAAACTGTCTGTTTAATCACAGTTTAATGTTTAATATCATTACATCAACACGTCTGAGCTGGGTACATGACACTGTGTCAGTGTTGTTTGAGATAGCAATGTTTCGGCACTTAGTCCTAGACATAATCTGTTCATTTAACTGCTCATGTAGAAAAAAAAGAAGAAGAAGAAGAGAGGATTTGAAACATTTCTTTTTTTCCAGAGCTGTGTTTGTGTCCATTTTAAACAGAAAATAATAAATATGCTGATGCTGCACTATATTCAGCAGCTGACTGTGTCTATGAGGTTTGAAGCTGAGCAGTTAGTGCAGAGGGTTTTTTTTCCACTCAAAACAGCTGTTTCTGCCACAGAGAAGTGTGTTATTACAGCAGGAGACTGAACAGAGACAGAAGTTGAAGTTTGACGACTAAACAACGAGTTTAAAACTTTTCTGTAAACTTTCGCTGCAGATTCACGTGCGTTTCCATCAACCAGGTTTTACAGTTTCCCCACAAAAAACCTGACAGTACAGAGAAAATTCATTTCAAAATTCAAGTTTTTATACTTGAGGGAGGTGGAAAAGGTTGGCATACTGAAAAAAGATAAATGCAAACCGATTCAACAAACAAGGGTAATGACAAATCAACTCCACATTTCACTGAGCCAGAAAATATGGTTGAGAGGAGGAAAGTGTGGACTGATGAGGAAACCACACAAAAAGCCACCATGTATCATTATTTAACAAATCAAATTACACCTTCTTATCCTTCCTCTGTGGCGAGTGGTGACCCAGACACTACCGACTGTTTATCTTAATGAAGTAGCTCTCAAAATGTGCAGAATAGCAGTGGATGCAAACACATAAATACACATTTTTGGTTATCAAATTTTTCATTCAACATTTTTAATAATTTTCAAGTTAATCCAGAAATCGCCACTGGACAAATCATTTTATAAACTGATGTCATAGTACACACATACCCTATATACAGTATTAAATGTATGCAAGTGTAAGCCTGGAGTTTTCTTAAGCATTACTGGACTTAAATCCTCAGTTCATCACAATCCGGAAATATAAGATTTGAAAATTAATTTTGGAAATGTGTTTCCAGCAGTTACATTTCATTCATATATAGATATATATGTATAAAAATAACATACAGGTCATCTTCATAATGTAAATTAGCATTAGGTCTTAACTGGTTAAGGTTCAGGTTAAGGTAAGGGATAACTCACTCAGTGAATGAAAGACAATGCAGTTAGCAGTTGTTAGTAAAGCTTTGTCCACACAGCTAGTCGTGTTGGAGCAAAGCCAGAACAGGTGGTCTTATCAGCAACACACCCATATGTAGGCCACACGTCAGGCATTAGCTGACCGATGCTAAGCTAAAACTACAACACAGTGTGGGCAGGTGAGGGGAGTGACTTAGCACAGTCACTATGCTGAAGCTAAGCCATGTGGCCAGTGCAGAAAAGAGGTCAATCCACTTAGTTAGATCTGACAGACATAAACACCAGGACTGTGTGCCAATCTGTACCATAATATCCCAACTCTTACAAATTGATGTGCAACACACATAGTCACATTTCTATCCGTCTTTGATGATCTTTCATAAAGCATGCTGCTTTTTTCGGGCTCCTGTAACAATTTAAACCTGATGTCCAAGTGATGTTTGCAGGACTGCTGCTGTTTAAATCTTTACGATGATGGGAACTGTATCTCACCACTTACCAAACAAACAACAAAGCATCCTTGGAGCCATTGATCTAGACAGTTAATGACTCCTTCACATTACTACGGGAAAGCTTCGCCGAGCACCGCAATTTATTCTTAGCATGTGGCAGTGGCACTTATCTCCTTACTCAAAAGGGGGCAGTGGAAATAGACAGGTCATCAGTGTACCAAAACAGAGAGAGAGGCATATTGATACTAGCACCTGCTAATGTCTTTCATTTCATGAAGTGATAACATAACAGATGAACAAAAGTCAAGTCTTATCTGAGGGAAGGAAGTAACGTCTGTTTCGACATTGGCCATAAAAGATAACCGAGGTTATATCTTTTCTCAGCTTGGCACCAACACATCCGAGTGAAAACGTACACTGCACTCAGTGCATACGTCCAGCTGGGATGATGTTTCCCTCCATAAACAGCTTGCTCTGGGGTAACATCCCTCAAGCTTTCTGCTCCTTTCCAGATGTGTCCACTGCACTTGCTTTTCACATTAGTGTTTTGTTACACCACATCTGGACATGTGCAACACACAAGGTGACCACAAACCACACACACACACACACAGCACATAGCACATGAGAAGCAGAGAGGTCACCTGTGACGATTTATTTATGCAACAGTCTTTATTGATACTGAGAATCATGAGGATGGAAAATCTGCAGGAGGAATGGACTGTATCTTCTAATGGTGTTTTCAAATATTATATATTTTGTAAAAAGAAAGTGGTTATAAATAAATCATCAAATCCTAATTCATTCTTCAGGGTATTTACATATGCTTTTTATTTGAGACACTTTCAAAGCATCAAACAAAGACCTTTTAGACAGTCTGTCTGTTGTTGCCATTCCTGCAGGAGGAAAGCAATAGGGGAGAGAGTGTGGACATAGAGGAGTATCCACTGAGAGCTTTTAAAATGAGTCCGGAACATCTGCTCCTCCACAAAATAAGATGAGATTTTGTGAGGAGGGATGAGACAGCTGCAGATGGACAGAGCCCAGACAACAGAGGGAGGACACAGAGGAGAAATATAGGACACTTTTTTGTTGCCACTCCAGGAATTTCTTAAAACCTGTGATGCTTTTTTCTTATTTTATGCTATTTATATAAAGTTAAAATATCAGCAATCCATAATGAATTGGCCAAAGTTTCAAATGACGAGTTAAACACACGGTGTGTAAAAGTGTTCCACGGTCATTTAAGCATATTTCTTTGGAATTAGACTCGTTAGACTCATTATTATCGCACTTTTCACGAAGCAAGCAAGACTTTTTAAGAAGCAAATAACACTTTATGCATTGAGCAAACAAAATGTAAATACACTTTTTGTTAGCAATGATCGGCATTTAAATTGTAAAAAATATCATAACATAATTAGGTTCTGATTGAAATACTGGACCTACTATGTTGTCTTTGTTGCTGCTGATGCTTGTTTTATCCACTCTTGCATCTTGGATGTGATTCAGGCTTGAACATGTACGGATGGTTTTGAACAAATATTTGGGCAAACAAATATTGCATTTTTCACTTGGCATATCGTACGTCATAAAGAATAAAGCCGCCTCTGTCCAAACCTTTTCGTAAGTGATACACTGCTGCAGGTGTTATCAGGGCAGTGGGGCAGCTGGTCAAGTCTGAGTGCACGTGTGTGTGTACGTTTGTGTGCGTGTGTGTGCGTGTGTGAGTGTGGGTGTTGCTGATGAGGCACCTGCAAACCTCAGCAAACCCCAGTATAAACAAAGAGCCTGTGAGGAGACATCTATTGCTGACGACTGACTACTCGATTCAGAAAATGCGGCGAGACGTGTAAGAGAAGACAAAGTTGCCGATCCTGCAGAAATGAATGAATCTAATGATAAAACATATAAGGGCACATATGTAAGACATTCATGTACTGTGGTTCTACAAAGTGAGAAGCTGGAACTAGCAAATGTTTTGCTTATGACCGACAAGTTGACTCAGTTTGTTTGATAAACAGACCAACAAAATGTTTTAGATTATTCTTCTGTTACTGGAAACAATAATAAGTCATGTCAGCTCTAAAGACTACTGTGACAGGTATTTATCCTTTTATTAGACTATTTGTGTTACTGTAATAGAGAAGGTGTTTTGTGAACTTGTTCTTTTTTCTAATTTTACTTTAACTTAAGTATGTATTTTTTGGAAGTAGATTTTAAATCACATCTGTTACTAAGTAAAAAACAATTAATGTGAGATTTGTGTCCCATTGTCCTTTTTGCACGACACAAAGTAACATCTACATTTTAAACAGCTACTACATTTTTAGACCAGTATTTTTACTTTTACTACTTTTTATCAAAATGGTGGTACTTTGAATACTACTTGAATATTTCAGTACACTTTCCACCTCAGTATAAAAGTTATGAATAAAGCATTTACAATTAAAAAGCTTTTTAATTGTAAATGATTGTGGTGGATTTCCATTGTCGGATTTGTAGTTAATGGGGAAAATGTTAATGCTCTCCAGAAACCAACAATATACTGTGTGTCCCTGTTAGACATTGCAAACCTTTTTTTTCATATTTCTTTTTTTCATTAGCTGCGTTGTTGGCCCATTATGTTTTACTATCGTCGGCAGGTTGACAGAATCTGGTTTAAACGTGATGAACACCATTTCATCCTCACACTTTCACATGACTAAATTAACAGCATAGTTGCACTGCTTTGTGCGTGCCACCACACAACTGATCAGCTCCAAAAATGAATCATCTAAACACACCGTTTCAAGCAATATTCCCACCAACTTGGGTAAAAAAAACTGTCCATGTGAGTTTATTGTACACACACACACACACTGCAACACACATACCATCATAATAGAGCAAAAACGATACCCCGTGTTTTAACTGCGGTCGACTAAAGAGTCAAGTGCAGGAAGAAGTAAAGTTTGGAAAAGTTGTTATTATCTCCACCATTTTGACCAACAATAAAGAATGAAGCAGAGAGACTCATGTGGCTCCACCAAATCTCTGTAACCTACTTTTTTCTCATACAGATAGGTTAACAAAGCAGGAACAGTATGCACTGCTCTTTCCGAGCCAGTAGTACCACTCTTCTTGTATACACTTCCAGAGAAAAATAGGAGCTTGGCACAGGGGAGGTGAGATAAACAAACAGTGAAAAGTAGCAGATGGAACCGTTGGCATTCCTCTTCTTTCTGTGGAGCAAAATGCCACGAGTAGTAACACTGGTGTTACAAGGTCTGCAGTTGTGTCATGTTTTTATCACTTTTTTTGACATGAACCAAAAGTGTCAAACAAGGATACATTGAAAGCTGCTGCTTTACTTTGACGGAATCAAAACCATCAAACTTTATTTTTCAAGGACATTGACAGACTGCTAAAATGTGTGACAGGGTTGCTATCATCTCAATGTTGTTGTCATTTGTGACCACATTCTAAACACAATCTTACCATAAAAAAATACAGTTCCCAACTGTGTGGAATTCTCAAAACTGCAAAAGCCAAAGTCCAGTAATCGTGTAAGTGGATTGAAGAAAGGACAGTCACATTGTCACAGAGTAACTCAGCGCCTGATGTAAGTTTTTATGAGTCAGACTATGGCAATAATGGAGAATCATGGGGAGGGAAGGAAATGGTCATCAGAATGACGGTCAGAGGTCAGGAGAATAATGTTTTGAAAAAAGTGGCAACCAGTGGTGACGTCACTGATTGGAATTTGAACTCCCATTCTAAAGCTTTGAGATTTGTAATCTGATTAGCATCATGTTGACATTTTGCAACAGGAAATTCACAGACGTCACCTGCAGCCAGGCTCCTATTGGAAAACAATGGCTGTCAATTAAACTGGTATGCACTCATATTTGCCATACTTTATCATTGATTGTCTCCATTGAAGACAAGGTGAAGGACACCTGGATGTAGATTGAGATCATTATCTCTTCAGGAAAACATTTACTGACATTATAATTCAAGAAGGCTAATTTCCCCATCGACCAATTCCATTCAAATGGATTCTTTCTGCAACCAGCGAAGTCGCCCCTAACGGCCATTCAATATAATGTCACTTACTGATAAACTTCACCCAACAAACCAGAAGACTACATCCAATTAAAAAGTAAAGTCTGGGGTTTAGATGAACAATAATAACAAAAAAACAATAATCAATATAGGTTTACACTGCAGAGATATGTATTTAAATTTGAACGTCACATGAACCAATTCATGTATATTTCATATAAATCATATACATTTGGTTGCATTATATTAGCGTTTCATTTTTATTCATAATGACATTTATGTTTGAACTGTAAAATAATACAGTAACAGTACACAAAAAGAGAGTTCTTAATCAGATGTTAAATAGGCGTTGAATAAAAACCTAATTTAAATAAGCTCATGCATTGGCATCAGAAATTATTACTGGTATCATTCACCAAAAACCCACATTGATCAAACCGGCCAAGCCCTCTGTATAAGCATTTACACTGGCCTGTATTACACTCTCTACCCGAGAGTCACCTCAGTAAAAACAAACAACAGAGTAACTAAACACCCAACCGAGGGACATAACTCATGAATCTTTCCCTGTCTCTCTCATCTCCCCTTTTTTCAACCCCAGCCCGAGGAAAGCAACACTTTCAAGACAAGGTGAATCTCGTTTGACTCCGCCCAGCTGGGGGAGATCACGTAATACACACTAATCCCTCTTATTACTGGGGGCTCGGGGGAGATGGTATTAGATGTACAAGTGTGTGTGCATTTCTGTGTGAGTGCCTGAGTGTATCGAGGTAGCAGGAAAGGAGGAGATGTTGAGAGGTGAAACTGCTGACCCAGGTTGACTCACACTGTGCGACTGTTTTTGTTGGCCTGGAACAAGGAGGAGCTACACAGAAGCTCATGTGCTCACCAGACCAACAAGATCTGCAGGTCCTTTACATTCACAATGATTGAAGGGCCACTGTTTTATGAACTTTTGTGAAAATAAATAAATGAATGAATGTTTATATATGTTTATATATATATATATATATATATATATATATATATATATATATATATATATATATATATATATATATACATATACATACACACACACATATATGTATACATACATATATATATAGAGACATATAAAAATCATTTAAATCATTTTACATTTTGAGCTTTGTCTAGGTTCTCATTTAAATTTAGTACAAATTTTAAATATAGTTTGATCAAATCATTATTATTATTATTAGTTAATTATTTTAGAATTAAAATATAAGTTTGCATCGGTTGAAATGGAGTTCATCTTTGTAGCTCCCAAAAAGTCCCTGCCTGGAGGTAGAACATTTGGGGTGGCTTGCAGCTTGCAGCACTGAATATGTCTTATTACTCCAGTATTGTATTCAAGTCAAGCCAAAACAATTCCAACAATAGTTTGGAAAATCCTTTAATTTAGCATTTTGGCAATAGTTGCCCAATCTTTGTTAGTAGTGCTTTTTTTTTTTTTATCAACAGTCACAGGGCTTGAATCTCCCCTACAGTATGTTCATTGTCCCCTATCTTTAGTCTGCAGTAGAAACACAGGTGAACAACAGTCTGCATGAACCTTTTAGTTCCTTCAAAGGTTCTATGGATCAAAAGTCCCAGAAAACTTTTATCAACAGTGTGGGTACTCAACCTCCCTAAAAGCCGGTGTATATATTACATCCAACATCAATAACCGGCTAAGTGTATCGATGGCAGCAAGTCTCTGTCCTTGCATGTCTCTCTGTCAATAAAAAACAGTATATTTATGTGTACATGTGCACATCAGAGTGGGTGCAGCACCTTCGGCTCGACCTGTAAATGTGACTGGTCTATGCACACCATTAGCTGTGCTCCTTCACTAATGCCCTGAGACCCCCTCCCTGGTCTTGGAAAGCAGATCCTGATGATGCATGGTCACAGTGAACATTGTGAGGTGACCTCACACTCTCTGTCCTGACCCAGTTGAGAGCAGAAGACAGCTGAGCTCCTATTAAGCGGTCACTTTGCTCATGTGTAAAAACCAAATGACCATGCTTCCTGTGAGCACGGTTTGTTTTCATCACAAACACTTGAACCAAGACTTGGTGTCTCCATCCGTTCATTTTCTGCCACTTAACCAGGTTGTTTGCAGCAGGTCAAGCAAAGTAGTCCAGATGTCCAGCTCATCCTGGGAGATGCCAAGGTGTTCCCAGGCAAAATGAGATGTATGTCATCTTCTGTTCTGGGGCTAACCTGAGGCCTCCTACCCGTAGCAAGTGTCAAATAGGTTCCTTCATAGAATAGAAGGCAATATTTATAATATTTATATTTGAACAACAAAGGTTTTCAACAATAAAACAACTAGGAACATAGGTTTTTTTCTTTGAAATGAAAAGTAAAGTTGTTTATTAAGCAAATTTGCTGACTAGCGACTGTTCTGGTACAAATCCTTGGTTTTCTTTGTCTTATCCAACAACTCCAGCTAGTCCAGAACACTTTTTTGACTGGAAAAGCCTCCACTGGCATCTTGCCTCTCTGAACTCCTTCATCTACACGCCCCATCCCGAGCTCTGAGGTCAAAAGGTTGCTTCAAGATGTGTCCAAAACCACCCAACAAATATTTCTTAATTCAACAAATGCTTGTTCTTTTATGTGCATTTTTCATTATGTAGTATTATGCATTAGGGAAGCTGAAAGGAGGGAAAATGTGTTGCGTAGGGCAGAGATTAACTTGCAGTCATGTTACAAAACAATAGACATCGTTTTCTACACTAACCTATCATTTGTGTGGAGCACAGCAAATGGGCTGTAACTGCAATGCTGCTTTTCTTCATTGGCGTCTGTCATCATTCATTAAGCTAGTAAACGCATGAATGACTTTAGATTTCCCACATACCAGTACAAATGCATACATAGCGCAAAGAGTAAATTCCACAGTGAAAATATGTAAGATGGACAGCAAAAAGAAATATACAGGTATTTGTAATATTTCAGGTATGTTTGCATTCATATTCACTCTACAGGGTCAGTTAAAGTACAATGGTGTGGAAGGTAAGGTAGATAAACAGAAGAAAAAATGGTATCACAGCCCAGCATTACATCATGGATAATGTTTCCTTCTCCTTCAAGCGGAGTTTTATTAATTGGAGGACTTGGGGCGACAGGCCTCGTCAGGAGGTTAACACATCACTGCAGCTGTTGGCTGACTTCCAGGAACCCACATCTCTGGTAAGTGATATCCTTCATACTTCATACAAAAAATAACTACCTCACTATGAGCTTCAGGCCTCGAGGTGATTTCACCTCTTGACTGGAAGTCGGCAGAGAAATCCTCTTTGTCATCTTTGCTTTGCTATATTATTATTAATTTGAGGTGAATGGCTCCACACTGTCTTTCTTACAGGCCCAGTCACTTATGTCACTACCAATAAGCAACATACTAAAGCTCAGTGTGCAATATTAAACCTTAATATCCAAGTAATAAAATATGTTGGAGCTCACAGGCCTTATGTTATACCAGATCTCCAACCATGATGACTTGAAAACTTGAAAAACTGTGCCTATAAAATCAGGTAAGATTGAGTAAAATAGCAGTGCAGTTCGCTCACATACCCAACAAAGCCTACATGACAGGTACACAGAGCAGAGAGTCAGAGCGATGTTCTCATGTGAGAGAGAGAAATCCACTGCGTGCTATGCCCACATTCACGACTGAAACCCCACTCCTTCTCCTTAGCGTTCCCTGACCATGTTTAAGAGTTGGCAGTTTACAGTGTTTTATATATTTTTTCATATGTTGTATATTTATAAGGCTCTTGTATTGTGCGTTTTATTGGTTTTATACTCCCAGTTTTTATTGTTTTTTGTATTGCTTTTTTTATTGCTTTTTAGTTTTACATCATTTCATGTCGTGTCCACTTTATGTATTTATGTGATGTACAGCACTTTGGTCAACTTTGTTGTTTTTAAATGTGCTGCAGAAGTAAATTTGCTGGATTGGATTAGATTTGTGCTGCTCGTCTACTTTGCTGAATGAAGCTTTAGAGAAGTGAGGATGAAGTGTTTCTATGAGGTAATGTTTGCTGCCATTCTTGCCGTTCTCTCCTCCATCTCTATGTGCGGTAGCTCCCCAGCTTCAGTCTTGGCATCAATCACTGGCAGGCAGATACACAATCTCGCTGTGCAAACAATTAAAGGCTGCTCCTCCGCACTCAGAACTACTCATTCGTGTTGCTGTGTTGAGGATTAACCCAGTATGCGTACACATTAACCCTGAAGACACATCCGTGAATGGCATTCCTAAGATCTGTGTTTGCTAAACTCAGGGTAATAAAATGCAGTGGAGAGCTACTTGTTGCGAAGAGTGTTGTCTTGATGGTTACCTTTGAACCTGGCCTCTATGCCGTCATTTTCAACTTGACTTTGACAATGGAAGACTCAGGGTGTGTACTGCGGAAACCATGATATAAATTACACGGCTGAACATAAATAAAAGGAAAATAAAAATCAAGCATCGGACATGGATTACAGTGAGCATGACAGTCTGTAAACAGCTGTCAGGTGACGTTACTGTGAGCAACACTCTTGACAATGAGCAACCTGTATTTGCCTTCCTGACTGGCAGCATTGTACAGTTGAAGAGTGTTATGTAACTTTAAACAATTCAGTTAATGTTGAGGAGAAATGAAGAAACAACTCTTGACTCAACAAGACTCTTGACTGTTTTGAATTCAAGTGACAGGTCCCTGAAGAAGAAAAAAATATGAGAGGAATGTCTTGAGTGATATGAAAACAACCAGTTTCCTTCACAACCTTCAGTTAGGCCTCCACAATGTCTGCCTTGAGACTATCTTTCCACTGTGCAGAAAGAAGGACCAAAAAAAAATAAATCACAAAAACGGGAATCCACAACTGCAACTACTGATAGGACACTGGCTGCTCGCAGATAGAGAGCTCCTCTGTTGTACTACATAATCCCGACACAGCTGGACTCTTGATGGGGGCAGACACAACTCAGGACCAACCATAGAGACAGTTATGGCTAAGCAGTGGTGTATAACTAATCATAAAAGCCACTCAGAGGCATTGATCGTCTATATGCTGAATATGTACAGATGCCATCTATGGAAGCTTCAAATCAGGTCAAACTTGTTTTGGTTCAAGCATGAGGACTTCATCCAAATGCACATAAACCAAGTGGAAAAAATGCAACTATGCAGGCAACTGAAACAGGACCTGATGTGATGTTCCAAACTTCATCACCCAAGATCAAATCAAAAATCCAGCCACAGTGTTGTGTATTAAAATTGTTTCATGGTGTTAATGAGTCAGAAAACAGTTTTGTTTTCAAGTCTCAAGTCAACAGAAGTCAAGTCTGTAACTTTGATAATATTGTGCATTTATCTCATGTCAGAGTATTTTTTTCTTACCTCCAGTACTGGTCCTGCACCCAAGATGATCTGCTCCACTCCGCTAGCAAAACCCTTCTGGCTGAGAGCAGTCAGGTGATGAATTAGAAAGTTTGTGCTTTGCGTCTTCCCAGAGCCGCTCTCCCCAGATATAACAATGCACTGATTCCTCCGTCTCTGCAGCATGGTGTGGTAAGCCACATCCGCCACAGCATAAATGTGTGGCTCCAAATCTCCCAGTGTATGATTGTCATACATCTTCACATACTTGGGGTTATAGATGGGCAGGAACTGAAAGGGGTTAATGACTATGAGGATGCTTCCAACATAAGTGTAAATCTTTTCCTGGCGAAAGCGCGAGCGCAGGTTGTCCAGCAGCGAGCGCTCGTTGAGCTCCGGCAGACAACACAGATCGGCTTGGACGCCCTGAGACTCAGGCTGTGGCAGCAGTCCACGTTCCATCATGCGCCTGCGCTCCTCCGTGACCTGCAGCCACATCTGAAGGCTCCCGCCATAATGAATCGAACCATCCAGATTTTTCTGTCTGAGGAGGAAGCGATAATCTTCCCCACCGGACAGCGAGCGGTGCTCCAGGGCTACACGGGGCCAGAGCATCATCCTCTGCACAGGACAGTCGCTGGGGTTCAGAATCCATTCTTCCCCACCAAACTCCTTCACCTCAGCTAGAACATAACACTTGGTACGGTCGAGCTGGAGGCGTTGAATGACGTGTTCGATGGCCTCTGCCGCTGTGGTGGTCTTGCGTGCGCTGATCGGGCAGTAGATGGTGCCCTCGGCCAGGGCACCTGGGTAGATGCGCAGCGTGAACTCCGAGTTCTCAAAGCGCTGCCGTCGGCCCAGGGTGCCCATACCACCCACGCCATCACGAGCACTCATGACGATGCAGGAGTTCCCATTAGCAACAGCCTGGCTCTGGCTCGTCCTTTCTGGGCTGGACGGTCCTCAAGTTCAAGACATTACCACTGCAAAAGAGAACAATGGCAAAAGTTAGGATCTAAACTCTACAATACATTTAAATTAAAAATCCAAACATACCACAAACGTTTCAAACATTTGGTCTATATAATAGTAATGTGGTGAGCCAACAGTGGTTAGTACCATTATTTAATGAAACCCAAAGTCTGCAAAAAGCTCATGTCAAATTAACAGTTTAAAAATAAAGAAAATTGACATTTGACAGCAAATGTGATCTTGCCAGATCATAGAGCCTCATATGGTATTATGTCATCAGCTCAGGGGCCTAATTATTTTTGCATGCATACTGATAAAGGATAAAGACATCGGGATCAACAGGATTACCATTGACACACACGACCCCCAAGCTCACACACACACACACACACACACATGCAAACACACACAAACTCTTGCACAGCAGCAGCTGCAGTCCTCTCCACTGAATACACAGTAAAGCTATTCACACGTTCTCTTTCTTTAAGATACAGCATGGTCTCATCACAGGGTGAGTAGAGGTCACAGATACAGATGCAAAGAGAGGAACAGTGAGACGTGTTTTTGTTTTTTTAACTGAGCAGCTGACACAAAGGAGCTGGACTCTTCTGCAGCACTATAATCTCTGTAAACCACTGTATTAAGCAACTTAATATTGACTTCACAATGTAGAATTTAAGAGATATTTCCATGCACACATTTGAGAATACCACAAATAAGGTTAGCTAATAATATAGAATTATCCGACAGGATATTTTCACCTCTTAAATTAATGATAACCAATATATTCAACACAGACGATGGAGGTGGGAGTTTTAGTGCTAAGAAAGGAACATTGTCTCTTCTTCACTGTTTATATGTATTTATTGTTTGCAGTAACTGGAACCAAGAAATGTTTGACATGTCGCTTAAATAGTGTCAATGAAAATGACAATTCATTTTCTATTAATCAACCGATTTTTAATTAATCAAATATAAGCAAGGACATTTAAAGAAATGACATTTTGTTTGTGTATTTAGGGTTAAGGGTTTATCAGGGGTCAGTGTTAGGTTACAGGGGGACCAAATCCTGGTCCTGGTCCCGCTGAATGAGGCTCTTCCTCATTTCTGAGGAACTGGTTAAGTTTAAGGCTAAGATTTGAATTGTGGTTATGGATAACACTTTCTTTCAGCTGTCCAAATGAATGAAAGCCAATGAGAAAAGAATAGATATGTGAAAGAGAGAGAGAGAGTTGGGGCCTGGTGCCTGGAGCAGATGGCCAGCTTGCTGCTTAAAGGACAGGGAGGGGGTATTTATGGCCGAGGCAGAGCTGGGCAGCACAGGGTCAGTCAACAGAAATAGCATAGCAGATCTTAACAATAATAGTGCATTTACCAAGGGCAACTATCTCCATTTGCATTTCAGTTTCATTAGATTTACAGACGGACGCATTTACCACAGCTTTGAATGGATGAAGGTGACAAAGTAAATCCCGTGTGAGTCCACCTATTTTGTCACACAATGTGATTGGTTGTCACTGCCTCCATGGAGATGGTGAACGTACAATAGCAAATGAAAGAGCCAGCTGAAAGTGTGTGGTAGCACAGGAATTACTGATTACTGATTTTTTTTTGGTGTGATTCATTAAGTTTTGTCAAGCAACAATTGACGAAATTGTACAGTGAGTAAATCAGGCTTGAGATTTCAGCACACAGAAGGCTGAAGGCTGCAGAGAGAAGAGAGAGATGTATCAAATTCCCTTAAGAACTTGTGCTGTTTTCATTTAACTTATGCTCCCTCTTTCTTTATCGATAAAGGCAGGATTTTGGACACAAACATGTGTGGCTGGTACTGTATACGGTTGTAGCACATGGACTGAGAATGAGAAAGGGGGGCTCTATTCAGAGTGTTACTTATTTTAGATAACATTCACTGCTGATTCCTGTCTACGTGTTTCATGCCAGCATAATATGAAAAAAATGCCTGCACACTCACACACACACACATTAATGCCCTTCACCAACAGCATCACTCACATTGTGTACCAATGAACTTTTCAAAGTAGCAAACAGCAATTCTGCTTCTAAAGAGTGGACAGCAACAGGGAAAATGTTTAAGCAGTGATAACATGTCACCTGTGAGCTCTGCATCTGTTTTGGCATTGGTAACTTAAAAAAAAAACAAAAAAAAAAAACAAAGAAGAAAAACCAGACGTGGCTTCTTCTCGTCTCTGTTCTCCTGAAATGACTGAACCAGAGACAGATCTGGTTTCATCAACTGAATGCTCAGCAATTAAGAGTAACAGTCAGGTCATCTAACCTGGAATCTGTTTGAGGAGACTTTTCCCAAGATATTATGAGACATAACTTGGATTGGGACAAACGGCAAAGAGATTTGGATATGTAAGTGATATGTTTTGAGATCTTTAAGACTTTCTTAATCTGAGAAAACAGCACAAGTGGAATACAATACAAAAACCAATACACAAAAAATATCCCACAAACAGATTTTCCAGATGTCCATTTTCTTAAATTTGACCGGTTTTACAGAACAGCACAAATGTATATTTATTGTTTTTGTGGCTTACTGTGACTCAGGAAAGATGTCCACACTACAGATGTCATTACGACTACTGAACAATAAGAAGAAACTGTTTTCACACAGTTTGCATTCTCTCTGTAATCGGAACACTGACAGCGACGCGCTTGTTACTCGGACAGGATACCAAGGAGAGGTCCAACCATGTGAGTCAGACTTTGTCAATAGCTGCTATTGTTGCACAGAAGTGAAGAATCAAGTTTGGTAAGCTTTCTACACTGTGAAGTCATCTTCCGGAGTGGCTGGGAGTGTGTGTGTTTGTATGTGTTAGTGTTATCGGGGCTAAGCGCATATAGTCTGGGCCAATAATGTTGAGATGGCTCTTTATTGTACCCAACCGGCCACTGGGAATTTAAAATAAGGCATGCAAGTTGGCACCATACTGTGAACTCTCACATGTAGTCTGGACAATTTTGTGAGTTCATTTGTTCACCTGGCGACCCCATGCAATCAGATTTAGCTGCTTTGTTTATTAGCGACATGTCACAAGACTACAAAATTCTAGCTTCTCACCGTCATACATTTGGCTTAAGCGTTACCAAAAACTTGCAATCAAGTGTCACTGACAGCTGTAGCTCACACCGTGGCCTCGCCCGGTTTAGGGTAAAGGCTAAAAGGCTGATAAATATAAACACTCCTCATGCAGAAGTCATGTGTTTTTCTGTTAAATTAACCATTTTTTGGGAACTGGAATTCACAAATAACTTCCCCAAAACTGTTTCTGTACAGTTGAGCGTTTACTGTAAGTCTACGCAAACAAGAAAATGATTTTATACGTAGGAAATAAAATGGTAGTCACAAGGTCTTGCAAAAGCAGATACAAACAATGACTGAATTTCCTTTTGACTGAAATAAAGTCAACAATGACTTCATCGTGTGTGCAACAGAGGCACAGGCACGCTTCACACGATTTTGTTTAAATAATGTTTACTGCTCAATGTCACTGTTGGGCAAAGTGTTCTGGCTGAAATCTAGTTTGTGTCAGTCTGTATCACTTTGTAAAATGGTCACTCCCTCACACCAAAGTCCATAGAGAAACAGGAGCTGCTGATGCTCTGCTGCCTTGTTTGATAAATTTCTACCCATCAAGTCATTCTGAACAAAGGATTCAAAGTCACAAAATATCTGAATTCACAGATGTAGGCAGCAGTGGATTAACAACTAGCATGTGCCGTGATGTAAAATTGTTGATTCTCTATGTGGACTTTGGTGCAGAATGTGAACCATGCAGGTCTGACAACTCACATGGGCAGTGTGGCTGCTCTGATTTGTTAACATGTGAGCTGAAATGAAAAGCAAGATATCCGCAAAGCCGATGAACTGGCCATGCACCCAGTGTGGCCCCGGCATATTTGTCTTGTTCTGAAAATGTTGAAAATTCCTTGTAATACTCAGGGAAAAGAGGGTGTGCATATGATAAAATGTGCTGGGTTTACTGGTGTTATGTGTACAAGATGGTACTAATGGCGGCAGCAAATACACCACAGATGAGGCTCAGAGAGACACCCATCGCCAAGCTTTTAATAGGGCTACAAAGGCTACACTACCTTCAAAAACAGCTACAGTTACAGGCAGAGGAAACTACAGACCCTATCATATAACCAAATGTTATGAAAAAGGGGACGGGCATAAGCTACTAAAAAGAAAACTTTGAACTTGCCGATGTACGTGCACTGATAAGTGTTAGACAGAAAATAAAACAATGGCTGAAGCATTTTCAGTGAAAAACATTCAGTTTTTCAGAGGAAACAGCAAAATTTAAATCTACTTCTAAATTCTATATCAAGGCATTGTGTGATTAAGATCAAGGAGCAGAACAGGATAAAGAAACTGAACCAATAAATTCAATGGAGCACAGTGACTATCTTAACCCTTCTGTGACTTCAAAAACTGTGGACTGGCAATCCATCCAAGGTGTACCCCACCTTTCACCCCTATGTCAGCTGAGATTGGTACAGCACTCCACAAGACCCTCATGTGGACAATAAAGAGGTAGAAAATGGACGGATGGATAACGGAAAGCAGAGAAATACAGCTTTGTACCCATATACTTGTCATTACGGTAGCCCTCAGGACCGCAGAACAACCGTCCAACCAAGATCCCCCAGCGTCACACGTTTGAGACGTCAGCTTCTCAGTATCGTATTCCTAAACTGCCAGATATCGAAAATGACAGTTATCTTGGAAAAAGGAGCAGAAAGTGGCAGAAGCACACATTCATTGAACATTTTTTGACAATGCTACAGCCATAAAATCAATATAAATCCAGGCAGCCTCATTATCATGATGGTCATAAGAGGGTTAAACTAGTCATTTCCTCATTGCTGTGGCATTTTTACTGATTCAAAAAGCATTTTCATGACAGATTAATCCACATTTGTGTTGACAATATATCGTATCACCATGTGCATGTAGTATGAGAGGACGGAAGGGGTCAAATGATTGATGTAGCAGTGGAAGACGTGCTGTACGAGCTCTAAGACATCAAGCTCACATAATTACAGCTCACCATTCCTCAGAGCCAAATGTTTCAATGTAAAACACAACGCTGCCTTCATGGTTTCCTCCCGGAAATTTCCAGAGTCAGACTAAAGGCAACTCTGTAGCTCACTGAGAGAGGCCTTGACTTTGTCAGGTCAAGAGTTATAATTCTCCAGCTCATTTAGTCTAAACGCCACCTCCATAAATAAACACTGTATAAAACTAACCTGCAACAAACCTAATACTGACCAAAACAGACCATTACTGGTTCACAGACAACATGGCAGATTGTTATAGTAGCCGTGGCAGATCAACGCACTGCAAATTTAGAAAACACAAACAGACTGGGCACAAAAAACTTGTGTTCATCCAAGCACATGGGGAGAACATGCAAACTCCACACAGAAAGGCCCCCGGTCAAACCAACAATGATCGCCACTGTACCACTGTGTGGTCCCTCACCCATACCCCATACAACTACTCGTTGTCATTTGTTAGTTGTTAGTTTGGACAGTGCTACTTGATGATGCCACATTTGACTGAAAGGTGTGATGGACATTTTCATCATCACTAAAAGAATCAAACGGGACCAGACAAATTAATTCACTTTTTGTGTGTGGCATCTAAAAACAACAACAAATAAAACAAGCGAAGCATCTGCATGTTGTTAGCTTGCGAATGGAATGCACATCACAATAGTAACAAATGCGGACATTGAGTATAACATTCCTACTGTGGCAAAAGTATATCCATCACATATACGCTTACCAGTGGGAGTATTTTTAGGATCAGGCTCCTGTCATGTACTTGTGGCTGCAGCAGTGATATTTTCTGCACAAACATTTTGCTCTAAAATGTCTGTAGATTTGGGAACAGGCTGTTGAAAACACACAAAAAGTGTCACTCGCTTCCTTTTCATTTCCCGTTGCTTCTATGTTTATAACTGACGCATTAGCGTGTAGGGACAGTAAAGTGCAACGGTCAGGCATTTCGAGTCCAGACCACTTTTCCCCAGCCACCAAAAAGCCTCAAAGCAGCTGGGTTGCCAGACCAGTAGCGCAATAACCTACAAAAATATTACACACATGGTGAATTTTATTTACTTAGTGTTTTTAAACAACTGTCATCTCCAATTTTAATTTGCAAAAGCAACTTACATGAGTGCAACTACTCTGAGTTGATACATATCGATGCACATTTTTAAGTGGGTATACGAAAATGCTGCCCCTTTTGTAGTGGGACTACACAACTGAGCATTACCTGCACAGTTACATTTAACTATTACATTCCCTTGAGAGAAGTGTACAAAGCATGTCAAAGTGCTCTCAAAAGGAGTGCCCAGTAGTGAATGGTTGACAGAGGTTACCTTTTTGCCTCGGCCATGTGGTAAATTGACTGTAACATGAGGATACGGCACAGCTGCCTCTTTGTAACTTCTCCCTGTATTTAACTCACTGGTAAATTACCAGTGCTTGACGCCGATTTGGATTAATGGAAAACAAGGAGCACTGGATGCCAACATCTGACTCATCGTCTTAAAAATGTTGGGTTTTGTGGTTGAGTTTAAATTACAGTTAATACATGCTAATGCTTCCTCAAAGCTCTAATGTGTAGACTGTCCTTAACGCTCCAACAAATTGATTTTCTTTAGTGTGGGGGCAACAGCACCAGGCTGGAAGAACGGCTACATCCTCTGGTGACATTTAAAGTGGAGTTGCAAGGGAACTCATTTGGTTTTATTATATATTTTTTATTTATCTGATATTTACTTATGAAAGTAGAACTGCAAGTTATGAGGATTCACACCAAAGCATGTGTTGGGAAGAGCATTATTTGAAAAAGTCTGTTTAGATTAGATTATTCTAAAGAAGATTATTCTTTCTTTACTACCTCAACCTTTGTGTTGCAGGTCTCTACAGTGAAGGGTTTTAGACTCGAGACTTCAAACTTGACTGACCTGGCTTTATATTGTGAAATGCTAGATTATACAACAACAATTTGATCTGATTAACTTCTATGATTTAACAGGGTGCATTACATCTGCCAATTCATAAAATGTAAAACAAAACTAATGTCTGTGCAGTTGAGCTGCAGCTTCTAGCAACTGGAAAATCAACAAGCCGTCTTACATATGAAATACTCAATTATGTGCCGTCACTGCATGGATGCAGAATCATCCATGTCCGGGTCACAATGCTTCCTAGACACAATTACTTTTAACCCCCCTAACAGAGAGCATAGCAGGATGAATGGAACACACTAACACACTCCTCAGACTAATCAAACACAATTAATAACAAAAAGGCTCAACATACCATATCAGCCACAAATAGTGCTCTATATTACCATGTCAAAGACAGTGAATAAGAGAATCCTGCATCTGCCTGTTTATCCAAAATATACTGGGTTCTCTGATCCATCCTTAAACAACATTTCATGTAAACTATGTAAAAGTAGCTTTTTAATAACCCTGTAAAAAACAAACAAACAGCAATGAAAATATAAACTCCTTGGCAAAGGTGATCAATAAATCCTTCATGGCTTAGTTCAGCTATATTAGCCACTGTGATGACTCTGAAAAAGAAGTCTGGGTGAACTTGAGGGAGTGAAGATAAACAGCTTTCCTCCTGAATTAACTTGTCAATTAAAGGGCAGTAGGAGGACTCCTTTTTACTCATGCCCTGACATTAATGTGGTTTACACAGTGAAGCATACTCCTCTTTTCTATCTCTAAAGCATGTAGTGATCGCGCTCACACGGCTCTCAAGTCTCGCTGACTGTCTCTGTGACTACTAATGACTAGGAAGTGGTGGCCGGGGTGTGGAACCTGAGCTGTGACCATTAGAGAGGCAGCAATAGTGAGAAAATAGAAAGAGAGAGCGAACAGACAGGGAAGAGACAGACAGAGCGACCAAACTGGGAAAATGAAAGAGATACACAAATGGAAACGAACAGAGAGAGAGAGAGTCACAGAGGAGTGGATGCTGGTTTCCTGAAATCTGAGCTGTGGGAAAGTGAGAGTGAGAGCAGAAGAAAGGAAGGTGTCGGAAATGAGAGTAAATGGGCAGAGATAACGTGGCTCCAGCGTGGAGAGACGTCACTGTACTTGTACTCATTGTTGATAAAGTTTGACAGTCTGTCCATCAGCTGGTTCATTCCATGGACGAAACAAAGGTTTGTGCCGTCAGAGATCAACAAATTACAGCTGTCCATTATATTGTTCAGCTCATATCCTAAATTAAAAGGAGGAGGAGCTCTGTATCTCTGTAAGTTAATACTTACACATACACAAGAAGGATGAGGCACACATGCAAACTTTGACACTACTCTAATGATCACCAGGTGGCAGTAACATGGCACAATATGTTGCAATGGAAAGTAAGAGTAAGGCTAAAAACCTATAGATATATAACTATTCAAGTGTTTGATAAAAAAAAGAGAGGCACTTAATATAATATGCAGAATCCGTAGTCAAAGGAAAAACATTTTGGGACAGTAAGTCTTCTTCTAGACAGACGATAAAGTGTATATGGCGAATGGAAATTGGAATACTGGCCTGGACATTTGCTGTCTACACAGGAAGCACTAAAATATTTGCCCCAGAGGCTAATTCGTCACTATTCCTGAGTTTTAAATTGTTGAATGTTGTTTTCCTACTGTTTCAAGCAGCATGTGGTTGGTGTACATGAGGATCTGCTGACACAGAGTCTTCTAATTAAATCAGTGGTTGCCTCCAAATGTAGGAAAATGCACTCAGATTTCTGAAACTGTACAGTTTTCGTTTATAAAAGTGGCCTCGTCCCATGCATTCAAGTCAAACACAGAGCAAAACATGGATATGCAGGCTTAAAAACGTAAGGAATGACAGGAAAGCTCCTGTGCAAACAAACAGCAACTCACCACAGTGAACTGAGAAATGAGTCAATCCATTATTAAACTATACACACAAAGCCTAATGCGGTTAAAGAACTGTTACCAAGACATCAGAGGTGGTGAGGCCAGAGCCAAACTGGAACAAGACCACACTGTAATCACTGTCCACACAGTAATTAACAATGACTAAAGGCCCCTCAGGCTGGACTGTGCACACAGCAGAGGATAACTGTGGCTGATCACTCTGAATGAGGCGCTCGGCCTTTGCTAACTCGCTCCACATTCCACCGACAGAACACCAACAGGTGACACAACTGACACTGGAGGAAATGCCATGTGTGTTAGCTAAATTAAGAGCCTAGCCTCGCTGTGCAAGACCCACTATTGTTGTTGTTGCCTGAAGTGGGCTGGAGAGAGTGGAGGGAGACGGCAGAGGAAGGAAATTAAGAAGGAGTACAGCAAAAGTTCCAAGGACAACGCTGTAAAAACAAAGAAAAGAGCAATGCATGCTACTGTGTGTCATTATAGCTACAGTCTCTACAGTTTCTACACCAGTGGCTTGTGTTTTAACTTTAAAAGACCCCCAGAGAATAATATAATACTGCAGCAAAAGAAAAAGGTGTTAAGTCAAAGCATCAGTGTCACTTCATGTTAAGACAAAACCCACCCACAACTCCCAAGTACAAGGTTAAGTCAGAGGCTCATAAATGACGGGTGGATTTATTTTAACAGACCCTCGTAAAAAAAAAAGAGAGAATGAGGCTGGGAGAAATGGGAACACACACACACACACACACACAGTTTTACATTTCTGGTAGCACATTAATATCAGTGGTGATGATGAGCAGTTGTCATGGCGACTTGTAGTTTTACTTTGCACGTAAAAAAAATTCTCTTAGGGTAGTGTGTGGTTTCTCCATTTGAGTTAATGGCGACAATATCAAACAGACTCTTCACCATTAAACTGAAACTCCCTTTACATCAAAAAGGCAACAAAAAAAAGAACAGCAAATAACATATTGGGCGTGAATAGCACAACTTCTGTGTTGTTGCCGTTGAGAATTCCACTTCCTGTGTCCACTCCCAGGACAACGGCAGCAGCTTTGGGTGAGACAGGAAGTGCAACATGGGGAGTTCAACACAACAATACTGGAACACACTTACATCTAGTCATGTAAATGTGAACCCAGTACCCAAACATCATGATGCTGAGATGTGTGAAAACCACTTATTTTACGCAATGTAGTGCAGAGAAGGTTCTCCGCAATGCAACACAACCAGTCATGTGACATTTTAGACAATCACAGACGGTCACACCGTGGAGACTGGTGTGACTATGGCGCAGACTCCACAATGTGCAGAACACTTTGTTTTTACGGCTGTTAAAACACACAACTCTAGTTCCCAATAAGGTGGAGAGAGCTGCCCTAAAAAGAACGACAAACAAACAGAGCCAAGAATACAGTAAAACATTATCTAGCAGCTGAAATTATCCACAAAAAAAACCTCCAAAAGTCTCCATCTTTGTGTCCCAACTGCTCCCTGTTCACAGTTTTAAACAAACTGTATTCTGAACTACGCTACTTCTCTTTGTCCCCATGGCTTGTTAATCTAATGAAAGGTCATAATGACCTATTACATGATGACATTTAATGATTAAATAAAGTGTTTTCCAATTAAATCTGAGTTGCATTCAAGAACAGTTCACATTTTCCACTGTATTCCACAAAATGACTTTGTGCATTTAATGAGGCATCATGAGAGCAGTTTCCCTGCTGTGTTCCTCTTTACTCCACAGTCCATAATTACCTGAATTGTAATCTCATTCAGCTACTGTAAGGAGATTCATTTTATTGTGTGCTATACAGAGCAGCAGTGTAAGAGTCTGAGTCTGAAACAAGTAACTTTTTTATTGTTTTAGAGAGTGGAATTTCTTTTTCCCCTTCCAGACTCTATTCTCACACTGGAAATATCAATATGACGCAGCACAGTCTACTTTTGGCAAGAAGAAAAGGAAAAATACACCATCCCACAAATGGAGGGCACATTATCAACAGCCACAGTTAAAGGCAAAAAAAAAAGTGTTAAGGTCAAACGTTTTCTAGGAAATCATATGTTCACTTTTCTTTTCTAAAATATAACAAAATGTTTAAGGCAGTGTGTAAAACTTTACATTTACTGGGGAAGTTGCATGTTGCATGCTGTTGATTATCATTCACCTCACCCTTCCTTTCCAAATGTGCTAGAATCTATAAGCCTTCACTGAGCAACAAAACAAATAAAAAACGAAAAACTCATACAATCAGGTGACTGTACAACATTATTTCACCCGAATTTTATACGCTGGACCTTTAAATACATGAGCATGTTTTCACTGTGAGGGTTAGAAACATTAAAACAGTAGCTTTTTTACCTTCATTTTAAATGTGTAAAAATGTCAATGCCAACAGATGCAGCTAAAAACTGCCTGTCACATAAAAAGCAAGGCTACAAATGCTGACTAACATGAATATGAACTACTGTGTGAAGCATGTTTAGTATTCATTTTGGTTATTTACACGTACACTACAGGATTTGTTATGCCCTCAAATGTCAACATCATTGTCAAACTTCCAGGTTTAGCAACCGTTTGCTTAGGCTGTCAGAATGTGGAGAGGAGAGGAGAGGAGAGAAGAGGGCAAGGGACTAGGAGGTATCATTGACCTGGATTATGCACACTCCATTTCCCCCTCAGAAAGAGAGTCTGTTGGGTCAAACAGAACCATTCAGCCACTCCTGGCCTGGGGAAAGAGCACATTAAGGAGCAGCCAGAGTATGGGCATGTTTCCTCCAGAAGCATTCAACCAGTGAAAAGAGACACACCAACCATAAACTGTAAAACTTAAAAGACAAATGGGCCCAGTGCGTTTACAGGGAACGTGAGCTTATCTGCAAACACATACACAGTAGAAGAGGTTGAAAATGCCAAATGGACTTGTCTTACCGTTGTTAAAGCTGGGGACACGCTACACATTTTAAGTGCAGCAGGCTTCTAAATTGTTATTCTCAGATGAGCAATCCTACGGCCAAATCTCACTTTAAAATATTGGATTAAACGGCTCAGATGATAGTTTGATTAGACAGCATGTTAACCAACACTCATTGTCCAATGTGTTACTGGTTCATTTGTACTTTTTCCTTCAGATGAGCTCAATATAATTTAAACTAAAATACAAAGGCGGTACTGAAATCAACAAAATTCATAGTTCAGCGAGAAACACAGCGTGGCCTTTTAACCCTAACCCAACCCACATAGACTCATTATCTTCATAGACAATTAACTGGAGTACATTTGTTTAAATTGGCTGTCAAAAGATTTCTTTTGTGAAACAGCAGAGGGAAGATTTCTTCCTTGGGGGCATCCAACACCTACACTGAGGGCTCTCTTCAAAGATATCATTATGAATTATGGAACACGAGTGGGCAACAGTAAACAAAGCAAAAGATTGTTATATATCATTTTTTTGACAAAGCAAAAGAATCAAAAGAATTATTTTAAACAACTTCACCACATAACGTCAGACTGACATCCTGAATTGCAGGCTGCAGTCAAATCCCAGAAGACTATGCAAGCAAGATGTTGCAAATTCATTTTAATTATGAATAAAACCCATTTTTAGAAATGAGAGAATAAGTGATCCAACTCATACAACAGAAAGAGCCTCCGCCAGCTGATAGTAATGACAGGTCATAAAATCCAACTCGGGTTCTGAAAGTTAAAGCATAATTTTAAGAACATCTGTATTAGGAAAAACCATAACCTGTAATTACAGGGGCAGTGTTACAGAGGCTCTCTTGCTGTCTCTTCTGAGGATGGGGGACAACTGCTGTGCAGACCACAGGCTTTTTGAAATCTGAGCCTGGTGGTGCAGGCAGAGCCACAGTCGACAGAAACACAGACAGCGAGAGCTGCCGAGTCATGACGGTGCGATTTTGGTTGCAGGCTTGAAGGAGATGAGGGCAGCATTTTGGCGAGAATCCATGTTTCCTCAACGATCTTCGCCTACTTATACTTTAGTATGTGAAGTACTTCATTTCCCAGAATGCCTTCCGTCAACCCTTCTCAGCATGCGCGGTCTTGTTTTATTAGGCTGGAGTTCTAACATTTGTGACAAAAGAGGCCAAAGAAAACCAGGACAGACAATAGTTTGTAGTCATGAAATGACAAGCAAAAATGACTAAAAGCAAAACAGGACAGATATTCAAGGATTGCAATAGCAGCAATTTTCAATCTATGTGTCATTTTATTACCCATACTGTGGCAGCCCCTCGTTTAACTTGTCCCACTGCAGTTTCATAATAGAGCACAATGCAGTGCGGTGCTTTGTGCCCTTGTGTCACAACCACGTTGAACTGTCTGTCGGATTCTCTATTGTCAGCAATGTGAGAAATCTCCCCACAACAGGACTGCTAAATCCTCCTCAGGCAGGTGGATCTCGACTTAACACCAGTAACCCATGTGTTCCTCTCATCTGGGTGCCCATTGCATACAACCATCAATGATCTGAAACATCCAGGACATTTTAAACATGTAAACACTTGCGTGTAGTTCAGAAACAAGATCAGCTATCCACACCAGGTTCACTCTTTCGGATCAATACTTCCCTCTCTCAGCTGAGATGTCTGTCTGGCTTGGACTCCCCTCACCACCAAAAAAAAAGCAAAATTCCACTCCAGTTGTCCAACTGGTTGTTCAAATGTCCAATTGTCAGCGTCTCGCATGATCTTTAAATAATAACTTGGATGGATGGATGGAGTGTTGAGCATACAGTAGAGGCCTTGGTCTTAATAAAGACAATGACCCTCTGATCCAATACAGGGCGTCTGACCATAATCATACAACCACAGTATGTACATCACACTTATCTGGACATGGCCCCCGAGGTTTGTAGGAAACCAAATGTCCAAATAGAGCAGGTTATTGTCCACACGATTCGTAACATGCGAGGGGTTGAGTGATGGCATTTTTTTCAGGAGCCACAACTCACCTAAACCAGACAAAGTGTCTGAAACATTCAAGCTCTTGTTTTTACATGTGTGAGGGGGCAACTCCACATTGTCCAGAGCTCATACAAGAAAACTACTTCAGACCAATGTGTCACTGGGGTGAATCTTTCACTCTGGGAAACGGATAAGAATGACTGTCAAATGAGAAGAACAGGGAACACTGGACTCTTCTAAAAGCAGCGTTTTTACTGACAACTAGCAGCCTGTCTCAGACTGTACCTTATCACGGTCTGCTTCTAGTCAGTTACTCACAACTATCTGTGTGCCCTTCCTCCCTTCTTGTCTCACTCGGAGAGTGAGCAGACTACTGAAAACTGCCAGGGCTTTTCACAGATAAGAGTCTGCCCTGCAATGTACATACACAAGTCTAAACTTTCTTTCTTACTGTTGCCTCGACTTCTGCGTCCCAGGAATCAAAGAAAGTGTCATCGCATTTACTCAAGGTTTTAATATTACATCCAGCACAGCAGACAACTGGCAGTAAACTAGCCAAATATCATTCCTACAAACCATACTTCTGACTTCTGGTTTCATGGCAGAACTGCTCTACAGATGGATGGGATTGTGTACCATTACACAACAGCACATGCCAGGGGATTAGCCATCGGCCCTGTCCTGTCTGTACCATAAAGCAGCAAGGGGCCAGTCGCTATTGTCACTACTGTGTGACACTGAAAAATTCAGCAAATCTCAACTTTTGTTTCCAGTGCTGTGCTGCCCAAACCTTTTGGCAATGTGGCCACTGACATCTAAAGACGCCCGTCATTGAACCCCACACAGATTAATTTGCAACTTAAGCACAGACTTGAATACTGGGTCTTTTATTTACGCGTTTACTTTTTGGTATTGCCATACTGAGTTAACATTTCTCTGCCATAAGTGCATCAAGACCAACAACACCATTGACCCTTGATTTTCTTTCATCTACATACAAATTAAAATCCATTATCCATTTACACATCAAATGGCATTGTTTTGATTAAAGTTTAGTTTAATTAAGTGTTTGGAAGCATGGAAATCCATTACTGTTTACAAACAGTTTATACAGACTTCACAGCAGGAAAATATCTTTTTGTGATTTTTTCAAGCTTTGACTTTTTTCCAATTCTATCAATTACCAATCAGCAAAAAAGAAAAATCTTACTGTCTCTGCTTCTCTGTCCAAAATAAAACCTTTGAAGGACATAATTGTATTTAGGTGGGTACAAACTGAGTCTCCAAACAGATCAGCATTGTTTTTGACTTGGTTTGCCATTTTTAGTTAAGCTCATTTCACGTAAACAAAATTGACAATGCACTTTCCTCTTCCCATCTAACTCCACTTAGCAATGGTCAGTTAATGAGGGGAAATGCAAAACGCAGAGTAGCTGAGCCTTTGAGGCCAAAGCCTCACTCATATAATGGCCTACTAAAGAAAGGGGTGCTTTGTTCAGTGCAACACAAGCAGGTTCCTCTTTATTGACTTCATGTGCATGCCAATCATTTGTGCCATACGATCCTATCATGCGGCTACAACACTTTTCAGGATGTAGCGATCATGTGACCTTGAGGCACGTGACTCGTGTTCTCGCCCTTGCAATTCAGAACAGCAGGAAACACCTCAGGGTTGACGATAGTGTCATTCCCATTTTCAGATCATGGTAAAGACACAGGAGCAGTGCTCACAGGAGCTGCTGTAGATGCACAAAGAACTAGTTACAGCGCAGAGGGTTGTTTCTTCAATCATCAAGACAACAAAACAGCATGTTTGAGGAGATGCTGCACTCTTCTAACACTGTATTTAGGTTTTAAAGGAACAATGAAATTGTTGTAGCATTCTTCCAAAGGCTGCAATTATGAGGAAGTGGTAATAAGCATTAGTGTTTGCACATGCAGTTACATCCCTGAACTTAAAACAGGGAAAAACATGCTAAACAGCTTTTCTAATATAAAAAGAACGCACTGTATGTTCTTCATTGTCCAGTGTAGTTTCAAAAGCAGTTGGCAATGTATTGTTAAATAATTTTTACTTTATTTTTTTGACAGATGAAACAGCACAAAGCTGTAACCTGAAAATGTCTATAGTTTAACATTTTAAATTAAAGAGGTCCTGATTATTTAGAATCAAGCAGTACCAAATAAATGTTCCACTGTCAAAATAACTTTGACTTAAACATAAACCACAGTCATTTATGCTCTTGCCGTCATCATGACACTTCTGCTTGAGTCAAACTCAGGACTAAGAAAAACTGTTTAAATACAGTTATGAAACGCAGAGCTGTAGTACAGTCTTGGAGAATCTAAGTCATGTTTGCATTAAGGTCAACACCTTTACTGCGTGGTGACTGATTAACAGACAATAGTCAAAGTTTGAGCATTAACAATAAATAAATATACATGAAGTCAGTCAAACAAAAGGATGAGGCTCCAGATTTAAGTGTTTGATGGGATTATTTGAGAAAACACTGACCAAATCCAACACTGTGTCAGAAACCTTACATTACATACAGTGCTGCTGCTTTGATTTGTGATTTCATGTCATACACATCATTGTTTAATATCTTCAGTAAAAGGTTTTTCCTCTGAAGAAGAAAAACAAAGACAGATTGTCTAATTGTAATCTAGTAAACCTTTATATAACCACATAATCACCACACAGCTGTTTAAAATCACCCCTGAAAAGACTCAAATCTGAGCTTTCAGACCCTCTAAACCACAGTTTTAGTCTCTCAGGTGGTGTCGGTGATATCTCCCAAAACAGACACACTGATGTGATACGAACTGCAGGCAGACTTTTTTGCCCTCTAACAAACAGCATACACACGGCCTGTGGGGTGTCAGATGTCGATGGGGACCAGTTGCTTGAGTCTCAGCCTTGGCTGCCTCTCATGCTACAGCAGCTGTGTCTTCTCAGACCTCACATTCCTGCTGGACGGGCCCACTTTACTCACATCACCTGTGCCGCTGATCTGTGGGCAGCAGGAGCTCTCAGAGGAGCCCCACAGCTGCTACCAATGGACAAACCGATCCAAAACAATTACAAAACGTTTTTACCAAGGATGTCATTTCTATCGCGAGAGGTCTGTCAATCAAAACAGAAGCAGAGATGTCATGAAGAAGCACGGAATCATGGGAATTGTTGTCCGGGGAGAGCTTCAGTAGCAGAATGAGTAGTTGTGAGCTACTAATGACAAATACACACAACAAAACAAGTAAACACATTACACTGGTAGTAACTAGTAGTACCGGATGTTTCCTTCCATAAATGTGCATTTGATATGGTATAACATAAGCCGTGCTTCCATCATGGTACAGTTGGGTTTGGTACGGTACGGTTTGGAACGGTAAAGCCCTCCTCAGGCTTGCATTTTGACTGAGAACAGTAAGATGTTGTACCGGTGCGACAACAACGAACAACATCATCGAACGCGACGCAACAGCCAACAACACAGGGGACAACAACAGCTGGATGTTTTTCTGCTCGGCTTGTGGCTGTTTATCTCAACAAGACATCAAGCTTTGTATGAGAATAGACAGCGGGCGTTTGAAGAAACACCGGTCGCAAGGGAACGGCACTTTTCTGGCGCCCATTCAGCTGACTGTTGTGGGTCTAGCTCCACTATACTGTACCTTACCATGGGAAGGGTACTGAAAAATGGAATGGTTCTTTTGATACTATTCCTCATGGAAATACAAAAGAAATACATACTGTACTGAACCAAACTGTTGGTGGAAACACACCATTAGACATGAAGGTAATTGGACATCATATAGCTAGCAGTGTGTAATAAATGGAGAGTCGAGTGTGTGAACACTGCACATGTTGTTGTCTGTTCAAATTCAGTCAAAAGTCCATAAAGACTCCATGGTCATTTCACAAAAGCGGACATGGGTAAAGTGGATGATCAAAAGGAAACAAAAGGAGGATTTTTATGGACTTAATACACTAATGTTACATACTATATGTTTAAATCAGCACAATACCATGATAGGACTCTGCTAAGCTCCTACAATTACAGAAATTCTGCCCTAAATCTAATGGAAGTAACATTTTAATGCAGTAAGTAACACACAAATGCAGTAAGATGATCCTCAGCATTGTGGCCCTCTCATATGCCTTTACTTTTTCAACTCTCTCAACTCCTCCAATAAAAATACTGAAGAGACAAATAATCAACAAATACAACAAGGCACATTCACAATAAACTCACTCAGATGAAGCACAATTTGGACTAAAGCTAATAAAGGAATTACAATCACATAAAATAAAAAAAACAGGATGTCTAATGTTGTTGAATGTGTGTGGAGTCGTCTCTGTGTCCGCTGACTGAGACGAGCACAGTACACGCCTGTGATTCAGCAGCTTCTTCACCCCATTAGACCTTCCTGTCTATGCTGCTTTCACTGCATTAAAAGGCGCAGTAGTGTTCGACCTCCACTGAATAATACATGCAAACATAAATCCCTCTCTGCAGCAGCCAAACATTCAAACTATCAAGTCCAAAAACAAATGTATGCATTTATGTTCTGTAATATATCAAATCATTTCCTGATGAAACAAAACACATTCATCAATCTTTCCTGGACCGTTCTCATCCATATAGGGTGCACAAATTAAATGTTATGGTATTCTATGTTTTGTTCTTTTTCTTGCAATATAAATGTATAGAAATATAACACTGAAAAATATTTTTGTTTGGCTTTCAATATTTGAAGCTATGGAAGATATGGCCTGAATTCTGCCATTTGTTACTTTGTTAGTTATTGAGAAAATAACCATTTGCTTCATCTATCAAAAAATAATAGTGATGTGAACAATATAAACAAATGAGTTAAGGGATGTGATTCCACAGTGTCAAATCCAAAAGGCTGAAAACAGTATCAGAGGCTTTAGATGCAGTGGAGTGACATGACACTGAGCAGCAAACTTTCACATGTACACACACACACACACACACACACCACTGACTTGTCATTTAACTCGCTCATACACACCTTAAAAGCATGACAACCGCAAACACAGTAGCAAATGAGCCAAGATTAAAAGGAACAGGTTTGATGCGGAGTGCAAAAGTGATTCATGGCTCATTCAGTGGCTGCTGCTGCTGCTGCTGCTGCTACTACTGCTGCTCTCAGATCTGGACCCTGCGCGGGGTGAACAGCATGCACGCGCACGACCAGGTTATGGTCCCCATGAAGACTAATGGTCATGAAAAAGTCAATGTTCATATCAGAAAAGCTTCTTAACAGGTAACAAAAGCAGCGCGCGCGCACACACACACACACACACACATACATACAGACACACACGGCACCGCAGTGACTGAAAAGAACATCACGCAGTCTTACCTCCAGGAGTGACACTGAACGCTGAACTGGGACTGAGTGGGACTGAAGTTTCTCGTCTCTTCCTCGGGATGGTTTGCACAGCTTGTTGCCTCACGAAATTATCTCAGTCTCTATTTAATTCCCTGCATTCCCACTTAATCAGTTTCTCTCTCTCTCGCTCTCTCCTCCGCTCTTCTTCGTCTCCCAACAAAATCAACCACACAAACTCAGCTCTGCGCTGGAAACGTGTGTGTTTTAGTGAAATTCCAAGCGAACCTCTGTGTGTTTCATTTCCACGCAGCTCCTCGCTGGCGGTCACTGAAAACTCCTCTCGGCTTCTCTAATCAGTGCTGCCTGCCACTCTCCGGCGCGTGGCCGTGCGCGCTCACGCTGCTTCTGAGTGGGCGGGGATAAACGCAGAGGGAGGACGGAGCGTAATGGGGCGTCGGAGCGTCATGACAGGAAGGAAATACGAAGAAAAGTTTTTGTTTGTTTGTGTTTATAGTTTTATTTATCACTTATTTCAAAAATATACATAGTAGCTGTGCAGTAATGACAGAAACAACAGGGTAAACATTACAACAGCAGTAATTGAAAAACAAATAAATGATACAGAAAACAAGTACATAAATAAAAGGAAATAGAAACATCCCAGGGGTCACTAGCAAAGAAAAATGAAATTGAATTAAAGATATCGAAGTGGGAACACAGTCTTGTCACAGTCACAGTTTTGATAGCTTTCTTGTTCTTAGCAGAAGATATTGACTTGAAATACAACTCCAGTTCTTTCATAAAAACACCAAAAAAGATTTTTGGCATTTTGGCAAATTTACATTTGTGGATGTAAAACTTTGCAAGAATTAGAGGTTAATTAAATACAATTCTTTTTCAACTGAAATGTCACTCTTTAAAAAAACAAAAAGCACATTCTGCAAGAGGAAGTGGGAAGAAAAGTAACACGAGCCACACCACGTAGTGCATGCCAAGTTTTTATTGGCCTATTATGGAAAGATGCACATTAAAATATATTAAATGACAGATTTATCCCTTGAAATCTATAGAAGAACCGAATTTCAAAGCAAATCATGGTGTACCTTGATTTTGCTGGGTTTATTTATATAAAGATTAGGTTTGAAGTGGACCCTATGAAACTATAAAATGTTTAATCAGTTTTGCACCCTGACATTATGTTATACCAAAGACAAAAATAGATAAGTATTTATGATGCAAATTGCCACGAGTTTGAGACCTCTGTTCTTGTGCGACAAAATAAAATGATCTACCTTTAAAAATGAACAATATCCCATCCTCTGAACTTTCTCTCATTCTCTTTTACATTAATACAAATGTGTCTGTTCTCATATATGATTGTAACCATGATGTTGGATAAATATCATCTTCCCTTTTGTAAATATATAAGATTCAATCTCACATTAATTTAATGAGTTTGAGTGTGTGTGTGTGTGTGTGTGTGTGTGTGTGTGTGTGTGTGAGCGTCACTGAAGACTCCTGTGACGAGCATTTAAATCACTCTTTCTATATGTTTATTTATTCGACAAGCCAACAAAAACGGGAAAATAACCACCAAATAATACCATGATTTGAAAGCGATCGCCATTCTTAGTCTCATATAAAGTAGATTGATATAAAACAGTATTGCTTCTCAAAGCCACGGTGTTGTGACGCAGACTGTTCCCCTGTCAGTAAATGCACTGCGCAGGTTCCCGGATGAGACCAGCCAATCGCAGCCGAGTATGTCGTCTCCATACTGTCGTGAAATGTTTATGTTTTGGAAGCGGCGTGCTTTACGGCATTGTTTGCAATGAGGGACAAGACTACAGATTTGGTGATACTTTTTATTTGAATGCGTCCAGTAAAGGTACGGACAGTGAAACGGCCCCGTGTGTTTTCAGTTTCAACTGCAAATGTTACCATTCACAGCTCGGAATGAATGGTTTTGGCTTCCGTGTCGTAATGATGGTGGTGAAAGTAGTCGTTAGTTCACTCATGCTAATGGAGTGAACGCATTACAGTAAAGTAATGTGACTCAGCGCTGTGGCTTTACCCTCCGTATTTTGTAATTTGAAGTCAAATAGTCGCTGTTGTTAGTATAAAGATATTTGTAAATAAGATCATAGTAGATAAACTAAACAGAATCCGACTGTGTAAGCTTCACAAAACGTTAATAACAACAAGCTTTACTTCTGTATGTATCGTGTTACTTAGCAGCTATCGTGTTTTAATTATTTAATATTATGCTTAACCCGATTAATATATTATGGATATGAATCTAATGATTGGTTTGTGAAACAAACATGTTTACTCAGTCACAGTGAAACTCTCTAATAATTATTAGCAGTGTTGTAAATCTCTAATTTAGCATTAGTAGATGTAGTTTATTTTTATACATAAAATAACAGTATATCAGTGTTCATTTGATCGTTTTAGCTCCATTTGTTTTATACTTGTGGATATTACTGTCTATATTACGACTACTGTAAAGGTCCAATCTTGATTTTATGTAAAACCTGCATTGGCAAATAAACTCAACCTGTCAGATGAATGAGTGCAGTAAACAGTAATTTCTCATTTAAAAAACAACCAGTATCTCAAATGTGCAGCATTGAATCTCCTGTATTTTTCAGAGGTCGCTCACACTGTTGGAGGATGGACCCTGTAGTGTTGAGCTATAAGGACAGCCTGCTGCGGCGCTCCGATGTGTCCTTACTGGAGGGACCTTACTGGCTTAATGACCAAGTCATAGGATTTGCCTTTGAGTTCTTTGCTGCTGAGCGCTTCAGAGTCCTAGGAGAGAGCATCATCTTCATCAGCCCAGAGGTCACACAGTTTATCAAGTGTGCTTCTTGCCCTGATGAGTTAGCCATATTTCTGGAGCCACTGAATCTTGCTTCCCGCCGTTGGGTCTTCCTTGCTGTTAATGACAACTCCAACCAGACGGCTGGCGGATCCCACTGGAGCCTTTTGATCTACCATCATAATTCTAACCACTTTGCTCACTATGACTCTCAAAATGGCAGCAATTCGCTGCACGCACGGCGCATTGCCAGCAAGTTAGAGCCCTTCCTTGGAGCAGGGAGAAAAGCTCTGTTTGTGGAGGAACCCTGTCCTTCACAGCAGAACAGCTACGATTGTGGCATGTATGTCATCTGCATTGCTGAGGCCTTGTGTGAGAAGGCTAGAATGGAGGGCTCACCACGTCTTCCTGTGCATATAATTACCCCATCCTACATCACACTGAAGAGGGCTGAATGGTGCAGACTGATCCAGAGTCTAGCTCAGAATGACCTCTGCTGCTCTCTGTCTTTTCCTTAGCATGTTGATGTCTCCTCTATATGCAGAACAGCTGTCAGCCAGCACACATGTATCTCCAGCATCTCAATGCACTCCTTGAACACAGCATTTAACTACATTTAAAGTATATTTCCATTGCAGTCTATTGGCGCTTTTCCACAACACAGTCCCTGCACAGCTCGCCTCGGCACGACTCAGTACGTTTTTTTTCTTTTCCAATAGTACCTGGTATTTTTTAGTACCTACTCTGGCGAGGTTCCAAGCGAGCTGAGCCAATACTAAGCGTGGCCAATGATTGTTCAGAGTGCTGTTACTGGAAGAGGCATGAGCAAGACGTCCGCCACGAGAATCAAACCTAACAATGCCGAACTTTAGATCAATTAAAAAGACTTAAAATCCTGACAAGTTGTGTTAATATTTGACATTAAGCACAAAAATGTCTGGTGTATTTAGAGGCAGCCCTGCTGAAAGCATGCATTCGCGAGTGACGAGCCACATCACAATCCCTGCCCCTATTTAATTTCAGTGACTGTATCAGATGGAATCTGTGCTCTGGTCATGCAGGAAGTACTGAACAAATCTTTTTAATGAACTGATTCTAATGTAGAACACTGAAAACACTGAAATTCACAGCAGTTTCAAGCAGCCGTGCAGTGATGACTCCGCCCACATCAAGGAGGTACTATAGTAATAGAAAACAAACTAAGCTGTGCTGTAGCGAAAAAGCGCCATACCATACCACAATTGAGGTTTAAAAAGTAAAGCAATGCTACAAATGTTTAAAGATTCATTATACAATTGGTTTCACATAAATCCCTCATATATGCAAAGCAACATACAGTATAAACACCAGCATGCCAATAAAAGGAATGTCTTCTCTTGCATATTAATTAAGGACGGGGAGAAAACATCATGTGGGAAGAGGATGCACACTTTTTTCTTCTCTTCATTTTGTTAGCTTGGAGCAAATGTAGAAATGTTTACACTGATTATTGCTCAGGGTCATTTTAAATGAACTTGAAATCACAGGAAGAATGTGCATCTTAATTAGATTTTCTGTTCACATTCTTTATGATTCTCTGTTTGAACAGACTGTGATGTATGTTAACAGTTTAAAGATAAGTGCTTGCATGACAGTAAGATTTGCTGCGAGTGGTGGTGGAATGTACATCGCATTCTCACATAAAGAAAGAATAATGCGCTGTAATATTTTGACCCAATAAAAATGTATTTTTATGGTCGCAGCAGTCTTTTACTGTTTGACTTAAGGAATTATATGAATTAAGTTCAAAACAACAATAGGGACAAAAATATAAGCATCTAATATTTCAGTTTACAAATATGTTGCTAAAATGTTATGTCAAACTACTTTTGCACATTTGCAAGTTTTTGGGGATGTGTTAAATATTCTTAGTATATATTTAGATATTATGAATTAATAAAATGCCAAGTGATGCCTTTTCCTGTGCAGAGTGCAAGTAAATCTTTGTTTGAGTATCAGAATTTAGCCTGTAACATCCATCTATCCGTCCATCTTCTACCACTTTATCCTCCACATGACGGTTGTGATCTGGTGGCAATCCCAGCTGACATAGAGCAAAAGATGGAGATCACCCTGGACAGTGCATCACAAGGCCACATGGAGGCAAAATACCATTCACTCCCTCTCTGACACCTTTCATCAATTTAGAGTGTCCAATTTGCCTAATCCCCAAAGCTGCATGATTTTGGACTGTGTGAAGAAGCCCACACACAGGCCTGTAACATATTATGCATTATTATTATTATTAGTTGAGATGGAGCAGGATTCAGGGTCTCAATAAGGTATGGTAAAATAATCCTGCCCGCATCATAAATCAAGTTAATTTTATTTATCCACTAAAAACCTTTGTACAGGGAAAAAAAATATGTAATAAATAATAAATAATAGAAATCTCAGGAGGAGAGGAGGACAGAGGAGGTAACATTGGACGTTTCAGAGAAAATTAAATGTGAAGGAAGAAACAGAGTGAATCACTTATTGTTGTCCTCATTTATCTAGAAATGTAATGAAGTCCAAATTAGTGCATATTTAAAAAATCTGAAGGGTTACTTTCAAAAGTGAAACCACCAAATGACGGCATGGATTTTAAAGTGAGGAACACTCATCATTAATTACTTGGAATTAAATAAAGGCACAACCTCATGATCTGGCCACATGCCCAGCACTGCTTTTAATTCGCGCTGCTTGGCTAGTTTCCACGCTCTGCTCTCCTCCTCCCTCTGACATTTTGTGCACATGTACGTCTCATGGGTATCATTCACCCAGAGTAACCAGTCAGGGCAGCTATTGTCCTCATAAAATAACGTGAAGCTGGTGCATTCACCTCCCTGGCAGCACACGTTAATGACACAACGTGCCCTGCAGGGAAGGGCCTTTAAATTGTCACTTTACAAAGACAATCCTGTTGGACCTTAAAAGGAAACTTGACTTCCTCCCTCGTACTCTATAATAATGTTTTTGTTTGTTGGGTTTAAAAACGGCTGTCAGACCAGATCTTCTAGATGGATAATTTTTAGTGTCGCCAGAGTTTGCACTCATCTGTGTAACTGCATTTCCTTATTATGTGACTGAGGCTTGGAGGAATTGACAGGAAAGACTTTAATTAGCCTTTGGAAACACTGCTTTCACATCAGGTCTTCATTTGTCACGTGTCTCTATTAAATCTTGTTTTATATAAGTTATCATTTTAGACAAACAGTTCCTGTAAAAAGGCTTATGTATCTCAGAATACTCATTGGTTAAATGAAGAAAGAAAGACTATTTTTCAGGGGCATATTGTCAAACTAAGACGGATAAACCTCAATGCCACAAAAGCCTTTTTCCTGCTCTTTGACACATTTCTCTGGTGCATGAAACAAAGCCTCACAGTTACAGTGGCTTTATTCTGCAGTAAATCAACAGTGGGGTTATTGATAATCTCCGTCCTAATCAGAAAACCGGTCATTCTGCACCTGCAGGTCGCAGCTCAGTCTCCATGACTCTGCATGTGCAGCTATGCAGTGAAATGAAGGCTCATGGAAGCTGTTGGCCTTTGATGCTCTAAATGGCAGGAGTTATGAAACTGTGTGAAAATAAATTAGATGACAACAATCGTACTTTGGAAAACGGCGAGATTCCACGAACATTGCTGAGAAGAAAGTGTATCGTAAATAATTTAGTTGCACAACAATTGTGTGATTTATGTTTCATGAATGAGTTACTAATATAATTCTGATGCTTCCAAATGTGATTAAATGTAGGCACTGGGGAGGAAAACATCTTGTGTATCAAGGGAGAAACTATGAGACATTTGAGATGGTCACTGTAAGGCTCAGAGAAGTTGAATCACAGAAATACATATTTATCCTGTAGAACTTCATACACCTCCATTATTAGACGTAAACAAACACATGCCTCCATTACTCACCATTGTGTGCATCAGATTTCAGAAGGCGCATCAGCCAAGGTTTCTCCCAGGATCTCCAGATGGTTCATATTGACTTGTCAGTTGTTGCATATACATACACAAACACACAAATACACACAGACACGGTCCATGCAATTCCATAACGTGACCTCAAAAAATGTCTCTGGCCTCTTAAAGTGTCAGGACTGTTTTTGTACATTGCATCATGTCATGTCACAACACATCTGCAAACAACTACAACAACTTGGAACCATTTTTCTCACTAACATCCTGGACTGCACTTTTTCCCAGGTGCACGGCACGTCTAACACGTCTGTCCTGCTCAGGAGGCGCATGTAGGTCAGATCTAAATCACATAATTTGAAGCTCCACTGCGTCTGCAGCAAGATTCCCTCTGAGATAAGAGTCACCATTGGGCTCCATGCCTACAAACTGCACGGGTGATATGCAGAAGTGGCAGTAGATCAGGAGGAAAAGGTGAAAGGTTGTAATGTGGGACACTCTTTGTGCGGGTAGTTTGTTTTTCTGTTCCTGCAGAAAAAGGTTGTAACATACAACAAAGAGGAGTTAGAAACTTCAGGCTCCAGCTTCAACATGTGACATGTTCTACTACTACTGAAATATAACGTGAAACAACAAGACAAGACCATTAAAACATACTGGAGTAAATCTGTAGACAGTTAACTTTTGAACTTTTATGAGTTTCTATTGTTTAATGCAAAATCTCTCCTGAAAAGTAATAGTAATAATAATAACAATACACTCAATTTATACGGTTTATACAGAATATAAAGTGATTTACACTGGATTTAAACACGAGTGGTTAAAGTTGGTAAAATTGTGTTGTAGGAAGAAATTAGAAGCTTTTAACATTAAAACATTGTACATATAAAAAGTATTTCTTACTTTGTGTCACCACTTGAACTCTTGAGACTGTGAAAGCGAGTGAACACGCGCTTAAGTTATGAGAACCGCACATCTTTCAGCATCAAGCTCGCTGTTTTGAATTAGTAATTGTTGGAAGGAAAAGAATGAGAGAATAAGAGAATGAGAGCAGATGCCAATCCAGAGAGAATGAGGCAGACGGAGGAGAAAATGAAAAGGTACAGTCAATCGGACGATTTACACTTTCACAGCTGCTTCTCCTTCACATGGGGGCCTGGAGTCAAACAATGATGGCATCATCTGTCGTGTGCACTAAAGTGGCTGCCTAACACCACATTCCATTCAAATACAGAGACTAATTCCCCCTCATTCATGTTAACATTTGCTGCTCGGCAGATAATCTGCTGTGAAACGGTGTGATTAATTGTTTTTGCACGCTCGGTATGATTTCACGTGCTTCCCAGTGACATGTGAAACAGCTCTCTAGAGGATGGGTGTGAGCTTGTTGCTCTCAGTCAACGGTGGATGCATTTGTACGTGTATAAATATAGTGATGCTATGCAACTTGTTTGTGAACGGCGGGGTGTGTCTGTGGTCACAGCCGACCTCCGCTAATCAAAACATGTGGCTGCTTTTGCTCTGGTCCTCTGGCGTCCTGGCAGGAGACAAATGAAATGTTAAATCAGAGCTTGAAATGTTGAAATGGCCAACCATGGTTTTATTGTCAGACTCAGTTATAGCCTGGAATGATGTAATGATTATTTGTTGGCTGGTGTTCCATGGAAGGAAGAAGAAGAACATACTTTTGAAGCGTTTCATATTTGATTTTTGAATCTCAAACAGAGCTAAAAACTTAATCGTATATAACACATTTAATTTATGAGGAACTTTAAATGATTCAGACCGTTCACAGCTAAAAGCACATCATATAACACATTATTTACACATGATCATTCAATTGGAATAGATGAGACTTACTGTATTTTCAAATGATGCTTAAAAATGAGCAGTTTCTTAAGCATTGCAGCTTATTGATTGTATTTTTCAATAAGCCCCTTTATCTGAAACAGAATACACTTTATGTATGAGAAATATTAAACTAAATGTTTTATTATTTATTTGTTTATTTAAGGACAGTAAAATAGAGAATACCAAAGCAGTCATTCCACATGTAGATGTAGAATATGTGTATGGCGTCTTTGTCTCTATACTCTCTGGATATCTGGCTCCAAAACCTCTTTGGATAGGAAGATATACACTGCTCAAAAAATGCAGAGAACACTTAACTGTTCCAGTCTTTGATTTTAAAATCGATTTTGAAGTTTTTATGTGTGATTTAAGAGTACCCATCATTTTTTGAGCAGTCTATTTGGTGAATGCTTTGCAGTGAAACTCAGAACTTCTCACTTAATAAACGGATTAACTGTAACACAATTGGATTGTGCTCTTGGCAGATGTGGACACATGTAATGCACCGCTGAGGTCATACGTGCTTGGAAGATCTCCACTGTGTATAACGTTTACACGGTGTCTAATAAAGACTATTGCCATGAAGCTACACTCGGCATTCTCCTTCACACCACAGAGTTCAGAGGTCACCTGCAGAGCATTCCAGGACAGACAATAAGGCTCCCTGGAGGTATGGACGAGGCTGCAGCTTGTCTGGCCATCTGCTTCAACCCCCCCATTATTCCTCAGCTAAAACTAATTCCACATTCACACACGTGGAGTTACTGTAGTCGGCTCCTGCACTTTGTGTTTCTCAAGATCGCAGACTTCTGGATGCGCTAATAAACGTAACATGTACGCTTTTTTTAAATGACACATACTCCATCCGCCAGTGTTCAAATAGACTGTACTCACAGTATCAAAAGTAGACATAATGCAGGATCAAACTATTTTAAACGATGATGAAGATAAGATGAATGTACTGCATGTGAATATAAATCTGCTAAATAAATAAATGTATGTATATAAGTTTTAACCAAAATAGAAAATCATTTACTGACTGACTGTCAGCTCCCGCTTTAAAGATCATTTACGCTTTTTTTTCTCTCTTTTCAGTAGGACTATGTCCAGGTGTCTCCCTCTCTCTTGCCCCGTCCCCTTTTCACAGCAGGAAGTATCCCATCTGGCTGTTGTCATGGTATCCAGGTGGTGCAGCCTTTGAAGACACATTTTCTTGCTTCAAGTGATATAAGCGATGTTAGGCTTTAGGTGTTGCTGGAGAATTTTTCTGAATCGTGGCTTTCACATTTTGAATATAGCCCAAAATACAAGCAGCTTCTACATTTGACTGTAAAATCCCACACTGGTTTTTTTCAGATATTGCACATTCAGAAATCCACATTCACGTGACATGTGGACGAATGTGAGTTATTTGAAGTGAGGTGCTCTGTGCTGTATGTTCACTAGATGTCAGTATAGTTTCTTGTAATCAGGTTTAGTGACAGTAACGGTCATTTCTTTTGCCCCGACTGAAATAATACAGTGACAATATCTATATACACTGTCAGATCTATGATATACAGTGGAGGAAATAATCATTTGATTGTAAAATAATTATAAAATTATTTTACAACTGCTCATGAAGGCACATGTCTGAAGTTTGCCAATGAACACCTGAATGATTCAGAGAATGATTGGATGGTGTGGTCAAGTGAGATCAAAATCGAGCTTTTTTGGAATCAATTCCACTCACTGTGTTTGTGGAGGGAGAGGAATTCAGACTATGACCCCAGGAACATCATCCCCACTGTCAAGCGTGGAGGTGGTCAACTTCACCGCATCGAGGGAAAGATAGATGGGGCCTTGTACTGTGAAATCCTGGGTGACAAACTCCTTCTCTCAGCCAGGAAACATAAAATGGGTCATGGAGGGGTCTTCCAGTAAAACATACAGCCAAGGCATAACACATTAAGGTCATGGAGAAGCCTAGCCAGTATCCGGACCTAAATTCTATAGAAAATCTGTGGAGGGAGCTGAGGCTTCGAGTTGTCAAGCGACAGCCTCAAAACCTTAAGGATTTGGAGAGGATCTGCAAAGAAACGTGTACTTGCCTACAAGGGTTTCTCCACCAAGAACTCAGTAATGTTTTGATAGTGAGTCAAATACTTTTTCCACTCAATGAACTGCAAAATAATTTAAATCTTTTGTTTTATGTGACTTTCTGGATTTTCTTTTTGATATTCAGTCTCTCCCTGTTAAAATAAACCTACAATTAAAAGTACAGACCGTTAATTTGTTTGTCAGTGGGTGAACTTCCAAAATCAGTGAGGGATCAAATACTTATTCCCTCCACTGTACATTACTGGCAACATGTGTAAAATTACCTGATTGTGTCTCTGCTTGGAAATTAATGAAAGATTAAGGAACACATTTTTCTCTTGTTTAATTAAACTGTATATGAATATTATATACTGTATATAACTACACTTCATGCACTCATACACATTTATCTCTCTATCTCTCAACATTTTGTTGTTTTGTCTGATTGTGAGCAGCAAAAAAGTAAATTTTGACATTTTCTGATGTTGTATGATTCTGCACTTTTTGTATGAGCAGCCTTTGTGGAGGTTTGTGCTCTCTGAGATGTGAGGTCCAAACTCAGGGTCACCATGTCAACAATGATCACAGTCCCACCACATACATACACTGTGTCCTTAGTTTGTAAGTAATTCACACATATTTTCAGACCATGAAAGATGCAACAAGTTTTTAAGTTCAAACTGAGATGTGTGCAAGAAAACCAGTGCCAGCGATGTACAGCCAACACTCCATATTCATGACTGAGTCACCCTGTGCATCTGCCAATGCTTCTAGTTTTATAATTTAGCCCGAGTCACACACTCATTTATATTTGGTGTGCTGCTGGGAGGCAGGCCTTCTCTCTGTGGGCCAATATGAAAGGATTAGACCATCAGACCCAAAAATTAGTTTCAAAACCACAAGCATTCTGTTGCCAATTTAATTCAGAAAGATTTCACAAACTTCTCTAAAAACTCTATTCCACCTAGATTTTTTTTCAAACTATATCTTCAGACAAAGATATTACAGCATAAACACTTATAGTCGATACTCACTGCATAATTTTTGAGTCTTTGGTGACCTTTTTTTTTTAAATGTAAAAAAAAGGACTAACACCCTGGGCAGATTAACTCACCTAGCAACTAAAATGATATACCATCTCACTATCTTATTCACATTACAGTTAACACCAACCAGTGGTGACTATAATCCAGTTTATTACACTTAAATGACAGGTAACTTCAATCACTCAAGAGTCTGAACTCTCTTCTATAAATACTTAAAAATGACAACTAAGTACCTATGAATGAGGGAAAAAAATAGATCAAAATGCCTATCGAGTTACATAAATTTGAATAATGTGGACATTTTTTTTCAAAAGTGCATCATTTGCAGCTAGTTTCCTATTGCGGGCTAAGGCAAGAGCTCACCAGGAAAACAACATTTGGTTTAGTCACATAAACGTGATGAATCATCATAATAACAACACACGTGAAATATCTTTGCTCATAGTACTTTCAAGTAATCAATGTGTTGAATTATTTCTTACCTTTCCAACCTCACCTCACCTCAGCTCTCCAACACTTCATTAGTGCTATAGACAGCAGGATCACCTCTGCTCAACATCTCTTTACATTGCAGTGTCATGAAATGTCTGGGGCAGGCCATGGTAGACAATCATCATCTAAAGTCAAATCTACTTTATATTTGAAAATAAATACACAAGTCTTTTTGCATAGTCTGGAAGTGATCACTGATCAAGGACTCATTCCTGCAGCAGGAAGGTTCCTCGGGTGCCTGGCGGCGGGCAGCTACTTCATGTGTAGTGGCTGTTGTAGAGTCAGTCTGTTCAGGGCTTTAAGGTTTTCCTGCATCTGTTCAGCAGATCATTCTCCAAACACGAGAAGAGCAAAGAGCAGCCGATCTAATGGGTCACATCAGGCGCTAGTAGTTACCTGGAGGAGAAGGAAGCAGTCAGGTTAGTGGACACCGATCCCAGTACAAACACTCACATAGAGTACTGTATGTGCCGAGGCTGAACATGTGGAGAGGAGCTCACTAACTCAACCCCAAATCTGATTTGTTTTGTAATAATTTATAAGAATCTAATAGTGAGACTGCAAAATGTAATAAACGAAGGACTCCTCTACTCACGCTGCCTTTCACGGGCGCATTAAAGAACTATGGTGGCCTTTGCACACCACATATAAAGTTGCTTTGCCCAAAGTACAAGACCACAAAAAAAAATACTTATGGGTAGTAAGTTGTCTGTGAAGGTTTTCAGTCATCCAGGTCTTCTTCCCTGACCCTTAAATTACCCTCTTTCACACCTTGACTGTAAAAGCTACAATCATCTCGAGACAGGTTTCCAGCCTTCAGAGGATAAATACCTGGATTTTTCCACCAGTTACTTAGAACTGAAGAAGCCTCTCAGATGAGACGTGAAACTAGTCGCCAACCAAGGTTATAATAGTTTGGGATTTTTCATTAGTTTGAGGTTTTATTTCGTTTTGACTTTTTGTTTCTAAAATGAGTTAATTAGTTTTTAGAGCGGATTTGCTAGTTTTTAGTTTTTATTAGTGTCAGTGGTGAGTGGGTAGTATGTTTAAATTCTGACAGTAAACCCTCAGTAATGTAACACACTGGACCTTTAAAAGGCAAAATAGGGTCTGAGTTTCAAGTTAGCTACAATATATTATATTATAGGGCTTATATTTTGATACAATAACATAGATGTGACAGTATGTGGCTGGCTTACCTCTCTCTCAGGGGTAGATTTGGATTATTTAGGAAAGAGAGCTGTTGTTCCAGACAGCACACACGGAAGGCCAAGTAGCAGGACGACAGGATGAGAACAATTATACTGATGAAAAGAGGAGGAGACACACAGATTAGTTCAAAGTCTGAGCTGCAATGTCTTTTTATGAACACTGGGAGGCAATGTTGACTTTCTGTGTATACTGTCCTAGAACATCCTGGTTTAATAACTATTATCTCATAAAAAGTGATTATATGATTAAAAAAAAGTAGAAAATATTAATTTTTCCAAGAAAATGCGAGAACATCTACATGTTTTAAATCTTATAACACATAATCAATACATAATCAATATCTATGTGTAGGGCTACGCATTCTATACTCCAGTCTATGCATGTATGTTGAGTTTTGATTTAAATATGTGTGTGAAGGAGGTGTGTTGAGCTGTATTGAGGAGATGTTGCATTGTGACGAAATACAATTCTATAAAGTTACATAGCAGGCAACATTTGTATGAAAAAATTAAAGGTGTGTGTGTGTGTGTGTGAAGATGTGAAGGTGGTGTCGGTGTATTCCTCCGCACACTCACAGCAGGGTGAAGAACTTCAGCAGCTGGTACTCCATCTGTCCCAGCTCCACTACTGGCTCTGATAGAAGACCTCTGTCTGTCTGCAGAGCTCGCTCTGTAAACACACAAAACCATAAAGAGGACCTGGCTTGATTGAGTCTCATTAATAGTTCTCAGCTACATGTTATCTGTGCATTTTAACACATTGGTGCAAACAAAAAAAAACACACATCACCCTCCCAGTTAATGGAGTGACTAAGTGCACTTTAGAGCTCCAAAAATGAAGACAGTCTGATGTTCTGTGTCTTCCACAGGATGCCGGGTTTTTGTTTGCATGTATAAATGCTGGAGGGTTCTCTTAAATTACATTAATTAACGCTGTGAAGTGTCAGAGAGCACAGCTGCTGCCTGCAAAGGTTTCCATGCTGTGTTTCTAAAAGTGAACCTTTGTTGTCACGAGGCAGACACATTCACCAAGGGCAGAAGAATCACAAGCTGTGTGTGTGTGTGTGTGTGTGTGTTTTCTATATGATACAAAATGAAAAGCTGACTATTATACTTTTCTCCAACACTGTTGCATGCGAGCTGACTTTTATCAATCACTCCCTTTTCAAGGGTTCTGCGTGTGTTTGGTGTAAAACTCCTATAAAGCAGCAGTAATTACATAACATCCTGGTTTTCACTCCACTCGTGAGCTGTGATGATAATGTACACAAAACCCTTGCAAGGATTAAATATCCCACATGTGACAGAGATCACTGCTGATGTGGGCTCATGTTTATAAGTGACGTGAAGTGTGTCGGCATACACAGCTGTCAAACTGTCCTCAGACAACTTTTAGAGCAGACACTGCAATAACCTGTTTAATCTGCTTTTGCACAAAGCTTTTAATAAAAGACCCCGTCATGACTTAATCTCCATTTGAAGCTTAATGTGACTTTGCATAAGAGAGTAGTTGCCGTTCAGTGTCTTTCTCTCTCTCTCTCTCTCTCAAACAAAATGACTATGGAATAAAATATTGATATACATATTACACATGTCTGTGTAATATATAAAACTTATAAACTTTAACGCTATGTCCATTTCTCACATAATAAATAGGATTTGATTATGACTGATGAGTTTAATCTAACACAATCTGACACTTATGGCACATACTACATGAATATTATCTGTGATTCACCAAGAAGGTTATGTTTTTTTGCTCCATTTGACAGTCTGTGTGTTAATAACACCTGCTTCAACTTTATTTATTATATTTTATTATATTATTTATTTATTTATTTATTATATTATTTATTTATATAAGGAAAAATGTAGGGCTTTTTGTCATTTAATCTACAATTGTACTGTGACTGTCTTGATGCCACCAATTTCAATACAGTGTTAACCAAGACGCACGTTAAAAACAGTGTTAACAGTCAAAACAAAATATGTCATAAAAGTCAACACCTGTCAGCCAACTACGCAACGACTGTTATCCAGTCAGTATAACAAGAAACATAAAGAGCGTGTAGCCTTGAATAAAGCCTTGGACTTTGGAACCGCGCAACGATGCTCTGTGGTCATTATAGAGATAGTTTTATCACCTTCCAGCAGCTGCTCTGATTTGAAGGGTGAATCTGTGACGTTCAGGCTGCTGCTGGAGTTTCCCAGCAGGTCAGGTAGGGAGGAGGACACGGACACCACTGAAGGTTTCCTTCTCCACTTTAACACTGATGGGAATTCATCAACGACAGGGAATTCGTCCGTCGTTGGGAACTCGTCCTGTGGCACAGAGGAGAGAGGACAGACATGTTGTAAAGATATGGACCCGTACTAGGGCTATGACTGTAGGCCATCACATACAGTGAGATAAATCAAAGAGTTGAGCTACTGTGAATCTACAGTATGTCCATCCAAAGCACAGCTGTAAATAAGGGCGTCCTCTCATATGAAAGCATAATGTGAACCTGGTTATCCAGCTGCATCAACACAGTTTGAATGTAAGAAAGAATGACATCTAATTCAGCATGTCAGGAAATGACACATACTCTAACTGGTTTGTCCATCTGGGCTGCTGTAGAAACATGACGGAGCAACATGGAGACCTCTGTAAAGCAACGACTCGCCAAATACAAACATATTTATATGCTAGTTTATTCAGTTTCTACTGTTTCTAAGGCCAGAAAACAAAGTGAACTCTGAATAAGACTTCACATTGCAGGTAAGTCAGTTTGTACAGCGGTGGATCTGGGAGCATGTGGTGTATTTTATTGACCATGACCCTTCTCTGTCCACCGTCGTGGTCGAGGAGAATAAGATTTTGCTGTAGTAGATCTAAGAGGCTCAGCAGTGACTGCAGCGCGTACACAACCCTGTTATCAGCCAATGTTAATGGGGTTGTTACATGACGTCTAGCAGGTTAGAGAGCAGGGGGCAATGACATCATCATTTTACCATATTAGTGTATTCATGTCCATACAAAAGTGTAATACTGGCAAGGAGATCTTCCCACTCTAGGACTGTTTTTTAAAGAATAGAATTTCTTGGCTCCCAAAATGCCATTTGAGTGGCTTCACCTAGACTCATTTTGTGTGGACAAGAAATTTTTATTTTATTTTTTACATTCATATTGTTTATTATTTATGACGTTATATTATAATGTGGAACAAAGATTGTGTGGGTTTTCTTTGGGTTCTCTGGTTTAACTTTAGAGGTTAGGCTCTCACCCTCATGTGGAGGATAAAGCAGTAGAAGATGGATGGATGGATTGAAACATTATGTTGAACAACAATTTTGTGTAAACGTTTTTCTTTTTCTTTCATGTGAACCCCCCCCTCCCGAGACTGGGAACTATTGTGCTAAATCATTTCATTTGTCATTTGTCAAGTGTCCACAGAGCGGAGACATATCGATTATCTCAAGTGATAAATCAACAGTTTTCAAACGAATCGATCTGCACCAAATTGTAATGAGTCACCCCTTGTAAAACGGTCTATTAGTCCAAACTGATGGCTTTAAAATTGTTGCCATAATTGGTTTACTATTTTTTTAATAAATGTTGCAGACCATTAATTACAACCACACATGCTGGAGTGCCAGTTTCAGTGTTTATAATTGCCTTTTGTTTATAATGATTATGGATTTCTCGCTTTCTAACAAGATATAAATCTGCAGTAAATGTCTCTTAATGTAAAGAGTTGATTGAATAGATTTTAGCCCAACTTTCAGAAACAAGTTAGACTTTTTAATGGCTTAAAACAAATTAAATTATGTACCAATATTACTGTGGCTAATAAGGTCAATATGTCAATGATTAGAAATCTATTTAACTCTATAGCAGTCTGTATGAAAACTATATTTTTAGAAGATAGTAAGAAAGATCCATAAGATATATGAATTATTAACTCAAGCATAAAATATTCTAGACATCTGCATCACCAACAAAAAAAACACGCCTCCAGGATTATCACATCCAGAGTAAGAGGAAATGCAGAATTAGGTTCTACGTCAGTCCTACAGGTCACGGTTCAACTAAAATGTAAATGTAAAAGTGTAAATGTGTGTAAAAACATCACACAACATTTTTTTAGGCCCAAAATAGATAAAAAATCATTCAAATCATTTTTGTCACTAACCAACGATAAGGTCGGCTCCTGCAGGAACTGCTTTAAGCTCAGACTCTTTCCATTGACCTGGGGAGGGAAAGGAAGATCACGTCATTATCTGACATGCACACCTTATTATTTAGTCATAAACATGAACATGAATGAGTGTTCTGACCTGTAAATGTGTGCAGATCCTGCGAAGGACGTCATATACACTGTCTCTTGAGAGCAAGGATACAAATACATACTGAGGGAACAAAGAAGAGAAAGAGTGATGTAGAAAACATACTTTTTTATATCATTTCCACTATATACAGTACATATACAGCATATTTGCTCATGCTGTCAATGTGCAAACCCTGAAAGTCATGTTAATCATCTATTTGAAGCACTGTAGCAGAACATCAACATTTCTGGACAAGATGTAGAAATCCCAAACGGATTTGAAGCAAATAACACTTCAGAGATTTAAGCATTTTAATCTGCGGCACAAAGAGGATTTTTATTTAATCACACTTCCGTTCCAGTCTATTACTTCACGGAAAAAATGTCAGGTGATGACAGGTCAGTTATCTAACAGGTTCCTTTGATTATATTCATGAGCATTTAACCCACTTTCATAAACTGATGCATATCAGTCACATGATTGTGTGAGTCAACGGGGTGAAAAAACAAACAAAAAAAAACCTTCCAACAATCACCTGATTAACAGAAGAACCAACCCCTGTCTTTAGACACATGCTGTACTGCATGTGTCAGACAGTTATGTAATGCATATTACATAAACATGTGGATGTCCACAGTCAAATACACTTGTTACAGTGTATGATGTATAAATCACACACTGGTTGGTCTCATGAGTCACCTTTGACAATTAAAAGTGATTCTTTGCTTTGAAGTTGCTGCAATCGAGCCCCGACAACAGAGTAAACGTCAGGCCTTTTAAAATAAAAAAGATTCCGCTGTGTTTATGAGCTTTTGTCTTCAAACAGTAGTACAGTAAATAGGATAACACACATTTAGTATAGAGCCTTTCAAAGGCCAAGGACACGGAGAGTCTCACACAATAAAAGAACCAGACAATAAAACATTAACCCTTATTTGGAAAAAAAAACCTACTAGACAGTAAAAAACAAAGTCTAGTTTGAATAAAAAACATTTATGACTACTACACCTAACCATGCACTGGTCTGCATGTTACAATAAGAACTTAATAAATCCTGCACTTATGTACGGTATATGCTAAATATTTGAATTTCTTTTATTATTTTACAAATAATGCATACACATGACTTAACCAAACCTCTTCTCTCATGCAGAAGTTGCATTGCACACAAATGCTTCATCATTCTAACATGACAGCTCCAGTCTCATGTGATAAAGAGTTAAAAAAAGACCCTTTTAAATGTTTTCTGTACAGGTGGAAAAAACCCTTCTCTCCCCTGCATGAGTTGCCAGACTGGGACTCCACTGCTTCTATCTATAGCATAGCATGGTGTTGTTTTTTCCATCGCACCTCGCATGGAAAATACACCCTTGCTCTGCTAATCAGCATAAGTATTTAAATTCACAGTCGCTGTGATGGCGGTGTTTACCTTCTGGCCTGTGTCTGTGGTGATAGCCAAGCCATTGGGCACGAGGCCTGCTGTTTTGTGCTTCTTCACCAGCCTCACAGAAGCAACAGGGATGGGTACCTTAAGATCGAAAAGATTCAAACGAAAAAAACAGACTTAGTCTTAAAGCCAGGGTGATGAGAAAAGGACAGACTTGCATGATTTGACATCAGCGGCAACAAGGAGGACAAACCCTGAAATAGACTGAGAGGGAAAAACGGGTAGAGGACATGAAACGTGTCTAATTTCTGTCAGAATGTAAGGAATGCTGTACAGATACAACAATGTCAGGACAGGTTTGGTTTTTAAGGAAATGAACAGATGAACATATCAAGGAAAAGTCAGTCCATCATCCTGCCCTGTCTTTATGTCTGTTTGTCAGATTGAGAGTGTATGTAGCTCTGTTTGCACCTTGATGTCTTTGCCGAAGAGGTTGGCATAAAAACACAGCCAGTTTCTGGAAATGTAGAGTCGGCCTTGGAGAAGAATATCTCTGAGAAGAGCGCACGAGTACACTGAGAACAGAGAAGGAAAAAGTAGTCTTTCAAGACACTGCAAACAGGACATACAAATGCAAATGAATAAATAAAAAGGTAAGTATGAACGAGCTCAGAGATATACACTTTCTGAAGAGTCACAATTTAAGGCGGCGGGACTGATATTGTGCAGAACAAGTTTGTCATTTTATAAAACTGAAAAATGAGGAAGATTCTGTTTAAGGAACACTTAAAGTGAAGGTTTGCACAATATGGACCTTAGTATTAATACCTGTTAAGACACCACTGAATAACCAGTGTACATTATATTAATTCTATTGATGCGTTATAATCAGTCAGTTCTCTGGTCAAATAGATTAACCCTGAGCCAAAAAGGTTAAATGTTTGATTATAAAGAGAAAAATAAGTAAATCCATCAAATGACAGCTGATAATAACATACATTAAAAGGAGAATATTAATCTGAATAACCAGTGTACATTATATTAATTCTATTAATGCGTTATAATCAGTCAGTTCTCTGGTCAAATAGATTTACCCTGAGCCAAAAAGGTTAAATGTTTGATGATAAAGAGAAAAATAAGTAAATCGTCTCCACTCTTGAGGTGATGACTTTAACAGCTGATAATAACAAACATTAAAAGGAGAATATTAATCCCGTGTTGTCTGCGCTTCAGCAGTAATCAGAGGATTAGGGCGAATAGGAGCAGCAGAAATAAATGATGCAAAACATGTTTAAGGATATTAACATGATGAAAAATGAAACAGCTTTGGTCATGATGAGGACAGTACCTTTCATGAGTATCTCATCCTTGGGCACACACTGGAACAGTTTGTGGTACTGCGAGTTGTACTTGCTGACAGTCTGTGCAGAGGGACAGGGCAGAGTCATGAGCAGCTCCTTGGTGGACCGGCCTGCCTGCACAGTGCCAGCTCCACTGCCACCGCCGGCCACTCCAGCTCCTTTTGCCGCAGACACCACCCTCTCCCTCAAAGGACGCGAGCTCTGCACCAGGCTCAACACGTTGGCCCCGTACACACACACACACTCGCGCACATCCAAGGCCTGGAGCAAGCTGCTGCAAGACACACACTGTTGCCCTGTCGCCAGTCAGTACAAGGCAGAGATGGAGGACTGACTCTGCTGCTACGACCTTTATGCACACACATACTCACACACACCTGGTTCGAAAGCTACATCTACACACACACACACACACACACACACACACTACTACAGAGTTACAGCAGCAATGCCTTCTTTCACAGCCACTGAGCTGCTTCTCAGAAAATACAAGGCTCCCTTTCTCTATCACAAATACACCTCCTGTGACTCCACGCTCTGCAGACACCCTCCCTCTCCTTCTCCCTCCAATGCACACACACACACACACACACACGACTCTTCATCACTCAGAGCTTAAGAAAAAACACAAGACTCTTGAGTACACACGGGTACTCTTTACTAACCTCAGTTAAAATCCCTTCTCTCTCTCTGCCTGTCCTTGCCTCCATCTGTCAGTTTCTCAGTCCGAGTTAAGTGTGTAACACCGATAAACGCTCACTTTGCAAAGAAAATCTTCCTCCCGTCCCTGAACAAACAAGACATCTCACTCATTCCGTGCTTGCTGCTCAAACTCGCCTCCACTTCTTATCTTTATGTCACTGCCACTTAACTACCTTTCCCTATTCCTCTCTCCTGTCCTGCCAGTGTCTCGTCTATCTGTCTTACCACTCACGTCCGCTCAGCTTGCCGTCGCCTGCCACCTCTGTTTTTGTCTTTCTATTAATAGCTCATGCTGGAGCAGCTTCTGTCCTCAGACATATGGAGCTTACAGTATGGTTACAGTACAGCAGTAAAGCCCAGAGGTAACGTCCACTGAATTCATTAGTGAAATGGTATTGTGGTGTGGTTTTAATATCATTACGGCTCAGTCGTAATGTTGTTAATGTACGTTAATGTACCTTCTATTAAGGTTGACACTTTGAATTTGGACTGAGGACACTGGACAGGGCTGCTGCAAAGGCATTGCTGCAAAAGTGAGAAATGACTGAATGCTTCGTCATTAAATAAAGGAAGTTTTTGCAATGTGGTATTGGGTTTCTACTGTGTTCTATCAACTATAGGTCACAAGGGAAGGGAAACTATAGGACGTTTATTGTGCATTATGTGCTCATCTGTGAGAAAATAACAAAACAGTAGTGAATAGGAACTTAAAAAGAATTGCTGTTGCTTTTATGAAAAATATTATTGATTTTCCTTTCAGATTTGCTCCCATCAAAGACACAAAAACAATAAGCACCAAAGTGAGAAGACTTACCGAGCCTCGATAACATTTCTTTACGTCTTCATAGGAAAGATCTTCAATCAAATGGAACCTGAAAAGAAAATATGTTCATTTATTGTCATTGAACGACTACAGAAAAAAATGTATAATACAATAGTTTCATTGCATTTTAAGGCCGATTGGTGTCTTTCTCTGACTGCAGGTTAGACAAATATTCCTATGCCCTATTGTGTGCATGTGTATAGTATGCATGTATCTGCATATGTGTACATTGTATGAAAATCCCAGCTGGGCCACACAACAAGTGAACCACCTTTGTGTGCATCTTTGCAGGGGGTGACGGCTGTCACTAAACAACATAAACAAATGACCATGCACACACATATGTGCCTCAGGAGGAACATTCAAAGCAGTGCCGCAAATGGCACAGTTGAAACAATGAATCGATTACTAAATTAATCGACAACTATTTTGATAATCAATTAACGGATTGAAGCTTTTTTCATGATTAAAACAAGATTTACGATTGTTTAAGCTTCTTAAATGTGAATATGTTCTTCATTTCTTTGCTCTGGATAACAAAGAAATCATTAAAAGTGAATCATCGGTTTGTGGACAAAACAAGACATTTGAGAATATCATCATTTTCAGGATTGACGAACACCAATCAACATTTTTTTAAGGTTTTCTGATATTTTATGGACCAAGCGATTAATCAGTTAATCGTGAAAATAATCAACAGATTAATGGATTATGAAAACACTCGTTAGTTGCAGCTCTAGTATATATTGCTAATGCAGACAGAATCTTCCTGAAACTTCCTCACAAGGGCAAAGTCTGAGAGGTGAGATGTTTGTGAAGGATCAGTCCTTGACTACATGCATCTTTCTGTTCTTTTCCTCATGATAAAGAAAGAGAGACGTCAAATCAGGGAGGACATTCAGAGAGAAGAGTGTAGTGTTTGCCTTACTTACACACTGAGAAACTCCCTTTAAGCCTTTGTAATGTAATACTGAAATTAAAACTAATCTAATTGAACTTAACACGGCCAAAACAGAAGTCAGCGTCAGAGACTTAGAGAGGAGGAGAACAGTAAATAATCATTTTAAATTTAATATACAGGCTCACACAGCTGTGTAGTGGTTAGTGCCTGGTTGGAACAAAGGGCCTTTTTGCATAAAGTTTGCATGTTCTCCCTATGTGAGTGGGTTTTCTCCAGTTCTCCGGCTTCCTCCCCCAGGCCAAAAACATGCAGAGGTTAAATGGACACTCTAAATTGCCCATAGGTGTGAATGTGAGAGTGAATGGTTGTTTGTCTCCATGTGTTTGCCCTGTGATGGACTGGCGCTGGACAGGCTTTCACCAGCAGCCCCACGACCCTCACGTGGAGGATAAAGTGGCAGACATTAGATGGATGGATGAATTTAATAAGCTACACAGAGGTACTGCCCCTTTAGAGACATATGCAACTATACTGTACATCATTATTGTATATCCGCAAAACATAATCCTTGTTTAAAACATTTGTGTTCACTATTCTAACTTGTGCATTTTCATGGTTGCTCAATGTCACACCAGCACCAGCACCAGCACCAGCATCTGAGACCAAAGCAAATACTTGAGCCACACCTCCCCCTTTGTGTGCTGCATAGGTGTTGCCTGCATATCCAGTGGTGTTGCAGCGCATGTGAAAGTAACCCCTATACACACAATCAGAAAAACAACTGAAGTTTAGGTGTGTTAGTTGTGTTTTCCTAAGGCTTTGTTTGGGGTTGCTTCCAAATCTACATGGAATTTACAACTTACTGAGCTAAGTGACAATAGGTTAAGAGAAAACCACCAGTAGAAAACCACTCCCTACATTTTATCCTTCACTGAATCAGCCCCCAAAAAAACCACACATTTGTATTCTCCTTGAACAGTGTCCTTTTCTGTATACAGCAAGGTGCCATCATGTTCAAATAGCCTTGTTGACTTATTGCAGCAGCAGCAGTGTTAGTGTCTCTGCTCTGATGGGAGACAGTCCTACAGGGACGAAGACCTGACCTCTGTCCCTAAACAAACCTCCCTGACTCTGTTGACACTGTTGCTTCTTTCTAGCCTTTTTCTCACAATGGAAATGCTTCAGTGACACTTTGTATTCAAGAGTAGGATTACTTCAATTAGAGTACCTGCCGAGTACTTAATAATATCCTCAGTAATATCATAAGAGCAAAACAAACATTTTGATTTTATTCACCATGACTATGAATTTCTTTATTTCCAGATATTTACATCAAAATCTGTTCAACAACTAAGGAGATTTCTAATGGAAAACCAATTTTTGAGGTGAGCAAAAGTATAGGAACAGACCTGAATTCGATTAAAATGAATAACACTTAATATGAAGTGCCTGTGGTACTTTTGTGTTGAAGGAGCCACCTCTTGACAGTCTAGCAGAGCAAAGATTACAGCGTGCTCAACTTCTGTCATCGTCGCTTATCTTAAAGTACTTCCATTGCTGACTTTTGCTGACATCGCGACGCTTATTGCCGCACACCTGCTCAGCTCACTTGAAGATAGTGGTATTGGGTGCAGCAGTGTTGGAGTGGATTTATGAATACAAATACGAGTACACGAGGGAAGCACTGGACCAGATACCTGATACTGGCATACATACATATATATATAGTAATTAAATCTGACACATAATCGATAAACAATAACCTGAGTTACAAAAAAAACAGGTCATTAAAAGAACTGACAACTACCCTGTGGTTCACCTTTCTAAAATGTAATTATTTTATGTAGCTTCTGCTAGGGTACAATTCATCCTTCTCCCTATTAAAGTCACCCTCCTAGAAAACACCTCCCATGTGACCATGTTATGAACAATAGAGCATGTGTGCTGCTGCTCCTGCTTGCAGCTTGCTGCCTATAAATAGGATCCACAGAGGCGCTGCATTCCCAGGTGGAGAGAAGAGAGTGATTATTAAAAACACAAGCGGCTCTGGGGGGTGACTAACAAGCTCTCCAGTCCTCACTCTCCATCTGTCTCACCCTCTTACATGAGATCCAGGTCTCCATCAATACTTTTGTTGCATCAAGGTAAATGTATAGAGAAAAATGTCACAGGCAATTCCCAGTGAGGCAGTGAGAGGATATATAAACAAGGTCATAGTATGATGATATCTGTGGATATTTATGGACACATGTCAAAGATGCATCACTGGAAGCTATCGTCACCAAAATGTCACTTTAATCTTGTTCTTGGCACTATTTAGCGCTCGAAATCAATTCACGGATCCAGGAGGAGCAATAAAAACTTCAAACTGAAGTAAAAAAAAGGAAAACCTCTGCAGCAGGTGTTGTTGGGTTTTTACACAGAAGCAACAGCTCAACAACTGGATTAGACTTGTTTCCAGGAGGTTTCGTGCACACCTTGTTCACTACATGAACACGTTAAGCACGTCAAAAAAATTTACAATGTAATTTAATCTTCTTTTAATCTGTTGTTTCAGAGGTTGTGGTTTGAAAATGAAAACCGGTCAGATAGTGTGTGTGTGTGTATAAATAAGTATGCACCTTGTCCACGTATCTCAGTGCCCTTGGCTGAATAGTGAAACTAATTACTAGCTCAAAGAATCCTAAATTGAATCCTAAATTAGAAAGCGAACACCTCCCATTGGTATCTGGTGTAGCAGTGTGGACTCCGCACTGTAGTAGTGGCAGTAATGTAACTGGGCTGCAGTGTGCTGAGAGTGTAGAGATCATGAGAAAGAGGAGGTGGTCATGTGAACATGAAGGTGCATTACACCTGGACAAGTATAGTTCAGTAATAATCCAAACATAGTCGGTGAGGAAACATGGATATTCTAGTGATTCTGTAATCTAACAGCACAGTTCTCAGAATGTGATTACAGGTTGCGTGACTAACTTGTGAGGAGGAAAGCTTTTTTTAAACGAGCTGGTGATGTGAACAAGAGATAAAACATTTTCTGAGTAAACCTTATGTACTTTCAGATTATTTCATATAAATTCACTGAAAGTAGTTACATGTCTTTTCACTGTCTTGTCTGGTCACATGAACCCTCTGTTCACAATGTTTTTATACAGTTTAACCTTGTTTCATTACAATACCTCTGTACTCCTGTTGTTCACAGTATTCTTATTGGATGACTTGAAAATAATTTTGGCCTATTACTTGTTTTAAATCATATCTGCCTGGTAGAATGCAATGTGGTTTTATAATAACAAATCAATGTACAATTAAGTATAGTATGGAGTGCCTCAGGGGTCTGTCCCTGGACCTTTACTTTGTATATTTCAGCTCTCGGGTCGTTATCATTTGGAATAACGGAATGAACTTCCATTCTTAAACTGATGATACACAGACATACGTGCTAATGATCATTCACAGATCTTGAGTCATGTTTATCTGCAATAAAAGCCTGGATGTCGGACAACTTCCTCCTTGACGATGACGATGACAACATAGAGATGCTGCTGATGTGTACAGCTAATCAGAATCATGTGATGATGAGATAACTGTCATGGTTGACAATTACGTGATCTCTCCAAAGTTTATCAGCAAGGAACCTTGGTGTTACCTTTGATCCTGATCGGTCTTTCAATCAGCACATTAACCCTTAGATGTGCCTTCAAAAAAGTTACGATATAAGATAAGATATAAATAAGATATGAAAGTTGTTTTTATTAATGTTTTAAACCAACATCAGTCCTTTCCATACATAGGAAATATTAATACAATTTTAAAACATTTAACTCTTAAATTGCTAAGTTTTTGACATGGTGCACCTTCATTTTATGGTCTAGAAAAACACAATAAATGAATTATTTTCAATATACTTCATGTAAACTGGATTATTTTTGGTGAAAGAATAGCAGAAACATTTTTTTATGCATTAGTATTTTATGAGTGTTCTCATAAAAAATTAAACTATAAAAATATTATAAATGATTTATTTATTAAATTCTTTTAAACCAACATCAGTCCTCATCATACATATCAAATATTATCGAGTTAGATTATACTGTTTTTAACCCTTAAATTGCCACAATTGTCTCCACGTTTTTCTCATGATGCATCAAAAATAGTGACTCAAATGAGTTTCAAGGACATTTTTGTCCGTAGGTGTGTTAGTGTGAGTATTTTAGTTAACGTTATTTATTATAGATTAAAACAAAATGCACAACCTGCCATGAATTTGCAACAATCTGCATGATAAAACACAACCATGTGTCTAGGTGTGTTCAAGGGTTAAGGAAACCATCATGCATTAGTTTTGATATTGACCAGGTTAGTGTGTATGTCTTATCCATGCACGTCCTAAATGTATAAAAGGTTAATTATTTGCTGACTCATCGGCCGCGACAACTTCAAAGTAGCTTATGAATATTTATAGTGGGGTGAGGTGAGTCACACACACACACACACACACACACACACAATGCAAATGCACGCTCAGTGATTGACATGCCTAAAGCACTGAAGTCCCTCCCATTCACTGGGTCTTCCAGCCCATAATCTATCCGAGATAATTCCCATCCCAGTACAGACTCCCAGGATTACACGGCTCCTGTCTGAAATCCTCCTTATATAACATGCACGCACATGTACAGTATACACACGCATGGACTGCGTGCAGACGTTCACTGTCATCTATTTCAATATGTTCCATCAAAGTTGTTTTAAATGAATTAAAACACTCGACTACCAGTATAATGTCACGTATTTCCACATACATTTTCTCCCTAGGACATTCGGAAAAAGAAAACCCTTTGTAATTAATGTCTGTTTGCGGTCTCTTTGTGTGCAAGTGTGTGCACACATTTGACTATTGTCTGACATCAAATACAGCTGAAATAAAAGCAGAAAATAATGCTGTGAAAATAAATCTCCTGGGGCTGTAACTCATGACCGTGCACAGGATGCAGATGGTGTGTGAGGGGAAAAAAGGAGTTGTGGAAGAGAGCAGTGTGTGAGTGTGCGAGATTTGCCTGAAGTGTCCGTGCGTGTCATCGTCCTTGGAGGGTTCCAGGTCCTGAGTTGAGAGCAGGCCTGTTTCTTCACTCGGCTCCTGCTGCTCAGTCATGCTCCTGGCCCTGAATACACAAACACACAACTCTATGATAACAGCATGAACTGTTCCACTGGACTTTCATGTACACATGTAAAAAAAAAAAAAAAAAATTGGTTTGTGTTTGTTTTCAGGTCTGGCTTCAAATAGACCTCTTCCCAAAAGGTTTATGGGGCAAACAAGTGGACTCTGCCGTCAAAATCAACACAGCAGTGATGCAACATTCAAAGTCTGATTCTGTGGGTTTATTCCACATTTTAAAAAAATCAAGAAATCTCTGCTCTGCAAAATAAAGCTGAGTTCTTGTGCCTGTGTAAATGGGTCAGTGTCAGCAGCACTCATCCAGATGTCCACAAAGAAACAGCCTCAGAGGTTGTGCAGATGGCTGACCTGGTGTGCTGCTGTGAGCTCACGCAAAGCTTTTTAAGAGTGTTTTACATTTCATACTGAAACTTTGCAGAGCAAATGTCTCCACGAATGAATGAAAGCCAACAACAGGAAGGACAATCTAAGGTTTGGGGCTGTGTATTGGCAAGAATCTGGCAATACCATTCATATTCCAATAGAGGGGCAACAATACGATATATTAGGATGCTATAAGCAAGGTGAAAACATTTTGTTATTATATTATATAGTCTATTGAAGGAAAACCCTCATTGTAAAAACAAGAATGTACAATATACAATTGTCCTGTAGTGAGAGTGAAAGGGGAGACTATCAAATGTCCAAAAAACTGCTGCTAACTAGAGGTCAGAAGCTTTAATATGACACACAACCACTGCCCTTCAACAGAATACAGTATCATGCCATAGAATATCACAATATTTATGCATATATGTGTTCATATTTTCCACTTAGGATATGGCATTGTGCATAGGTAGATGTTCTAAACGGGAGACATTTCTTTCTGTGAAATGTGAGTCACTGATAATGAGCACATGATTCAACGGAAACACTCGACTCGACTCATCGGAGAATGAGAGGGAGAAACATCTTGTTGAGGCTGTTTTGCATAAGGTTAAAAATCACAGCAAATGGTTTCTTGTGGGAAGGAAAACAAGCCGTGCAATCTCCATCTACAATGAGAACATAAAAGCAATGGAAAAAAAAAAAAACTCAGATAGGATCTACTTCTCCTGACTAGACCATTCTGTGTGACGTATCTCCATGGGAACTCCAGAACAACCTTGCATAGCGTGGTTTAAATGAGTTCTAATCAACTGATTTTAAATGGCCCTGCGACGGCGACGTGTCCAGGGTGCACCTCGCCTTTCACCCTGTGTCAGCTGGGATTGGCTCAAGACAACGAGCGAGTGAGATGGTGATTTTAAATGTAAATATTTAAATATAAAGAAATGATTGTTGTCTAACGCTGAGACTACGGGTTGTAACAAACATAGGACGCTCAATGTCTTTATTTTAAAGCACTCATACAAGCATACATACTCATGGGTATTATATTCTAGTTCTGCAAATAAATCATCCTTAACGTTACACACTGGACCTTCGCTGTTTATGATACCGACAAACATAATAATGCCTCTCTTTTTAAAATGCATACACAACCTCACACCTGGCCTGTACCATGTTTTCCTCTGGGAGAGGGGAAGTCATTACCACCTGTGTGCGTAATTACAAGTGCTGATGGAAACAGGCTCTTGCGTGCACTTTCCACTGTATTAGCTCTAATTGGCCAGAAGCTCGATGTCAGCCACTGACCTGTTCAAACAACAGGGACTTCCTGGTGCAAGAGGCTGCGTCTGACTGGTGATCTGTGATCACAGAGAGCTTGAATGAGAGATGAAGGGCCTGCTGCAACAGATAAGGAGAGCGCCTGTGAGGTCTTTTCACCTTCATTTCCGAGGTTAACGGATTCAGGAGGAATATCTCATTCCAGATGTGGGCCTCGGGGCACAATGGAGGCCTGTGGTACTGCTGCACTTGTAGTTGTGCGTGACTACTCTTTGAAAGGAACTGGTGGGTTGGTGTATTGTAGTGAGAGTCCACAGTTGATTGGTCAAAGAAAAGCACAAAAAACTCTGAAATAGCTAGAATACATATTGTTCTATTAACTTGTCACTAAGTTCTGATATAATAGTTTTAATGTCCATGTTTGTGAGGAAGACTGACACAGAACCTTTCAGCGGTAAAAGAAAATGCTCACACATTTTGGGATTAAGCAAATTGGACACTGCATTGACTGTGGGTGTGAGTGTGAGAGTGGATGGTTGTTTGTCTCTATGCGACCCTGTGATGGACTGGTGACCTGGGTGCACCTATGTCAGCTGGGATTGACACCAGCTCCCCCCGCGACCCTCACGTGGAGGATAAAGCAGTAGAAGACGGATGGATGTAAAACAAATAACCAGACAAGCTCCTTGTGCTATTAACGAACAAACAACCTCATATTGTTGATCCTACTTGATCGTGACTGGTTTAGTTTGCCATCTGTTCAGTGTTGAAACATTTGCCATTTTGATGAGATCGTTGTACACATAAGTTCATCAGAGGGAGGAAGTTGTTTGAGTTCAATACCAAAACCTCTGACTCCTGGGAACTCCCCTGTCCTGGGGAAAATCATTGTGGAATTACACACCACACACCAAGTGCACAAAGCCATAACCTCAGGTTACATTTATAGAGATGTTCAAATACTTTCATAATTAAAAATAAATTAAACGCCTAGCAGTGTTCTTTTTCTCACCCAAAGGTTGTACTTTTACAATTGTACTATTTGTTCTACTAAAATATGTCATTATAAACGAACGAAAATGTAAGAACAATTCCATACGAGATCTCAAGTTATAATCTAAAAAGTGAAATTGTATCTATGTTGAAATAGAGTAAAAATGTGATATACACTCTCACAACAGCTCGGGTGTGAAGTCCTGCCTGGTTCTTTAGAAACGATATTACACAAATATCTGCTAAAATAATAGACTTTAAAATGTATTTTGAGGTAACACTTTGTCTTACATTTTTATTGTTTTTCCGTACATTTCCTGGAGACTTTTCTTATCATTTCCAAAAAACTTTGCTGCTATTGAAGTGTGAATTCCTAGAAAGGCCAACCCAATTTGAACACTAAAGCAGAAAGGTCAAAGTATTAAAAAATATACGCGATGTGACATCAATATACATTTGAGAAAATGGGTCTGAAACATCTTTCATTTTCCACTTTCAGTGTTTTCACACAGAGCTACAAGTGATCAATAACATGTGTGATGTAGTGCAGAGTGACTGCTAACAGGTTGGGGTTATGAAGACAGCCAGTCCATCACAGGGACACAAACACACACAAACAACCACCCACTCTCACACCTATGGTCAATTTAGAGTGTCCACTTTACCTAATCCCCATAGTGCATGTTTTTGGACTGTGGGAGGAAGCTGCATGCAGAAAGGCCCATGTTCCAACCGGGGCTCGACCCGGGTCTTCTTGCTGCAGAATCCCTTTACATATATCAACTCAAAGACTCTAACTATTTTTCCTCTCCTCCTCTTCCTTCTTATCTGGAGCAAACATTTAGTGATGTCACAAAACCTCCTCCAATCTAATTAAGTGTAATCTTGTCAAGGTTACTAATCTGTGGGATTGTCACATTCTCCAGTCCCTCATTTCCTAAAGCATGTTTTTGTTGTTGTCACGATGTAAAGTCAACTCTATTTTTTCCAGTGATATTGTCCCACATTAGGGAGTGGCCTTCATGTACACACACATTGCAGGGTATTAAAACTCTCACTTAAACCACACTCTACCTCTTAAAGAACCTTAAAGAAAGTCCGCACAAAGACAGTCGGCACACGGCTTTGTAAACAGTGCGTGTTTCTTTGTTTTCTGTGTCAGCGTGAGTCTAGAAACATTTAATGAGAAGCCATTTAACGAGTCTAAAAAAGGTCAAAGTAGGTTGGTCTTTTTTAAAAAGAGGACAATAAAGTTGTTTGCAGTCTGGTGCAGTTTACAAAGAGGGTTTACATTCCTTTCTTTCTGTCTTTCTTTCATACACATTTACTGTATAATATTAAAAAGGCAGTTTAGAATTTAGAGATGAATATGAGGAGGAATTGTCTAAATCTCTGAAGATGCTTGACAATTCTTGCCATTCTATGTATCAATTTACAAAAATAAAACTTTACAATGACACAATACACATTTATCTCATGTGTTGATGTTTGGACCTTGATTACATATTTGTCGTTGCCCCATTTTGGAACTGCTAGTGTTTCATTTTCCATGACAATTATCCCTGAATTTTCCACATTGCTGAATATTAACATTACTTGGTCTCTCATAGGCAAAGACATAGAAGTGCAGGAGAAGCACAGCCTTTGATGACAGACAAGTGTTATTAGTCCAACACAAGGCTCTGCATGTTGTCAATGTCTTACTGTGAAATATAAACAGGATATTTACACATTTTCTTGTTGTAATTGTTAGTGTCATAAGAGACACAAAACATAAAAAAAACACGTGTCACTTCCTCAAATATAATAACACTTCCATTTGGGGAAAAACAGCATGTATATCACTACATTTAAGTTGCACTACAGATGGATGTAGATCATACCACACTTAAATATTCAACAAAGGTCAGGACACATGGATTCATACAGATATAACCTATGTTCCTGGAATGTAGTGCATTTGGTTCTTTGAGCAGTCATGTTATTAAAAGCGGGATTTGAGTCAAGTTAGTGAAAATAAGGCAGGATCAAATCAGAACGAGAGCAGCTCTTCAACTTAAAAGCAGAGAATGATTTGCTGACAAGTACAAATAAATGACAAAATGTCCAGTTAGAGCCTTATTATGTGCAATTATGTTATTCTATCTGATCAACAATGTAAGATCAACATATATTCACACAGACAGTGTACCACACCACGGAGACTGAATCTTGGCTAAGCTCTCCTGCTCAGTGGCAGTCACTGGCACTTTTATTTTTTAAATCCGTACCGGAAGCCCCACTCTTACTAGCGCTAACTTAACGTGTCTTACCTGTAGCGCTCAAGCTGCCGCGATTTCTTTCCGTTTTTCGCCTTTTGGCCCAGTCTACAAAACTCCTCAGGTGTGTGCGACATTCATCACTTTACCCTGTTTATCCACGAAAGAAAAAGAGGCGGATAAAACCACGAACAGCATGTCAGCTCCAGCTCAGATGAAATGATAAGATGTGAAGCGGAGGGTCGAGCAGGCGGAGCACAGACCTGCTGAGACGTGAGCAGACGAGTGTCAGTGTGGAGAGGTGGGGTGTGCTTCTTACCTACAGCCCAGTGTGGCTGTTTACTCACTGCCGAGGGATTATTCAACTCAGGCGATTTACTTTCCCCAGCCTCTCACAATAACCTGACGACGGATCATGGAGTGGCACGTTTATTAATAATAATAATTATAATAATAAAAGATGAATAATACTATAAAGTGTGCAGTTTTATTTGTAAAGTCACATAAAATATTTAGCTTCGGGGTTGATTTATTTATGTTATTCAAAATAAATTAAATTAAACTTTGGTATTCGCAAAGCTACACTTACTTAAATATTATGGGTCCAACTCTTCAACTCCACTACAGCCGCAGAATGGATAGAGAAAAACGTGGCTTTAGAGCCGATTAACTGTTGTGACATCACTTTGGCATCATAGGTCACGTGGAGGCAGCAGCAGTGTTTTGATAACTCCTAACAATTATCCAGGTTCAAAAGTCCATTTGTGTAAGAATTAGTTCCATCTAAAGGTGAGACTGAAGTAAGGTGGTTAGGTTTCAGAAAGGACTAATGCTCTTTCACAACTCTCTCCACTCTCCTCGTCCTTCTCTGCTGGTTCATGCACTGGGTTTTGTGGGCAGAGACAATATTTTTCTTTCTTTTTTAAATAGTAAACTTCCACATAAAAACACAAACGCAGGTTTTAGCTGGTTTGTCCATTCAGGCTACTGTAGAAACATGGCAGCACCAGATGGTGGCCTCCATAAAGCAAGGCCCTTGCCTTAAGTGCATTTTAAATATACTTTAGATTAAACACTTGTCAAAACACATTAGTGTATAATATATAGGATTTCTGTCATGCCACAGATTAAATCCTGCCCCAGACTAGAGGATAATTGGCCAGATTTCGTCCTAATCTGACCCTTTCTCCGATCATACGTGTCTTCCGATTTTAGGCTGATTTGAACAGATTATCTGGCCAAATTACCCTGTAGTCTGAGGGGTTAACAGACACGATTTTAATCAGTCCTGATTTCAAACCATAAGTATTAAACATGTTGGATGTTTACGACTGAACAGTGATTGGGAGCGTGAGAAGAAACCGCAGCAACCAAAGAGAGCCAGTTGACCGGGAAACGGATGTTGTGTACAAGCAGATTCCGTCTTCTCAGCCATGACAACTTCATCCACATGTTTTTGCAAAACATCACACACACAACAGCTGACGAAAGCCGACAGTCCACCGCGTGTCTGAAATCACGTTAAATCACGCGAGTTTCTGTGAGATCCCAAATCCCTGGAATCTCCTCCCTGAAATCGTGGGATTAAACACCAAGAGTTCAACTCGATCGTTGCTTCCTCATGATTAAAACATCGACAATCGGTTACAAAGTTGAAAATCCTCTCGTGTGGAGCAGGCTTTAGTTGTGTGACCGTAGTCAGAAGTGTTATTCACCACCTCAGATCACCTGATTCACATCATTCTGAAAGATTATTGTGGAATGATTGATCAACAACACGATTTTACTTTGACAGTAGATGGTAGAAAGACGACAGCTTCACCTAGTTTTTGTCTGTTTAGGTGCTGGAGGCATAGATACTGTGAAACTGTGTGAGAGGAGAGTCCATCTAAAACATACAGTATCTTTATTATATCTCATTATTAGACGGACATTTGGTACAAATACACTTAAATAACAGCTCTTGTCTCTTCTTTACATAAAAAATATCCAGCTAACTCATATTTAACGAGACATTTCTCTGCAGACTTTCAGTTTTTAACTTTAAAGCATTTGTCTAAAAGTTGATAAAAAATAATTCTATGACTCTTTTCATTACTTTTTTAAAGAAATGACTAACTGCATTGATGAATAGTTTATTTATCATTACTAAATGAATGAACTTTTCTTAATAACTGCACAAACAATTCTAAGTTGGATTGTCAAACATTACCCTGGGTTCTGGTAACGTAATAACATTTCAGCTGCTTCCCATTCACACATGTAAAGGAAGTTTGCCGTTAAGGCAAAAATGTACTTTTTAAGGGTTTTTTTGTACAGTCAGGATGACTTTCAGAGGCGCACGGTGCTGAGAAAATATTTCAACTGTTGATAAGGAGCATAAAATCTTCTGTGACTGAATCTCAAACCACAGCAATCTCAAACGCAGCTACAACAGTGCATCACACAGGTTCACAGGGTTAACAGTTAACAGTATTTGTACGCTGTACAAACCTGTATCAAATATAGTAGCTTGGGACATCATGATACACGTTATCATGTGTATCATGATGACATGATGTTTCTCTGTGTAGTATTTTGGCCTGACACTGATGAAAATCACTGAAATAAGACATAAAATATAGTCCGTACAGTGTCAATGGATCTTTGTACATTTCCCATTGCAGCATTTTTAATATTTAGTCTTGTTTTTTGTATCTATTACTGAATTTAATGAAGAAAAAAAATATTTCAGCTTCAACAATCCACTGTCCCTAACTCACTTCATATCAACTGCTGTCACCCGGATCCACCTGGTCTGTATAACCCACACATCACATAGTCACATGTTACGGCGTGCTGCTGCACACTGACCTGGCTCTGCTGGCTGCTATCCTCTGACTGCAGTTACCATGAGGCTGGCGATAGTGGGGGAGCTGGTAGTATCTGTCCTGTCCTGGGGCCTCGTCGGCGGGCAGGGCCTTAGGGCTGGCTGCATAGATAGTGCATCCCATGAACACCTCCTGGAAGTCAACGTCAGTGTCCCACAGCGAGCGGAGGAGAGACGTCCTCGAGGTGTCCTCTCTCTGAGCTGCCTGTCCTGTCCTGATGCCAGCCAGCTGCTCTGTGGAAAAGCCACTGGCTCAGCACATTGTTATCTTTACCCCCTCCTTCCTCCTGAATCTATCCTACAGCCAACCTCATCCTCCCTCTCTCTCGCAGTCTCTCTCTCTCTCTCTCTCCTCCTTTCTCCGCAGAGCAGCGAAGATAATCAGATTTCACATTCAAACTCACCAAAATCATCCCCAGCGTAATCACTCCCTGTCACTGGTGCTGCATTGTGCTAATGCACAGAACATATTCTCAGTGCAGGAGCATTAGGGGCAGTTAAAAATATCCTCCCTGCCTGGTGGAAGCAGACGGAGATGAAGTTGTAGCAGTGGGTGCGTTAAAAGCTGCCCTAACATGCTGCAACTAACAATCATTTTCATGATCCAATCTGTCGTGGGCTCAAACGGACATGAATGAGTACTTACCATATTTTCCCTGTGCCTCGGGGGAATCTTGAAATAGCTTTACTTGTCTGAACAACTGTGAACAAGCAAGATATCATTTAGCAAGCACAATCTCATGCTGTTCAAATGTGAGGCATTTTTAATTACACAATTACCATCTCCCCCCCTCAGATATACAGTATTACAAGGGTTTAAATTATACACCATTTACTCAGCTTTAAGAAATACTTTGACTCCTGAAGCCCCAGATTAATTTTTTTTTAAAGACAATCAAAAATCCAGCGTGCAGAGGATGGTTGTAACCTCACACTACGGACAAGGTCAAACATCCAGGTGAAGTAAGAGTCAGCAGAAACATGTCACGACTGTTTGCTCAACAGCAATTATATTAGAAGGATTACCTTGTGTTAAACTCCTCTGGTACACTAAGTTAGTTAGTAAAGAAACTCCCTAAATCAGACTGAGGCCTCCCTTCAGGGACACTGCTCTCCTGTGGTCAGAACCCAAAGCGCACTCCCAGTTTCCCAAGACTATTTTCTCAAATACTGTAGACTGTAACAGAATATATAACAGAAATGACACAAACGACCTTTTATGTTGGATTTTTCTCTGCAATGTCTTGTCTGTCTTTTTACCTCGATCCATCAAACCACACACAACTGTGCGATGTACTTTACACTTCATCCTATGCTAATTGAAGCATTTAATTTGTAGAAAATGACGGTATATTTGATTTATTTAACGTGTGACCTTATCAAGACCACTGTCGACATGAAGAAACTTTCATAACCTCATCGCACCACTCATTCAGACGAGGGTTGATTTGTGAGTTTTGTGCGAACACACTTAAAATAGGTCATTGCAAAAAAACTCGAAGCAAATATGGGCATAGTGAAAAGCCTTAATATTTGTATCATTAGTGATGTTGTGTACATACAAAACACCTTTATTTCATACAGTTTGGCTTGTTCCACATGCAAACTCCACACAGAAAGGTTCCCAGACTGGGAATGGAACCCAGCACCTTCTTGCTGTGAGGCAACAGTGCTAACCACTACAGTTACTGTAATGTGAGCCAAACCATGCGAGCATGCTCTCCATTGTGAACAGGTTTTCGTGGGCGTAACATATGACTTCCAACACCGTGAAAATAGTCTGTTGTACGCTTCTTATGACGTAACTCATGTGCAGGATAGAGAGTCACTAATGCGGATGTTGAGAGACTTGAAGCTGCTAACAGTTTCAGTATAAAGAGGTGACTCAACAGATTCATGTGTGTGTGTGTGGATTAGGTAAATTGGGACACTCTAAATTGACCGTAGGTGTCAGAGTGAGAGAGAATATGGTCGTTTGTCTGTATGTGGCCTGTGATGGAGTGGTGACCTGTCCAGGGTGTCCCTCCGCCTCTCACCTTATGTCAGCTGACTTTCTTTTGTTCACATTAAGAGACAAACAATTATTGTGACACCCCATTGGCAGGTTCCTCCCTTCGTCCTTATCTGCTGTCACATTGTTATTTGTAATGAGCTCGATCACAGTTACTGATGTCATTCCATCAGTAGTTTGTCGTATGTTTCCAGACTTCTTCAGTGTGTCAGCTCGTGTATCCTCCCTGTTCAGATTGGGAGTTTCCTGCCTGTGCGTGTCGTCTCTGGATGGAAACACTGTGGATCCCCTTCTCCAGTGTGGAAACTGTCCAGGTTTGGGAGCTCCTCACCAGTGATGCACTGAGCCGACGTGTCTGTGACTGGCAGCTGTGCAGTGGACATATCACGCAGTTAATGAGGATGTCAAATGTCCTCATCCGTGTCTGTTGCAGCGTCGGAGGTCCAGTCTGCAGACTGCACCATACCTCTCCCTTTCCCAAGCTCGTCAGTGAACTACAGTGGCCTCATCATACCGGAGAGGTTGCGGTTCACATAAGAGTCTTAATAATAGTCCATCATAGTCATAATTATATTATTATAATCAATGTTTATGACTATTATAGTCAGTAGTCATAATAGTCATAGTTCAGGCTGCTGTAGAAGGCCTTGACTGAAGTACAGATTAAAGGTTTATTCTTAAAGCTACAAAAAGCAAACAACATTTTATAATACATACATATTTACTGGTATATGTCCACACTGGAGCTTTAAGGAGGTTATATACAGTATATATTAGATTACATTAATGTGGATTGTTGTAAATTGTATGTCAAACATTGCATTTTACAAAACATGTATTTTTTTTCCTCTCAAAGTGCTTTGAGAAGTTCTATAGAGAAGTGCAGAGAGTGAGGATTTCACACTGCATCAAAGCGTTCTCATTTACTCTGCCCCGGAGAAGTTCAACTTTACAGTGGACACAGCACTTCCTTCACTTCTGGGGAAGAGACACACACACACACACAGGTTTGAACAGCTGTACTTGATGCTGTCCTCATGAGATCGGATCTCTCGGGATGGAGAGATCCGATCAGGTCAGAGCGGGATCAAACGTGTCAAACAGAAAGCACAGATTTCTCCATCGACAGGATTTACTCGATCGCCGCCGGGCTCTTCAGTGTTTGTCAGAACTGGAGCCTCAGTGGTTCCTCACCTACAGAAAAGCACACACTTCATCATTATATGAAAGACAGTAAAGCCCCACAGTTTGCTATGATTTAAAAAGGTCGAGGTATTCTGTAATTATGACCTTTGGCGTCTACTTCTTTACTTCTTTAATGTGAGGCCTTCAGAGGAACTCAACTCTTCCAGTACAATTCAACACTATATGAAATCCATAGAATCACACTCATAAACACTCGGCTCGTGTCTTTTGTAAACTGTATGAAATAATATCATATAATGACTGTAAAGTATCTCAAACTAAATTTTTAAGCTAAAAACAAACAACTTGAAGACAGCCCTTTGATTGACAGTGGAAAATCCTCTTTATAAATGACCGATGGAGTCACTGAACAGTTCCCAGGACGCGTAGTCTCATAAAAAGATTTATTTTTTCCAGCCCAAATTTACAAAGGCAAGTTACAGAGTATTGTATAAAAAAGAACCATGATAATGTACACTTTACACAAACTCCTGAAGGGAGGGAGAAAGGAGGAGACGGGGGTGGGGGTGCTGGGGAGACATTTGTAAACATCCTTGCAAGTACCAGCAGTGGTACTTTTAGGAGGAGGGTGGAGGTGGGTGGAGGTGGGGGGGGTGGGGGTTTGTGTGACAGAAGGTGGGTCAGGAAAGAGGACAAACAAGCAAGTGTCTGTGTTTTCACAGAAGAATGTTCAACTAGGCACCAATTGAGACAACTGCTGGCCAATAAATATACTCTTCACCATGAAACAAATACAGTCCTGCAAAATACAAGAGCCAAGCACTTTCCAATATGTTGATAGCAAAACATTACTTTTGTGGCTTTTCATACACTTTAGTATATATAGTTTTTCACTGGGCTTTGCTTACTACTGATAAAACATTACTACTCTCCGAGAGAACAAATGCACTTGTCACAACCATTGTCTGATAAATCTATATGTATGCAGTCTGCTGGTGCTAAAACCCACTGACTTTAAAGACAACATCACAGCTGCCTAGAATAACATCAAACATCACCACATTCAGCTAATTCATGTCAGTCATTCTTTAAAATGCACAGAAAGACATAAGATAAAACGACCTTGCAATGTTTGCGGGACAAGAAATCGGCAACTTATTGACTTGGAATGTCCAAGAACCTTGAAATGAAGAGCTGCAGTTTTATGACCGTGAGTTAATGTCTCAACAAACATCTCACATCCAACTTCAGAGGGTGATCCACACGAGACTCACTTGTGGTTTACAGAACTGTGTTAAATGAAAGAAAAGAAACAACAACATGGGGGACGTTATACTTGATTGTAAAATCAACACTAATAAAAATGTAATTTAATGACAACATGGTCAGTATTCTTCTGTCGATGTAATGCTTCAGAGAAACGCTCACGACCCCACAACCGCATGGTTTGGCATTAACCCTTTCACAATTCCCTATCCCGAACCCACTAGTCATTTCTGAATAAACCACAACAGCACACCAGGCTCACAGCAGAGCACGGGCTTTTCTCACACCCATAAACAGGAGCGTGTTCCAATCTATGCAAATAGCACACCGATAGAATATCACTAAAAACCCCCTGAGGTATAAAAGATCTGAAATTTAAAGCTAAGAGGGACCACTACGAGGACAGTTGCTCTTTATGTAGATTTTATTTTAGGCAGACTTGGTTTAATTTTACAGAGTGGCACCATTAATATGAGACCCAAAAGGAAACTCGAGAGCATCATGCTCCCTTTCAGCAGATCGGGCAACTTTTAGGCTTTGTTTGTGCGATCATCTTAGTTTTACTGGCTCGCCTTTTCTTTTTAAGAAAGCTCGCTGTCTGCATTTAATATGTTTGCGCTATAATAGTAACGGCAGACGAGCGGGGGGCCATTTCATGCACTTATGCTTAACGTGCCAGTAGCTGACCACACAACAGAAGCAAAAACCGTCAAAAGAAAACCGGTGTCTGAGGTTTCAGACCTGCTGACATCTTTTGGGAGGCTTCCGCGATTAGCCACAAGCAAAATAACCACACTGACAACTGTCTGAGTTAAATGTGTGCTGAGGTGAAGTCACAAAAGCAAGTGAAGCACTGAGAATCTTTTTTTTTTTTGTACTATAGCCTGAAAAGTAAGATTGATCGATTGGTTTGTCGTAGAACTGTAACTCTACAAAAAGACCAGAGATCTGGACAATGATCCAGAGTTCTGGAACCAGCAAAATGGCACATGAATTTGTTATTTACTGAAGAACAAGATTTAAAAAAAAAAAAAACAAAAAAAACATCTGCAGCAAGACTGAAAAGGCTGTGGGCAGAGGAGAAGCACACCATAAGGTCTCTAAAGGATCAGAAAAGGCAATGATCTGAGCACAAAATATGAATCGCTGTGAAGGCGTCAATAGATTTAATAGTGACAATTAAGAAACTCTCGCGTGCTGGCATAAATATTAACAAGTATGCACATAAAAAGGGATTTAAAGTCTATTTTACAGCAGAAACAATACATGAGCCAAGTGAAGTTTCACATTGTTCACAGAAATCGACTAACCTTAATGAGCTAAATGAAGGATGATGTTACAGCAGAAACACAAAAAGTGGTGCAGTGACGACAATGCCCAGTGAAAATGTCACTTGCTAATGTGGCTTCACCTTTTGAGTAAGTGTAAAAACAGACGTGACCCTTTCATTGAGAGGGGGGAAAAAAAACAGGACTAACACCAGCATCCATCACATTTAAAGATGAACTCAATGATATGGAGTAGAATTGGAATATTTATGAGAAAAAGAAAACATGAATAGTGTTTATTCTCCATTGAGGCAGTCCCTTCGCAAAAACACAACAATATCATCCCTGAAACAAGAATGGAGGGCTCAAAGAGGACGGGATCTAACGATGATGGAAAATGAAAAACTTCAGTCTCGGGCTCTAAAGTCTTTGAAGAAAGCAGCTGTTGCCATATTCCACCCCCCACAAAATATAGCCAAACATTTGTCAAGTTAAGGATATACTGTTGTTTCATGGTCATACGAGAAGCCAAAGACATAAGAGTTGAGATCATTTCAATATGATTCACTTTTTTTTGTCAGTCTTTAATTTAGCTTGACTCCTTTCACCCATCATCCAACCAACTCCCCAAAATGACTGCAAATTTCTTTCTGCGTGCGACAAAAAAACAATGCATTCTAGGAAAAAAAACAAAAAAAAAGAACGACGACAACAAAAAAGCTGTCCCGGCAGTCCAATAGTCTCTTTTTGCATTGTATTTGTTGACAGTGCAAAGACTAGATAATCAACGGGTTGGTGTTTTCTCTGCATGACAGGGCAGAGTGATGGCTTTAAACCTGGGTTATTATCAGTTCTGTTACAGTCCAATCTTTAGATAATTTGGGGTCATTTACGAGGAGAGGAAAAAAAAAAGATAATCTGCCTGTCCTTATGGCAGAAGAAATAAAAATATAGATAGAAACACCATTGAACTGATGTCTAAAAGGTTAACACCCAGGAGATCTTCATCTCATGTGAGCCAGTCACATGAATCTTTGCAGGGTTGAGGTGTGGCGGTCAGGTTTTCCTGCAAAACATACAAAGGGAAAATGGATCTATTAGCACAATGTTTATTAACCTGCGATATATAGACAGAAATAATACATTTGAATAACACGTCATATAATGAATGTAGTTTAGTTTGACGAATGACAAACCTCCACCAAGACTGCTCAGTTTCCCACAGTGTCATAAACACTTAAAATCTAATAATCACCCTTTATATTTGGACCTCTACGGAAGAGGTTTTGATTTATTCATTCATCTTCTACCACTTTATCCTCCACATGAGGGTCGCAGGGGGAAACATAGCGTGAAAGGCGGGGTACGGACACCCTGGACAGGTCGCCAGTCCATCACAGAACCACACCTACTCTCACACTCACACCTACTGTCAATTTAGAGTGTCCAGTTTACCTCATCCCCATATTGCATGTTTTTGGTCTATGGGAGGAATACAAACTCCATGAGGAAGGCCCTTGCTTTGACTGGGTCACGAACCTGGGTCTTTGTGCTGCAAAGGCAAGAGTGCTAACCACTACACCAACCGTGTGGCAGGTTTTGATTTACCGGGACCAAAGCATTTGTAATATTCATAGAGTTGATCAGTAAACTCCTGCATAAGTGAGCCTCAGTTTCAACTGATAGTAGCCACCTGGATGTACCAGTGTAGTTGCAATATGAATGAGCTTCCACTAGATGTCAGTGCAGGCTGTAACGTCTGTGCGTTATTAGGGCCAATCCCATCTCCAGTATCAACACGGATACATCCTTGTCCTCAGAGGACCATTTAGTACAGATGAGCTGAGGGGCTGAATGCAGACGTGCATATTGTTCGAGTTTGCAGTAGAATAATTACATAAAGGCTCAGATTGACCAGCATTTGTTGTCTTTACAAGTTGATGCATTCGTGTCGAGAACGTAGTACATCAATGATGTACCAATGTTCTTCTCACTTCTAACTTCAAAATCTAATGAACACATATGAACACAGATACATGGAGCTTTATTTCATCTGTGTCAGTGCTGAATATTTTAACTGGAGCTATGTGCATTGTTTATTTGGAAGAGAGGTTCAGCGACCTACATTTGTTAGGTCAGCAAACACTGCTCTCAGTTAATCTGTGTGTCTCAGTAGACTTGAGTTATGTCTCGCTGTCAGTATTTTGCCCGTCTCCAAGGGAATCCTGCTGTTCTCACCTCAGTGGTGGACAGATGCAGGTTGCTGCTTGTTGGCTGATGACAATGGCGAGCTGTGAAATCTATGGCCATAGGTGAATTTATACCTTTAATTGATTATTGCCATCAACTAATAGTCTGCATCGAGTTCAAGTTCAGTACTCTGCACTGTGGGCCTTGTTTTATTTAAGTGACTGATCTATTGTTTTTGGTACACATGTACGAATGTAAGAATGGTTAGTGTAATAAATCCACTGCCAAACATGAGAGAGAGGACTGACTGACCTGTGGTATAGGACAGGTCATATTGCCCTGAGAGCAAGGGGTATCCCAGGTGGTGGTGAGAGGGTATGATGCGCTGGGAGGGGGAGGTTCGTGGCCGGTCCATGTCTCTTTCTCGCTCCCTCTCGCGCTCCCTTTCCCGCTCTCTGTCTCCGACAGCGCCTCTGTCCTGCTCTCTCTCCCGGTCATGGAGTGGCTTGTCACCTACTGTGGGCGATTTGCTCTTGTATTGGCTGGCATGTTGATGCAGGACCTCCAGGGCTTTGGAGTCTGTTGCTGTTTTGGTGACAGTAGGGCTCGTACGAGATTTGTCACCGCCTTCCTCACTTCCAGCAATTTTACTTCCATATGGAGAAAACGGATAACCTCCAGATAGGTAGGAACCTAAGAAGGACGAGGAAAAGTGAAGTTTATATTTAGATTTACATAAAGAAGCAACCTGACAAGTTGTAGATGCATCTTATTTAAATCCGACATTAATAAAGCTTGATGAAGGCAATTGATTTTAGGTCAACAAACACAAAATGTCACATCATCATTCATGACAATACATCAGTAGTCTATTTTTTATCTTGAAAATGACAACACATGTTGACAATAAGCACAATATGGCTGACCAGATTGCTTCCACCTGCAAAATTCAGCATTGATATGCAAAGAAATTCTGCCCACACACCATATGTGCACTGTTAACCAAACAATTACTGTTTTGTGTGTTGAATGTGTAGGCATCTTGATGAAGTTAAAACAATACATATTTTTACTAGACTTGTACTATATATATGTTGACTGTACTCTTTGGGCCACAGATGGTCTTCCAGGGATCGACCATTCCAAGGAGAATTTATAAAAGCATACAATTTGGACAAACCTGACATTTGCTAAAGTGTCACCAAATTATCACTATCGTTAATGCTGCTTTATTTAAACGATTGAGACGTTTTACCTCTCACCCTAAAAGGGGTCTTCAGTTTTTCAGAAATAAATGAAACCTTTAATGTCCAAACTCACAAGTAAATGATAAATGGACTGCATTTATTCAGTGCACCTCTCAGCTCAAAGTGCTCCATGCTACAAGTAGCACTCACTCAAACACTGAAAGAGCTGAGAATGAAGCCACTAACATTTAAACACTCCCACCTCCTAAGTCCTGAGCCACATCCTATTCATCCTACTCCTTAGCAGAGATTTAGTTTTTTTATTTCTCATGAAGAGTGGGTTCAAAACCTCTCACATTCACTTTGCAGTCAATGTAATGTCGTACCTGGGTAATTCTGCATCATGACTGAGGGCATACCCCTGTATCCAGGGTGGTTGGGGTCATAGCCTTGTCCATAAGGGTAACCATGCATGTAGGGCATGTAGCCTTGGTGTTGTGCTAGTGGTGATGCAAACTGCATGTGGGGATTAGTACGAGAGTCTTTGCTCAGAACCCGGTGGTCCTCAGAAGTAATTCTGGGATCACACATTTCTTTGCCATCATCCTTGGGCCCACTTTGACTGTCCTTGGACCTCGGCCTATCATCCTTTAATTTACGCTCCCGTTCTCGCTCTCTGTCCCTTTCGTCTTTCCATCGAGGTTGCTGGTGTTCATCTTCCACCTGGGGCTTCTGGCTCTCAGGGTACTGCTTATAGGGGGAAAGAAGGTGCCAGTCAGCACAAACCACATCATGACAATAAAACATTCTCACTAACAGATATTCAAGCAATGTTGCACTACATTAGTATTTACCTGTCTGTACCACATGGCCTGCTCCATCCCTGCCTGACCTCTGGACTCGAGTATTTGTTTGGAGTCTTCCTTTCCATGGTGTCCCCCTTCAGTCAGCTTCATCTTCAGCCCCTCAGCTTGCTGGGACTTTGTGTCCTCACCCTTTATGCTTACAATGGATTTGGAGGAGGGCTCAGAGGGCGAGTCCCTTGACTTTCCTGGAGGCTGCGACGTTTTTCCAAGTTCGGACTGACTTGGAGCTTTGGAGAGGCTTGGTGGCATCGGGCTCTTTTGTTTCCACTCCTCCTTCATGGAGACTTCTCGTTCTTTTATGACCACATCTGACTTCTTTTCAGCAGCACGATGCTGTTCAGCCATCTGTCGCTGGCGCTCCTCATACTGTTGTCTGTAGGCTGGGTTGGTGTTAATCAAATGGTTATGGTAGGCCTGATCAGGATGGTATGCATATGGGGGTACATAGGCATACTGGTTGTAGTAAAGAGGTTGCATGTACATGTTGGATCGCTGTTGGATGACTGAGGGTTGCTGTTGCTGTTGCTGTTGCTGTTGCTGTTGTTGTTGCTGCTGCTGTTGCTGTTGCTGCTGTTGTTGTTGCTGTTGTTGTTGCTGCTGCTGCTGTTGCTGCTGCTGCTGCTGTTGTTGTTGCTGCTGCTGTTGTTGTTGTTGTTGTTGTTGCGGTGCAGGAACACAGTTGTCTGGTTTGCGCTCTTCATGAACCTCTGCCTTGATTTTCTCCTCAGTTTGGTCCTGATCATCTTCCCTTTTGATCTTAACCTGTCCTTCAGCCAATGGTGTGCCTGGATTGGGTCCACTGACGCTGGGGTTGACATAATTGGGTGAGTAATATGTCTCATAGCCGGCATAGTAGGGGGACTCTTTGTTGGGTGTTTGACTTGAAAAAAGTGCTTTTTTGACACTTTCTCTGACGGCTGGGTCCTCTGTCCTGACTTTGCCGCCTTCTACTCTCCCTTCGCCATCTTCACCGGCATCTGAAATGTCCGAATATGCTGGGCTATTAGTTTTGACTGAAGAATTGTCAGCACCATTCTGGTTCACATGAAGTGGTGTGAGAGGCTGTGGCATTCCACTACCATCTATCCGACTGGCTACACCAATAGATGGACTAGGTGCATTGTCTGAAAAGCTGTAAATCTTGTCAGCTTCAGCCTTGATACTGGCTAAGCGACTCTGATGAGGATCTGAGGAACCATTGAGGAGTCCTTCCCCTTTATTTCCTTGATCACAAGGTTCTGGGTAGGGAAGCTTACCTTCCTCTAGTTTCCCTCCCTTCCCTGGAGGCTTAGGGCTGTCAGCCTCCTTCCCACCATCCTTTTTCTTCTTGTCTTTCTTTTTCTTGTCTTTGGAGCTACTCGAGGCAGGATCTGCAATGGCAGGTGGTTTAGGCTGTGTGCCTTTCATTTGGGGACTCTTGGGGATACCTTGTATGATAGGGGCTACTCCAGGGGTAGCATTTGGGTTTCCAGGAGGAAAGGAGTACACCTGCTGGGATGCTGTCGTGCCAGAGCCAATGGGCCGTGGTGACTTTGTGTTTTTCTGGGCCATTTTATCAGCCTTTGTGCTCGCCTTTTTAGACTTATCTGATCCTCTCTTATCATCTATGCCATCATTACTGGCCTCATCAGTAAGACATGGCCCATCCTCGCATCCATCCATTGGTGTACTTCCTGTTTCTGGATCTGTCTCAGTGATTTTCTTTTTACTCTGCTTTGAGCCAAACTTACCAGGAGATGGGGAAGGACTTTGAGCATCAAAGTTCCGGCCTTTTGGAGTAACTGACCGTGCTGGAGACAGGGATCCTTTCTGAGATATAGATGCTCCATTACAGTTCCCTGGTTCAGGGTGGAGAGTCGAGTCCTCCCCGTATTCACTGTCTCCATCCATTTCCAACTTAATGTCATCATCATTGTGGGCACGGGCTTGGTGGTACTTGAGACCATTGATGTGTTTGTACTTCTTGTTGCAGTTAGGGTGTGGGCAATCAATAAGAACTGGAGAGGGGCAGCTGCGATCGAGGCTAGGTGGAAGAGGCTCAGTTTTTATAGAAGGAATGGGCAGACCTGTTGGTCCCACCCCTCCATTGTTAGAGTTTGTCCGCATACGTTTGTTGCCTTTGGTGTCCTCCGAGCTTGAATTTGGCTCCATATCTGAGGTTGGTTTAGTCTTGCGTTTCCCAGCTGAGGAGGGACTGGCCTTGATGTCCTCTGTGTTACTGTTAGGTGGAGTGCGGCGCTCTGACGGTGTTTGGCTGCCCCTTCGACCCTTGCTGTTAGTTGCAGCGCGTGTCTTGTTATTGGTGGCACCTTTGTTATCTGATGAATTACTGTTCTCGTTGATGGGGGTGTTGCTATTCGGTCTCATGCGCTTGCCTCGACCACGGCCATTCCTCATCTCCAGATCACTGGTGGGGGATTCACAAAACCTGCAGCGGTGTTGAAAATAACACTGACTTAAAAACAGTTCTGCTGTCTTTCAATATTACAATGGCAATTCTGGGACTCATTCATCCTGAAATTTATATTGCTGTGGGAACTGAATAACACTGGCACTTAAAAACCATTACTCATCTGGACATTCATTTAGAAAAAATATTAAACCACTTCAAAAATATGCATTTTTCAAACTAATCTTCATAAAAAATAAGCCATCGCCCGTGTGTACTAAAGTTGTGCCACTTTTACATACACTTGTGTTTCGCTTTTACAATTAGAAAATGACCTGTTGTTAGGAGAGAAAATGTCTTGCTTCCTCTTTATCTCATTAGGAGATTCATAAAACACACCAACAATGAAAATATTAGGGATTTTCAAACCCAAAATGGTCATAAAAAATAAAACTCCTGTACACCATCGTTCTGTCCCTGTCCTTTCATTACATTCTAATCTGACATTTTGTATCAGTGAGTAAGGACTTTTCCAAATGGAAATGGAAACATGTGAAGAGACAGCAGAAAACATTTATCTGCTTTGTAATCAAAACATAGTCATTCAAATACCTAAAATAGCAGTTTGGCCTCATCTCTCCATAACAGTAATGTAATTATCATTGTGCACAGCAGTGGTTAGCAGTCTGTGACTAAGAGAAAGATCAGGCTGGTATGACACATCTTCCCCCACAAGTCTCTCCAAACAATTTTAGCCCCAGCAGGGGATGTCAATGCATCCCCAGTTTGACAGTGGTAGAGGAATTTGGACTCATTACAGGCCCAAGTTTATATTCACTCTGTAGAAAGCCTTCTGAATTATTCATAGTCTATCCCTAATGTAGTCATGCTGCAAACTGGATGACTACGTTGGTGCAAATACAGCCCAGCAAACCTCGCTTGCTGCGCAAACCCTCACTTACTGAGCATTATTGTAATATACTGTGATACATTAGTGTGATATAGCCTCTCTTTGTTTTCCATTAGCAATGCTTTAATCTTGTTTTCCTCTATTGCACTTAACCATGCATTTCAAATATAGATTTACATTTAGATAAAGAAATCAAAGCAACTGCTTAGAAATACAGTATGTTTTACACAGACTGTGTGTTTTGCATAACAAAGACAAACATCTAGAATTAACAAACACCTTAAGCTGCCACCCACAGAACAGTGATCTAAAAAAATGGATCCCTTTGTCATAGAGAATGTTATACAATGTCGAGGAAAAGCTATTTGTCCAATATTTGGATTCTGCAACCTGGCTTGTTGGAATAGCGTTCTAATTCCACTGCTACCTCAAGGGATGTCAGCAGTTTGCCAGCGAATCCTGCGTCTCCAGGATCGAGATAAAGACTTAACATGGATTTTAATGGTCCAATAGCACATAAGCAAGTGGTGCATACAGGGTATCTGAGGCAATTCTAATGCAGCAGATTCATATCATACATGGATGGGGCAGAGAATACATCAGTCTTTGATTATAGTAATCAAAGACTTTTGTTTGTTGCTTTTTAAAATTATGTGTAACTGCAAAGTATTTGAATTACAACCCCGCTGCTTCTTACCTGGGAGGAGCCCAGTCATGTCGTGTACAGTCCAATAAGGTGCCGACATATGTCTTGTTTCTCCAAGTAACATTGACAACCAGCATGCCTGTGAGGAAAAAGAAATAAAGAGGACATTTATGTGTTAAATCAACAAAAACAGTTTATATGCCAAGGTCAAGAGATAATGCTTGTCAGAGAGATTCATATATAACCTTATGTACTGTGCAAGGAAACAAAGCATCAGCATGTTAATCCTTCAAAGATGGTTATTAATCGTCTTCACACAGACTTTGAACAGACTCAGATGTGGTCAGTATTGTAAAGTCTGCATAAAATATGGGTAGAGGGTCTCACAAAGACTGATCACACTGGCGTTACCAGGCAATACTCCAGCAGTGGAAACCCACTCTATTTAAATAAGCCATCTCACAGCAGAGGAGATCTACCACAAGGGAGCTTATTTGAAAGCAGAATTTTTCAGTCCTTCGTCTCACTTTGCAGCCAAGAACATTTTCTACCTCCAGGATAATATCTACAACTACAACAGCTCCTGAAAAACAAGCAAGCAGCTCCCGGGGTAAGCCATTTCAATGTCAATGGTTCAGTTTGACAGCCTGTAACCAAGTGTGCAAGAAAAGCTTCTTGACTTCCTTGGAATTGCTGCAATCTGTCACACTTAGAAGCTTCTGTGTTGCCATTTGGCTGGTGTGAATTTGGGAGCACTTGGTGTGAGCTACCCAATCCGACCTGTGCCGAGTGCGATACCTGACCTTGTATTAAAAAATCTATATTTGGTCCCTCTCAAAATGTGTTTCTCCTTAGGAAACCAAACACTTCACTTGGCAACAGCTTGCAAGTCATTGCAATGACACAAGTATGCAGATGTGTACAAAATTACAAAACCACACTCCTGCACTTTGAACAATGAACTGCAAAAAAAACCACACACAAGACAGAGTGCAGATTTTTGCATATCATGCCTTTAAATTCCAAATCATCAGCCAAACAGCCTCAGAGGATTAAGAGCAATGACCATGCTGAAAAACACTGAATTTATTGCCCCCACCATCCCCCCTCACTCTCTGGTGGTGACCTCAGCTTGCCACTTCAGCACTGCAGAGAAACTGGAGGCTGCAGTGAGCTAACTTATCTAATGGCACAGGAATGCTGGCTGGCAGCTTCAATCCCTCCAAGCATTTTATTAGCTTAGGAAACCTTTTTTTGCTCACCCCATTTTCCCTCTCTCCTTCACCCTCATTTCCTCTCCTCAATGGTATAACCATCCCTGACTAACAATCTCTCTCCCTCCCACACACAAGTCACAGTTCAGACCTCATTTTTCTCCTGCTGCCTCTGGCATAAAGCAGAGAGTGCATAAGGTATTTATATATGTTTACAGGAACCTGCTGACACTTAGCCCCAGATCTCTCCCTTCACTCTATGGCCTAAAAACATGAGTGCCTGGTCAAGGCCAGATCCTACTGCAAATGCTGTTTGAGTGTGCACAGGCTTGTGAAGAGGTCCTCCAGTTCAGTTTTTCTGTCACATTAAGAGAACCCAGACCTTTTCTAAAAATGCCTTCAATAGCCCGTCCCCCTAAGCTCTCCAAACACTCCCGACACAAAATGGCTCTGGCAGCTGGTGGTGGCAGGCTGTAAATCAAGGCAGGGCAAATGAATGACTAGCCTTTCATGATGTGCTTTCTCTAGTGAGGGGTTTAGAAATTACACTACGAGTAGTTGAAAGTCTTAAAGGATTTTAAATTAGCATTCAGTCTTTATGACCCCGTTCAGTTCTGGCACGGACGTCGGTCTTGGGTGAACAGATTGAAACACAGGTGAAAGAGCACCTAATAAACATTGAGGATGCATTTGAGATCAGTAAGACCACATTTGCTGCTCGTCTGGGTCTGGAACGCATATGGCCACAATCTTTTAGCTCTGTGAATGCAACTGCGTCTTAGGCTATAAAGGATTCTTTACTCTAACCAGCTGCAAATTCATAATAAACGAAAAACACTTCCAGTGCTTTCCATACTAGGGCTGCAACTAATAAGACACACACACGCACACACACACACACTGACAGCTTATTTGTCTGCCCATCCTCTCCATGCACAGAAAAGATGGTGCTTAAGTGTCTCGGTTGCATTAGCTCGCTAGCAGATTTTTGGTGAACCAGGGCAAGGCCTAGTAATAACACTGTCTCCCTGCCTGTTCCCTGTCAATTCTCTAAGCCGCTAAGCACAGTCTCATTGTGTGTGTGTGTGTGTGTGTGCGCGCACACATGTAGACCACACTACAGTACTAATTAACAGCTGTGCTCAATCACACCTGTCCAAAATGAAGGTTGACTCATAAAATGTCAGTGTTATGAACACATTATTATGAATAAAATGTTGGTGAAAGAACAATGAACACAAATGTGCGCTTTCTTTTCATGTCATTATGGAAAACTTTTCTATTAATTATAAAATGGTGGTGGGAAAATGACATAGTCTAGGCAATTAATGGGTCTACTTGATTTTGAGAAACCCGGGTCCTGACCTAGGACCCCAAGTTAGAACAGCTACAAATTTGTGCTTAATTCAGGAAAAGTAGGGTCCTACAAGATTTTAGTAAAAGTAAAATAAAGGTCATTTATATTCCAGTTGATAAAAAACTACACATACACTTGTATCTCTATATATTTGAAGCATATAAACACATGATGTTTCTACAATGTAACATTGAATCTTATGCAATTATAATGATTCTACTGTAGTTCTTTCCCTCTTACTGCAGCTGCTTGTCCATTAAGGTTGGGTCCGGCTGTGCACGCGTCCCTCTTGGATTGGGTATGTCATGGTAGGATTAGTTTTTCTTTAAATGTACTGTACTAATACACAATACTAATACAACGAACACGCTGTGACTTAATTCAACATATAAATCCAAAAGCTCAAGTTTCACTTCATCATTTTCTTTGCTCCCAGCTCAGAATCTCTGACACACTTGTTTATAGACTAAACTAAATGTTTTTTGGCTTGCTCCTGGCCACCCTCCCAAATTAAAGCCAAGAAAGTCTGTAATCTGTCAGAGTGGCTCTTTGCTTCTGGGTCACCGCAGATCTCTGGCTCTGCAGTACATTTTGTGGCTGTTAATAAAGTAGTTGCTTTCACATTATGTGGGACATCTCAAGGACATTCAAAGAAACATGAATGCATCTGCACTGAAATGGGAGTGGTGGTTAAAAAACACAAAAAACCTCAACAGTCACACTCAAAATATTGCTGCCCTTCAGAGCTTAATTGATTTATAGCAAACTTTATGCTGTTTCTGGCTTTCAGTCATGGTTTACAGAATGGAAAAATGACAGGTCAATTTATTACGTGATACTCCTTATTTTGGGTGTGAGTCAATATGGTTTTCATTGCTGACACTTTGGATGCGTCAGAGCTCTGGAAGTCAATTCCCAGGCCACACACATTGACTCTGTAAGAGCTGATGTAAATACTGTCTGGATTACTCAGAACTAGTAGCAACAGCAGGTGTCATGAAATCATGTTTCATCATTTTAGTGTCACCTTTTCAGATTAGAAATGTAGACCAAGTTCTTCATTACGCCTTACATCGTCTCTCAACACTGATAAGACTTTAACCTGATTATATTTACACCTGCTAATAATGTGTACCACTCTGCCAATCTCATGTCAGAAAACGACAGAGGAGAAGAAGAACCTGTGCGTTACTATGTCATCTCCACTCTTTTCACAGGGGTCTTGAATAACATGAACACAGAGGACACATCTGCTTTGTTAGTTTCTGTGTTCCGTGCTGGCTGCCCTGCTGCTACTACCTCACTAATTTGGAACAGTTGCGTGTGATTATTTTTTTCCACTCGCTTGTGTGTGTGTGTGTGTGTGTGTGTGTGTGTGGATTGACAATGCACTTGTATTTACACTTGGGTTTAATGTCTGTGACCACCTACAGATGTGGTGTGGCTGACAATCTGTCCTCACTCTGCTTCTGGTGCATCTGGAACCTGTACTTGCATAAGGTCAAGCTCTATCTAATCGCCATGTGATCCATGTAATGGATTTTACTGCCAGGTGCAAGTGGACTGACAATTTTACTTAATGTAGTTTACCAAATGTGGACAATGAGCAGCCATTGTTTTGTTGTTACCAACTTATTGAACAATGAAATGTGTATTACAGACATAAATAATATGGAATAAAAGATATGGATATAGTATGTCAGCTTGTATGAAAAGCATAACCTTTCTACACACGTACACATACACCAAGTGTTGTAATGGACCATTTTGACATGCATTTTGTTGTCCAACACTCGGAAGCAGAAGCAGAAGAAAATGTTTCACTTCTGTACCAGATCAGAGTTTTTGGATTTTTACATGACATTTTTATTCTGATTATTTGTGTCCATGTAAACATAGCTACTGTCAATCCATGTGCCTGCTTCCAAATTGTTAAAAAAAACATCTCTATTAATTTAAGGATTATCTGTCAGTCTGTCTGTGTATGTGTCTGTCTGCCTGGTGTCATTGCAAGAGTTTCATGTGTAACTGTCCAAGGAACATCTGTGTGTCTGTCAGTCCAAAGTGTACCCCGCCTTTCGCCCAATGTCAGCTGGACGACCCCGCAAACCCTCACATGGAGAATAACGCGGTAGACAATGAGCGAGTCATTTTTAAACTATCAGAGCAAAGATGTTTACGTCAAGTTAGCGTAAACACTGAAAATAACCCAAACAAATTTCCCTGAGGGAGAAAGGAAATAAAGAAAGAAGCAGAGATGAGTTTATATTCAGGATCAGTAGTTCATACACAGAGAGTCGTATATTACATATTTTTCATATATTATCATTACAATTTTTTAGAGGAAAAAAAGAGTTGTTGTGGTTAAAAAAAAAAGTCAATCTTGCGCTTTGTAAACGCTGTTCATCTGGGATTTGTTTGGAGAGGGTTGCTGAGAGGTGAGGGAAAGGGGTTGGAGTGATTTGGAGCAAACCCAGTTTCCTGCACATGCACCCCCGCCCAATCTCCCCTTTGTGACAGCCTTATTAGGGTCACTCAGGACAGCTGAGTGAAGCTCACATTAATGAGAGGAACTGGCCTCTAATTTTACCGCTCATTTCCCTTCAGTACTGTTGAACAACAAATGGCAGCTCTCCTTGGGCGCCCAACTCCATTGCATACTTGTGTAGAATTACATGAACAAGAGGGTAATGTAGGGGGTAAAATTGAGTGAGTAGTAGGTTGTTCGCTGTACGGATGACTGCACCCTTCAGCTCCAACCCCCCTTTAAACCATTTCATTAGGTTCCAGAGGGACAAAATATCAAGCTCTCTGCGGCTGGTGAGGGGCCACAGGTTCGCTGGCTGACCTCTGGTCTGCTGCTACTCAACATGAATTCACTGGGGTTAATGGCATTTTCACTGACTGACCTTGTCAAAATGCCTTTGTTGTCTTTGCAAATGGGCGATCACTTCTGTGTGATGATCGAGTGTGACAGTATATGCCTTTCTCACAAGTATCAAATATAAACAATTCTATTTTCCGTTAAATATATGAGAGATCTCGATGTTAAAACAAAAGATTAACACTCCCAAGCACTTTTAGCACAATTATAATCTGTTGTATGCAGTTGGATACTAATGCAATTATTGATTCTACAACCTTTTATATCCTGCTAAAGAACCAGCCCTAATCCCATTTTCTCTCCACTAAAGGTGCCACACACCATAGTTGCATGTAAGCAAGAAAAGGGAGAACAATGAGAAAAATAGTGTCAGAATTCCTTTCATAGAGAAGAGAAAAGATGTTTGGGTGCTGCCATGAGTAATAACTCTAACATTCAAGTGTCTAAGAATGTTTTCAGCAGTCCATTTTAGTGTGTCTGCACTCATGGTGCATACAATGAAGCTGGGTTTAAATCCTGGACAAACAGGACTTAATATAAACCGTGTATTTTGAAAAAATAATGCAAAAATGACATGACCTTAGGGCCAAGGAGAGGGTCAGTGGACACAGAGACTGACCACCACTCAGTGCAGCGTGGATAATGACACACTGCTGGTAGTTAACAGCTAGCTAGCCATGACACACTACTGTCTGCCTCTCTGTGCCTCAGCTACAAGCACAGGAAGGTTAGTGGAGAGTCAAGTCATTAAAGGCATGTTTATGGTTTTTTAGAGTCACCGCGTGGGTACCTGTGTTTTAGCCGGGTTAGGGACTCCACTGCAAGACTGCTGTGTGAGAGTATCAATCCATACCCATAACCTTGTGCTACATTGCAATGTTAACGTTTGTCAGCAATAAATATGTTTGACATTTATACAGCACAGCTGCTCGAGGGCCACTGAGTTTTGTTGACTCATACTGAGGGAATCAATAATTATTTAAATGCGTCATTTGTGTACAACATTGTTTTTCTATCCTGTTTATCAGGCTTGCACGTGTTACTTATATCAGCAGTTATGTGTGAGTGGCATTAAAAAGGGCTACTATGTTTAGCCAATGTTTTGTACGCCTGAAATCGCAGCTCACCTGAACATACAGTAGACATTGTCTTATGGTGAAAGATATTCTATGTATTTTCTTTATTTGTAGATAAGGAGTGATCAAGCTAGCCAATGTACTACCTATCTGAAGCTTAGATAAACACAGGAAATGGTTGGTTAAGTAGTGCAGACATTTTGGGACCAGAAGAAAACAGTTTCCTTGTCATGTCCAAAAACGCAATGCTACTCTTCAGAGTAGTTGCTACATGAACTGGAAGCAGCAGAAAATAGATGCCTTGTTAATGGTTTTGTGTTGTTTTCACTGCTTCAAAGTTGTTTTTAGTAAACACTTCAAATTGTAATTTCTGATGAATTACAAGTGACATTTTAACATTTATTACCAAGTTTCATACAACACTACAGCACTATAAATATCAATGGTGAAACGTTTAAGCCAAGAAATAAAACAAAGACACAGAAAAATGCCTCAGTTTTGGTAGAACACTAAGCTACCAGCAAATGTTAGAATGTTATAAATGTATATGATTGATGGTTTCATTTCACATTTTAGGAGGGTTTAAGTATTTCCTTTTTGAACGGTTCAGACTGCACCTCAGTTCATAAGAGGTAAAAGTGCAAAGTCATTCTCACTGCCAATAATAACAGCCTGTGAGAAGGTCAATTCTCTCATACCACCAAGAAAGGGAGCATTAGTATGCTCTCCACATTATCAACTGTGTATAGCACTTTCCCCCCTTCACAAAAATCAGTACATATTTACTCTTACAGTGGGAGCAGACCGCGAAGCAGCAGCCATGTCTATAACAACCTAAAAATACATTTTTGAGGTCACTATCAACTGTGCATCCATTTATTACCATGAATAAAATGTAGTGAGGCAACAATGACTTTTCGTATGTCACTTCAATAAATATGCAATCACCTCCATAAAAACACACCCTCTGGTTTTTTTCCTCAAAGGAAATTGTGCTGTGGTCCAATAAAATTCTGCCAAAGGCGCATTACACAAGCTCTCTGTGACAAATGCATGGCAAACATGATACCTTATGACAACCACTGGCAAAGTGTGAAGTTCCTCTAGGCGTATGATTTATGTTTCAGCAGCATTTTCAACCAGTGAGAAAAGGATCAGACCTTGGGACTTATTCTGTTAGGTGTCAACTTGGAAGCTCCACCCTTACTAAATAAAAGGCAACCAAGACATGCGAGTTGTGGCAAGTCATCTATAACTTAAATTTCCTTGAAGAGTATAAATTCTAGGGCTGCAACTAAAGATTATTTTGGTAGTCAACTAATCAACCAATTATTTTTTGATTAGCCACAATTATTTCTGCATATTCAGAATAAACAATAGTAATGTTATTAATGTGAATAAAAACAAGGAAAACAGCTACTCTTGTAATTCACCGCACTTAATCTAGATCTACATGACTCATTACACAGTTTGGTGGAGTACTTGATTGTAATAACAGACCGGTCGGGTGTAACGGACTGATGCAATGGACTTGCCTCATGCGTATTAATGCGCAGAATTCCAGTCATTCAGGTGTAACTGGTCAGAGACTCTGCTGAAAATGGAATATTTATGTAATACAACATTAAATGAAGTGGTAGAAGATGATGAAAATTAAATATATGTGGAGAGAAGGAGACATGTTTGCATTCCTTTTAGCTCAAGACCAGAAACCACTCCAGGGCTAAAGTGGTATAAACTTCAGGGTTAACACACATGTGCTCGCAGCAGCAGTGCGATATATCCCGGACATGCCCCCAGTGTGAATTAATAAAAAACAAATAACTTTGAGTACATACACTAAGCCTATAGAGGCTGAGTAAATGTTGCTAATAACGTTAGCATGTTTGCGTTTCAAACCGTACATGAGCTAACAGACTATTACAGCATAACGTTTGAATCAATACGTAGTTTCTAAGCCATGGAATAAGGTAAATACCATTCAATGAGGTGGTCAATGTGATATAGCCCTTCCTCCCCCCCCCCCATTCATTTGTCCTCATTGTTCCAATAAGCAGTTGGTGTGCACAATGGGAGAAGTGGGCCTACTGCCCCCGGCACTTTCTGTAGGGCAGGGGTCACCAACTATATTTGTTGAAAGGCCAGACTTTTTCTTGACAGACACTTTGGGGGCCGAACAGTCAAATAAAATGAAACAAAAATACACATTTTGCCCCAATAATTTATTGTAGTTTTGAAATTTTAATTTTCGTACACAATTTAAGGCATTTTTTGAAGCCAGTTAGTTTGAAGCTTGTTGAGAGTTTGAAATAAAAGCAAATGCGAGGCAAGGACAAGAAGAAATCAACATTGCTTCGTTATTAAGCTATCTGATGGCAGTAGTCACATGGTTAACATTTATTTGAATGAAGCCATCCAGGCCGATGCGTGCAGCCGTCGTTGCTGCTGCTCGTCCCTCTCTGGCTGTAAACTGTGCACTGAGAGAACATAGCCAAAAGGACTCAGATCTAATTCCTTCAGAAATCAGACTTACTGCGCGTTTGTCGGTTGATGTGCTGAGACCAGATTATTATGGGTGAGGCTTTTTAATAACAGTGCGCTATAGTCGCAAACCCATTTGGAAGAAGCAGCAAGTCAGTGAAATCTGTCTTATGTCATACATTTATGAAATCTATTGATTGAAAATGCCATGCCGTGCGCAAGTGAAGTCTCTCAGGAAGCAGATGGACTCAGGCAATCACCAATACCAAAATATTCGTTCAATTGCCACTATCTGACGGCACAAAGTTGTTTTTCTTTATGGTTTGCCAGATGCCGTGTTTTAATGAAAAAGGTCGACAATGTATCAAGGATATGATTCCACTTTGACAAATTTTTATAATTCAACACTGTCGGTTACATGGACTAATCGTTGCAGTCTTAAAAATTCAATCACATTTTGGTATAAAAGTGTTTTTTCTCTGGAAATTAGTCACTTCCACTCTTGCACTGTGTACTGTAGTAGGGTGGAAAATCAACTGAGGTTGGGAGGTTGAGAAAGAAAACGTCAAGTCAGTTGTGTTCCTCTTTTCAATGTCCTCCACTGATAACCGAAGCTGGGCTCTTTGTGATTGATTTTTCACTCCATCCTCTACAGGCCTCCTGACAATCATGCTCATTCTTATTTCAAGGACAGGTTCTAAAGCAAGTTCGCACAGAGCAACCACTGCTCCTCTGTAAAAACATTTTGATGAGGCCACTGACAGGTGATCTCAAAAAGAGCAAGGAAGCATAACTGGCAAGTGAGTTACAGAGCCAAGAGCTCCCTTCATACATTATTCCCCTGCTCAGTTCCCTGACAGGCTTGGAGGAAAAAAAGGAAGAAAAAAAATCCCTGAAATGTTTATAGAGGAATATCTGTTTCACTCTGACCTCTATTCAGTCAGGTTTTAAAACCTGTGCTACAGCCAGTTCTTGCAATGCTTGCAATGATGTAATATGTGTTGCATAAATAATCCATGAGACAAACATTTATCACAGCCTGTATTATTTTGCTATTAGGGAGCTTAAGAGGCTGTGGAACCTGTTTGGGGAATAGCCTACAGGAGGGTCAGAGTGGGAGGCTGTTATGGGGGAGGAGAGCACACTGGCATTGGGGCATAGCGTAGTGTTTGGCCAAAGGGGGCCCCCTCTGTGTTCTCCCTCTCTACCCTGGAACAGGAGCCAAGGCGTTCCGGGCTGTGTTTCAAGAGCAACAAACTTCTCCAGCATTTTAGAGATGACATTTGGAGGTATCAGCATGCTAAGCCTGGGAGGCGTTGGCCCATTCGCTCTGCCAACACGACCCTGGGAGCTGCCACTGCCTTGTCTACACTGAGGGGATTTGTGTCACTGCCGGCCTTAAAATACCATGGCTTTCCCCCACCCTCTGCTTCTGTCTACACCCCATTCCCTCCCAGTCTGAGTGACTGGCACAGACTCTCTTTGCCTCACCTCATGTTACCCATTTATTTTTTTCCAACATCAAATTGTATTTTTTATTTAGTTCATTCAGGAATCCACATAAACATCCAGGCTGCTAATTAAATCTTGCCATTATGACGTTTTGGCTGAAAGGGCTGCTACATCTGTGCTCAGATTACGCAGGATGAAATATTTATGTGGTCGGTCTCAACAGCCAAGATTCAGCTCTGACCAAAGGTGCAGCCACTGAGATCATATTTTGTTGGGTGTCGCTCGCTTCCTCCTCATCTGTTTCTCTGGCACTCGATGACTTGGGTGAGGCACAGACAATTACTGGGAGCCTGTTGTTCATTTACTCCCACAAGGCCTAAAGGCGGAGGTGATGAAGCAGCTGTTGGTTGGCATGCTAAATGAAACGTGCACACATGCAGTGCATGCCTAAACAGCTCTATATGAGACTTGTCATGCAGAGAAGAGGGGGACTGCTCAACTTCACTGTTAATCAGGGTGACTCTCTGCGTCTTTGGGGCCTCTGTTTGTTGCTCTTCCCTGGTACTCAGCCTGGATTTGCTTGATTTCCTCATTTGGTTCTCATTTGTTCAGTTGCCCCACAATGAGAGAAGTCTGCTCTCACAGGTCTCTTAGGGGAAAAACAACAGAGGCAGGGCAGTTTGATGTGTGCAGCATCTGGGTTTCTTTCGTTTTGAACCCTAGCCAGTGGGTTGTTAGGGGCTTGTAGTATTACAATCATGGGGAGGGAAAACACATTTTTGTGTTGTTTAATGTTGTGTGTAAAGTCCAATGCAACAAAGGATATTGAAAAACGCCTCCAGGCTACATCTATACTGATATGTTTTAATTTTAAAACAAAACCAATCTCCATTCATACCGATACATGAAAATTCCCCCAAAAATGCAGTGAGCATGTGTGTGCCAGTGTAAACAGGAAGCAGATTGTCTACTCCTCCTTACTAGCAGAAAATACTATGAACAGGAAATTAAACGTTTAAAGGTGAACCTGTTTTTTTTGTTATAGTGTGTTTTAACACAAACCAGAAAGCAACAAACAAGCTACAACATTTTAACAACAATTTACTAGAGATTAAAGTTCATACAGTTATCTCCGCACAGAGAAGATCAAGAAAACAACTGAGAAACAGTTCATCATGTGGATCGTTTAACTTTTTATAGCATGATTTTCTTCCGTCTGCCTGTCACACATTTCATCTTGGACTAAATCAGGCTTCAAAGAGAGCAAAGGAAGTTGGATTGTGGAGACCCTGCTGGTCGTTACAGCTCTGATGGCCATAACAACCTTCTGCTACACCTGCAGAGTGCCACCCCCCAACACATACACCCCCTCCACCATAACACTTTTAAAACCACTCACAAGCTCCCACCAGCCTCCTTCCCACTGAGCCAGAATCAGGAGAAAATACAGCTCCATCAGGCCAAACCACTCCTCTTTCAGCCAAAATAGCAGCTTTGAGGGAGTGAGTGCAGGCAAAAGACAGACTTGGACAGTCAAAGGGAAGGAGGCAGGGCGAGGGGGAGGGTCAATCACTCTGTGGGAGGCAGAGAATGAGAGAGCACAAACATCGTACTGGTGTTGGCTCTGAGCCATGTTTATGTCACAAACAGAAGTAGTCCTGTCCACCCCCCACAACCCTCTGCCTTGGATTCACTCTCCCAGTTTGCTTGGAAACAGAGTCAAGGGGCGACCGACTGGATGCTTGGTAACAGAAAAGAGCCGCAACAGAGAGGAGGACAAGGGTGAATCGGATGCAACGAGCCAAACAAAAATCAGGAAAAAAGGGGTGGGGGGGAGTGGGGATTTGGGGGCTCAATAGGAGGGACTGTGCTTTGGGATTGTTGATGAGGCAGGGACCTTTTCTGTTGAGTTCCTCCAAATGGTGAACCAAACAGCAGCACAGTGGATGTGTGGGCGATTAGTACTCAGCATGCCTGTAGAGTGTCTGAGCGTGAGCTGCTTTGAAGATTAAGTGTTTGCATTATTTCACATGCATGACTGAAAGCAGGGGCAGGTTTTCAGGCCCAGCAGAACTCGATAGTGCCAGTGATGCATCTTAAAATTAATGAGCTGAACGCGGTTTCGATCGGGAGAAAAACTGTCTAAAATTTCACTCGGACTGCAGTGCAGGAACAAAGCCAACTCTATTCCCCGCCGACAGTCTCGCAAAATAAAAGTGCTTTGTGTGGAGAGATATGTTGTTGAGAGCAGATATCTCTGTCCAACAAACTCCTATTTGTGAACTCTCTAGTAAAACAAATCAAGGCCACCTAAGACCTGCCTGCCAACTTCTGTTCGTGTAGGCAATATAATGCAGCATGTGTGCTGTTAAAGCACCACCACCAGCCCCTGAGGCAATCACAGCACATCCAATTATATTTTAATGGGCAAAATATGTATAGTAATGACAGCAATATTATTTTCCAAATTACAGAGACTTTGCTAAAGCTTTGAAAAACCAATACTTCTTTGATGTCTTCATGCAAAGCTTTGTAAATAGCAAACAAAATAACAATCTATTCCATACTTTTTGTAGCTTATTTTCTTTCCACTGAAATCCAGGACTTATTTTTGTCACAGACAAGGGATTTAATAAAAAAAGCTCATTATTCCGCTTTACTTACCGTCCTCAGTTTCCTGCCACACAATGCCTTCAAGATTGACACTGGTTCCAGGCTCACAGGGCCCTAAGCATTCAGGTTCTGTAGCCAGTGCCACATCGGATGTGTTCACTGCCACCGAGCGTGTACGGACCATTATCTGCTCACACGGCGAGGCAATCTCACTGTTGCTGACTGTAGCCAGGAGGTGGAGGGGGGGAGGGGCTGGCGTGGAGACAGGAGATTCCATCTTTGAAGAAAGAATTGGGGGTAGAGAGGGAGAAAAGAAACACATGAGACACTTCAGAACCACTGGATAAACATGTACTGAGCAGATGTTGAGATGCAGCCAATGGATGCCACAGTGACAGGAAGTGAAAATAGTGCTGAGCGCATGAAAGAAATCCTGGTATTTCAGCGGCACTTCAAAGCCCTTTTTAGTCACTAAAAGTGGTGATGCAGCAGTTGAGTGTTGTAACATGCCACTTTGTCTTTCCCTCAACCATAGAGGTGATTAGCAGGCGGGGGAGGCAGGGAGGGACATGTGCACTGCCTTTGACCACCTCTGTGGAAGGACAGAATTAGTTATGCAGGGTTGGTCAAACAATCCCTCCCCCAGCTTTCTTCCCTCACACTGAGCCGAGCAAGATCCATGACACCAAATTATCTCACAGACTGATCACTCATTAATTCCCTCAATTAAAGAGCTAGTTGTGGCAGGGAGCGGGCTGCTGAGGGTCAGTAATTGATTCCACCTGTTCTGACACATTTTGACAGCAACAAGGAGACAGTGAACCTATGTGGGAAGTGAAAATGAAAAGGACAGTATGACAGGGAGATGATGAGAGCAACTGAGAGGGAGTGTGAGGCAGAACAGGAGGTAGAAAAATGTGTAGGTGGAAAAAGAGACACAGAGAGGAAGACTGTCAGTGATTTAAGAGCTACAGTGACACCAGGCTTAGTGCTCTTTAGTCAAGACAGTCAACACTAAAACGCTCCAAGTCATTAGCAGTGAACTGCGGGAGGAATGTCACGCTGCAGCCAACACCAAACATCTATTAATTCGGAATAAACCACTCAGTGCTCAGTAAAATGCTGCCAATACTGGATCCAGTTAGACTTTGTTGAACTGACACATTCCACGCTGCAAATGTTGAATACATGGTTCAGTTTGGTTCATAATGAAATATCTTAACTATTAGCGCACTGTGCAAACACACTTTGTGATGGACCACTTGAATGTTTTATTTTCTGGGAAACTAAATCAAATTTCCATCACACATCTATCCAACTCATAAATGTACCATGTGTTGTGCCATCTCACCAAACAAACCTTACCGTATACCTGCAAAACATTCATTTAATCATTGGTCTGGCCCAATAATCTTGTTGCCAATCAACACATGATCTGTAGTTTTAAAGGGAGACATATACAAAGACATGGAATAACAATACAGTGATGGCAGGGATGTGCAGTAATCCTGTGATTCTGCTGCAAGTCGTCATGTAGTGTGAATCTAGCATTAGTATTTTCATATTGCCATGGTAGTATTTCTGTTCAGTAGTCACTGTAGCTAGTAGAGCTGGTGAGCATGCATAAATCACCATTATGCTTTGTAACTGTGTTTTATTCCCCTGCTCTTTGTATTTGTTGTTCTGATCTCACAAGACTTAGTGAGTGCATTTGTGATTCTGTGTTTCCCGACTAGAATTTGACTCACGTTTCAATTATATGAAATACATAAATAAACCAAAATCCTGTTATTGATCATGATTTATAAAACAACTCATTTGAAAACCAAACATCACTCCCACTCTCAAGACTTGTCATTACAGAAGCAAGGACAGCCCGTTTTTTTCTGCCGCCGCTCAGAGGACGAGCAAATTAATGTGTGCAGAGAGCAACAGAGAGTCAGGCCAAATGACATCATAATCACTGTCTGTCACTTTCTGATGCATGATGCGGCCAACCTGCAGGGCGGCTGAATGAATGAGACAGGACAGGTAATCACCCGAGGTGTCACCACGCGCTGTTACTGGAGACACAGAGAGCTGCAGACAAGACCACACAACCACCTCCCTCTTGCACCGTGACAGCCAGATGTTGAAAGGTGCAAACTAGTTCACGGAGAGCCTCCTTAAAATTGATTCAACTTCTCAAACCGTTCATGCCAAGACTTCGCAAACAGACAAACCGACTGCATTTGTCCGACCAAGCTTAGGCGATTAAGTAGTGGAATGGAAATACCCTTATTTACTCGGGTAAACTGTGAGCTCGAGGGTTTCTATTAAAATTCTATTGTATTCCCTTTTTACTTTGGGCTTACTGGTAACTCCAGACTTCACAGTGCTCGAGTGTAGTTAAAATCTATAAAGCCAACTTTTGAATTACTTTAATTTAATAACATCCACAATGCACCAGTCCATCAATGATCTTACCGCATATCCTTTGAGACTCACAAGGAAAAGCTCGAACCATGTCATCACTGTTTGAATGTGCATTTGTGGAAAAATAAATGTGCATCCTATTGCTGCACACACACCCAGACGGTGCACATAACCAAAAGAATAAAAAAGTAAACACTTTTTTTTTTTTTTTTACAAAAGAAATTACGTTGCTTTGACCTTTTCCCTGTGAGGCGACAGCAATAATAACCACCACAATGGCATGTGGTGTGTTTACTTTAGGTATCAGAAAATCAACAGACCATTTTAATGACACATCAATTCCACTCTTGATGGGAATAACAGAAAATTGTCCAATATAATAAACCAGTGACAGATTACTACAACGTCATGTTTTCCCAACCAATTGTCCAAAATCCAGAATAACACAAAATAACACTTTTATTAGAGAATCTGCGTCATCTTATATTTTCAGAATGGGTACGATAATAAACATTAACTTCTATAGTGCCACACCACAATAAGGTAAACCTTTAACATGCAATCATATAATATACTAATTAGAATTGAATCAAAACAAAAATAGTACCAGTTTACAATGTGCACGAACAATGCTTCTCCATTTCTAACTGCTATCAATGAACGAGTGAACAAAGCACTGGCACTCTAGTGCTGCAGAATGTAAAATTACAGACTGAAATGCCTGATGTCGTCACACGACTGACTACACAACCAGATTACACAAGGCTCTACACAATGCTAAGCCCATGCCAATATCCAAGATTTCTTCACTCCTTCTAAGACTTAACGGAGAGATTTTGAAATCTCCCACAAAACCACAATGCTGGAGTGTCACGCAAGCCTCTTCTTAACTCAAACCCCATGCCAACTCCTCGAGAAAGCCACACTGGCAAGAGCAACGTTTAACTGGCTGGTAAAAAATGAAAAAAAGAGGGGAAAATGCTGATGAGTGTACCTCACAGTGCTGGTTTTTGTAGTTAATGCACAATAACCTTTTACTGGACAGATTAACTTCATCTTTAACTTGTTTGTTGTTTGTTAGAGTTGGGATTAAGGAATTGACCACTGATCCTGGGCAAGGATTAAGAGGGGATTAAGTTGCAGTGTCACACTCAAGACACCTGTTCTGGTGTGGTGTAGAATGTAGTTCACACTGTACATCATACGCAATTCAGTAATACAAGTACCTTTATCTGACTGAACTGCAAAATTGTAAGCAGCTGTAACTCTTTTATCATCCTATATTTCTTTTTTCTTTTAGGTTTGTAATTTATACACACATTATAATGCAAAGATATCTTTCAAAAAAAACTAATTGGGCAAACCAGTAAAACAAGGAAGCATTAATTGGTTAATTTATCTTCACTGCATTTTTCATTACATCTGTAAAACAAACTACAGAGTGTTGAAAAACAAAAATCACCTGATCTTGTGATGAAGGAGTAATTGTTTCTGAGATGGTTTTTATTGGTTTTAAATTATAATGTGCATTCTTCAAATTAAAAGAGTATCACTTCCATACACAAACCCCATGTTCAACACTGGATTATGAAAGCACACTGCGTACATGGTTTAGTTTAACATGTAACAACACTAAACCATAGAATTACACGCATTATACAATAACCACCATAAGCAGTTTCCTCAAGCCTTCTTCTATATTAAACGCACTCTTTTATTAAGGCATGATAATGGACATTTTGCCGACATCCGATATATCGGGAGTGCTTGGGCCGATAACTGATACCAGTATTTGGATACATTTTTCCACAATAAATACACGTACAATAATAGTTGTAGAGGTTGCCAGCATAGAAGTCTAGGAGGTAGCAGCCCAGTTAAGCTACTGTTGTAGTCATTAATCATATCAGCAGGTCTGTTTTCTGATATCCGATAATACATTTTAAAGCCAATATCTACCGATATCGATATTGTGCCCATATTATCGTGCATCCCTATCTTTTTTTAAATATCAGCATATTGACCTGTTACATACAGAATACTTCTAATCAGCAGAGTTGAGTCCTGCATTTAACCCGAGCTGGACATAATGTTGACACAAAAGGACAGTCGACTGAACGGGATTATGAAAAATTTACAACAGTAACAATGTACATGTTGCCTTGAGCTAATTGACATAAAATACATTCAAGGGCATAACTGAGCCTCCTCGTTCCAGACTAAACGCCGGAAGCGTTGCTTTGTCTCCTTTATCTCTCCACTACGTGACTCACGACCAGACCCCGCGCTCTCACTGCTCCAACACCTGGTATGCAGCAGAGTCGTGGCTAACACACTCTGCATGCAGAGGTTAATTAGACACTCTAAATTGACTGTCGGTGTGTATGTGAGAGTGACTGGTTGTTTGTCTCTGCATGTTGGCCCTGTGACGGACTGGCGATTTGTCCAGGGAGTACCCCCGCCTTTCACCCGGTGTCAGACGCTGGAATTGGCTCCAGCGTCCCCTGCAACCCTCATGTGGAGGACAAAGTGGTAGACGAATGAATGAATTCATCATCCATCTACCACCAAGGAAAAAAAAAAATCCAATTCTTTCTGACATAAAGGTCAATGTATTAAGTAAAATGAACACTTCAACAAATGTCATAAGTTGGGTGAGTTCAGCGTTCTCACTGCACGATGTAATTTCTTCTTTTTTTTTATTGACTCTTGAACCAAAGCCTGTTAATATCTTTGCAGAGTTACTGAGGTCGGAGGGCAGTGGAGATTACACATCTCGCTGGCTCTTGTCTGTGCCTCTTTCACCACCACTCACACCGAGTTAACAAACATTAGCACACAAGAAACTTCATTCAGCTGTCACACAAACGATACAGCAATATGCTGCTTAAGCCAAACAACACCAACGAACGCACCATTTAAATTCAAAATAGTCATCTGAGAATCTTGTTATACAATCACTCGGTAGCTTTTAGAATTGAGCTGTATTATTGAGGGCATATCAATATTGTTATTAGTATTGAGCTACTTTTTTATTTGATTACAAAATTCACTAAGGGACAGAAAGAAAAAACGCATGAAATTACTTTATTCCCCTTCAAGCCCTAAAAGCCCACTGGATTGTTTTCAAATTCTGCACAATCACCTGATCCTTTTACCGCAAACCAGTCTTTCCCTTTGAAGTGCGAATGCGAAAACACAAACAAGAAAACCTGACATCTATTGTAGACCACCAGCTGGAAAAGGGCCCGCGGTTTCTAGGCAACTCCTCTCATATTTAGCTGCTGCTAATTGTGCTTTCAGGAAAAAGCATAACCACACATTAATAATACAAAGAGGAAACTGAGCTCATCCATCTCACAACAAACTGTTACTGTCTAAAAAAGAGGACATTTGCCATGCCACTCTGTAATATCACCTGTTTACACTAAGCATATAAAAGATAGATGAAGGGCTATAAAAAAAAAGAATTCAGTGAGTGTACACCTGCTTGATACAACACAACAATTAAATTGGGAAATAAGACAGTGAAACATGACAACATTCTGTAAAATCAACCGTGTTACATGCAGCAAAGAGTCGACTTTCATTTCACAACCCACTGCAACAGCACAAGGACAAGTAGCACTTTCACATTTGCTGTAAATTTCAGCAGTAATCAAATGTAACACCTTTGTAGTGTGACTCATTACAGCAGTGTGCTGCAAATCCGAGCTACTATTCTACAAATGCCCTTGACTGTACTAAAGCAAAAAGGTAGCGGAAGTCTTTCTTTTTTTTTTCCTTCAAAAGGAAACCTCTTCAGAGAACATGAGAGGCTTTACCTGTGGAGACATCTGCACTCCCTGATGAAAGGAAAACAAACATTAGTCAAGAGACGACTCCTACAGCTACCAGCAGCATGATGGGAAATAAAAGTGATATAAAAAGACAGAAGGCACAGGGGACCACAGGCTAGAGGACTGAGCCAAGATAAGTGGAGCTTATCAATTTGTTCACTTATGAGGCAGTGGCCTCATTTTCCTATTAAAGCAAAGGCACACAGAAGGAAAACTCGGCCCTTTTTTTCTACACCATTTATTCCATTAATAAATGGTCCAAGTAAACCTCAACCATAACTATGTCAAACTCTGGGTTTGTTTGCATCCTCTCTGACTGCCCGTATATTTGCAGCTCTAGTCATTGATTTTAGTAATTCATTTGGCAAATAAAATGCAGTAAATTATACTTAAAATTCTAATTATATTTGAGTGAATTGTAAGATTTTTGAGTGAGAGGGGAAAAAACTTAACACCTTACTTTAGCTACAGCACGCAAACATTTACATTATTAAACTGGATCAAGTCTCTAAAGCTAACTCTAAATCCAACTAAGACACTGTATTTAATAGTATCTCTATGCTGCGTCATTGAGGTGAAAACAGGCTCTGTGTGAATACAGCAGCAGTGCATTTATCCTGTTTAACTGCAAAATGACAGGGTTTTTTGAGCGGTGGAATTCACTTCTTTTTCGTGGGTGATTCCTTCTGTTTTCAGTCATACTCCAACCTTTTTTCAGCCGCCTTGCTTTACTAGCGCAATGTTGCTGCTGTCTCCATCAGTCTTGGCATATAACAAACCATTTCCAGGGTGCAGCTTGAGAAATGTCACCGGGCGACACAAGATCACAACACAGCTGTAGTGAGGAACAAGGAGAGTCATGTGGAGCTGGTAGACTCAGGCCGTATCCACATGGAAATGAACTTTACCAATGCAATATTTCTCTTTTCTTTTTAGTACATGGCATTTTACTACTGTTTAATATACATTAAGTTATCGTTAAGTGAATAGGCCAAACCATCTCCAAACACAAGACGAGGAGACGTTGAAGATGGCAACAGCAAATGCAAGCAAAAGATAGAGAGGTGGAACTAGGACTTTAAAGTTTTCCCAAAGTGCTGTATTAGTTGTATGAACAAAAATGCAAGGGTGGCGTTTTGAGACTTTCACATTCCGAGACCTATTTTGCCAAAAATAGCGTTTCATGGCTCCCAAAGCGCGAGTTGCTTGTGAGTGCAAAGCCAATACAATTAATCGCTTTTGCGGAAGCACTTAAATTCTAACACCTAAGCGTCTTTATCAGCATTGTGCGACAAGGGTTTGGATGCAACAGACATTTGTTTACATTTAAAAGTTACACAATACAGTTTTAAGATTTATTCACATTGCAGAGATATTTCCGATGTTTACCTTCTTCATTTAGTATGTCTGTATGCTAAATAACACCGAAAGGTTTTTGTAAAGACTTAAATGTTAATCAAGTACATTGTTGTGCACTCATTTTATTCAAAGCTGCAGACGTGAACCTCATGGTGGCCTTTGAGGCAGATAATCACCAAGACATTAGAATACATCTCCTGGGGACCAAAATATTTGCCCAGAACTTTCTAGCAGTTGTGGATTTACCAACTATTCTTAATCTGTGCAGTCATGATACATCTCACTGACTAAACATTAACATTCATGTCTTTTCAGCTCAGGTTTGATTTGGCAGCCAAGTTCTCCCTAGACCAGTGGGCTGCCTTAAGCCCATGGGGTGGTTTTGTTTGTTCAATGACAGGGTGGGGGTTGGTATCATGAGGTCTAAAAGCTCCCCACTTAGGCCTTATCCACACGGAAACAGAACTTTCCCTAAACAATCATTTTCTTTGTTGTTTTTTAGAAAAAGTTATCAGTAAACACGGCATCGTTTCAAGAAATGTCTTCATCTGGGACAAATAAGGGAACAAAACATTTTTGTCTGCTTGATTTTAAATTGTTTTAATTTCTATAATTAATTTTTTAATTGTTTTCTTTTAATTTCCAATGTAATTGCTTGCCGCTGTAAAGCACTATTTCAATTGCCTTGTGTAAGAATGGCACTATACAAATAAACTTGCCTTGCCTTCATCCACATTAAATGCCCAGAACGACTCTAAAAGCTGGAGCAAATATGCCAGACCTTTTTAAAAAGTATACATTTACAATATCACAGAAATAAAAGTTATCATGAGGCAAATATACCAGGCAATCTCACAAGAAGAAGACAAAAAGGATTACATGCGGATAGAAAAGCCTCCATGAGAAATGTGCGCTCCATCTGTACCGATTAATTAGGAACAACACTTTTTGCCACTATTTGCCTATGTTTAATTTAGCCTTGTGTTTGGATTTCCCATAACAAACACTGTGACACCCTTGTAGTGTGTTTTTCAAAAGCCACTTTCCCAAAGACAGACAACCATTTGTGAAAAATCTTATTTTAAATGTTCAGAATGGAGAAAAAAATAAAACGTCATTATATTTCACTCTTCAAGAAAAGTGACAGAAGTGATTCATATTGGAATACTGGCAGTTCACTGTATAAGATTGTGAGAAGACGTTCTCGTTAGCTGGCACAGAGTTGAATTTAATCCTTACCTAGGCGCCGACTCTGCTCAGTTGCATTCGTGAGTGTCTTTCCCTTTTCCCCTGCCTTCCATTTGTCATCTTCCCACCCTGACCATAGGTCAGTTGACAACACCAGTATCTATTACAACAATGAGCCACATTCTTGTCAAGGTCACCCGCTTGCGTCCGACAGAAAGAGGAGGCTGTGCTGGGAGCAGAAATCCAGATAAGCTAAGCTGAGCCCATGAGGATTTCTCTTTTGCCAGACCTCTCCATACTCATAAATCTTATCTTACAGCAAAGGGAAACTTAACAACACACTGAGAGGCTGTCATCAACAGCTCACCCACCCAAATACCTATGATTCACTCTTTGAATCCTCAAAAGACTGAGCTTTTATCCAAACAGTGGAAAAGGAAATATCCCTTCCCGTGTTAGTACACTGAACGTTCACAATTCACCACAATGTTGACAGCGCTGACCAAAAATCCCAGTTTCAGGTACTTCCTGAATTGACAAGCCTCAAACGGCAAAGCAAAATAAATGCTCCAAGACACGCTCTCAAGAAAGCTTATCAGTAAAACAAGCTTTTATTAGTACCACACACATTACACAAGGAAACAAGTTGTTATTCACGTCTGTGAGATTTCCCCAGAGCTCCTAACCTCAAACTATTTATAGATCTTCTCCGTTCATCTGCTTCCCTTGTGTTGACGCTTTTATGTGGGTGGAGCCTTCTCCAAACATTTGAAAGACAATTTGAAGGCAAAAAAGAAAAGTACAATGACGCCAAATCACTTTCTATTGTTTTGTAAGACATGGCTGGAGCAACACAAACAAGGAGAAAACAAAGAAGGCAAGAGACTGACTGAGGAGAACTAAGACTGGGCAGAAATGACATACAGTACATTCAATCAAAAATATACCTACATCACAATTAGTGGATAACCGGTAGTAATCCCTTGTTTTGCTTCAGAATTCAGGTCTTGGCTTTTTAACAAAACCAATGCTGTTCACATAGAACCGCCGATAATAAAGGTGCTGCGTGAAAGGCCAGGGTCATGGCTGTAGATGTGAAGGAGTGTTCTGCTCTCTGTTGTGCAGATGGTACTTGAGCTGCACTCACTGTGCTGTCCCTCATGCTGCTACTTTCACTCGGGCTTGCTACTCTGATTGACCTCCGCTGCTGGCTGTCTCACAGAGCTCCTATTGAACCATGTCCATCTTAATGGATGGTGATGTGCACTATTACTGAGTGCCAGCAGTTGCTGCACTACAGCCTCAAAGCCCTTCAGACTTTTACACCTCAATACACCTTGGGGCAAATGAACACTGTAGCTCGCACCACATGACATTTCAACACTATTTCTGGTGAGAGGGAAAAATAGTTGAAAAGACAGGTCTGGAGAGGAGCATAGCAGGTTAGGTTACACCGCAGTTTATTTTCTGAACCACACAGCACGGCTGTGACATGTTTTGATAATTATAGTCTGTAAGTGATTTAAGGGTATAATCCACAGAGTTACGTGAGAGGCCTTGTTTGTGAGTAGAGAAACATGCCAAAACAAGCTGACCCGGTAAAGTGTCAAGTCAACTTTAAAGCCGTTTGAAAAGGTTTAATGCTGCTCAGTTGGACACACTTGGGCATGAACACAGAGGCAGACAGAGGCTCAACATGTTCTGAGGACGACCAATCAAAGATTTGTGGTAAATGCTAGATAAATGCATCACAATTTACACCAAAAACAACATCAAAAAAGCAGGATCACACATATTACTTCATACAAATGTAAACACAATTAAGTCAACGCTATGCAAGTGACGAGCAAATGGGTCGCACACAACACAATCTTTCACCAGGATGAGCTGCTGACTAGCATGTCTTGTCACAAAAACATGTGAGAACAACACAAGGAATCGTGTGTGAAACCAGGCTGAATTAAGCTTGGATTCATGTCATCCTGTCACTGATCTCTTTCATGTTCATACATGTTGCATTTCTATTTTTCTTCTTGTTGAAATGCTGTCCTTTCACCGTTTAGGTTTCAACCACAGATCGTATATATAAAAAGCCAAAAGACATACGAGAACTGACATGGGAACTTTTGGACCTATAATGCTGTGACCTCTGTTTTGATGTTGTTTTTCTATTTTTATTTCTCATTTTTTCTCTCTGATGAACAATTGCTGTAGTCCTGCTTAGGTTTCAGTGACATCAGACCAAATTTCCAGCATGTTGGAAACAAGAAGAAATCCAGGTAGATCAGCCAAAACTTGCCATAACTCGTTGGCGAGTGGATTGTTGGGCTGAAAGTCTTGCCGTGTGAACTTGGCTTAATTCGACACTGCTTCTACATGAAGCAAGTAGCAGCAAGTTACCCTGGCTGCACCTTCAGGATCTGATGGCCACTGTCAGAGGCAGACGAAACAGGAAAACCGTCCTGATCCTGAGCTCAGTTTGAAACACAGTTGTGTTCCCCTGTGACGATCTGATAAGATACTTCCGTTGATTAGATGTGAAGAGTGTTGTTAAAAAGAATAGTCACTTCATGTGATTTCTGTTTGTTTTTGTGTTTCAAGGTTGATCCCATTTGAAATACGTTATTGTGAGATTCTAAATAGATGACTGACATTCTGTGCCATCAGTGCACACTGAAAATTACAGAGTTGGAAAAATCCTGCCATGCCTAGCCAAGTTGCTAGGGGGAAATCATAATTTGTGATTCAGATCACTAAAAATCACTATTAAGTCAAGCTGTGGGAGTGTCACGCTAGAAGAAGTGAAACCCAATCTAACAGACCAAAAGTATCATCTGCCAGCTGCTTAGCAGAGGTCTGCTGCTCTCAGCCATCTGAGTTTGATGACCTTGTTAGTTTGAGTGCCTAATCTGCTAATGCTCCGATAAAAATAAACAGTCAGTGCAGTCATTGTCATCCCCATCCTCCCTTTCTGCAGCTGCTATCCACAAACACAGATGACATCTCCATCTTCATTGACGTTAAGAACTTTGTTTCAAACTGACAATCTTCACAGCCAGCGAGTTGTATGAGAATTTTAAATGCAGTCACATTAACATTTTTTTCCAATCAGTGCCTATTTTTAAATGTCATCTAGGATGGTATTAAATGTATATTTTTTTTCATACTGAAGTTGCAGTTTATTTTAGGATTTTCCAAGTACATTTTCTTCTAACAATTTTCCTCTGCAGAGTTTAATAATTCATAGCCAATACTACATCTGAGATGAGACTGGAATAAATAATTTAACTTAGGGTACATATTAGAAAGTCTGCAAAAACCTCCTTTGACAAATCACTGATGGTTTTTCCAAGCTTGAGTCTAAGGGAGAACAGTTGAGCCCTGCAGCTAACAGCTAGACGTCAAATGCAAACTGTAAAAATATTTGTATGGTCTACAAAAGAAAATAAAAGATACGGCATTCTATCGAACAAGCTCAGGACAAAACCCCAGATCTCAACAAAGGGGAAGTGCAGTCTGAAGGTCATGCAGCACAAGTCTATGAATTTAAATCAGAAGTATGTCCCATTATTGACCAAGTGCCAGGAGCTCTAAAGTAATATCCTCAGGTATGCTGTATTATTAACAGTACGAAAAACACCATAATAATTGTGACACAGTATAACTTGAGTAAATGGATTCAACAGCAAATCTCACTCAAGTCTCACTCTTCAAGGGATGCATAAACCTAATGGATATGATTAAATATAATTTAGTTTTCCAGATGGACAGAGGCCCCACTCACAAAATATAATTGAAATGTGTGAGCTCAGCTCATCACCAAGGACTGAACAACTCCCCAGCCTCCACTACAAAGAGGAGCTCATTTCCATATTAACTCCACCTTTATTGGTCCACTGACGCATCGTCTCGTCTTGACACAACACAGACACACTGAATTCCTTTCGGGCTATTTGGAAATGCTGATGTTAGCATGTTCGATGTTAGAGTCCCATGTATATTAATATCCATTCTTAACAGGTTGGTTAAATATTGTGTCCTTTGAAGGACATTCACTCACATTAGCTGGGCTAGCATCCTTGACATGGCACTATCACATTGAGTTCTATGGTAGTTTATAATGTATAGTGTTCCCTGACTGACATTTATGTGTAATGAGAGAAAACAAGCAATAAACATGGTGACAGTTGTGTGATCAGTTGTGCGACAGGACTACACAAACTCAGTGTGTCTACATTAATTGAAGCATGTTCGGCATAGACACAAAAAAGCTCCTGTCAGGCTTGATTACTACTCTTTTTTACTTGAAGGGTTTGTAGAGAATAATGTGCTCTTGTCACAGTCTCTATAGCCGTGTTTCTATCATGGTACAGTTTCAACAGTTTCAACAAGACATCAAGCTTTTCTCTCACCAAATCAGCTGACTGTCCTGGGTCAAGCTCCACCCTTACCATTACTCTGGTACCCCAAGAGGGGGGTACCAAAAAAACAGTTGAGGATGGTTATTTTGGTACAATTCCTAATGGCAACACAAAAAAATCCGTACTGTACCGAACTGTTCACTCGGTGGAAACGTGCCATACGACAAAGCCCACCTGAATACATGTGTAACCGAATACCCCTATAAACAAACATTCAACAATAAATTCACACTTGAATGGAACAATGAAGGAATCAAAGTTGATGCCTTAAGTTGCTCTTATCAATATTTTAGTGTTAAGTAAACAAAGCCGATCAGGTGAAATAATAAACCTGAAGAGAATGACAACCTGAATCTGGAACTTTAGCCATTTGCCCTACAACTTCATGTTTTGGTTTTGGTTCAGTTTCTCTGTTCTCACTCTGCCATTTTCAGCTACAGGATGCACATGTTGTCACACTACAAAAGGTGCTACACAGCACCCTAATACACTTTTTCACACCAATCTGCAGACAGACCGGGTTAGGAGTGTGCATGGTGAACACAGAGGAGCATTTAGCAGCTTAAGGGAGTATATTTTCCTCACAGGTTGACAAAGACCAAACATTGAGCTTAAAGACTAAGAGATATGTTAACATGGGGTTTCTTATATGCTCATCATAAAATGCCACTGCTGTTCACAGCACATCTTTTTTTGCACGATATACTACCGGCTTTTGTATTAAACACAGTAGACACAGTAATCCCTCACAACACACTTGACTGGCAACCCTTAAAATGCAGTCTGACAAAGCCAATTTGTGATGCATTTGAGAGTTTGATGGCTATAAACATGTTTTGCCACATGGCTTCACAACTATGTCTGCTAACATGATAAACAAATGCTCTATTTAATGATTATATATTGTATGAGATGAAAATATATGAGAGAAATCTATGTTGCATTTTCCCCCCCCCAAACAAGTCAACATTTTCCTTTCTACATCAGCATCAAACGTCTCGTGGTATACAAGGAATAAGAGATAAAAGTACCCAAGATACTGCATTTTTAATGTTAAGTTGGTATGTTTCCCTCAGTGTTTACATGGGTGTCTTCTGACATTGTGCATGCATCCTTGAAAACAAATGCAGTTCATTACAAATGTAAGTACTGACCCAAGGAAAATGGTTAGTGAAGTGTGGGCACATGAGGGCCCCAAGGAAAGAGTGATAAACACCAAAAAACTGTCGACCAAATGGGTCTAGAACACGAATGGGAGAAAACACTATTTTGACAGATGACTCTTTCTGTGTTTACAGCAGATAATGCTGCATCTATATTCAAGGACACCAATGGAGCCTCCCATGAGCAGATCAGCATTCATAAAAGAACTCTTCTGTGACAGGGGTGACTTTGATGCATGTGGTACGCTTGTTTAAGAGAAGGAAACAACATGAGAAAATCCAACCTTCATACACTGGAGACTAAAAAGTAATTGGCACACAACCAGTTTGTAAGGAGAGGTACACAGAGGACAAACTATATTTACCCCTTATGGCATTCAAGGGTTTTAATGGAGTCAATCATGCAAATACAATTGATTCCTGTGCAAGACAGATAACGCAAGTACAGTTTAAATGTTGATTTACGGGACAAACATAAAGAGTAAAAAGTATTTGCATTAACTGATCATGAGTTATTGGGGACTTATATTCAGCTCAGATTCACCTATTACAACTCTCGCTTGGCATTGAACACTTTGTAGATAATGCTTGACTGAGTCGTCAGCAATGTAGAGCTGGTTTATAAGGTTGCTCCTGATAATAACTCTTCGCTTATTGTTATTTAATACACTTGACCTTCATTTGCCAAGTCAGGCATAAATCAAAGTCAAATAGTTCCACGTCATCAAGTATGAAGCAAAGCAAAGAAACTTAGGGCCTGTCCACATGGAAAGTTCAGGTCAATAAACATAGGTTTTTGTTTTTAATCATATTGGCGTTTGGTCCACATGCAAACGTCATTTTGGGAGACCTGAAATGATATTATTTAAAAACGGGTCCCAGAGTGGAAAAGTCTGTAAAAACTCACCAACACTGTTACAGCGCCACTTAGAGGCCTGACATATATTGGGGGGGACGGCATTTCCTGAAATGCTGCCATATTTATGGGAAACATTTTCAAAACGACAAAGAAAAAGATTGTTTATATTTTGTTCCGTTTCTGTGTGGATATGGACTTAAGCTAGTTCAGGAGAACCATACAATCCCGTAGTGTTTCTACACTTAATGCAGTATGTACTGTACATATTATTCCTCCTGAAGAGCAGCACATTGGGTTGAGGATTTAAGGGATTGCGTGGTAATGAAGCATTAAGTTGCTCGACTGAGGCTCAGGTCAGTGAGCCACATGATGCTTTAACACTCTTTTAGTACCATGAAGGGCTTCAGTGTAATAACACAAGACCCTCATTTTGCATAACCAATAAATCCAAGGCAAATACTGCCCAAAAAAAAGGAAAGTCCTGAAAGAAGCTGTGGTTTTTATACAATATTGACTTTTTAATGTATGTTTTCAGACTGACTGTTTCAAAAACTGTCAACTTCAAACTAAGTCATTGTAATTGTTATTGTTTATGTAAATAGAAGCGCTGTATAACATTAAAGTAGGTGTTTACCCAGGTGCTGCTGTCTTCATGGCAATCTCAGAACTCACACGACATTTGTGAGAACAACTACACAGCTTTTACAAGAGCTAGTTCTCAAACAAATGTTCATACACCATTATATCGGACGTTTGGAATTGAAAAAAGGAAAGGAAATGCAAGCCAGAAAACAACTGCTCCTAAATCAGCCCTATACTGTGCACAGAACGCATCCATCGAATCATGGATGTTTGACATTGCTCCCAAAGGACAAACGAGTTCTCTCTTTAAATTTTATCAGTTGTATAATCCCCTTTTGAAAGCCTTTTTAGGGTGAATTAGAAAGGCCCCGTATTCAGAGAGATGCAACGAGAGAAGGGGGCAGGAATAATCACAAGGGCCTAGCTGTCTGTGTGGATTAGAATAGGAAAGAAAATCCTTTCATCTCAGATCTGTACTTCCAAGCTCGGAAGCATGCACGCACACTCGCGCACAAAACCAAGTGCATCTTAAATGCATACTTGTCATAAAGGAAGGCAAAAGACCTTTGCTGTTAAATTCTTTTGATGCATAAGAGGTTGTTATTTATGCTTTAACAGATGATATTCAATTATACTCCAAATAGACACGATAGTCACTGGATTAGAGAGGAGCTTGAATAAAAGCTTTGCTCTCAAGGCTGACCTCTCAGTTTGGCTTTTAGGGAAGATTGAGTGCAGAGGAAGGCTCGCACACTTGCTTCTCTGATTTCTCGTGCTGAAATGTGGACCACTGCTCTATTTTTGGCCGACAGTCTTTTGACATCTAGCAAAATGTAACGAGAGGGATAAACCCAGAGAGCCTCCTCAGCCAGAAAGCAGCAAAATAACACGCCCAAACAACACCATCTGACAGATGAGAAAATGGATTAGCCATTATGTCTGTTTGCTCAGTTGTCTTCCTCTGTGAGGGTTTAACTGTGTGTAAAATGACAAGCCTAGTTGTGCGTAACGGCAGCTGACACTAAAAACTGACAGTAAAAACATAAATGTCTCATACTCCTCGAAAACAAACATTCCCTGTGGCACACGCTTCTATTGCACCTAATTCATAGGAGACTTAACTACAATTTATTCAGTCCAGTATATCAAACAAGATACTCTCAATTGAGCAATTGAGCTCCACAGACATGTATGTACTTTTTTTTGGTGCCAATTATAACTAATTACAAAAAGCTGATGTGCAGAACAGAGTTCTTTAAGCCTGTTTTTGTCTCTTTCAAATATCTGATGATTTACTAACTAATTAGTTTATGGACTGTTGTTCAGACAGAACAAGTTATTTACAGAGGTCATGTTGGTCTCTGGGGAAATGGTGAGAGACATTTTTTCTAAACTTATATAAACAATGCACTGATTCAACATTACAATCGACACATTGTACAAATAAAACTTGGCAATACTCGTAGTGGGTATGGACTGGAAACTTTGTTGCCCAAAGATAAAACAATATTTAATACTTATCTGAGGATTTCAATCGTATTCATTGAATTTCAATGGTGTAGAACAACCAAAGGGAAAGCAAACAACAAGCAATAGAATTTCAAAACAGAAACATTAGTGATTCCCAAAGTTTGTTGTATTTAACAAACTGGCAGCAAACAATCCTTCTGAAAAGTATTAAAAAGGGGGGAGGAAACATAATCCCCTCTATAATCACACTTGCTCAAACACTGCCTTGTTGTTAACTTCCTCTTCATTAAACTGAAAGCTCTCCTCATGCTGTCCAGCAGCTCTTGGACTCAAATGTTTCCAATCAAGCATTTCACAGCCAAACTCCATGATTACTTAAGCAAGTTCACAAAAAAAACCATCCAAATTCACGGATCGAACTACTGTGAGAGAAGAATTAAGAGGAGGAAATGAATTCTACATGGCCAAGACAATAGAAGTTGTGACAGAGACAAAGCTTTCATTAACAAGTGAGAAATCTGCGAGCACAGTCTACAAACTCTTTTACAACCGTGGCAAGGCAGTGCACATTTTGAGCCACCTCTTCCCTCACTGGTAGAAAATTCTAGTTGGGGGAACGAAGGGGCCACGTCTGCTCCTCCCCACTGTGTGGGTTTTGTTCTGCTAATCAGACCACATGCCTCAAGGATTCAGGAATCCAAGAGCTCTCAGCCAGTTCCTCTCATTCCACATACAGCCGCAGCAGCCTGTGACAAACTATTCAGTGTGTTGGGGGGTTAAAGACTCTATCCATTCATAACACTGTTCAACCCTCCCTCCCTCCCTCCTCTCCTAATCTCAGGCAGTTCTTTAGCCTGCCACCCCCTTACCCCTCATATGCCCTCTCTGTCTCCTCAACACAGCAGAGCCCTTTTTTAACAAAAAATCTCTCTCCATACTGCGCACTGGGTCTGAATAGTCTCATGGTTTATTATTAGACCATGGTCCAACCACACACCCACCACCGTTTTGAATGAAAAAAACTAAACAGACCTACATTAAGTGCCGCCAATGAAAGTCTTGATATTTGCTTCTCTCTTCTCCTTTTTTGTCCCCCCCGCTTATTTTCTGTTTGTTTTCCCTCTTTACTACCTTCCCTGGCTCTCTTGCTACTCACGCATTGAGAGGCGAAATGAGGCACGCTGGAAATGTGCAATGACAATGGAAGACAGCTGCTCTTGCTGCATAAGTCTTTCATGAGCTGAATTAGTTGTACAAGCCTTTTGCTCCCTTCCCCCCACAGATGCCTCCCTCACAGTAAGCTGATCCAGACACAGCACAACACACCTTGTAGAAAGATTAAAAGAGTGAAAGACGGGGGAGGAAGAGACAAAGCATGATGGAAGCTTTGTTTAACAGATACGTGATTGCTTTTCCTTTTTTGGTAGCCCCTTCAAACATCGTCAAATCACTTCTTCAAATGAAGTTTGACATTTGACAATCTTGCTGTAAACAGGATGACATCGGGTTTCTATTGTGATACTTAAAATAAGCAACTATCATGTTGCAAAAGGATAAAAGCCAGTTGTTACACATTGCAGATATGACCTGATTTCACTGTATGGTTTGTGAAGTTCACACATGTTAGATTAACTGAAACTAAGGACTTTGTTGGCATTTTTTTTTATTAACTATTATTTTTTTAAGTGTCATGTCTCCACTCTGTTGTTTTAGCTTCTTAACAATGAGAATGTTGTAAATTGAAAAGTGAATATCATATTATACCTCAGGATATTACCCTATTACACTATCTCTTACATTTAACATTGTAGTGACAATGCACAGTTAACAAATACACAGTGCATTTGTATTTAAATGCAGTGTCTCTGTATTTAAATACATTTAGGGGGAATTTTGTGTCGTATACTCCACAACAGAACTGACAGCCAATCCAAGCAGCTTCCTGATGCAGAGATATACGACACAAAGTAACTTCTTTCTTTGGTCAAGGTGAAAACAGGCACATTTTACGACTGGAAAGACCTGGTTCCAGCATGAAATATTTCCAAATAAAAAAAAAAAAACGGGAGCTTCTGAACAATGATTTCTGCTACAACAAGACTATAAACTTTGTGAGCCAAGACGTTCTTATAATTCAATTTCTGGGTCTGTGGTCTGCTCTATGGGCTGAGAAATCTGGCAAAATGGCGGCTAATGCTATAAGGATTCTATAATATGGATTTCTGGGGTTAAGGTTCACGACTGCAAAAACAAAAGTGTTTTAAAGCGCACATGCAGAAAATACTGGACTCTGCTCTGCATCGAACCAGCTGCAGCCGTTTATATCGCTGCTGATTCGCACTGGCATGTCAGTGAGGCATAGGGCACTGTAAACCTTGAAAATGTGAGGTATGCATGGCATGTGTGTTAGTCTAGAAAAAAATGTGGTATCCCTGAGACGTGGATGTTAACATTTCATGAAAAGATATTACAAAAATGTTCAAATAACAACTATTATACCAATCCCAACCTCTGCTCACTCAACAATGTCCTTGATATAACTTTGATACTGTGGCCTTGTGCTGTGTTTTGTCTATGAACTGTCGAGGCAGCGGCTAAAGGCAGACATGGGAAACGATTAGGTACCAAATGTTTTACTACTGCAGCAGTGACAGACAAAAGGCAAAGGCTTCAAATGGACACTTGAGCCCAGGTTTGTACATAACACGATTTGATTCATCACCTTTCTGATTTTTTTATTTCACACTGAAGTTGAGCACAAATGAAGCGATTTTACACAACTTTGCATACCTTTGCCATTTGGAACATATTTTGATAGAGATCAACCCCATGTTAGTAAGTCCTACAATGAAACCCAGATAACATTCCCACATTTATTAACTCAGATTATGATCAAACAGATCAAGTCAGATGTACACATAACTTTTAGTAAGAAAATTTAAAAAAAAAATGTTGTGTGAATGTCAGTTTTGGACATTTATAGAAACATCTGAGTGCCACATGTCCTAATACAACACTGGAAATATGTCAGATTAGCTGATTGACATAAGAGTCCCACCTAAATGCTCAAGATCCATGTTTGTGCAAAATGTAAAGCAGATATAACAGTTGAACAATTAAAGAGACACTTATCTTTAAGAAATTAGATGTTCTCTTTTCCGCTGTAAATTCTGTTCACTCAATACGGAAACAATCTCGGCAGAATTAGCTTGGACAGGTTAGCCAACAGCTCCACTTAATGTAATTTGCGCCCCTTCTAAAAAAAATGAGTCAGTCCCTCTTCTACCCCAGAGTCTTTAAAGGCTGGTACTTCTTTACAGGAATGGGCTTCAGCTCAAGAGCGACAGTCAAACAGGCAAAGGCTTAGAGAAAGAACTCGAGCTACCTCTCATGAGATCTGCTACTCTCTGAGCTGGACATCAGCAGTGATGCAGAGCAGTGGCTGTGCTCTTTCATTCAACTGCAGCCTTTTCTTCAAACCCACACTCCACCACCCCCCACCCCCCAACGTAACATTGCCAATGTAATTTTCCATGAGAGCTGTTCCATTTATCAAGGCCAGTGGCACATTGAGGCAGCTGATGAATGCCTTACTCCTCTAGATTTGTATAATGAGAGGTGGGAGAGTAAGACTCACTCAGAGGTGGTTAGCACTTGTACGAAGGAGGTAGTGATGATTTATTCAGCATCTGAGAGCTAATGCTGTGGGGAGCTTTAACTTGGACAATGACAATGCAGCCACGCTATTACACCTCTACCATGGAGAACAAGATTGCAACTGAGACACATACTGATTGATGCTTAGATTATACTTTGACATAAGGGACTTAATCCTTTTAAATCTACTCTAAAACACTACTTAAAGTGTCATATTATTAACATTTCACCATTTAATAATAAACATGATAGAGCCAGATTTGAACATGAAAGGTTGAATGTTTTGGGCGTCAAATCCAAAAATGTTGTGACAGTGTGTATAGCTCGCTCTGTGGCTTAAAAATATATACATTAGTACATATTCATTTCATGTTCAAGGTTATTTGGTGATAAACGCATTAAAGGAATAATACTGATAATAGTCCTACACTAAACTGAAGCTTACAGATAAAGATGGAGACGGTGGTTTCTGCTTAATCTAGACACAGAAGTGGATGTAGTTGGTAGATCTGTTACAGAGCTAGTTAAGTACAATACAACACTGAATGTTTACTTATGTTAAGTGTTTAAGGTCCAGCAGACAATACATGAACACCACTAGTCACTGCAGTTGAGCACATGTCAGACCAAAACAACAATGATTGTGACAGCTGATGCCAGGCAGCTATCATGCCTCTTCCAGCTGGTCACCAATGAAAAGAGATCTGTTACATCATGTATACATCAAGTTACTTATGATTCCTGGGAGAAGAGCCATTTTGGAGGCCTGTACTGGGTTGTAGAGCTCTCCCTTGCAGAAATGCCAAACATAATATTAACCCTGATCTTCTCTCCTTCCTTAACTGAAGCTTTTTCCAAACAAAAAAAATGAGCTTTGTTTGGAAGGAAATGCATAGAGTCGCCTTCAGCTAAACACTGAACTACTTATTCACTATATCTATCGCTATCGACGTTATCAGCACGTGATCACATGATAAACATTGGACGAATAACATCCAGAAGATTGAGCTTTTCGGAAAACTTAGGGCAAGATAATTTTTTCCGCGCCCACGTGGGTGCAGAGGTCCGCTAAGTCCACATGACACGGATTTCGTTATCCGCCAAGTTCCGAGAGTACGCTTCCAATTTGAGTTAATGCCACCCATATGTGCCGACTGCACATGCTCCCTCTGTTGCACAACGCTTTCCATTCCAGTTGGTGGTGCACTCATGTTTCGGTCAAAAGAGAAAAAGCAGGGGACACCAACTCCTGTCAAGAAATCTCCATTAATGGACTTAAATGTGAGATCAAGCACGCATGTGTGTAATGCTTATCATCAACTCTCGGTCTGGGTCCATCTTTACCACTGCTGTACTTGACCATGGCCTGTTCGCCTGTCTAATGCGATCTCACTGTAATTTAGTTTTCTAAATGAAAAAAGCAACCCATTAGGTTTGTCATCTAATAAAAAGCCAGAATTGCTGTGCGCATCAAATTAATCACATCCTTTTTTTCTTCAAGGATACATTTCACAGGTTAGCTGCTGTGTTAAAAGCAGTTGTGACCTCTCTCCTTTATTCACCGCTGTCGACCAATTCCTTTGGTTCTCCCACAAAAGCCCTTTTATTTTAAGTATATTATGGTGACAAAGACTTTGCTGAAATATCCTTTCACGGCAGTCGCTCCACAGAGACTCTACAGCTTGTGCTCATTGCTGGGTGTCCTGGATTTGAGGAATCAAACAGGCTTCCTTGCAGCCCATCCCCCACGCCTCTTTCAGAGCAGCAGGAAAACCGATGAAGGCGTGCTTTGCACCAGCTCCCTCCCCCACATACTGCTCCACCAGGCATTACTGGGGCTTGTGGGATTAAGAATGGAACACGATGACAGACAAAAACAGTCCTCAGCACCTCCCTGCTCGGCTGTCTTTCTTACAGGGAGAGCATGAAAAGGCTGCTATGAGGCATACAATAGACACAGTGATAGATCAACTCTGAGTGAACAAGATAAGTGTGGGTGAACAGCTACAGGGATCTTTATACTGTTCTAGCATAACAATGTCAGTTCTGAAATTGTGCAAAGGAAATTAAGTGTAATGCCATGTGAAATTGACTTCACTTCACATCTGTAATGTGATGTATACGATATGACTGACACCATTATTATATTGTTGTGTTTTCAGTTTTGCTGGCTCGTGTACAGCATGACACTTATGTTATTTACAACTGATGTTGGCTGGTATAAATCTTTTACATGGCATTTAGTCATCAGTCCTCCACTGATAAAAAGGAAACAAACCACCGTGTGTGTTATTTTATAAGCCTGGACTCTGCTTCATAATTGTCAAGGGTGCCCTTTTTTCACAGAGTGGTAATAAAAGAGAAAACAGTAGATGTTTTTATAGATCACATGTCAGGCAGCTGCGGGGGAAAGAAAACATCTCACAGGCTGCTGGGACTGGCTATCACAAAGCACAACTTCAAGAACCCAACAATGTTTAGTCTTATGCTGTGTTTCCATCATGGTTCAGTTTGGTACAGTATGGTACGGTGTGGAAGGGTAAAGTTGCAGTTCGACTGAGAACAGTACATTTCCTTGGTTGGTGATGGTGTGGGCTGAGCCCGTTGGCCATGTAGTGTGACGTTGTATATGCGAGACACAACAGACAACAATGGAAGACGTCCAGCAGCTCATTTTTTTTCCTGCTTGGTTTGTGATCGAAGTTTTGTATGAAAATTTACTACAGACGTTTGCCTCGGCATCCATGGAGTATTTATACAATCGCAAAGGAGTGGCGTTTTTCTGTTACCCCAAGGGACGGGTACCAAAGAATGGAATGCTTTGTGCCAGTCATTTTGGAACTATTCCTAATGGGAACACAAAAAAATGCACCGTACTGTACTAAACCAAAGTGGTGGAAACACGGCTTTACTGCGATGCAGATGCAAATTCCCCCAGATAAAACAAGGTGAGGATTTTTGTTGACAATAAACAGCTCTGCTTGATGAAATCAAAACAAAAAAAAGAGTTCAGGGCAAAGCTGAACATTTACAGCACAGCTTCATTAAAAAAATCAGTTTTATAAACAGAGCAATGTTTATGTTGTTACTCGGAGACAGAAATTATTTAGATTTGAGATGAAATGAATGTATTACTGCCAACAAATTATGACCTTATTAACAACTGGCTTTCAACAATAAATTGAATCAGGAACGTGTTTCGACTAAAAATCTTTAAAAAAAACTGTCTCCATCAAAGCCTTGAATTAATAACTGCCTTTGACAAAAAACAATATAACAAACACTTATCTGCAAAATAGCACACAAGCACATCAACATAGAATAAAAAGGAATAAAGAAAAGCTTACCTTTTCATTTTTCACCTTCTTTAATGTCTTGCATTCACTGCTACCATTTTCCACCTCCTCTGGTTCAGTTTTTGCGGTCAATGCTGGTACTATCCCAACTTGTTCAAGTGCAATATTCCCCATTTGATTGGCTTCTGCCAAGTCTGTTGATTGTGTGTTCTCAAAGGACACATTACGACTATTCCCCAGAGCAACTTGGGCTTGAGACACAACATCCATCTCTGAAGCAGCTATTGCTACAACTGGGGCCCCATCTGTTTTGTCCTTCTTACTTTTGCCACTAGCCCCTTCTTTCTCTTTTTTACCACTCAGAACACCTCGAGAGGCTTTGCCAACTTTTTCCATATTCCTCCCTGAGGTGGAATTACCGCCAGCAGCTCCTGTTCCCACTGCTGTACCTGTCGGCTCCCCCTGAGTCCGTCCTGCAGTTTCTTTTTTACTGCCATCTCCAACCGAAGCTTTGCTACTATTGTCTTTAGAGTTCTTACTGCGCTTGTATTTGGATTTGCTTTCCTTACCTTGAGAGCCAGACACTGGACTAACAAACCTGATGTTGTCAGGTAACGCTGCCACCGCACTGGGTGGTGCCGCCATACCGTCCTTGGTACCAGACATCTCAAGTTTGTCTTTCTCTAAATCAGCGTCAAGGTCAATAATCAGATTTCCAACACCGATATCCCACTCATCCCCGCTGTCATAAGTGTCCACCGCATTAGAGTCCACACCTTTCCCGCCTGCAGTGCCACCACTTAGGGACATTTTAGTGCCAACGGCCCAGGATTGCCTCAGTGAGGTCCGACACCCTCTCAGCGAGTTGGGACTCCGGGGCAAGGGTTAACGAATCCTCACGGTGTACTTGTTCCTGTTCCATTTAACCACATATTCCCTAGAGAGAAATAAGAAAAATAGTTAGATGAGCCTAATTATTCTAATACAGAACTAAAGCAAAAGCTCTGCCGTCACAGAACTGATCATTTCATTGGGCGCAAGGCACAAGAAAATCATTTGATCATGAGCCAGTAATTCTCCGATGATCACTGCGCAAACCACTATGGTAATACCCACTTGTGTGACAGCACTGCTCCAAAACCCTCTCTTCATAATCACTTCCCACAGTCGTCATGGCAACCATGGGAAATGTAGCTTAAATCCTGCTTTGACTGCCAAGGTGGCCCCACTGTTCTGAATGACTGGCTCTCTATTCACAAGGCACTGCTGATAGTGTCACTGCTGATACAAAAGGAAATAAGCAGTAGCTGGTCTCACACCCCCTCATAGTTTATAAAGCAGTGTCTTTTCAACTCAAGAGCACAGTGGTAATCTTGCATTAACAAGATGGAGGAGCTTAAAAAACCTTGAATGGACCAGTGTGCATCTCAGGAGAACACCAGTTAATTCTTCTTGTTTACAAAATGCAGCCCAAAGGTCAATGTGTTTCATATCTTGTCAGAAAAATTTTAAATCCCTGTGCAGATCCCAGCTGTAAATAATTTGGACATGTGGATCCAGACACACTGAGGTTACCAACTCAATTTCCATAATTCCGATCAAACTTAGCAGGTGTTTGGAAGAGTGGAGTCTTTTTTTCCTCAGTATCTGCAAATCTTTCTTTGGAAAAATGAGACGGTGCATGAATGTGTATTCATTTTAACTTATTTCTGTAATTGTCTATTGTTTTATCCTTTTTACTGAGTCATTCTTATGTGCTTCCTGATATGTTCATTTGTTTTCTCTCGGTTTCCCGTATACACTTGTTCCTGGTCTCTCTCACCTCTCTCTTTACACAGTGGCTCCTTCAATCAGCTGATTTGATTTGACTGTTAAGCACTTTGTAACATGTGTTAGGAAGAGCGCTATATAAATAAAGTAGATTTTTTATTACTTTCCGACCGGTGGCTCAATTAACTTCCCGGAGCTGTAAATGACTTGGTGATAATGATGTTAAATGTAAGGATGAACTAAGGCCAGGGGGAAACAAGGAGCGCTGCACTTTCAATCCTCTGACAGCTGAGTGCGTGTATGTAAATAATTAAAACTCATGTGAAGAGCTCACCTCACCTTGCCATGAAAAGCATTAAGTATAAGGAAGCCTAAGCACTAAATACCCCGGGGTGGTGGCAAGGCTGATGAGATCAATCCCACCTCAGACTGGATTTCTTTCATTCAAGAAACACAGTCAAGCTCTAAAAACTAATAAATGTTTAGCTTTTATTTCTGATTTGTCGCCAGAATAATTTTTGTTTTATATCAGTACAAATAAATGGCAATCTTTTCTTGCTGGAGTTATTGGCATTTAACCTCATAGTAATGTATTTTCTATCAATGCATTAGCAAGACTTCCGCAATGAGGCTTACATTTAAAAGTAGCCCTAAGAAACTAGAGGTGTTTTTCTAGTTTCTGACTTAAATTAACAAAAGGTTAAGTATTGTACTTAAGATACACGCTATTCAGCGTAAAACAAGCTCTGGTCCTTGAACCACCAGTGAGTTGATGAACTAATAAAAAGGATTGGAGTGAACCTAAGAAATTCCTGTTTATTTATGTAAAATGAAGATTCACCAGAGCCAGAGAAGTAAGCTGACATTGTTACTTGACCATTGGGCTTCGCTTGCTAAAAACAGTGAGAAGATATTCTAACCTCATGTAAACACAGCTGATCCAGATAAGCTTATCAAGTCAGGTTGTGACGTTTCTGGAATAACTATGACCGAATCGACCGAGATTGAATTGGCATATTTTCTGCTTCATTACAATATTCTCTCTATAAATCAGCTGCCTCGCTGCAGACCAGGTGAATTAAATACAACACATGCCTTTACTAAAACTGCTGCTTAACGCTCCAGGATTAAGAGCTGGGTTGTTACCATTGACTGACAGAAGAGGAGTCATTTTGTACCCTCAACCATTACTCAGCTCTCATTATAACAACAGCCCAAAGTGGCAGCTGGATCACAAAATGCAGAGAGCTCATGTTGATTCACTTAAGAGGCCATTCGTATCACCCCCAGCAGTGACAGAGGTAAAACTGTTGAACAATCATTTGATTGCCGTGCATGCTCATTTCTCACAGATGGCTCCCCAAAGGAACAACAGTCGGTGGCAGGTTTTGGAGGGCGGAGAGATGCAGCTGTCCCTGTTTGACTGGGTAAACAGTTGTGAGGTCTAATTTGTCCAACACCTTCACAAAAGAGAGGTTGTAACTCTATCGGCAGTTGACCTACTGTACTGCCCTTAGTCAGAACTGCCGTGCAAGCTCCTTTTGAAAAAGCTTGTCTGAGGAAATGTCCCAATGAGAGCCCCATTGAGTGAAAGGCATGCAGGCTGTGCATCTCCCAGAGTGCTTGTCCTTTTTTTTCACAGATCTGGTTTCATTCAGCTATCTATCACAGAGGCCACAGAAGGGTGAGGCCGCCTTGAAAGTACAGGAAAAAAAAGACGAGGGAAAGAGATTTTGTGGATGATTTGCCATGGAACACAACTGAAATGGGACCTGGTGTTTTCCGCGCGTGACACGAGCACCGTCTTTGCATAAAACACAAAGGATGTCATATGAAATAATCCTCGCAAGAGGAGTGTGAAACTCAATCTATTCTTGTTGATATGCATCAGACAGCAACAACATACACATGGTGAAAAGTATAATGCAGGTGAGTTTGCAATGTAGTTTAAAAAAAAAAAAAAAATCCCTAAGCCCCTGAGCTCTGGCATGAGAAAGAAACATTCTCAAAGTAGACATGTGTCAACATGAAATATTCAAAGTATGATTACAGATGAATGTGGATGTGAGAAACAGCGTTAGTGTTAATAGCAAAAAAAAAACACCTTGTTTTTAAATATGAGCTTTGCTTCAGTCATAACACACGCACATTTACTGGTGCGAAACAGCCCAGGCCATTGTTTGCAGTTGTTCCAGATTTAATTACAAGCGTAAAAACTTTCACTATGCTATGATGATGTTTTATTTAGATACGTATAGACTCAAAATGATTATTGCCTCATCTCTGCTCCCACAGCTCCAAACCTCATTAAGGACTGAAAAATGCGACACCACAGTTACTTTAACTTCCCTTGCAGAGATACAGGGGTGAGTGTGGTTTGCAATAGCTCACAGAAAGGACTTTAGGGCCTCTAAAATGTCAGCTGCATGCTCTGCATAGCTGTGGCTGTGTCTATCAAACAAGCACTGACTGGTTGAATAGCGAGGGATATCGAGGAGCACTTGGGCTGGCTGAACACCAAACACATAACTAAGATAATAAAAGAAATGGTGGTGAAGCAACAAGATGGTTTTTTTTAACTTCTTTCTGTTTAATGTGCTTTTGAACAGACTGTTGTTTGGCTTTCTTGACTTTGGTCAGAAGCACTTTTAAGATTTACCATTGGGAAAATAGATTTTTTTTATCAAGACAAAATTATGGATGCTAGAAAAGAAGAATTCGACTTCAAGTAAAAGCATGCTTTACAATCCTACACTAATTCAAACAACCCAGAACTGAGTGGAGCAGTTCTGTTGACTTTTTAAGTTGAAAAACACTTTAGCGTAAACACATATACATCCGATCATATGATTTAAATATGACTGATTCTATACTATTTTCTCTTTTTGAATTTACAGCTGCAAACCACAAAAGGAATAACGAGAAACTCCTCCAGCGATGTTGCTGGAAACCTGGAAATGTGGCTTCACTTCACCAAGAAAGAGGATCATGTGGTAAAGTCTGTAAATAATATTTCTTAACAAAAGTGGGAATAACAGAAACATCTATCAACACAACAGGATTTGAAACATCAGGATGCCATGTGCTTGACACTACACAAACATTCCACTGCCTCTGAGATAGACCACATATGAAACATTGACATGTCTTTCAGATTCCTCCTGAAGCCAACCAGGAAAATGTGGTTGTCAGTGTGAACGAAAGTCTATGGACAAATAAGCCCACTTTATACTTGATGTATATAACACCAGTAAACATTTTCCTGAAGATAAAATGCTTCACTAGCTTCGATAGAACGGTCGGGCTAATGCTAAAAACCCTCCACTTATTCCAGACACAGGCAATTGATCAAGAATTATTAAAGTGACTGCATAAAACAAATCTTTTACATTTCTATCCAATCAAGACGAATCCTTTGAAGAGGTTTTCTTTGTTGTACAAAGACTTGCATGAGATGTTAGCGATTGCTTTACTCCAAAATGATTTATAAGCAACAGATCATTTAAAAGCAGGTCCACAACCACAGAGCCCCACAGTAACCTGTGTGTAGATGGATTGCAAGCTCGAGCTGATTACCAAAATAGAAATGCACTCAGCCAATACAGGTGATGGGGAATCAGCTGTCGGTGTGTCGGCCAGTATCTTTATCAGTGAATATGTCAACCACAGGAACTCACACTCACCAGCGAAAGACGAACATCACTAGGGCTTTTCATGTTTTCATCACTATGCATGCACAAAATATTGTTGGTGGTACCAAGACATTAAGAAACATTAAGATTTGATTTCATCTAAAATAGAAAACTAAAATAAGTGATATTTGTGTTCGTACTGCCTCAACACACAAAGGTTTAATGCAATCAAATCACCACAACTGCAGTGAGTTCATATAGTATCAGCATCTTTATGCGTGTTTTAAATTAGTAGCTGTACGACTCAATATGACAGCAACTTAGGAAGTGTGAAATCTCTGGTTGATCAGGCCTTTCTGACCAGGGTCTGGTGAAATGCAGCAAAAAAAGGCTCACACAAGAATGCCTCAATGCACCATTCTTTATGACAGTTTTAATTAAAATGACATACAGCAGCATCTTTTTTTTTTTATCTACTCTTGCGTTCAACTCTCATTGGTGGCCAGGGTGGACAAATCAGGGACAGTGTAATAAAACAACATGCCTGCTTTGGGAGTCATTTGAGTCAGTTAACTACAATATTGTGCAACTTAAAAACAGGAAATGTGATTGGCTATGCTGGCACTAAATATAAGCAATTAAAGATAAGGTCAGTGGCATGAGAGACTGCTCGAGTAGACAATTACACCTAACCTTGACTGAGCATGCACTTTACAAATTTTACAACACCAAAGACCAGCATTTTCAGATAACCATTATTGACTTGTTGACATGAATAAGTGACATCATTAACAAGGAAAAGGGCACAAATAGAACAACAATAACATTACTTTAAGTGAGCATGTCAAGGAGTAAAGCCAAACTTCTTCATGGGGCTTAAAAACTAAACTAGAGAGTCTTCAGAGAGCTCATACCTTCACCAACACTAAACTCTATTTTCTTTTCAAATGATCCCCATAAACAAAAGACAGTGCTAAAAACAATCTCATTGGCAAAAGTAATCATTGAATGACATTAAAATCAACGGCTAATTTCCCATCCTGACACAAATTAGTCTTCAAATGAATAACCAATTGCTTTAATAATCAGTTCATTGGTGTGAGTTGGACCTTTATAAATTAAATAGATTTTTTTTATTTGTTTCTCTGTGACAGTACTTTTTTGGAAGACGTCCTCCTTTTGGGGGGTTTGAAACACCAGTGTTGAATGGATGAAATTGATGAATATAAGTACTGTAACAGACGAAGTTCATTCCTCATAGAAGAATCGAGTGTGTGCGAGTGCATCTGCGCTGTTGGAAGCTGGTGCGTGTTCACGTGCATAGAATAAATATGAGAGCAGAGAGTTGCTCTGTCTTCATTGGAAAGAAATGGTTATATATGAGTATATATATATGAGTATATATGTTTAATGCCTTAAAACTCATTTCATAAAACTGAATTGTTAATGAATCAGCATCACAGTCAAATTGTGGATATTGTTACCTTATGAGAACTTTTGAATCAACACACAGCCCTAACTATGATAATGATTGTTAGTTTCAGACAAATGGAAAACTGAGTTTGTTTTCATGTCGACAGAGGTGCTTGATGACATGGGATAACTTCCAAATATTCATGCTTCATTCATGCTACACATGAATGAAGAGTACTTGTCGATGGCACTAAATATGTGGACTTTATATTAATCTGGAATCCCAGGGAAAAAGCATCTTCTTTGGAAACTTGCGCTCCTTTGATTATGAGATCAATAGATAAAAAAGAATAAAGAGTTGCTCTTGAGGATGAAATGGCTGAGAGATAAAAAAAAAAAGAAAATCAAGCCAACTTGTGTTAAATATCACACTTGAAATAGTAAACATATTTAAATCACTTAAATCAAAGCTCCAATTACACTTGCTGTCATTTCAGAGTGGAAACACTTGCCACAGAGAATAACCTTGTTTTCACTCAGAATAATAAATAATGCTAAGATAAGATAATTTTCCAAGCCAAGCCTAAGTAGTGTTGGAAATGTGTCCTACCTATGAGTTCAAATAAATAATCCAATCATGGCTTGTTACAGAGTTCGGAAAGAACACTTACAAATTGGTCCGACTGAGAGGAAGCCTTGATCTTAAAACTCTGACAAGGTGGCAGATTGATTTTTCCTGTGCTAAGAGAGAAGCTGGCAGAAACAAGAGCAGCTCCATTATCGTGCTCAGCCATTTCAGTCTGCTGTGATTCCTGAATTACAAAAGCCAGTCACTCGGATTCTCAAAACACCTCTAATTATCTTTAGTCTCTTCATTCTATAATTGAGACGCACACTTTAAATGCAAGTCGATAGAGTAACAGCAGCAGCATCTACTGTGACACATTTAATTGTGTTTGTGGTCAACTGTGAAGCATGATGATTGCATGATCCATCTCCCAGTGGACAAACCGCTTCACCGGCGTTCACAACCAAGTTTGTCACATTTCAGTGCTGTTCATCTGTTTGATAATATTTGTATCTCGTTATTTCACTACAAAACCCTATCTGTATTTAAATAAAAATGAAAACATCACAGTGCGTAATCATTTGTCTTAATGAGGGAGCTGTAGGGTTGTTCTTTTTATCTTTGGTCAGAACACATCATATTTCCTGCGTCCAGATTTGTACTGCCACCCAATCAGATACTACACGACCCTGACACGTAGTATCTGAGTTTACCGAGTATACCAAGGTCCGCAATACGCAACGCGCACTTCGGAGCACGCGGCATGTGCTCAGAAGTATACCAGGGCCTTTACACAACAGACATTTTAATGTGAGTTGGCAAACTAAATGGTTTCTAAGAAAACAAAATGGGGAAATTCACTGATCATCAAAACATTTTGTCAAAGGATTGAAATTGAAAATGTACCACCTTGTTACCACTGAATGAAGGAAAGAATAAGTTAACGTTCATCCAGTTGCATGATTGATAATCTTAGATGAAAGGGATTGCAAGTATTATTAAAGTATTTATATAATGATGCCCTTAAAGCCAAAGCTAATGTCATAAGCATAAAAAGCAAATATTTATCATCCTGTGCAAATAATGAAAACAGAGTAACAATATTACAGTTGAAAAAGTGGTCGCTACTATATTTGCAAGGATTTTACTGAAGTGTGGCATTTTACATATCCTAAGTTATTAAGATTCAACTTATTTGGTTACAGCCAGTGAATTGATGGAGTGTTGCCAACATTTCAGCATGACAGAGAATAGATAAGAATACATGGACATATAGTACAAAATCTAGTTAAATATAATACATGAGCTGCAGGTAGATATCAATGTTAAAATCACAAACTATCAATTAAAACTTAACTTTATCTAAAAAGTAACTGCACATGAAACAGAGTTAGTCATAGGCAATAAAAGCAACAGTAGAAATCAGAGAGATCTGGAAGCATTTTGTCCCCACACCAAAGCCATTATAAGAGTTGGTAAAAACAAAAATTCAAGATGTCTCCCTACCAGGTAGTGATTCAAGGACGTTTTGAACAAAACAAGTGGTCTTTACTTTGGTCAGTTTCACACATGATGACACAATAACAACTGACACACCTAAAAAACCTAACTTAAGGCAACACGACCTTGATATTTCCTGGTAGGTACACGGACGTCCATTTTCACTTGATGGTAGATGGTAAAATAAAGATGAGATTGTTTCTAGTTATGGACATACCCTCTCCAGCATCAGGTTGGCTTGTCCATGGGATTTCAGGTTACAAATAAAGAATGAAAACTGAGGCTTTAAATTAGGATCAACAATTAGTAACGCAAAGATGGTATAAAGCTAAAGTGATGCCGGCTGTTTTTATTCCCAAATGTATCACAAGGTAAAGCTTTGCATGGAAAATATTTTATGCATCCTTTTATATCTTCGTATCGTGATGCTGACAAGGACAGTTCTGCATTGATGCAGCGACAGCACGTAATCCATTACAGCAGGGCTCCAGACTCATTTTGCAATGGTTGCACTGGTGCGTCTGACTTTTTATTTAAGTGCACCCATACTTTTTAACTGTCCTGGCAAGGGAGCAAATCTTTTAAAAAAAAACAAATCCAAACTTCATTCACTCATTATTACTTTATGAAATGACCTACATCAAACGTAGCAGCCACATTTATTTAGGGACTGGCCATGTCCGTGTAGAACACTGCTATAAACACAATGTGTTGATTTTTAAGTGTAATATGTATCATTATACTAAAACGATTCACATTTCCCTCCACGATCAAGGTTAAAAATAGTGAAATAAATGTGTTGGAAGAATGATTTACTTAAAAACTGGGGGAGAAGGGAGAGTTGTGAAAGGACAAAGCCTGCGGCTACAGAGCACACAGTCCTTTGTCTAACGCTGCTGGGTGTGTGTGTCTCCTTGTCCTTGTGAATTTGTGTTTTGTGCATGTTTCTTTGTGACATGCATTCCTAGATAGGCAACCTGCCAGACTCTAGAATTCCAACCTTACTAAACATAACATATTCATCTGCGCCTCCATTTCTTCAGGCTAATGGAATCTTCCTTTGGCATCTATCAACATTTCACCAGTTCAAACTAGTTTGATCTCTCAGTAAAGATATAATAACATGCTATGTTGTGGATGACTGCCTTTCAGGCATCTGTAAAACAGCAACAAATGCATAACACCAGTTAACTGCTTGTGAGCAGAGTCAGGTGTTTGACTAAGGGAGAATGAGGCCACTGCTGAATGATTAATAAAGTGCACTACTGTTTGTACCACAGACAGTCGAGGTGTTTCCATGTAAGTGTATAACTAGAGAGGGCATGAACAACCATTAACTTCAAATAACTGCCAGACTCTCCTCCTCCAGCTGCAAGACAGAAGCCGAGGCAACAAAGTGAGTCTCAAATACCATAGTCACTCTCTTATGGTGGCTTTCCAGAATCAATGGTGCAGTGATGTGTTCCTGGGAGGCACCAGCGTCACATTCAAATATTGATAAACGTCCTGAGTAAGCACCAATTTAATGATTTATTCGATACTGCAAGTTTTTGACAGTGTATCAATTACTGAGCAATTATCATTTAGTTATTTAGTTAAGTACAGCTTCCGACTTCCACCTAATATGGCTCCAGGTTGTAACTGAATCTTCCTCTAAAACAAAATCTCAGAAGTTGGCAGTAACCTCCGACAGTGAGTGCTGCTGACATGCACTTAATTCTTGATGGTAGATAAATTGCTACAAAATATGTGTTGAGGAGAAGAGGCGCACCATGCTACATGCAGTGAAGTGAAAACACTAGACTTCTATGGGAAAACATTTCAGCCTTGGTCTGTGCTCACTTGGGCTGATACCATGGAATTGTCTAAGAATTTAATAACATCTTAGGTTGAGTACTTTAAAAGAACCCAGACCTAGCAGAGTGGTAAATATTATTTTTTTTAAATGTACAAACAAGATCAGCAGGAGGGATTACAGGGAAACAGCTGATGGCTGTAGTGCATGGCCCTACATATACAGTATATACACACACACATCTCACTACAGATGGACTAAACCCAGGTTTGGACACAGTTAAACACTTGTGGTTTAGCTCCGATAGCACTCAGTACCCAGGCACGGGTACGTCACACTTGTTATTCAGTATGTAACATACCAGATTTGGTGGTTTAATACAAAACTCATACATACAAATTTATCTTTTTTACACCATCAACCACTCATTTATAGATTTTCCAACATGGTTTGGATGCTTAAAGTGATATAGAATACACAAAACAAGTCAAGTAAGCTTATGCCAAGTAACTATGCTAACGTTGAATCAGCAAGGTGTGACGACATTACATTTTAAACAAAAGGAACAAAGTCCGCACTGGAGAAAAGGCAGCTCTCAGTCTGCATTCGTCTCCCTGTGTCTGACAAATGTTCACACTGCAGACCAATTTGAACAACAAGTTGCAGACTTCTTCAGGCAGACGAGACAATTTGACATGGAATTATTTTCCCCAAAGAGAGCACCATGAGAGCGAGGAGTATGGTTGGGCACCAAAACCCAGTGGCAATTCAGAATTGGGTCCTATAATGATTGGTACAAATTGTACAAAATCACAACATACATTTCTGTGCCTTATTTCGGCGCCTCAGCTCTTTTCAAAAGCAACCATTTTATCAGCATCACCTTGTTCGCTTTGCAGCTCCGTGCAAGATTGTGCAAGTTTACACTCTGAACTGCACCATCGTGGACGGTGCCCTGCTGTCTGCCCAAGGGCTCCCAGGTCTTTGCTGCAACCGAGTGATGTTGGCAAGCTGCATGTAAAAGACGGCAGCCGGAGACACGTTTGATCACAATCCAGATAACTGGGATAAGACAAGAGGTAAAGAGGGAAAGAGAAAAGACACCTCACACGCCTGCTGTGTCTGTTTGATGTGAATGTTTGTTCCCACCTGGAGTAAACAGATCCGACACAAACAAGATGTGATGTGAACATGATAATATTCAAAAGGACTGCTCAACTTTTAACTTTCAGTCAAGCAACTGATATTTACTGTAAGATTGTTTATTACATGAATTGTCTGTGTTTAAGTGTAGGTATATTATACTATCTGCTCATTTCCTATTTTAAACTTTCATCGGCCTTGGAAATAAAAAAAAAAAGCCATATCTTGAATATTATTGGCATTGGCGTTGGCATTTACAAACTTAATCTCAGCAGACAACAGACTTTGACTGATGATTCAGGGGCAGCCCTTAGTGGGTACTTGTTAGCGTAGGATGTTGACTTAATCTTTTCACCAGTTCACTCCCACATTTCAGCGAACATTAACCCTCGTTCATATTTTTCAGACAGGAGAAACAGCTGTTATTTGTTAAAAATGGACTCCTGAAACTACTTCATTTGCAAAACAAATTCACACAACAAGCAGTTTCTGTGTTTCCTGATGTTCGATTTTTCAAAGCTACACAATTTTTCACAAAACATCAAAACCAAATGAAAGCTATAATCAATTTGCCTATTTAGTCGTTTGGCAGACCAGGATGAGAACGTGAGAAAAAGAGGTCAAATGCACGTTTGCTTGCCTTTCCTCAAAATGGCTTTGACGTCGCCTTCCTTCAATTATTAATGTACCTTCCATTCTACATACCCGTCCGCTTGCATTATCCCCAGCACTGCCAATCTGCTTTTATCTTGCTTGCCAAATGAGAATGCTAAGCAAACAGACTGTTAATGTCTGTCCATTTTCTTTAGCAGATTAAAGCGTTGAAATAGAAACTTTTCTTTTAATTTACTATGATATATTCACCATTTGTAGGAGCTCAATATTTTATTTTACAACTCATAAACACAAAAGCTGAAGTGGAGAGGCCTCTCTGCTCCAACAGCGTGGGAACTGATTGATGGTTCAGTGGAGGATTTAACCCGTAGATTGTTGTGGCACCGCTACCTCACGAGATAGATGTGTTGTACATTATCAGGACGTGTTGTGCATTCATAATACACCCAAAGTAATTGGGTTCACCTCCATTTACTTCTTTGTCAAACAGAGCTGATTGTGGTAGGAGGAAGGCTTTGTAACAAGGCTTTGTGTTTCCCATCAACAAACACTACCTGCAATGGAAAAATAAAGGAAAACACACACATACCAAGATGGAAAGCATGTTTTGTTGTCTCCATGTGCAGATATCACAACATCAGCACAAAGACATGAGCTTGAGCTGTTGAGTGAAATGATACCCACCCATATTTTTGAAAAAACCAGTCAGGACAGTCCAAATCACTTATGTTACCGCCACAAATGCACCGCTCTGATTGTTTAGACAAATGTCCAAAGTGCAAACATGTTTATAATGTGCAATAAACATCACAGCAATGAAAGTGAAAAAGAAATCAATATTCACTACCTGCAGCTACACAGTGTGATCTGCCTATCGTGATTACAGGGTGTGTTTTTGTAATGAGAAAGTGAAAAGTGTATGATTACTTCAAGTGTCTCTTTTCCTCATTTTTGATTTATTACATTATCCATGATTATTCTCAAGGATCTCTATTCCTGAGTTGGACTCATGTGTTGTGCTTTTAATGTTGTTTTTTCTGGGATTTATTAGGGAAATTACACAGCGCATGTCTATCTGAGTGCGGAATAACATTTCTGTCCAAGTAACTGAATATGTTAATTTTAACGTGAAAATGAACAGGGGCAGATAATGACTTCCCGCAGCCTGATCAGATCAGTAGCTTGTCAATTGTGTCTAATTTGATCAGGAGAACTAACAAATGAGACAAGTCAGAAAATGTTGTTTTTTTTGTTTGTTTTTATCAATTTTAGAATCTGTAGTTTACTGTTTTCCAACACAGCCTGGTGTGTTATATTAATATTTAACAGCTGTGCTCAATCCTGCAAACTCCCAAGGGCTTTCTGACTGCTTTTAGTTGCTGTTTTTAGGTTTTCTATTAATTAGACCATATGTACTGAAATATTTTATCAGAATGAGGGGTTTCTAATGGGGCTGGAACTAATGTGTTTCATTGCTAATAAAAAATGGATGATTATCACCATTAGTAATTCAGAGATGTCAAGATGTTAACACCACATATTCGACATTTTTGCTCAAACGACAAGTGATTGGTTTGATTCTTAAAATAGCTGCAAATTGATTTTCAAATAAGCTCCTATTGATTTACTTATCAATTGATCAAAAAATCATTACGGCTGTAGCTCATGCTTCTTTTGTTTCATTCTCTTCACATCATTGTCAGCATCCACGCCTATCTCCTGCATTTGTTGTTTATGTGGGTCATGCGACTTAACATTACATACAAACAGTGTATTTGCATATATTAACATTAACATATTCTGCCATAAAACAAAAGGCTAGCAGTGCCCTTATAGGATGTTGTACCAAGGACAGTGAAAAGAGTGCTTTGGCTGCAAAATGAAAATGAGGGACAATGGTATATCAATGGTTTGTCGAGGGCAACTAGTCAACCAATACTGTCAAATCTTAAGTGCCATGACATGATTTCCTGTGACTACATGCTGATACTGATTTCCGTTGAAGAATAAAAGATTTAATGGGCGATTGTTGTAACCAATAATTGAGGGGTTGATTAGATTAGGAGTCACTATGAAAATGTGAAGCATGTAAAAGAAATTGAGAGATTGTATTGCTGTCAAAACAAATCAACAAACCAGAACAGCTGGAAATGCATCTCTTCAAATTAGCCCCGTGATATTTGACATTAGAATGAATTGGACGTTGTAACTGCGACTTGGTGTCTATAAACTGAAGCTGCTTTGATGTCAATTCATTTCAAAAAAGAGAGACGAAACACGACAATAGCAACTGATGGGGAATCAATGATTATTTTGGCCAAAAAACTAATAACAACAAAAAGGATATGACACTGATGTTCAACTTGATCCCTCGTTTCCACTTTATGCTGCAGCGATGTAGTCATTTGTGGATTTTCTCTCAATCCACTCGTCAATATCACAAGTGAGGCATGTGTCATCCGATCGGGACAATGTTTCCCTTTGATTCTCCACAAAACAGTGGATTCTGCAGTATTATTAGAGCAATGGGGACAGTTCCTCAGAACCACCCACCCACTCACTCACTCACTCACTGCCACCATGCAACAGTATCCATGTGGAGATTTCACATCATATCTTCACATAGCTTTGTAAAAATTATTCTGACAATGTAGTGTTTAACAAATTTATCAGACCACCTCTCATAAGAGACGAAAAACTTGTTAGTAAATAACAATAATTTGACATCTTACTCCAAAAATAATAATGTGCTTCTTCTGTTTCTTAAAACATTAGAACATTTAAATATTCATGGTTAGCAATAATAATTATATTTTAGCATTAAACATCTATCTTTCTACATACTGGTGTATTAACCTTACAGAAACATATATTTTGATAATTACCAATGCTGATCATTTAGGGTGGCTGTGGTTTTGAGTGGTGCTCTAATAAATTTGTATTTATAAAAGACCGTGAAATTCCCACAGATGAAATCAAGCTTGTATAATCCGGTAGATACAAGATTTAAATGCTTTCTGTCAATAAAGTGATGGGTTTTGTCTGCTGTAATGAATCAAATTCATAGATTTCATAGACCGTGCAGAGAAAGATCACTTGTGTAAGGAACAAGTAAATCCAGTGTTGTAACCAATGTAATGTGGCTTATGAGTGGGTAAATCAAGACGGTACTTAAAGCACTAGTGTTAGACATGTTAATACCGTCTGACAGAGTTTCATTACTGCAGCAACGACGACAACAACAAATCTCTTCAATGTGACCCTGAATTATCATTTTTGTGGCATCTGTTTCCAACAACACGGAAGACAATACTTCATACCAAAGCCAAATGAGACAGCATTTCTGCAGCAATCAAAGACTGTGCAACACCACAAAAGCTGACAATATCTTTATAGCTTGTGCGGGGGAGAGATGTGTGTAACCTGGGCTTGCGTCCCAGGAAAAGATGGATCACCGGGCCTTGGCAAAGCAGCAACAGTGCAACAAGCATTCAAAGCACTCTATTCTGCTATAACTGGCAATTCTCTACAGAGAAATCCAATCAGTGCTATAAAAACTAAAGCAGAAGTGCATATTCTTTGAACCAAGATACGACTTTACAACTCAAATGATGAATGTTCCACCTAATCGACTTTTTCAACAAAACAATAGCCCCGGGATATTGGGGTATATATAGATATGTTGCATGGCACAACAATTCATATATGGTGGCCAACAGGAAGTCTCTGCGCCGGACCACAGGTTGGAGGAACAGATCGATATTGATTATAGAATTGCCGATCCATTTCAAGTCCTTTGTTTACTCCTATGCATTTGAAATAAACTGCGAGCTGTCAGAACATCACCTCACCGTGCTGAAAAAGCAAACAGTCACAGTTTCAACTAGTGATATTTACAGACACAGTGCAGCCCACTGAAACAGTTTATGAAACATTTACACATTATTCATGTACACCATGTCTCATTAACACTTCTGTTAACTGCGACTGAACCTCAGCATTTTGTTTCCTTCCCAAACCGTATACCGACATCTCCTGTAGTATACGAAACACTGTCTTTAACACGAAACCTACACTTCACATAAGTGCAGTTAAATATGTATGTATCTATGTAAGCCTTCTTAATGTCAGCAATGTAATCTGACTCATGTACATACAAATGTGATGTCATTAAGTGATCAATAATACAAATGTTTTAAGGAATATTGATCATTGTAGACCTACTCGGCGCTGACCTATAAAAAATTACAAAAACTCAAAGTGACATATTGATATACCCAAACTACTTTTTTCTAGATGTTTTTTTATTCTTACATTGTAATATTCTCTTGTGAAATGTATCTTAATATGTAGATTATCAGGTAACAAATCTGCCATATCAGACTACATGGGACTTCCAACATGTACGTAATCTTGTTTTCCTGCAGGCTTGCGTGCATTGCTGGAGCTTCCACAAGTGCTTGAACAACCCTCACCCCCACCACTGTAGGTGGACCATTTCGTATAAATGTCAACCTTAGGAAAACACTGCGAGGGTTTTAACTTACAAAGATCCTCAGTCTCATTTCAGTCTGTCAAAGAATCAAGAACTTCATGTTTTTCATTTAGCAGGTTGGTTTTCATTTATTTGTCTATAAACAAAGAATGCATTGCATATGGAAATACATCCATTAAAATTATTGTAAAAAGGTACTTTAAATGGATATTAGCCAAATCCTTTCTTACTCTACCATCAGCTGGTGTGGAGCCATGAGTTGACAGGGGCCTTACAAAGCCAAAATAATCCCCTTGTCCTAGACTAATCTGTTGCCCTGGGCCTCTGAACAAACATTGTTTGTTTAGAGGTTAAATTCTCTTCCTCCACAGGGTTTCCTAGATGTTCACCCTGGTGTTTTCAATGGCCCTTTTAACACAAAACATAATGCAAAACAGGCCCAGGTTTATGCAGGACCTCAAATTTCACTAAATGTACTTCTACTATTGTACAGACAACACTAAGAATAAACAACTGCGCCATCACATAACAAAACTCCCGTTTATTGTGAGTTGTTTTCTTGCTCTCCTACTTAAAAACAGCACATCCAAGAACTGCAGCTATCTGAAAAATCACATCTGGTAAATATGAAAAAGGGGGTTTTCCTCAAGTGGCACTGCTCTCATGTTCAGCCGCAGCCCTCAGCCAGCATCGGGCAAATTCACACATCTCTGACAACTCTAAAATGTCATGTTATTGTGTGGTGCTCAGGGTCTTAAATTTCACTTCCACTTGACACCTGATGGCTCTTTCAGACTACATAATGTGCCTGTTGTGCTACAGCTACGCTCCCTACACTGATTACTACATAAAATCTGACACTAAAAAAACATGATCACATAGTGAACAGCTTTTGAAAAGGATGTCAGCTGGAAAGGAAGCACCTCTCTGACTCACAATAAAAACCATGACTTTCTTCCTTTGTAACATAAGGAAGAAACGTTTGCTCGAAAGACGTTTTACAACAATTGAAGGCACCATTAGTGCTCCAACATCCAAATTGCTGCATACATTCATTCACTTCCATGAGATGTGAAATCATCTGGGCTTAACAATGCTATACCGTTATGTTTTGAATATTTCAGAATGAAAAGCATGCAGAATAAGTCATGTCTCAAGATAAAAACTCTTTCAAAGGCTAAAATCTATACAAAACGTCAGTAAAAATCAAAGTGAAATGCTTAAATCATTTATGTTCATTGCTTACACTTTACAGTAGCTTTAATAATAATGGATTGTCTTCATTTTCCCCCAAACCCAAGCATTTATCTTCTGGCAAACAAAAAGAATTAGATGATAAAAATACTAGAATTGATCTGCAGAAGGATTTATTGGCGAGAGAGCCAGCTATAAATTATGCATCTCTTTGTCTGTCTGTGAGATTGTTTTGTTTTCTGCTGTCCACTGTTTACATTATTACCTGTATGTCACTTGATATCTCAACCAACTACCCAGTCGAGCTACAGTGACTGCATACAAGCCTTAACCTTGAGCAACACAAGTGTCGACTACTGCGTTTGAGCGTGAAGCGCCCACAAGCCTGCAGCAAACTGAGTACTTTCCAAAGAACATCCAACTGGCTACGTTAACGTTAGCAAATAAATGCAGATAAATACATGGTTTAAAACAGGCATATTTATCATATGGCAAACGTTGTACACCTATATGTTTTTGTATGCAGCACTAACCTCAAATGCTTAAGGCTAATAACCCTAAATGTTTCACTGCCAAATATCCAAAGTTTTCTTTCAATATTGAGAACAAGAGTGTTTATCTGAACAAACACCAGAGATAGGAGGTGGAGTATTTAATCAAACATCTTAAATTAGCAAAATTAGGATTTTAACTAACTCATACATCTTAGGTCTGTAGGTCATTGTACACAAAAATATTGGAACTGCAATGATTAGTCTTTTTAGTCTGCTAACCATAGTGAACATCAGTGGAAGATAATGTTTGCATCACTCATGCTACAGAGGCCCTCAAGGACGAGGAAATTGTTAATTAGCTTTTAGGAACAAAGAAATTGGTGAGAAATTGCTTACTTTATGTTCCAAGCTAGCTTCCACAGCGGCTGATCAAATCTCTTATTAGTCTACCACATTTTGGTTAATTACCAATTGAAATGCAGCAAATTCAACTTAAGATTAAGAATTAAAAAGGGTGACAAAACATTTGTAAGTTCTGCAGACGCAAATTCTAACCTCATATCTTGACTTAACTGGCAAATACAGTATATAGAGCCAACAGCTGAGGTGCAGACTTCATGACCAGTCTTTAATGTGGTACCATTATACTCACAGGTCACAGGATAAAACACAGGGTTAACCCATAGCAGTCTTGTTAAAAAAGAAAATGGGGGCTTTAATTGAATGACTCACTTCACCGAGATTGGACAGCCCCAACAAGACGAGCCAATGAAAAGAAAGTGACTAATGACGGGAGAGATGGGTCCCAACTGTTTTTTCAAGTCAGAAATCTCTAACTGAACAGTTTATTAGACCACAACCCACCATTTCATAGGTTCCTGTTCCTTACAGTTTTATTAAAGATCTTACACAGCATGCATTTTACAGAAGTGGAACACCCTGAAATCACATTCTAATTACACCGACTACAATAACCTGGTTCCCATTAAAACGTACAACAACGTTAAAAGAAATGTTTAAACATTTAGTACAGGAGCTGAGTATTGGGAGTTGGTTGAACAGCAGTAGGTCAGCTAACAATTTTAAATCTGGGTCACCTCAGAAGGAAGCAGGCGCAACTTCATTCATTCATTCATTCATTCATCTTCTACCACTTTATCCTCCACATGAGGGTCATAGGCGCTGGTGCCAATCCCAGCTGACATAGGCAGGGTACACCCAGGACAGGTCGCCAGTCCATCACAGGGCCACAAACAACCATCCACTCTCACACCTAAGGTCAATGTAGCGTGTCCAATTTGTTCCAGTAAATGCTGATACATGGTTGCGTTTCGTTGCTGCTTCCATCCATTACTGCAGTAATATTTGCTTCTTCTCCTCTTGTCTGCCATTTTCCACAATGTTTCCAGTGCAATGAAGTGACAATTCTGTTACAATGTAAAAAACTACTTCCATTATTCCCCCTAATGTTTCCGATAAACTTATTCACATCTACATTTTAACAATATGTAAAAATTTCCATCAACTTCCCACAAGCATTTTCCCCCCAATTGTCTGCATTTCCAATCATTTGCACAATTTATACACACTTCACAAATGTACATATAAACCCTCATAGTGACACCAGGGTAGTAGGAGTGAAGAGTAAAAGGTATTTATTTTCTCATGATGTATTTGTGGAAAACATGACATTTTCTATTGCTCTTCGGACCCCCTGGGTGCCCCCAGTGCCCCGGCTTGGGAAACACCGAGAACTGCACTGGAGGAATCTACGACTTGAACTCCAGCAAACGCTTCCTCAAAACAAGTTTGTTTGTAAAAGTTAATAGTGGAATAATACGTGCAGACGCGCTGTCTGAGGTGTTGGCTGAACGTTCCTACCCGTGTTCCGAACGTTGTATAATTGATACTTGGCCGTTTGTCAGTATAGTAGCAGCAGGTTATGCCACTGTGTTGCGTGTTAGTTGAAGTTCTAGGAGCTAACAGGGCTAAGTGAGCTGGGTGTGCTGAGCTAATGAGACTTGTGTGCTAGCTGGCAGAGTGAAACAATGAGCGCAGAGTGCAGTCAGACTTGGCTCACAGCTCTGCTGCTGCATGCTGTGTCGGCTGTGTGCTGTGAAGCTAGCCAGCTTCCCTTGCACGCAAGGCTGACGTTAAATGGCTAGCGAGTCGATGCATTATCAACAATAAGAGAGGAAATAGAAATGGAACAACTTACCGACTTAGCTACCCTCTCCTATTCCAAACCCCGGTGTGTCCATGGTGCTGTGCACTCCATAAAACAAGTCACTGTGACGAGCCTGAATGACAATAAAACCATGAGAGAAAAAAAAAAATCCGAAGCACCACAATCCAGTGGCAGCGCACTCCCTAGACATCCAACACAAGAGAGGAGGAGGAGAGGCCAGCGATTCACTGGACTTCTGCCATCACACTTCGAGATACTGTGCACACCGCAAACAAGCGAGTCCGGGGGACATTTTGATCGGTGCCCGCCAAGTGCGCTCCTGTCCGGCGACCCTGTGGATATTAATCCCACAGCGAACAGCTTCCCATCCAGGTTAATTCCTCCGTGTTCACTGTTTCTGGACGAGCGCCGCGGAGATTCTTCGTGTGGGAACTGATACAATGTAGCCAACCAGCAGCAGCGAGTGCGGGAGGGAAATCCAGGAGAGGTGGTTCCATACGGATTGAACTGGCACGCCGCACAGAGCCGGAGTTAAAGACACGGAACTGGATCCACCTCGCAGCATGGACTATCATTTAAAGGTCCAGTGTGTAAAACTTAGGAGTGAAGATACAACCCATGAAATAGGTGAAAAGTTATTTTCACAATAATCCTTTTATGTGAACTAAAGACATGGCCTTGGTTTACAGACGCTGCCATCTTGCACCTCCATGTTAGCAGAAGCTCAGATGAAGACAATCTATTGAGGTCACCGTAGTTCCCATGTGTAAAAAAAATAAAATTTAAATAAATCGGCATTCTTGCCGTTGCCATGTCACTAATACACACATACTGGATCTTTAAAGGTACAGTGTGTAAATTTAGCAACACCAACTTCGCAGAGCACTCGTTCGAGAACCAGCCTGAGACCCAGACACTCGCTCTCACTGATCACATGGCTGAAAACAGATTTTAGCCACTTAAATAAGGGTACACCAAATAAATTCTCACTGCAATCTCAAGTGTGTAAATCACTCACTGCACCATGACATTTTAGCTCATGGGGACACAACACATTTGAACTTATGGAGGAAGCAGTTGATCAACAACTCCTGCACCGTGACATAAAATAGTGAGAAGTTTAATGAAGTTTAAAGTGCAGTATAATGTGCAAAAAGCAATGAACATATACTTAAAACAGGTTAAAGCAGGCATAGACCTTGTTAGGCCATGTTATAAGCGAAAGCAAGAGTCTGTATACCAGACTTGTTCATTGCTGGGTGAAGTCAGTGCTGATAGTGTGTCAATACCTCATACAACAACGCAAAAAACCTGAACTGTTCCTTAACTCTGTTTCCTCCACCAGGGCAGTGATGTGTTGAATGTCAGAGTGGTAACTTGTGGTCGACAACAAGGTCATACTTTATAAACACTGAGGTCATGAGTTCACGTCGCCTTCAGGCCCTGATCACCTTCTTTCTTTTTCTCTATATTTAGTAAAAATACTGATTTAGTGGTAACAAATAGAACGATTTGACATTGTTACAAAGCTAACAGAAGGCGATCAGCGAACCCAGAAATACAAGATGACAGAAAACAGCTCTACTGTAAAGAGACACCTTCTGTTTTAGTTACCTCAGCAGGTTTTATACATGAAGTGCTCTTCTTAAAAATAGTTATGATCCATTTCTGTCACTGTGATTTAGATCTCTCACGGTCAGACACTCTGCCAAGGGCTCCAGTGTTTTCTGAAATACATTCACTTAATGTCACATCACAGTGTTTATGTAATTCTTTCCAAGGCCCCATACAGTATGATTATATCAAAACCTGCATTTATTTAACTACGGGTGGCTTTTTTACTTCAGGCTATATCTTTGTAAAGTGCACATATTAGTAAAATACCTTTTTTATATAGCCTATATATAGAGTATAGCCTAGTTTGATGATGCTTTCATATTAATCTAGAATACTAATGTACTTTGATATCATTGTATTGTAGTTTCAAGGGATATTACTCCATACTTTACAATGATCCTACAGCAATGCACTTTGTATATGATATGTTTGGATTTTCTTATTTTTATCTTATTTTGTTGCTTATTCTATTCCTCTTTTGTATTTGTTAGTTGACTACCTCTGTCCTTTGCTGCTGTAACATGTGAATTCCCCTGGCTGGTGTGGGATAATAAATGAATAAAATCTAATCCATAAATCTATTTGTTTCAAAACCCATTTGAACTGTTTACATAGTCTTCACCCGCTTAATTAAAAACTCTATACTACACCCTCTGTTGTGCCGGCTTTATAGATCAGTCAAAGTGCCTTATTAAAAACTATTTTAGGGTTGCTCTATGAAAAAGGAACATGCTTGTGCTCATTTCTAATGTTGGTATTAATGTTAGTAATTTATTTCTTAGGAGGCTAGTGGGTTTCCTGCCTTGTCATAAACCATCGGGAATACAGGTCTGAACACAAATATGTTAATAATAAATGTTTATACACATATACATTTAAAAAAAAAATTATTAATCTTGGTCTTGTTTCTCCACAGGGGTTTTACAGAATGAAATGTTGAACAGCACATCGGAGCAGTCCTCATAATGAACAGAGGTGCTTTATCTAAGAAGATAAAGCAGGTGTCATAAACACCAGGCAGAGGGATGTGTTACAACCTGGCAACCCAAGTGTGCAGTATAATGGTCCCTAACTGATCAGAAATGTCCCAGTAGAAGATTTATTGAACATAAATGAAGGTGTTGGCTGAGAAATCCTGTATAGATGCCGGGTTTGAGAAAGTGGTGACATTATAAACTCTGTGTAGTATAATCTGCTCCATACTGTAAACATGAACACTAAAGGACAGATTCATTTGATGGTAGTTATGGATATTATGATTTCTGGTTCATTTTCTTCCAGCCAAGAGAAATTAGCATTTTGTGGAATGTCAACACTTTAAAATAGTCTGATTTACACACACACACACACACACACACCAAATTGGATCTATTAACAAACAACCAAAGGGGAAATTCTCAGTGAGCCTGTAATAAAGAAAAAGAAAAATCACCCAACTGTAAGACCTTTTCAGATATGTCACTATTCCAACTCCCACAGAACTGTGGATAACCTTTCATGTTTTCCAGCTTCAAACACCGTGAAGGCTTTAAGTCGCTGTCTCTCTCAGCGCTGGTTTCCCAGGCAACAAGAATATGATAATGTTGCCTTTGACATGACAGAAGGAATCATCTCGCTAACAAACAGAGACAACAGGCACAGAGAGGGCCGGGGGAGAGGAGCGGGAGAGGGGGGGCCTGAATTAATGGACTCATTTTCACACAGAGGGAAAAGCAGCAGCAGCAGTAGCAGCAGCAGCCACTCACCATCCTCCATTTTTCTCTATTGCCTCTGATGCATTCCTGCTGGCAGGCACACTCATGCTTTCCCAAGGGAGCAGCCAGCTTCCATTGGAAAGCTAAATAACAGTCAGTGGCTGGTGGGGACTGGAGGGGACAGCTTTCTGATGATGACTGCTCTTCAACACCTAGACTCCAAACCAAGTACTCCTGAACGTCACACCAACTAAAACCTGAAACGAACAAGCTGCGTGGACGCCATGTGTTTTCCATCAGGAAAGAAGGGCTAATCAGCCAGCCATGTGGAATCAAAGAGGGACTGGCTCGAGTCGTGTGATGGTCTTTCCATTACTCTATAAGAGAAACCGTAAAGCCTTGAAGCCAATCTACAGGAGACTTGTTCTTTGACATGTTTAAATTAAAGAGCTGTGTCCACTGACAGCAACACGGAACATCCATCCAAGCAGCAGAAAACAAAATAACAAACAATGTGTTCTTTTTCTGTCTTAAGCCGCGCTAAGAGCTAAGTGTCGCTCTGCCGATCAGTTGGTCATGTTGAAATATTTAACTATTGTGTGGGATCTGCATGATTGTGGTGATTACAGTGAATGATCCCCTGCCTTGTCCTCTCATGCAAGTGTAAGATCTCAACAATGATCCAAGATTCTGCTATGAAGTTAAGTTCCAACAGTGAATAATACAAGATTTAAGGATCTAAGTGGTCAAGAAGAGAGAGACTATCATTTATGGAGTAGTGATTGTGAGTAAACAAGGCAGCGATCTTAAACATAGTCTTGTTAGAGGAGATTCACATGAGCATATTTGTCTTCTTTACCCCGTGCTTCGATTGTCTCGTTATAGTCAAGCAAACACCAGCGAAGGTCATGTGCCATTAGCGCTTAATGGACTGGAGTCACGAGACAACACGATGCATTAAGCTGAGGAGAATCTGTTCTGGTGAACATTAGATCAACCATGAGCCAAAAATTCATCAGCAGCGGAGAAACATGTCAATAATGTAATACTGGACAGATTTTATTTAAGAGCTTTGGGACAAAATCGGTTCCTAATACTCTTGGTCACATAAGTGACTTAAATCGGAAGCAGAAGTTACTATGGATTCACAAATTGTAAACATGTGTTCATTTGTGTTTATAAGATGCCGTCAACTGAGGGACGACTTTATGCTGCAGATAAAATCTGCCCTGCTGCAGAAGAAACAGGTTCAAAAAGTCCTTCATTCCTGCTAATATCAGCCTTTTAAATGACTATATCAGTATTTATTATGTTTATTTATCTGTTGTGTTGTGTTGCTTGATGTTGTTCATGCATGAATGCTGGCTGGAAACCAAATTACCTCTTGGGGATAACAAAGATACCTTGAACCGTCCAAAAATTATCAAGTATGAACACATTTTTACCACTTTGCAATTTACCTAAATAATCAAACAGAAACAAATTAAATAGTCATGAAGCATTTGCCAAAGAACCTGCATCTATATTTATGGATCTCGAAGAAATTGTTTGTTCACACTGGTGGTCGTCTCCACATTCAAGCCACTTTGTGAAACATCTAACCATTTGTAGGTGCATATTTTGAGCCTGTGGCAAAAACAAGTTTGCATTTATTGTCTATCACATAGTGAAATGCAAATAGTTAATCCAGAGTAATCATATTATGTATCAGTTACAGTGGCAGCCTCTATGAAAACAGAAGCCTGGAAGGGACTATTTTACATATTCAAGAGACTAAAGCTTGAATATTTGTATGTTTAAATATTCACCTCTTCTGACATGAGAGGCTGCGAAGACAGCAATCATCTGAGCTCTCTGCAGTGAGGCATCATGTGTGTTAACAAGCTCTGGGAGACTACAAAGACGGCAGAAAATATGTGAAAAGATATAAGCAAAAAGGTCAATTAAACCTTTGAAATAATCTACATTTATGTATGAATGTGCAGGTGTGACTTTTTTCTGACACGTTTTATTCTTGCTGTCCACGAGAAGCACCTGCTGATGTGAACCATGCCTCTCAAAAACCAAGAAGAATGGAGTTATTCATCAGTCCACAGTGAGACAAACCAGGATTCAATCTTTCACTTCTTTGTGTAAGAACCCAGCGACTTTCTCAGAGAAAAACAGGCATCAAGATGTTCATCCAGCATGTAACAGTCACCCTCGCTCGTCTCACGTGACTTGAATGTGTTGAGTCCATCTGTAGATGATGAATTCAGCTCACAGAAACAGAAAGAGTGGACTTTATTCAAACAACTATCCCTGACCCACTTCCAGCAGCTAGAGAAAACTCAGACAGTGCAAACCTCTGCAAGGCAGCTCAGTTTCCCACAGTGTCAGTACACGTAAAGAGTTGTTGTTGTTGTGTTTTTTTTTTGTTAAATCTTGAATCATAAATTGCCTGAAAATCTGCTTCTCACAGACAGCAAACAGACAGTGGTGGACAAAAACAACCTTCTCGGCAGAGTCAATAACAGCAAAAGAATTACATTTATTTTTCACTTTAATTTGAAGGTCCTGACACACATTTACAGATTGCAAGGGTCGTTTCCCAAATAATAGTCAACAGATAATCAACTAAGAATTGATCATACTTGTGATCATATGTCGACATGACCCTGTTTACTTTCATGCGACAGACTAATCACTAAGTAGATTGTCAACGAATAAGATGCTGACAATCGACAGAGAAGTAGTTAAAAGACGGTTAATAACACTGAAAACATATGTATTTAGAATCAAATCAATCACTTTGTTACAGGGTTAGAATCTGGAGAGCACAATTTGTTGTCTACTAGCAGTTGGTTAATTATACATTATGTAATGTGTCAACTCATTGTCTGTTGACAATGCTACTGAGTCAACAATGGACTCTCAAAATAGTCTTACCAAACCCGGAATTTTAAAATTCATGTAAACAGATTAGTCCAAAGTTCCCAAAGTTGGACAATCACATCCAGATAATGCTACTGGGAGTCGAGAAGTTGGACTCAAGCTGGTCTAGACACATTTCCAACACCGAGCTAATACCCGCAAAAAAAGGAAAAGAGGCTAATACTCAACAGAATGACACAACAGCCACAAATACAGGCTAATACAAATACATGGTAAAAATTACATTAGTTGAACTGATGAGGACACCCATTGTATGCTCTCTTTGCTTAAAATAATTGAATATTCCAATCGTGGGAAGACTCGAAATGCTGCTAACAATGAGCCGCCAGCTAAACCAGAAACCACCTAATACTAACTAAGGTGAAAGGAGGCGTATCTCTACCTAGAGAAGGCCAACAATAAATCAATTCCTTGTTTGTGCTTGTATACAGGAACCCGGACAGTAGGCCAATAACCCTAAACATCAAAGTAAGTTAACCAGAGTGACTTTAAACACAGATAATCCACCATTAAGTTAAAGTGAACCAGCTTCAGCATAGAGCTTAGCATAGAGCGTGAGAGTGCTGCAGAACCTCCTGGGAGCAGTTCACACCTAGCAGCATGAGAATATAAGGCGGAACTCAAGTACTTTTGTAGAAATAATAGTCAAAATTTCCTCGGGAACATTATGCAGCTGCACATCTGCAGCACGTGGAAGCGCACGTCTGAGGTTTGAATAGTTATTTCATCCGATGGTTCACTTACTCTTTCCAACAGCGAAACCCTTTAAAGCAAATTAAAATCAGAAAACCAGGTGATTCTCTACATGTGTTTTCCTGCCACTGTACAACCTCTGCAGTCTTCAGTATTGACTTTTTAATATTCTGCACTTTCCATGGCATTCACATTGGGAAAACTGACGGCCATAAATTTAAGCATCCACTACATTTGCCTTGTTCCACAGATCATCCCATTCAGCAAGGTCAAAAGATCATGGGCTAAAGTGATCACTTATCAATGGAAGTGAAAGTCATTCGTGATGGAAAATCCATTTTTAACTGAATTTATGCATCTGCTCTCCTTTTGAGGACTCAGTCACTTTCCTGTCAAAGGCAGACTTCTTTTGTTGGGTCTGTTTGGTCTTATGTATTGTGAGAATTACTGATATTTGAAGAGCACACTTCAATTGATTGGTTGTTCATGGAGTCGCTGGTAACACTTTGTGATGTTGCACACTACAAAACACTAACACGGGTACCAAAAGATATGAACACATAAGAACCACGAAGAAAATGAGGCCATGTTAACAGCATGGGATTTTAGAGGAAAGGAAAAGTCATTTAAAGTTGTTTTTGTGAGGCATAATATGGCAGAAAAAGATACTTGTTGGTGGTTTAATGTATTTGACAGCTGTAATGTGCTGCCCAAATTGTAGGGTCATGGTAAAGACAAGGGGCTTTGGCAAAATCTCTTAAAACTGTGAGTGGGAGGGGGTTACTAAATATGATTAATGCTTCCAACATGACAACAGGGGGGCTCACAGTTGTACTTGTACTGCGATGCGAACATTGGCTTTTAAACAAAGTTAGAATAATGAGTAAACTGATTACATCTACAGTACATGTATCGGGAAAAATGCTACGTACATGTAGTTGTTATTTACAAGTTATGTGTGAAGTGATGTTTAGTGTTACTGGGTATATACAGTATATATATATATATATATATATGGGGATATATCCACTAATATTATATCTCCAGAGAGACTCTTGTATTGTGAGACTAGTTAACCTTAGTAGATTCACTTCAGATGTATATCTGGATTGTACAGACTCTCCTGATTCTTCTGAATTCTCACAGTGTTCCAACAGCTGTCGACACAGCACTGGTTCAGACTTGTGGTTATGGCTCCAATGTGTTTTCCACATAAAAGACACTTGAACAGGCTCTATATTCACTCTATTATACCAAAAATAGGCAAAAACAAAAAAAAACCCCAGGCTGGCGCTTTTTATGATCAGTCACCCAAGTCTCAAATCTCCCTCTTTTGCTCACTTGTCTTGAGGGATCCCTCAGATGGAGCCTATACCTCAGACCGCTGAACTAACCAAAGCTAACACACAGTGGCTTTGATGTCGGAGGCAGTGCATGGAATCCTGGAGGAATCCTGCTACATTTACAAATTCAGTAGAACCTTACCCCTGCACCAGGTGAACCTATTAACAGCAAAGAGCAGAGATACGTTCCTGGTTTGGTTCACTTTGTTGTGCAATTATTTGTGTGGTGAAGGGTCCCAAAATCTGTATTTTTGAGTCCCTTAAACAGTGATTCGGCACCTAAAGGGTGGAGCTAACACATTAAATGTACTGTGCATTGTGGCAGAGAGAGAATTTTAAATCACACTATTTACATAGTTGTCGCCGGACTTGCCGTCCTGCCAACTCAGCCCATGGCGGAAGTGAAAGCCAGATCAGGGTTTACCATTGACTATGGCGAGCTAAACTGGTGGAAGTGTTTTTTTTCCTTCCTGTGCTGACTTTTCTATTAAGGTAAAGACGGAACACTGCAGGGTGGTTTCAGGGCATTAAATTGTTTTCAATGAGCCAATATGGTTTTCTAAATATTTCCTTTGTCCATCAACCCTGGATGGACAAGGCGGTGTTCTGTGACAGATTATGAGACGGATGAGCCACAAGCTGTTCCCAGGTTGTATTGTTCCCCTGCCTGCTGCCACCTCCTCTAAAGTGCTCCATAGCCTAATTCATCTTCCAGGCCTTTGGGGATTTTGAGGGGGGGCTATGCCCTCAGTCCAATCAGTCTCTCAGCAAGCACACAAAGGTCCTGCTGCTTCTACAACTGGAAACTTGGCTTAATGGTGAGCAGTCAGAGCTATTGGACTGGAGTCAATTGCATTTCAATTTAATCAGGAAATTCAGCTGGGCATCTTTCTCAGCCCAAACGATGAATAAATACATTACGCCTTTTAATGTCTAATTTGATTTAAAACCTTGAGTAACAGGAAAGTTGGAAGTTGACTGCAGTTTATTTTCGGTTTGTCACTCCTGAAACAGGTGGTGCTCAAAATTGGCTTGTTATATTGCTTCATCTACTCTGATTAGTACCTCTCCCCGTCCACCAGCCTCATTATCAGCAGGGTGGTTGGTTTATGATGAAGATGAAGACTCACATAAAACCACATAAAAATACCACTGAGAAAAAATGTGCTCTCACTTAAAGGAAATATTTGTTTTCCGATGCAATGCTCAACGTTCAGTGTTGTCACGTCAATTAAATATAAGAGTGGCAGCTGGTTTGTTTACTTTTACTGGTTTGTTAAAAGGTTAAAGTGAAGGTAAATACTGAAGAGTAAAAATAATATTGATATATAATGGAGGTTTTCTACAGAGTACATTATTATTATTTTTTGTCTTTTCGGCTGCTCCCTCTCTAGGAGTTGCCACAGCGAATGACCAGCATATTTGATGCCGTTTCTTGAAAGCAGCACCAGGCTTGGTGGGGATTTGAACTGGCAACCTCCTTTCACAAGCCAAGTTCTCGTTCCACTTGACCATGGGCTGTCCAGGCAAATGAGCTACATAATCCTCCAAATGTTAAAACATGATTCTTTTCTGTTTGGAGAACAAGCCTGATCTAAAAATAATTTCTTCATGCAACTTTATAACAATAGTTAAAAGACCAATTTTCAACTAATTGCCCCAGTAATAAAAAGCGAAGAGCAAGAAAACATATTCAATACATTTAATGTGGATCAATTTCTACAAGCCTGTGATTTAATAACACCTTGTTGACAAGTGATTTTCCGAGGTTTGGTCTCAGCAGTAAAACAGAGCAGAGTCTCATCCGGCAGACTTGCATTAATGAGGCTACTTCATTTAAAAACCCATCAATTCTGCTCTGGATACATGTGCCATCCACATGACCCCAGTATTTTCAAGCATTTGAAAACACTCCTGCTTTTTAGTCTGGATGGGCAAAAAGAGACCTTTAAGAAGGAGGCGCTTCCTTCCTGATCTCGACTGTCAGCTGTGAAAGAAAAGCGCCACTAACACTTACTTTCAGATTCATGTCTTTGTTGGGCTCATAAAAGAAACACCTGCTCTGGCTGTTCCTCTGTCTCTCTTTACTAGTGCTTTCTGAAACTATGGAAACAAATGTAAAGGAGAGAATCTGCTTCCTGTTTACACTGACTCCAACATGCCAATGGTCATGTGATATAATGTGGTACATTTTATCAGGGCATGTTAGTATGTTGACAAATTACTGTTGATACAGAACTAAAAAGCTCTCTTTATTTTTATTCTAATTTAGAGACATGGATGCAGGGCGAGATGTTGAAGGTGTTGTTTTTGTTACCTTTGCACAGAACCTGGGTAGCCGTTATCTTTTTTTATGGTCTTTTATGCTAAGCTATGTTGAACTAAACAGCTCCCGGATAAATATTTAACAGTCTTTTTTTATCCAACTCTCTGCTAGAAAGCCAATAAACAGAGAAGGGTGTAGCTGCAGGGTTACAGTCAGGAGGTTTAAGCCATAGAATTAGGCCCCTCAGTGAATGACATCTTTTTTCTTTTTAATGACTTCACTTGTGTCAACGAACAGTGAGTTTAATTTGTTTCAAACTAGATATTTATTTTGTAATCTGCATGTAGCAGCATGGGATTGTGTAACATTTTTGATAAGATAACGATGACAAAACTGGTATTAAGAGCACTCTTGTCAATAGAAACTTGAGCTAACATTAGCCTAAATATTAACGTTAGCTTGCAGCCCTGCAAAACCGACTGTTAGCCCGTCAACAGTATAACGTTGTTCAGTGAAAACATTGCCCGATAACTGTCAGGCTAATTAGGTTAATTCTATTATAGCAGGATGAGAATTAAATTGTAGGTCTACAGCCTAAACTGCCGAATATTATATTTTATATTATCTTCACAGTGCGTAAAAATGGAGGGGCCTGATTCTGCGGGCGTAAAACGAAGGGGTTTAACACTGCGAGGCCTGCAGTTACATACTATAGAATAAACATGTTGAACCACCCCTTTAAAGGACGGGAACCCTTTGCTGTTGGCATTTAATCCGTTTCAGCTCACCGTAACTCCGACAGCATGGCCGTTTCGTTATTTAAATGGATCACCTGGAGCATTTCCTCCACACAAGTGCATCACATCATCTTTTGTGCATGAAAAACCAACAGCACATGATCTCATGGTGTTTATTTAAAGAGGCTTAGTAAAAACTGCATGTGCTTGATTGTTGAGCCTAACAGAACGGAGCCCTTGTTTATGTGAACTTGGATGTCTGCTCTCATCTGGAGAAATGCCTCGGATCTGGAAGAAAGAAGAAAAGGCCACCCACAGGGCAAGTAGCTGTCATCGTTGATTCACTGGAGGCTGAAGTTAGTAAATTCTTAAGCAGCCTCCCTTATAAAAAAACAACAACAACAACAAAAACTCCATCTTGACAAAAGAGACCTCTCACATTCACTGGGTGGGAGATTACTGGGAGTGCTGGTGCAATTATGCGTCCTCACAAAGAATGGAGCTGAGCACAGAGTTGTAGCTAATCTGCAACTAAACAAGAGTAAACCTAAGCTAATCAACAGCGAATTACAATGCTAGGCACAGGCAGAAACATAACAACTGTGTGTGTGTGTGTGTGTGTGTGCTGATGACTCACGCAATGCCTTTCAAACCATGTTGAAATACGTCCTCAGGCCAGAAACAGCTTTAGTCAAAGAGCCACTCAACACATTTGGAAAAAAATAAACACGGTGACGATGTTGAAAGACAAAATTACAGCACATTGTCAGTGAGAGCCTGTCTCAACAGAACTTGACCCGGGGGAAAGACTTAAAAATAAAAATGTCAGCATCCCTCTGTGTTATTTGAATATAAGCAGTTGAAACCTTTAAGAAGTCTCCATGAATTATTGTTGAGGTGGCAGTCTGTGCATGTCAGGCTCCTGTATTCAGTTAGGATTTAAAGGAAGTGAAGATCTGATAACCCTTTTATAACTCATGGTGTGCGAGTCACATTATCACTACAGCTTACGACTTAATACTCAAAGAACCATGCTTTGTAGCTGCCATTGTGTGCCTCACTGTGCAGTTTCACTAAAAGGTGGACGCTGCAGAGCTTTTATATCAGAAAATCAACAGAGTCAGCAGTGTGACAAATCAACAGTAATCCTGTACGATCTCTTATCGTGATTTGGTACTTAAGTTTTTACAGCATTTCAGTGTAATCATGCTCAAGTGTTTCTATGATTAACAAGTGAGGAATTAACAGCTGGGGATGTCTATGCTTTGCCCACAGTTGCCATTAACCCCCAGTGTGGTGTGAACTAGAGTCAAAATCCATGTAAAGTCCTTCATATCTTCAAACCCACACATATATATATATATATATATATATATATACATATATATATATATATATCCCATATATATTCTTTATCGATATGAGTTATTCTTTGAGGGTCACACTAGAGGAAAAGGAGACATGAGCCTTGGTGTCAAGTTTGGTGTCAACAGTGAGAGCCTTCTCACTGTGAGGCAAAGTTGCTATCCACTTGCACACCACTCCGCACTTAATGCTAATTGCAGCTGGCCTGGTATTTATTTAGTTACTAAAACTACATGTATTGTCTCTATAAAATGGTTTGTCTTGAAAGTGGTGGAATCTCATTTCTCTGCTAAAAAGAGGGTGTTCGTCGTTGAAAAATTTGCATTGCAGAGGACAATGGACGAAAAAGAAATCACTGCTTACACAACTTCACACTTCACCCTTGAGAGAAACTTCATGTACGAATCGCACATTGTATGAAGAAGAGAATGAAGGATGAAGATGCTTGAGCGAGCACCAGTTGTTGCTAGACTTCTGAGAGTAATGACAATTACTGTGATGATACAGTGCACTTTCCTATTAAAGACTGGAAACTGCAGTCGTTTGCACCAACAGTGAGTGAGAGTGAGAGTAGCGGTGCCATGAAGATTATCATAATAATAATAATGAGTATGCTCAAGAAATAATTGTCTTCTACATATTTAAGATGTCCTTGGAGGCTTTTGAATTTGCCCTGGGATTTGTTTTCCTAGTGCAATATAGTGTGTACATGCACCTAATATTTGTATTTCAAAGGAATGCTTCCTGCACATCTTACATATTAAACAGGAATCTACATTAATTCAGCGATTATCAGTCATTCCAAGCGTCAAGATGAAAACATGCCAAAAAAAATTGCAAATAAGTTCTTTTTTTGGAATCTTTTGACAGGTCTAGTTTATATACATTGAAACTAATGACCCCTTTCGCTCAATCTTAACTGAAGTGCTTGTGTGGAACAACTGTCATCGACAAACAACTCCAGGTGACGGATAGTGTTTCACTCCATTCAAAAAAACAAGAACTAATTTGTTCCTGCGGACCATAAGACAGCGCTTATATCATTTTTACATAACCACCAGTGACATGTTGTCAACCACAACTGAAATATTTACCTCCAGTATCACAGTTGCACTGTGGTGTCAGGCAGACCCAGGCTGGATAACTCCAGCTGTGTTCCTAAGCATTGCTGCAGACACAGTAGAGCCAATGAAAAGCCACCCAAGAAGTCCACAAGTCTGTTGACTTATCAGATGGTGGTTTCTTGTTCATCTTTGAAGCAGGGTTATAAAGCTTGTCATGATAAAAAAAAAAAAGGTAGTCCATTTTGTGCCCCTGAACCAGCACACCCTCTACAAGGTACTGAAGTAGAACACCGAGTACCTGCTGCTAGATGTTGGATTGCGTTCAGTACGTTTCCTTGCACAGTTAAAAGTCGAGCTACGACTGCAGCTTGACAACACTGTATAATCTCGGGAAATTGATTTACTGAATGAAGTTAGTCAGAATTCACTCAGCTCAGGAGTGATACACCCTTTTTCAGTTGGTTTGTTTTGGTTTGAGCTTGCTAGCTAGTCTTCCTACCATCCATTCACTGTAAAATGTCAAATTCTTAAATATTTTCAGTCACAGCTGAAAGTCGATGAACGTGAGCCGAATCACAACCCGCTCAGACGTATTTTAGTTCAGCTCCGGTCATGCAGGAAGTACTGAGCTAATCTTTTTAATTAACTGATTCTAATGATTCAATACACTGAAAACAACTGCTTTGTCTTGTCACTAGTTTGTGTGTGTCACGTATAAAAGGACATAACGGCGGTAATCGCCCATGTTGAGGAGGTACTATGGAGTAATGGAAAGTGACCTGCCTGTGGAGTCGTGCTAGAGCTATATAGTGAAAAGCGCTATTATTCCTCCGTGTAGCAGATTTTTCTATTATTTATGGCAACTGTGGCGTATTTGCAGTGTGCCCAGACCAGCTTGAGTACGACTGAAGGTACGTATACATGCACCAGTAGGTCGACGACTCACAATCACATTATCTGGGGGTGTTAGTCCGACGTTGAGAAATTCAATTTAGTACAATTTCAGTTGTCCAATAAAGGTTGACAACGGGGCTGCCTCTGATGAAGATGGATGACAGACAGCATCTTTTTAGTTGTTAATGACAAGAAACGATTCTAAGATTTCATTTTCTAATTTCCCAGAGGGATTATTAAAGTCGTCTGTCTGTCTTTTTGTCTCATGAAACTGTGAAATTACAGTGATTTGGTTGTTCCTCAACACTGAAAGACAGCATCCTCATTCACAACATGAAGGCTTTTTCATTTCAACAATTCCCATTTTAATTGGCAGCAAAATTGTGTCAGGTCAACAACCCAGTGAAAATTGTGGCCTCTTTTTAGAAAACATAATTCGCCATGTTCTTTTGAGATAGTTCTTTTTGTTCTCTCAGCTCCTCCTCTGACATCAGTCTGCCGCTGATGGGACCAGCCCCTTCTTGGCACCTTGGTGGTAGTGACTCTCCAGCTTCCCTGTGAGAGAAAGAGGGTGAGAGGGAAGGGTGGGAGGGAAGAGAAGAGGAAGGGATGAATCAAAACAACATCAAAGGGACACAGTGACCTTTATGAGAGCTCAAGGCCCGCTGATTAGAGGCGGCCTCAGGGAGACTCGGGATAGTGAGACAGGCAGAGAGAGAGACAGAGAGAGAGAGAGCTGGAGGCCCTTTTTTTAAAAGATTCCAGCTTTTCTGTCCCTAAAACAACCCCTCATTATGTCAATTTTGCCATATTCAAAGCAATTATGCAAAGCACATACATCAAGTCAAATACATTGAACTTAAGTTATATTACATTTAAAGGAAATTATACTGCTATTATTCTGTACAAAGTATTGCATTGAAAGGTTGATGAAAACTGAACCGTCCACCCCGCCCAGAAAAACCCTTGCACTTTAAATGTTAATGGTTGTTTGACGTTCATGGTCAAATATTTACTCCTCAAACACCTTTCGTACTTCTGTAAATGCCGCCATATATTGTGACACATACACGCTAGTGATGATCATCAGTTCAACAGTTGGATACAAACCTTTCATATCATCATAAAAAAATTCTTTACATTTTAAGTATTGGCTCTGCTTTCAAAATAAAGCCATAGAATATACTGTATCTATAGGACATCCAGAAATAGTAGCATCAATTATCTCTATGAGGAGTCATCAGTATATAAGCTGGAAACGGCGATGTAAATGTTACTATTTGTATTGTAAATTGATTGAAGACTATTACAAATCTTTAATGGACACCTTTATGAACCAGCGTCATCATCTAGCCTGAACTCTGGAGGAAAGACGTGATTTGTTACGCCGTGAACAAAACCATCAACGCTAACAGAGAGCATAAAAAGTAACTGTCAATCGTCACAACATTACACTCAACAGTCAACTGTGAGTGCACTTAATGGATGTATCTGCGATCTGCTAATGTCTGTGCGTGTTTGCGAGTCTGCCAGCATTGTAACAATCCTGTTGTTGATATGGAAACTGACATTTCAAAAGGCATAAAACAGTGGCTTCCTTTGTCATGAGAATCTCCCTGGTTAGTAATTATTGCTCACTAATTCATGTGAACCTCAGATGACACTATTGCAGAGATAAACAGCCAAAGGTTTTTCATAATCAAGTTGTAGTTTATATAAATGCTTTCAGAAATGCTGTGTCATTAAACTCCTGCAGCCATTGAACCTTACCTGACCCTCTAATCTTTTGTAACTGCAACTACACTGTGACACTTCATTCCCAAAGTCAGTCATATTTCAAGTGGGCCTCTCTTTCTGTGCACAACAGCCTGCTGAGTTTTGATAACCTGAGTTGACCACCATCCTTAACTGTGAGGTAGAAAATAACCCTCGTCTCTCTGCTGAACACATGCCTGCTGCTTGTCAAACCGTGGCATTAGCTGGCTGCTTTTTTCCCCTCTCCCTCTGGCTGAGGCGGGGGATGATGCAAGTGTGACAGGCAGGGTGGCGGTTGTCACTTGTGCCTTCTCTTCATGTTGTCACGTTATAGCTGAATTCTGTGGGCAGTAGCAGCATAAACAAGTTGTTTGGGAGAAGTGTTCGCTCACCATTTCCAAGCCTGTCTGAATGGCTGTCAGTGTTTTTCCAAGTGTGGCTAAGGTGTGGGAACACCTCTGGAATGTTTAGGGCGAATGCTGCCAAAAAAGGTCATCTAAGATGAATTTAGAAATCAGCCAAACCAGGAATGGATTGAGGGTTGAAGAAAGCTTTTTGAAATATAAAGCAGGCAAAGTCTGAGAATAGTTCCACTCCATTGTGTTTTAGTGGAAAATAAATATTAGATGTTAAGAGCCCAATAAGTATATCATAAAATCCTGTGATATGGCAGCTGAACTCCCGAGAGCCAGGGAGAGTAGTGTTGTGCCAACATTTTCATTTTCTGGGGAGTGTGCTAAAGTTGCTGTAACTTGTCCAACCTTTTTTTTCCCCTTCAGGGCGTCATACAAATGCGTTCTAGGTCACTATTGTGGATAATTGGTTCTGGCAGTTTTTCTTGTCAAGTCAAAGTGTCCTGTGAAACATGCGTTATCTATCAAAAGTAACCATTACCGTATAAGTCAAAAGAGCCCTCATAGAATGCGCATTTAGCAGTTGTACAGTTGTTGACGTGTAAATCTATAACTTGTATTATTTTTGCAGGCTTTATGACGCAAGTGATTCAGTGGATCCGATTTTTTGCCTTATATTCAAGGGATTAGATTGAAAACGAAGAGGAGCAAAAATATTTTTTAATCACAATAGTGTTTGATAAAGATTGAACTACTCAACTAAATTTCTTTTACTTGTAATGCTCAGTGGAATAATAGTTGATTGTGTCTCTTCTCGATCTATAGGTTGCTCATGTTTTGTTCACTCTTTCTTCACTCATTACTTTTTGTTCATTTTGAGCCATGATCACATTGATCAGCTTACTTCCTCAGTGCTCGTGTGTAAATACACCCCAGGTAAGATGGGAATAATTAGCTGTCATGTCAGCTCTGTGTGAGTATCTATGCTGCATTGAAGGAAACCACTTTTTATTCCAAAGTAACAGTTTGGGAAGCACTCTTGAGGCAATGTTGTGAACTCATTAAAATAACTCCCTTAAGTTAAACATAGAAAAATAACAAGGGTTTGTGCAACTTGTGACAGACAACCAAGGACAACAGCAACAAGAAACAAGAGTACAGTGAGTGGCCTTGTTGTCATGACTGTCAGAGGGAGTATTCTCTGGCTGTATGAACAAGTCAGACTCATTATATTCTGTAGGAAAGTCAGTCCAACAGCGTTACGTAGCGTTACATATTCCATGTGTGAAGGCGACTTTTGTTAATGGCTCTGCAGCTGCTGAGCTGTCACATTTCAGAGTAGGTGCTGCGGAGCTGAGAGAGCTGGAAGGAATGCAAGCAAAGAGGAGGAGGGGGCGAGTGAAGGAGTGGGTGGAAAAAACAGAGAGACAGCAAAAATGAGACAAGGGATGAGGAAAGGGACAGAGGCAGGGAGGGGTGCAGGGAGAAAGGGATACAGATAGGAGGACAGCAGGAGAGAGAGAGGGAGAAATAGAAAGGCTGCCCCATCGATTGGCTGAGATAATTTCCCATTGATTGCTGGACTGTTTGGAGATTGCAAGAGAGAGGCTTATTGCCCACACGCTGCAGCTGGGGAGGAGGCCATAAAATAAGCACAGGTTGTCTGCAGAGGGCTACCTCTCCATCATCAACACCATAAAACACACACACACAGGCACTAATACATACACCACTGTCGGATACTCTCCTGACATAATCACAAATAGGGCTGCATGTATACTATTCCCATTACATCTGAGGGGAGAGCACATCTCATCGATGATGGAAAGTGGACCTAGATAATCCCTTGAAAATCCAGGGGCAGTAGTGCAAAGAGTATTCATTAGACAGAAATAGAGGTCCACTGACATCATCTCTGACATCAATAACACGCAGGCCCATCAGATTTCTAGCAATAATAATCACAAGAATAATAGGCTGGTTGCTGCTTCTCTTTCTCTGAGAGCAACTGCCAACACACTGGAGAATAGTAAAGCAGAAATGTATTATAGTCCCAACACACGTAGAGAATAATAAACCTACAAGATCTTTGCATATACAGTTGTGATTAATTTATCAAACATACACATCTCTGTGCAAAAGCCTCACGGCACCACCAGTTTGTCTGTCAATTTCTGTGATCATTGGTATTTGCATTGGAATGATGTGACAGAGTTGGTCTTGTCAATGAGTGTGAGGATACATGTGTGTATGTGACGCTCAAGCATGTCTTAAACAAAAGATATTTTGGTGACATGAAATAGTAAGACAAACACCATTCGTGGCCGCCATGTTGCATGTTTACAAAAACTGACCCAGTTTGTGATTGGTTGTTTTTTTCAGAGATTCTGTTGTTGGTCAAAATGACGTCCTTGCCAGACGTGTCTGCAGAGCAAAACTAAATCACTGGCAGATTATGCTTGGTTAACCCTGGCTAAGAAACAACATTAACTAGGGTTCCATCTTTGTTGTTGTTTTGAAAATGTTGTGTGTAAACATGGCACCATTAAAGGAAATGTCTTTGTCTGCAATAAAATGCCCAAAAGGACTGTCAGACCTGTATGTAGCACTGTAACGCTCCTACATCAAGAACAGAGAATACAATGTTTTTTTTGTTTTTTTTTTAAATAAAGCATTATTCAAAAAGAATTTACATTACAATGTATAAAATCACAGAAACAGAGACATAATGAACCAAGCCAGGGGAAGGAAGGAAATAAAGGAAAGATAATAAAAGTTATCATAAAGCTAACAGACCAAACAATCCAAAACAACATAAGAGGAGGATGATGACAACAAGGACGAAGATAGCGACAGTGAATGCCAGAGGAGGGAATATGACATCATCATTTTTCCAAAGTAGCGTATTGGATGTCTACAGAAAAACACAACCCTGGGACCCGTTTCCAAACAATATGCATCCATGTGGATGAAATACCAATATAATAAAAACTTTGGCGGATTCACCTCGACTCGTGTTTGTGTGGACGGCACCATAAGTTTGTGCTAAACCATAAATGTTGAGTTATGCATTTCAGTTATAGCCACAACAGCACTGCCTACAATGAGAGCATCAGACTGAAACATCAAGCTAGGAACCCACAAGAGAAACAGAAGATAAGAAATGAAGTGTGCATGGACAAGAGTTGGTCGGGCCAGAGCCGAGATATCACACAACATAGCACAGTGAGTGGCTGACAACCTCAAAACTAAATATTTGTGGTGACATCATCTACAAGAAAAGCAAAGAGAGATGGGTGGAGAAGATAAATGAATGGGCTCTATTTATATACTGTTGAGTGTTTATCTTGTCTCAATGCTCAATTAAAGCACATATTCACACATTAGCACTGTGGCTCTATACACAGTGCCTTTATGCATAGTTCTCTTTCACAAATGAATCACACATGGCCGGCAAAGTCACCAGCAGCTCCTCTGAGATGCCTCACAAAATGCACCAAAAACCATTTAACAACAAAACACCAAGAATGCATTAGCTCGGTAGCAAGTGTGGAGGGCTGGTAAAACCTGTGCAGTGACGCTGTGATATTAGATGCTGCTCTACCAGCAGGTGAAATGTGCAAAGCAAAGACTCCTATAGCTGTCAAAGTGCTCTGTGTGGAAAGGGAAATGTAATGCAGTGTAAATGCGAGTTAAAGCTAGCGAACCATAAGTCTACAGCCACTATGGTACATTTAAGAGCTGTCTTTTTCCCTGTGTGTGTGTGTGCTGCGGTTTGGAGGGGGAGGGGGAAAGTATAAAACCCTTGGTAGCCAGGGAGAGCAGCAAGTGAGGGGGGGGAAATACTGCCTGGATTCCCATGTTGCTGTTAGTCACACCTAATTTACATTCCCTTCCTGTGCTGCCAAGCTGGTGAATTTACAAGTGGATAGAGAAGGTGCTCTTTGAGACTAGTGTTGGCATGCTGTTTGCAATGGGTTAGGAAGAAACATCATCCCTGCTTCCTACTGCAGAGAAAGTAGTCTCCCTCCATCTCTCCGTCTGTCCAAACCTTCCTGCCTGAAGCTATTTTCACAGACACTGAGGGGCTGTAATGGCTAAGTGATTTCTCCAACTAACAGCATGCCGATGAGCCAGCCTCATCTCACTCACAACTTGCTACAGAACCAGTGTTTCGCTTTATATCAATTAAGGTGTATTTGTCATCATTATTGAGACTATTTCCCTTCATAAGCTTCATATCAGCCAAATTCACTGAGGCTCATGCTGCTGTTAACTGGTCAACAGGAACAAATGGAAAAAAAAAAATCACAGCCCCAAAGTGTTTGGGGCTGTGCCAAGTTTCACGCTGACATGCACCTAAATTACTAAAATGAGAGCTGAAGACCACCTCCAACCGACAAATTAAAGAGCAGTTTTTCCACTGCTTTCAGTCTGTCCAAACATCACTCTGTTTGACAGTTTATACTTGAAGGGTCAATATTTGGAACATTCAGGCAAGCACACCAAATTTGAGTAGTTTCATTCTGAACAGCTTTAGTGTTAGAGGTTCAAAAATCAGCTGCTCCTTGGTAGTTTACATGCACAGTACACATTCATATACTGATCTCAAATACAAATCTGTTTGGTATTTGATGTAGGCCACACCCACACTAATTGATGTAAAGAACTTTGGAAATGCTCTTGGCCCCTTATTCATTTGCAAACTCTGAATACTTTTGTTTTAGTATGGACAGACCTTTGGAAATAATTACTGCCGATTGGTTCATACAAACTTGATTACCAGTGGTACAGAGAGAGTAAGCAACTCCAGCGTTGACAATCTGCTTTCTGTTTAAAATGGAATGCATGCAGCTTCATATTTAGAAAATTAAAAAAGAGAGATAAAGACCTAGCCTGGCTAATGCCAGATCGCATCTCTGTCTCATTTGAGATCGAGTATGGGTCGGAAAAGAGTGTAGTTGCCTATCACTTTCAAGAGACGTGACCAGTGTACAAAGATCAAAATGCCTCTGTGTGAAATTGGTGAGATCTCCAACCAATCAGACCAATGATTTGGTGTCAACAAACATGCTTGTTGTAGGTTTCTAGAAGCAATGACTAAAGTGATGGCATTTTGCATGGGGGCAGCTCCTGTGGATAAAGTCACTTAAAATAGAAGCAACATCGCTGCCATTCGTGGCCGCCATGTTGCATGTTTACAAAAGTTATTAGACGTTGCTTCTCTATTGTATCGCCCGCTTCTAGAGCAACAGAGGGAGAAAAAAAAAAACAGTTTGTAATTGGTTCAGTTCTTAATTCAGTTCTTGCTAGATGTGTCTGCAGAGCAAAACCAAATCACTGGCAGATTACGCTTGGTTAACCCTGGCTAATAAAGACCAACTACAGCTGACAAACTGGAAAAACTATTTCTCATCATTTTTAGAATGTCCAAACAGTGCTTTGTTTGACAGCTGGTATTTGAAGAATAAGCACTTTGTTATTCTTCACAAGTTTGAGTACATAGATCATGAGGAGTTTTAGTGTTGCAGGGCTGAGGTTCACCGACACATGCCTTTGAAAGTGTTTGATTTATAAGCAGACATTTTCAGGAGATAAACTAAAACTCATTGCTCAGCAAATTAAAGTAAATGCAAACTGAGACAGAGAGAAGTAAACCTGGGCAGAATGTTCAGTGTATGTAATGATACAATCACATTTAGAGTGAGTTCCTACACCACAGAGACAAACAATACACAGATAGTGATTATTTCTAGGAAAGGAACTGCTGGCAGTATCCAGTTTAATTGTGAGAGTTAGACAATGGTGTCACACAGTACACATATTGATTTCATGCTGGAGGCAATGCTGAGTGCAAAAATGCATCAGCCACTTTAAATTGGGTTGTAATTCAGTTCCATTTCAGTGGTTTAATTTCCAAAACGTTTGAGAACTTGGACTAAAATGTCTTCTCCAGCTAGTGTTGACATTGCAGGCACAGTTAAAACTTCCTGACCTAAACATCTTTTAGCACACCGTTATATTTAGAGACTTGAGTAACTCAGACTTGACGTCATGGCTTCCAAATACACTTCGCTCAATTAGATGTCTTTTCCAACTCAACATCCACACTTCATGTATATACTAAAAGCTTTTCTTTAGCTGATGCGTCAACAGTTTCAGGTCTATCAGCTAAAGATTGTAGGACATGACTAAACCTTTTGGCTTCAGTGTCAACATTAAATGTAATATCCTGGTTAATATAAACCTAAAAAGTTTTATTGCAGTATTCAATTGAGTAATTGGGAAACTTAGTAAATGTTTTTAAAAAATACTGCCTGGAGCTAATTTCCATCAATTAATCTTTTTACATTGACATTCACAAGCTCTTAATCATTTTTCACTGGTGTTTGTGCCCTAAGGTTTCACAAGAGGCAATACCTACTTAAAAGCAATAACGTACAATTTTAAAGAGTGTGTGAGTCAATCATCACCGGCCTTTTAATCACAATTACATGGAAACCTGTAATGAGTGAGCAGGAGGGTTTATCAGTTACTGGGAGTCACCGGTACAAATGTGCAGTTGCAGACATTACAGAGAGTATATGAAACCCACCCATGTACAACTCGGCACAATACAAGATCAACGAAAAAGGGCAAACTCCAGGTGAAAAATCACTGCTACTAAAATGGAACAAGAGATTGAGTATGTACAAATGTAGAAAATCAAAGTGGCTCCCTGTGGTAGTGGTTAACTATGACCACAACAACTCTTGCAAATTGAGATTGTTTTTCTCTACAACAGTTTGGGATTTTTTCCACAACCACATGATTAAATATGTCATTACTTCATGTTGACTTTGAGAGTCAATTTGACTTAAACTGTACATTATGGGAAATAAAGCCCACATTATTAATACATCCCTTTTAAGTATATGTGTATTGTCAGGGAAACCAGATTCTGATTTTCATTCTCAAGCTGATGAGAAACAGAGAACTCAGCAGGAGACATGAGTACTACAAATGAAAGTAAAATTAATTCTATGCGCTGTCAACTGCTGTTTAAAATATGAATATATTAGGGGATCATGGGCATGTGTGTTTAATGGATCTATTGAGCATTTCCCACAGAAATGTTTCTATACATGAATGTTTTCTTTTACATAAAGATGCCAGAGAATATAAAGACACCCGTTTGTTGTTTAAACAAATTTAATTTTTCATTCACTACACTCACAATCCATTGTTCTGGCTTTAGATACTGGCCCACAAAATTGGGATTTTATCAACATCACTTATCGAAACTGATGTGTCCATCAGTGTAATAAACATAGCTTAAAAAAATTCAGATTTGATAGTCCTCTTTAACACGTACCTCAGTAAGTAATACTTCTTCAGTATTTTTAAAGTGTGTGTAAACATTATAGTTCTTAACGTTAATGTACAAATGATAAATTGATTAAATGAACTGAGAAAACAACCAGTGAATTAATGACTTATTTAGAAATGTATAAGCTGAAGCTGTAAATGTTATCATTGCTGTTATTACATGTGTTTCAACACAATTCTTATTTGAGATGTTACAGACAATTCTACAGGGGTACAATTAAATGCTCCGATGTCTGATGATAGACAAATTGGGTGTGAGGTGTGTAGTATCAGTGTTTTATTCCTGCTTTGACACCACATCTCCATTCTTTATATTCCATTTATAATTCACCCTCTAGAGACATGAAAACCTCTTGTCAGACGATACACCCTCGGGTGCCGTGGGCTTTAAAAGCTACTTAAATCCTCAGTAGCCACAATGTCAAAGGGACAAAATATAAAGTGTAGCCTACTTTTTACAGCCGCAATGGGACTGTGAAAAGGTGACTACAGCCCTGTTATTAAAAAGAGTCCTTATAAAGCAGCCTTGGCCACATCTAATTAGAATGTAAATGTAGTGTGGGCTGAGGATGGATCACAGAGGATAGACATTGGCATTTAGATTATGCTGAGACTAGATTACTGATGACACTGTGTGTTGGGAAGATAGCCTTTTCGAGAGCGGCTTGGCAACTGACTAATTGTGTTTCACCACTAGTAATGTGGGCTGCTGCTGCTCCTCTTCTCTTGGTAATTATCGAGAGGGAAAGGAAAGGTTCAGTGTTGCACATGCACTACACAATACATATAATCAACAACACTTAAACACACACACACACACACCTCTTATACTTTGTACTTATTCAAAGAATAAAGCACTTATTTGCCCAAAGAAATGAAGCTGCCAAATACAAATCCGCTCACCTCCACACAAATCCTCATTGAGGGAATATGGCAGCCACAGAGCAGCTAAGACCAAAAACAGAACCAAAGACATTGGAGAGAGCAGGAGAGGGGGAGAGGAAGAGCGAGAACAGAGAGGGAGGAAGGGAGGGAGTGCACAGAGAGACGGAGAGAGCAGCGTGGAATAAATTGAAGCTGATCTGGTGCATTCTGAGGAGGCTGGATTTCCATATCTGTGCGGCAGTGCAGAGGGAGAAATGTGTTGGTGCTGACAGCAAGCTGAATATCTTAAACCTCCACTGACACCCCTGCAGGCAGTCTCTCCTCACAAACACATTGATACAAGGTGGAAGGAAAACACACTCACAAAGTCACACACACACACACACATGTACACGCACATACACACTAAACTTAAGGTCAGGAGATGGGAAGCTTTGTGTATTGCTTTGTTCCCATAGAGTGATATACAGTAGTGCCTGTTGTTAAACAGTCAGCTACACACCTCCACACACACCTCCACACACACACCCATACACATACATATGTATGTTGTGTTCCTCAACACAGTATTGCTCACAGTATAGGTGAGAATATTCTTATATTCAAGGTATAGGCCTATAGCATGAAGGATTAAGGGCTCAACTGGATAAACAAGCCCTAACCAGGGCAGTCCTCATCATGAAGGCCCCCCAGAAGGGGTCCTTACAACACCTTACAACACCTGCCTCAGCACACAATGGAAGCTCCTATCAAACATCAACATGGTGAAGATGAGTAGGTACATGGATCAATACATAAGCAGAGCCCAGATAAGAATTAGCAGTAACACCAGGGGAGGACAGCACGACTAGGAACTGTATACCGTATATAGTAAAAGTCTGAATGCACTACCAGCTTTGTTGTTTTTAAGGCTGTCAAATTTTGTGTTCATTAGCATTTGTATTAAAATAATGTACACTGAAGGTTGGTCTTATTTTTGCAAACCGTCAATGAGTAGAAGGTTTCAGCTTCAATGTATTCTCTTTTTTCTTGACAATGTTATGTTAAAACTGCACAAATGTTTCTTATATAGTATATAGCCTCAAGTGTGTTTCGTAAAGGTGTTGTCCATAATTGGGGTTTCTAAAACACATTTTACCATATTAATTTAAACCCTGATATGAATAAAGTTCAGCATGGAAAGCTGTGTAGTCATGAGCACGTTCAGGTTTGTGTTAGCGTGGAACCAAAGAGGACATGAAGCTTTTGAAAGTACTGGTTGCCTTTGCTAGCTTTTCCTGAATTGTGGAAGGGACCTTTAAAATCTTCCCTCGACAAAGCCAAACGTCTGGGCTCTCATTCTGTGGAAACAGCATATTACAAACAAGTCAGTGGAAATTTGGCTGCATGCACAATAACTGGACTGTCCATCAAAGTATCTTATGGATCTTCAACTTGTTTGTAAGAACGAGTAGTAGAGTATGACAGTTTTCGTTTTAGAGCTGATGTTTACAAAAAAAATGGATTCATTATATCAATATAAATAATTGATAATTTGCCAATATTATTTAGTGTAAATATACAGAGTACAGATTTGTTGGTCCACTTCTCAGTGTTTAATTATTCATCCTTGCCTGTTCCTGTGCAGGGGACCACAATACAAAATTAGCTAGACGTTAAACTGTTAAAAAAAATAATCTCTGTTTACCATAATTTTATTCATGTATTTAAATTATTTCTGAACTGCACCAGGAAGTTTTTGTACTGGTCATCTATGATTCACCAAAGCAGCCAATAAATGATAGAAATAAATCATTAATGATTGTACAGCATTTGCTGATGTTCATGCACTCTTAAATAAAGAGACATTGAAGTAGTAGTATAGGTAAGAACCTATGCTGTATATTTGGAGTCATGCTCTTGTGCTGCCATCCATAAGAATTGTGAGAACACAATTCTTTTACTTTTATTTGCCTGACATGTTCTAATAGCCACCATCATTTTTTATTAATCTGGTGCTGCTTGAGGATTTATCTATCTGTGTACTCCATGTGGTGTTGTACAGCTCAACAGGGAGAGAAAACCACAAACACTGCCAGGGTTAGTGCTTTCCCTCCCACTACACATAATTCTTACTACTTTGGATAGAAGCCTATGCCAAATGATGTGTGAGTGTGTGTCTATTTGGATGAGTAGCAGTTCTGAAAAAAAACAAGACAAAATCTTTATATGTGACCAAACCTTTTTGTCATGCCTTCCTTCTTATTTCCCTTGGGTCTGGTTAAGTAGCTCATTTAGCTCAAGGTTAAGTTACCTGAAGGTTATGTTTAGGTCTCTACAGGCTGGTGCTCAGCAGAATGTGAGGAAGAAAAAATGTTGACGGGCCAGTGAAATGTCAAAACGTATCCTGTCATCTTATGAGTGAAAAACAGTGAGAGAAGAATGTGAATTGGTGAGAAAACAGTGTTTGTTTTTGAGAAAGAGTAATTGTATGCACTTGTGCTTGTTCACAGCATGTGCCAGTGTATGTTGGCGAGCAACTGAGCAGCTGAGGAAGCAGTAACACAGTGGACAAGCTCCTTGTCATGCCAGAGGCATGATGACATTGATCCAGCAGACCTCTCTCCATCAGTCTCCCTGACAGAGGTAACTGGATTGTTCATAAAAATGGAAATTGTGCCATGTTATTCTCACGCGCACAAGCAGACGCTCAGTACACAGACAAATTCATCCAAAAATATGAGTGTGCAGCTTGGCAAAGAACCACATGCATATATATGATTAGTTAATATAATGCCCACAATAACAACCATACAGGGAAATCTATGGTGTTATTTGAACATAAATGTACATATACAAACATTTCCTGCACCAGCGTGTTCCTCTGTTATTCAGGCGAAAGACCACTTCAAACAGATGGAGAGCAAATAAACAGGCATCTGGGGGAGGGGGACACAGGGTGGAGGAAGTAAAGCCCTTTTCCTGATGAACAGTTTGCTGTCATGTGTGTTGTGATAATACTTAAAGGGGCTAACATTTCAATAGAACATGACTGTGTGGGTGGAGTAGATAAATACAGCAAATATGCCACAAAATGCAATTACTTCTCTTATATGCATCACTTGTTAGCTTAGTGGCATTCGGTGTTACTAGCTAATTACCCACAATCACTGTTAGTCATTTGACCAATGCTCACAATACTGCACACTTTCATCATTTCTTTCAAAGGCAGTGGAAGACTTGGGTTACAAATGTATGTTTATTTAATCAGATGGTTATTGCAGATGATGACTGAGTTTCTAGCTCTTCTTCTATTTTACTATTTCATCTGTGAGGAAAAACTTAAGAACTCATCAGTGCTAAAAATAGCTGGATACTTAATCAATTTAGCTCACCCATGGTTTGCCTCCTTCAGCAATGAACTGGCTTAGCTGTGAGGCAGCAGATGCTATTGATTTCTTTTAAGAGTGGGGGTGGAGAGGCACAGCTAATGATGGAAATTTTCAGAATGGCTCCATGCTTTTACAGGGATCTGTGTTAATGGTGACTTCAGTCTGATGAATTACAGTGTGTATATATAGTTATGTTTGACATGGTGTAACCTTCTGAAAAGGAAAAAAAGGAGGCAATGAGATGGAGCTTCAGGCCATGTCAGCAGTGATGAGTTTGATGTACAAGCAGATTTATAATTGGTACCGCATGTTCCAATCTTGCCTGTGTCTAAGCCGAGTGTGACAGGCTGTTGCTATAACACTGCACTGTTGCCTTTGTTTGATTGAATGTGTAAATATTAATGTAGTTTTTAAAAAGAGAAGAAAATGCATTATAACTCTGTAAAGATTTCTTTTTGACAGATTGACAGATACTGTGCAAAAGTCTCAGGGCACCACCAGCTTTGTTGTTTTTATGTCTGTCAAAGTCTGTGATCGTTGTCATTTGGATTGGAATGATGTGGCTGAAAGTTGGTCTGATTTATTAACAAACTGTCAAGGCGTTTAACTCATGTGTATGTAATGCTCAAGCAGGTCTTTCACCTCAAATATTTTTCGACATGAACTAGTAGGATAAACACAGGTTTTACCAGTAACATCAGTTAGGGTTGCACTCCAGGTTTAACAGAGCCACAGTCATGCTATTGTGCAAGTGTAAATACTTGACACTTTAACCTGTAGAAGCTGTTCTGAAAAAAGTGTTATTTTAAAATTACATGAATATTTACTGTATTTTCGGGATGTGTTCCAATAAAGCGGTTGAGAGATAAAATAGAGAGATAGAAAACAAAACTTTGGCAATGCTTTTATCTGTACATATATAGGTGGGGCTCACTAAAAAGTGAGGGGCCATAAGTGGGGTTTTAGCCTACAGGTCTGCTTGTAAAGTGGGTCAACTATTCTCCTGCAAAGCTTAACAAGCTGTTGCAGGAATAAAGCAGCACACTTGATAATTAGCAAGAAGAGGAAGGCATGTTTGAGGGAGAGGGGTGCAAGAAAAAGGTGGAGTATACATGAGGGAATGGACCTGCAGAATCCAACCAGAGGTATTTTATATTAGACATCTGTGCTAATATGGACTCTTTCTCTCTTCCCACCATTTTTTCTGAAAGCTGTTTTTGGTATTGTATTTGTGTGTTAATAATGTTGTATATTACATTCCCAGGCTGGATTGAATTCATTTATCAGATCTATAAAAGTCAGATTTCAAGAGTTTCACACATAGCGTTGTTTTATACTTGAGATAATTAAGGTAAATTGATGCAAAATGTTTAGCTAATTGTGACCTTTAGAGACCTTTTGATGTGAGAGAAGGAAATGTCTTGAGAGGTGATCTTTTTATGTTTTCTGTGTTATGCTTTAATTTTCCAAACTGATGTATAGTTCTTTTATCTATATTAGCCATCTTTCCCTTTAATTTTAGTGTCGAGTCAAAGGATAATAGAATTACAACATTGAATATATTATATTTAATTATAATTTTTTCCAGGTTACAAAAAGCTGGATGTGAGTGGGCAAATAAACTCTAATATTAGGACTGCTGAAATGTACGCAACGTCTAGCTATAAAATGTATATGTTTTTTTTCTGCTGAAAAACTCATGATGTTGGATAATATCTTAGCCCTCAGTAACCAGCCTATTTCTACAGTCCTAATAACACTGTAAGCAGGGGGGCTCAGCTGGACATGACGTGTATCCCTATTGTGTTTGTGTATGTGTATGTGTGTCCTTTCATAAAAGCTTAGGTGCTCTCAGGCAAAGTGTGAAGAGGGTTGTATGAGGCAGAGAGAGAAAAGACTTGAAAAGCTAACACTGAATACTGTAGCTGCAGAGTGAGGGGGAAGTCACATATACTTCAATTCGTTAATAGTTTAAGAGACCACACTGAATCGGTTCCTTCTCAGAGTCAAGTCAAATGTATCATAACTCATCTTTTCTTATATAACAGTCTGATCATCACAATCCTAAGCAATACACAGTTGATTAGCCTGCTATGCATACTGCACCAACAGCCATGTGGAAATAATAGCACTGCAACAATAGGCTTAATAATAATCTTTTCAATTGTATTTAATAATTTATTAAATACAATTTGCAGCTGTTTCTGAGCTCATTTCTGGCTGTTGGTTGGACAAAATAAGACACATAAAACAAATGAAACTTCATTATGACACAATTGACTCGGGATATAGTGAAAGGGCATTTTTATTGTTTTCCAATGTTTTCTTTTGACCGTGTCTCCTTGGATTATGTTCAAAGAGGCAACATTTTGGGGTGGAAGTGCAGGATGGGTTCAAATTCAGTCCTGGTCTGCGATTATGTTGAGACAACAAAACCAAATGTTTTTCAAGCTTGGGATAAAGTTGTGGTTTTATCAAATGGAATGTGACACACAGTGTTTGAAGTCACCAATAATTAAACCAAACCGTGATCCTTCACTTCAGGCTATGAGAGACTAAATATAATAATATGATTTAGCTAGCAAGATAGATGCCAGTTACATTTTTAATAATGCTGCTTATAATTAAAGATAGACAATAAATAGAAATATATGTAGAAATAAATAGACCCAAGGATTAGTGGAGACAATAATTGGCAGATATGTAGGTGAAAGGAAACTTGTATCTCATTTAAAATGAATAAAAGTGGTGCATAATGTCAGGTAATGCTACATTTATTATAGCTTTAATTTCTTTTATGTACATGTTCATGGAATAGACACATTGTTGAAAAGACTGGAAAAGGTGGAGCTCTTTCTTTTAATTTTCTCATCTCTATGTCTGCCTGCTAAGGCTCAACTACCCAGAGAGCAGGCAATTTTGTGTGAAAAGCCTTTTCAAACAGTGTGCTATTTGAACACATCAATTTCACAATTATATCTCTGCAGAGAGACTAATATTAATATGCAGTGTCTGCTATTGCAGTAACTGACAGTCTTGGTTGTGCTCATCACATCTGGCTTTGTGTTGTTCTCTGTTGTGGCTTGGTGAGAGAATGTGTTTGACAGCTGGTTAACTCTGTAAGCTTGCTAAATGAACCTGTACAGAGGGTCAGACAGATTTTCTGAGTCTGATAAGCTGTTTCAGGCTGGTTATGGTTTGTATCATGCTGAGCCAAACTGCCTTTGACCTTTGTACCAACTGTCTAATGTTCAGTTGGCAGCGTTTTAGACACAACTGTCTTGTCATGCTATTGGAAAACACACAGCAACAAGATTAATAGAGTCACTTATAGCCTGGTTTACATAAAATACTGAATACTAAATTAGTAAGAGGCTTACATTTTCATATACTTAAAGTCTAGTCTGATGGTTATTTAAAAAATAAATAAAAAATGGTCACTTTCACCATAAATGTGCTAAAGAGGTCAATTGTTTTTATTATTTTGTTTGTTTGATAATTTAGTCTCAACATAACCATAATGACAGTGAACAGCCAAACACAATATATCATCAAATGTTTTCTCTAAAATGCCACAATACAAAAACAATTATTTGGCTGCATTATACAACAAGGAAAAATAATTTGTTATAACTTGTTATATTTGGAAATATTTTGTTTGCCAGTATTACACTTGATTTGTGAAACAGCTAACTAATCACTGAAGCTATTTTCAATACTTTTGAAAGGTGAAACATTTTTGGGATGCATTCAAATGACTATGCAGTAGATCTGAGGAGAAAACAGGAATATAATTCCCAGCATTTACCTACTGCAAAACATGTTAAAACATTTGTTAAACTTAAACCCTATTTATTAAACCTAAGAAGGTGAATTATTTTCACTCATGGAAATTCAATTATTTTGTGGCTGCTCTTGACCCTCAAAAATGTGTTACCTTTTACAAATCTACAAAGCTTTTTTGATCAATCATTATACTCCTAAGCATAAACCAGGAAGATTCAAGTACTGGACAAAAAAATCCAAATACCTTTGAGATCCTGTTAAAGGATTTCTATTGCCAGTGACATTTAAAGACACTTCAATGGAAATGACAATCTTTGTACAGGTGATCTAAGGTGTGTGGACATTCTTCTTCTCTTTTTCTTTTCTTCCTTCTGTTGTGAGATTTTGTGTCTAAATGTGTTTAATGGAAGTGTGTCCTTCTTTTATGATTTGGACGATAAATGAGATATATTACTTGCACATGAAAAGTTGTGGACTCTCGCTTTTAGAATCTTCTCAAAATCTAGATTTTATGTAAAGGGCCAACCTCACAAAACTGTATGACTAAATTTAGCATTTAACAAATTGAATGCATGTGCAAGTGCCCATGATCTGTATTTTCTTTAAAAAACAATAATAAATCAAACAAGTGTCACTTTTAACTATGAAACCGCACAGAATTACAGAAGCTTACCTCAGCTTTACAGAGCTTTATAGTTTCAGCTGTCTGGCACCTTTCTTTACTGTTCTGGCTCACTATCATTTCATAGCATCTTGTTTGGCTGCAGCAGACAGTTTTAGCAAAAAGCTCGACAGTGATCTGTGCACAATCCACTCAGCACTTAATGGCAGACAGTGGAGCATTTTGAAACTACAGTATATAACCAGATTGTTTCCTGAGGCGTTGGTAGAGGTAGAGCTTAATGAGAGTTAAAATGTTAACAAAGTCAATACAAACAACTCCAGATGAATGATAGACAACATAAGAAACAGTTTGATGGCGGAATAGTGGTTAGCACCATGCAGCAAAAAGACTCCAACTGAGGCACTTTCTGTATAGTTTGCATGTCCTCCCTGTGTGCATAGGTTTTCTCCAGGTACTCCAGTTTCCTCCCACAGTCCAAAACCATGCAGAGGTTAAGTGAAAACTCTAAATTGCTTGGTGGTGTGAATGTGAGAGTGAATGGTTGTTCATCTCTTTGTTCCCTTCCAGGGTTTACCCAGCCTTTAACCCTATGTCAACTGGGATTAGCTCCAGTGACCCCCCGACCCTCACATGGACGATAAAGTGGTAGACAATGGATGGTGTATTCAAATTATCAACTGAAAAGATGATCACCTGATAAAAAGACATATTGGACATAAGTGTATCACTGTTCACTTTAAGTGTTATATTTTGTCATGTATGTATACTGTATATATATATATTTATGTATGTATTTATGTGTGTATATATATATACACCTTTTTTCTGCTTGCAGTAATTGTTGTTGTTATCTCATGTTTGCATGTTTGAAATAAACATATAACTAACAAACAAAATGTATTTCTTTTTTACTGCATCTGTGAAGATATTATTATGTTCAATTGAGTCCAAGACAAATTTCCCTGCGGGGACAGTAAAAGTATATCATATCGTATAAACTGATGAAGATCAAGTTGCACAAGTTCAAAAAACAATAGTATAAAAGACAATTTAACCTGTGCATTTCTGTAACCCTGGTCATACACCCAATTCAAGCACCTTAAGAGAGTCCTCCCACAGACCACTGGCTGTTGCTATTTTCCCCCGACCCACAAATCTAGATGATCAAGTTCATCTAACTCAAAAACAATCTTTAAGATCTCGATTACAAAAATACAATAACAGAAGGGAAACTCTGTCTCACTTTTTAACAGAAAGTACATTAAAATCATTTAAAAGAATAAAAGACTAACAAGACATTGTGATTCATATTATACTGTAAACACAGTTTTCAGTTACCAGCTTATAGCCTAAGGTCTTCAGCAAGGATTTGATTCTAGCGCTTAGCAATTCTTCTTATTGGACACTTGGGATAATAACTACCACTTTTATAGAGAACAGATAATTACTCTGTAAAAAGGCAAAAAAAAAACCAGCAGGGTTATGGATCTCAAACAGAAAAGAATAATTTATGAATAATTAATTCTCTTCTTTCTAACTGACATGATTAAACAACAGAATACTACACAATAATATGCATTAGTGGCTAAATTTAAATACCAAACTTGTGTAGATAATCATTTAAAGGTGGCAGTTTTTATGCGGGTCATCGTTTTCCGGATGCTTATGATTAGAGCTGTAACAACTATTTGATTAATTGATTATTAACTGATTACTAATTGAATTGTCAACTATTTTGATAATTGATTAATCGGTTTCTGTCAATTCAGTTCCTTAAATGTGAATATTTTTAATTTCTTGTTTCTTTGCTCCATATGACAATGAAATCATTTTGTTTGTAAATCATGATTGTAAGAAAAAGTGATGATTCACAAAATATAGGTAAATCCATATTTATGCATTTATTTGTTCTTCAAATAGAGAATGTAGATAAAGACAAACTACTGAAAAAATACTGAGAGCTGAAACATACATTACAGTACATTTCTATTGTTTGAAATTGTTTTTCTCCGTCAAGATGAAGAGTATACATTGCCAGCTCTGTAAATCAAGCCACTAACAGTTGCTCAATAATCCATTTATTTGTCGTTTCCATTAGTCTGTCTGTAATTTCAATCACATAGACAGTAGGGAGATAAGTGGGGAATCTGCCTGCTGAAAGCTGGCTGATGATGATGACATGGGTTGTAATCGAGTAATGGTTCTTTGCAGTATACAAGAAACATCTGGTCCACTACTGCAATGATAAAATAATATGGAAGTACAGGCTGGAAATATAAAGCTCTTAAACTCAAATATGAAATTAAACCTCTTGCTGCACCACTGTATGTATACAGTACCTATTTAACTATTTAAAAGATAGTGACATTTTGGTGACAAATTATCACCCATGATTGCTAAGTGTTATATTTTAAAGTAGTGCTAAACATTTTTAAGCCCTTAAAAATGTCTACCGTTAAATTCTGGAAATTCTGTTGCCTTTCTCTGGCAGAAGCAACATACTGCTATTAACAGGACCTTCTTGCGTTGCAAAGGTAGCACCTTAGTATTTGTTTTTGTATGAGTGACTATTCATACAAAAACTAAAAGACTTCATAAGGTTCTGGTGATTGCTTTCTGGTGACTCACATTAAAGTGCCTATAAGATTTAAAATGATACTGTGTGAAGTCGCTCTCCATGATAAGTGTCCATGAGCCACAGTAGCTATATTACCATATCACTATCATTCCAGGAAGCCTCCTTTACCTACAGACCATTACTTGCTGCCTCGCCTCATTAGCATTGCAAATAACACCCAAAGCTAGAACAGCGATGGCAGCAACAGCATCAGAGGAAATAGGACAGAATTAACAAATAATGTTAGAAGCGTGGAAAGAGCAGAAGGAACAGAGAGTAGGAGTAAGACAGTGGGTGACAAGGTGGAGATGGCAATCGCAGCATTACAAATCTGATTATAGCTTCGACTTGCATTCTTAGATAATGTTCTTTTTTCCGGTTTTCCACAAATGAAAAAGTACTGTGATTAGATTGACTAATATATTAATCTTATAGCTCAAATAAGTCTGTGTCTATGTAATGTAGTCTGATCATTTACAACATTGTAGCAAATGTGATGTGACATACTAAAATGATTATGTCTTTAAATGTCAAATGTCAACATGATGTTTAATCAAGCCATATATGGAGGACAAAATATGACCAATCTATAAATAAATATATACATAATAAATGAATAAATAAAAAAGTGAATAAATTAATACATAGATTATTACTATATTAGCAAGAGAAGGTAGTATTAGTTAGCCCCAGAGGCTAGCAACGACAGTTAGCTTCTTTGTTTTCCAACATTTAACAGGCTGAAACACAACAAACTGAACTTGTCAGTATGAATGTATACATAGGAGAACTATATGGCACTTGTGCACTTTTGTATTTCTCTAACCCCCCCAGATCTCTAACCTTAGCTGAGCACTGGCTGTTCTCTGCCAAGCAGAAGTAGTCAAACTGAATCATCATGCGTCTGTAACCACCCTGCTTTAGATTGAAACACAGACCCTCCTACTTCACTAGCATACAACACAGAAGTAAATAAATGTGGAACAATTATTACTGGAATTATACTAGTATTTACTTGTTTATTAATTCATCTAATTTGTTTATTTACAGATTTTTCATCCTCCATATACATGTGTCTTGTTTCACATTTGTGTGTTTATAAATATGAACTGATGTGTTTGCATGGTGTTTCTATATAGATTTCCAAAAAATGGCCATAAAGTCAGGCTGATGCACCAAGTTAGCTTCACAAAAAGCACACAGCAAGTTGAGAAAATCTACTATGTGTGTGTGTATGTGTGACTGATCACTACTCCTGTGACTTCTGAGTCTTCAACTGGAAAGTATTTAGTGTAATGTCATACATTGAAACAGAGTCTGCAGTAAATGACTCTGGTTTGTGTGGTATGTCTTGCTAAATGTGGACACATACTTGACTTACATTTTTTGGCGACGTGGCCACAGCTCTGCTGAACACACAGTGGGTGTAACACAAGGTGCCAATAGTGTGGTAATGCAATATTCATGGTGGGGTGTGAGCAGGGCAGTTAAACACAACAGAGTTGTGAGAAGACCTTCCAACCCTTTATCAGGGAGCAGCTGCTGCTTGGGCTCGCTGCTCTATCCAAAGCCTACCCTCTTGCTCAAGCATTGTCTCCTCCTTCCAATGCCCTCCCCCTTGTTCCCTCTCTGCTGCCTCTCACTCAACCATTAATTTTTAATCACAACTTAAATGGCTGCCTTGGCTGCGGCTATGGGGGCAGCAAGTCAAGGGCTCTTGCCTCTGGTTACAAAGTAAGAAATAAATTTGAAGAGATCAAGCCAAACATACAGGGAGGGAGAGGGCTGACTAGGGAGAAATGTGCAGGGAGGAAAAATATCAACTTGCTGGTGCCATTACAGCTTAATTAAAATGTGAACTCTTTCATCTAGCAAATGCAACAGAAAACTGAGATCAAATTAAGATAAAGAATTGAATTTTGAAGGTGGTTTTGGTGGTCATGAGAAAGTAAGAAAGGAGGAAATTAGATCATTTCAGAGGGTTGCTCAAGTAACGGTTATAGTCTAACACTACAGCAAACAAACAGTATTGCTGATTTAGCTATTAAAAATAAAAAAATAAAAAATCTACTGGAAAATGTTGCTGTCTTTCTTTGTTGCATTCTGGCTATATTGTAAATACCTGGATTTCAGTTGGAATAAAAAAAGCAATGTGGAATTTTATCTATTTAATGCCCAAATGATATTCAATTAATAAATAGAAAAATAACTGGAAAATCTTTTTATTAACAAAACAAAGCATCAATTCCAGTCCTAGCTATTACATACTGCTCTGTACCACAAAAGGAATACACACACAGTTTAGTAATGGTGTATTTAAGGTTGCATTACTTATTCAGTAAGGACATGGTTGTGTGGCTATTGTCAGTGAGGTGGCAGCACTCAAGTTTCCCCCTACATTTCTTTTTTTCCCAGATTGGGGTGGTCTGACCCAGTCTTGTGATGAGAACTAGAGTCGCAGTCTGTATGAAATCCTGGGGTAATGCTGTGCAACCATGCCCCTGATCACTGCTCAAGCACACAGGCTGCTGTTTGCTCAGTCTTCACTTGGACTGTAAAAGTCGAGGCTTGTTGACACATCTGTGCCGTCTCTCCCCGAGGCTAATGGCTATTACATCTGTCTGCCTCTTTTCAGAGGGAGAGGAAAACTACAAGAATCTAATTCTCCTTTGAAAACAGGCAAAGTGAAAACAGTGACAGCTGACAACAGAGCTAATTCCACTGAGGGGAATTACCTCTGTTGATCATTCTCATGAGTGCAGTAAGGTGATAACATTGGCTATGAGTTTTAAAATAATTAATGGACTTAAAGGGCAGCAGTGTGTCAGTGTGTATACTAATGTAGCAGTGTTTTTCACAGGTCACAGGGGTTGATACTACAAGTTTGAAAGCAAGTCCTTTTCTCTATTTACATAAGTAAGGATATTTCAACAACTAAATATTAAAATCTTCATGAATTGTATTGGTCTGAGCTAGGTAGCAACTCAGGTCTATTCTGATTTTGTATTAAGGCAGTAACTCATTATTTTGTCATTAAACTGATCAGTTATTGATGTGAAAATTCTTAAAATGTTTGCTGACCAACAGCCCAAAAACCCAAAAATATTAATATGAATTAATTTTACACAGGCAAAAACATCCATTGACACTGATTGACTGCATTGCCTAGTTTAACATCCTCATCTCCATCAGCTATGTGGACTGTGGAGATGTCTACTGTTTCTCATTTTCTAACCTGAAAAATGAACAATATCAAGACACTAAACAAACTGCATTTATGATAATCTCTTTCTCTTTCTAAGTACAAGTGTAAAAATACATCTGAGGACGGATTGTTATCCAATTTGCGAAACCACTTCAGGAGGTGGTCGAAGACGCATTGTGAACACATTGAACAGAAATGTAAATGCATCGAGTCTCCGATGTGTCTTCAGCGCGTCTCCGCTTCACTCACAACTACGTGGGCAGAAATACGTTGGTGGCTCTGAGCAGCTAACGTTGTTGTTATTGATATGGCAGCGCACAGGATGTGACACTGTAGTCTGATGCTGGAAATCTTAAAAGAAGAGTGGGAGGTGACATAAGGGCTGGATAGTAATCAGATCTTGATGTGGACACTGGAGATGCATGTTAATACCAGATGTAAAATCATGTGGTGAAGTGCTATTCAATCACAGAAAAGGCATTCTAATGCCAGGTGTAAAGGGGTGGGACCATTGTCAAGCACATCTGTCTATAGCCCCCCTGTGCTGACCCTGATGGACAACCCTCTCACACACTATGGGTTAGAGACAAACAGGCAGAGAAACTATGACAAAAAGCAAAGCAAAACAATCAAACAAACAAAAAACTCAAAATCACAGTGAATACATCACAGAAGAGGCTGAGTACACTGAGCCAGATGTTTCCACTAATTGGGCCGACTTTCATGTTTTTTAGCTCATTCCAACTCATGGCAGATTAAGCCATCATCATCAAATATAAAAAATAACATCATTCAGACAGCATGTGAGCGAGTCCAGAAAAAGCAATGTCATGTCATATGATGACTGTTTACAGATAAATGGTCCAATGATTGGTTATGATAATGACATCATATGATAAATGTATTGCTATAGTGCAGCAGTTTCTTCAGTTTCTACACTGAATTTTCACCCTTTAGCAAAATAGGTCAAGACCTATTACAAATGGCAGATGACAAAACCAAGAAATTAAACAAATCAAAAAACACATACAAATAGACAATAATCACTGAACATACAGCACTGATTGAGACATTGAGACAAACATGAGGATACAGCGAAATAAGGCCACACACATTCTAGTGCAGCTTGCCATGTTAAAAAACCTTTATTTATCTGCTCTGATAAAAACACATCCATTCCTAGCTTTCATGAGAACGTACACAGATCACTGCAGTTGGCAATGCACAGACACCTCTCAATCCTCACCAAGGCATCATACAGGCCTTCAAACACGCTGTTTGGTTGATTAATCTCTTGAAAGAAAAATCAATCAAAACTAAGGACTAAATTGAAGATGTTTGCGTCTTCTTACGTTTTCAAATGACCTTAAGATTTGATTTAAATTTAAGGCTTCTCTATTTATCTTGATTGTGTATCGTTATGAGATCAAACCGCTCGAGTTACATTACACAAACATTCCAGCACAGGTGCCATAGCCAATCAAATCATGTTTACGTTTTTAAGCTAAAACATTTTGCTTTAGCAACAACTCTTGCTGTACAGTCGGCCATGACAAACACTATATTGCGAACTTTCAACAGCCACCTCCAGCACCAAGTGTCAGGCCCACTTTATCACCATCATGTGATAATGCGACCAATACATGCAAGTCGGCTGTACGTTGTGCACATTCTCCCACATGCAGCACAGAGAAGCATGTTTCAAACACAATATACTTTATTTAACAAAGGTATCCGTCTTACTGTTTGATTTGCCCTAAAAAGCTAATTTCTTGACAGAAAAGTTAAACAATCTCTTTTTAACAGACTCCAATTTTTAACTGCCAATTAAAGTGGTTCAACATGCAGGATTGTGTTCACTGAATCTGTTAGGACAAGCAGATACACTATGTGTTTAGTGCTAAGGGCTCTCCTTTGCTTCTATGCCTGTGTACTTTAGTCTCTGCTCAGCAGCTCAGCTCTCTGCTCTCTCTTCTCCTCTCCCCATGAACCGGCTGACAGATCAGTAATAAACACAGCCTGTCACCTTCAAGGCCTGCCTCTCATTTACTAGCTAACACATGAAACCCTGCTCTCTCCTTCCTCCATCTCTCTCTCATTCCTTCATCCACTGGGCTCATTCAAGCTGAAACCTGATTTTTGGCCCTGGCTGCCTCCAAGGCAGCAAATTCTCCCCTGCACCAAGATAGTCCTGAAATAGGCATGAATATTAAATGAAAAATCTATGAATAAATAACCAAAACAGGACTTCCGCCACTCTGACCTCTTTCTGTCTCCCATAGTGGATGACAGAAAAAAGGAGAAACAAAGAGAGGGGGGAAAAAAATCATGGCTTCCTCAGGAGAGAAGGTGGACATTTGTTAGGTAATTGGCTTTCTCTATTTGCAATCCCATGGTGCTGTGTTTTCACACAAAAAAACAAAGCAGTAAGAACAAGGTAACAGTGCAGCTGACTGTTAGTAGAGCAAAATGTAACTCAGTATTTTCAGTGGGAATATATTCTGTTATACCCATATCTGCTGCAAACCTGAGGGATAAAAGCCATACATTTTGCATCAGCTCAATAATCCGTGTGTGGGGAATGCAAATCAAATTGAGAAAAAGAGCTGGAAGTATAATGTGTTATATGATACAACCAAATAAAGAGAATCCTTTATTTGTGATGTATACTCGCTAGTCTCTTGGCACATGATTGTTACACAGAAACATAGGTAAATAACGATTTATTTGCCTCAAGCAATTCCCAAAAGTGTGCTTGATATGTATTATACTAGATTTCATTGCTCTGAGCAGATGGAGACAGATGATAAGACAAGCACAGTGGCAACTAATGACTAACTTACTATATGTGTTGCTACTATAAATTACACTTTAATAGAGAGCAGATTTATGAGTCAATTAAACAAACTCCCTTTCAGCATGAGTGATGTTAAGATTTTTATAGATTTTTAGCAATAACCACTGATTGTTTAATAAGTAAAACACAGATATCAATATTCAGTGGAATTACTGATAAAATAAAACAAAAGATCTCACATTCTTCAGGTTTTTGAAATATAACATATTAAAAAGTAAATATTAATCTAACCGCCGATGTTAAGGATGTTAAAACTGTTTCAAATTGACCGACTCACAAATACAGTAGAACATGTAGCACTTTTACTGAGTTCTGACCTTTCACAGACAAGACCTTCAATATAACATTTCTGAACATGAATATTCTGAGCATGTACTTTATATTTTCCTTATAATCCGGACCAAATTATGCAGGAAATGCTTCCTTGGAAATGTAAACAAAGCTAAAACAACTTAATTATGAGGAGAATGTAGTGGTGGATTCAGTCATACACAACTCTAAACCAAGCATGCACCAAAATCCAGCCTGATTCTTTATGCTGCAGTTTCACATAAAGAAAAACATTCAGAAAGAGAAAAGTTGGCTTGCTTAAATTGTGAAGCAGTCACAGTAAACAAAATACTTGTCATCAAGGTCAGCCCCGACTGCATTCACTGACAGTGATTCAGTTTTAAGTACAGCAGGAAAAAGAAGAACCAAAATGTGTTTGGCTGCGCTGTAAACACATAATGCCAGTGGCTCTGCTTTTGTCTTTCAAACAATGCAACTGCTGAATGATTGTTTGCTGTTGTATTGAACTGTACTTACTCAGTGCGAAGTGGGAGTCGAGATACTGCATGTATACGTTCAGTCAAACCATAGTTCCCACTCCTGGCTAATACCCACAAATAATAAAAAAAAAATTGGATACACAGAAAAAAGGATTTCATCAGTTCAACCATGATTGAAATCTTACAGTTGCACTGTATTATTGAAGACTGGCAGACTGGGTCATTTGAACTCACACAAGAAATGAGACAACTTACTTTTGATGGAGTTTCCTTCCAAAATAAAGAAATGTCACAGAAAAAATAGTTTCCTCCATTATAATAAAAGTATATGACTAGTCAATAATTACGTGATCTGCTTTCTTGCTACACTATTTTTCTGACAGCAAGAATGCATTTGGTTTTGACCTCTAATCCCTTACTTGTTCACAGTCAGTTCCTTTGGTGAAGAACATCTGTTGATACATTGATGGATGGATAATGTGACACAATTCAAAAGAGTTGGTTTGTAAGGCGTTCAAGGCGAAAACTACATTTCTTATCTAAAATGACTATGCACGTTTCCATTCAAGCCAAACAATCTAAGGCTAGTACGCTTTTTGAAAATGTGACATAGTAAAAATCTATGCATACATTAGATTGAATGTGGAAAGTGTTTGCTATTGATAACAGTTGGAGTGGCTTTTGAAAGAAAAAAAACTGAAGAGAATTAATTTTGCACCTCATGCTGAACACAAAATAACTGCTTTGTTGAACTTGAGGTCCTTTGAAAATCCTGAAGTCATTTTCATATATAAGTCAATGTCTTACACCTCAAGAGATGAAAGAAAAGCCAATGATCACACCCCACTCAACTGAACTGATATATTATTGTAAGAGTTACACTTTAAGCAGGAGACTGAAGAAAGCGCTTAGAATGGCCATTGGACTTTGGATAAACATGCTATTATATATGGTGACAAATCCCTTCTTTGTATGCTTAGTTCATGTCTGAATGTATAAACCAAAAACACATAAGGATGTTTTTGACATTTTCAAACATCACTGAATATTACATTTATTAAATGCTTTGAACACAATAGAATGACATTGAAGTTTAGCAAACATTAGTTAGCACTCATTTTAATATAGGAGCAGATTTATGATACTGTATGTACTGTATTTTTCTTGTTAGTAATACTCACGATATGCGCTCTTTGTGTTTTACAGCAATATCATTTTGATACTACGGGAGGGTGACAATAGGGAGGGCAAAAAATAGCTCAAAAGGAAGTATCAGCATCTGGCTGATTTAACAGCAACAAACATTTGGTTTGCTATTTTGTACTGGAGCTCACACACACTGCAGGAAGATAGGATATACAGTAGTTTACTTTCTCCACTTGTGTGCACACAGCCTGACCATAGTACAGAGAATGTCAGGCTATTGAAAACATGGAGGAAGTGGGGGATCGCTGTGAGGAAGAGAAAAAGGAAATTTGGGTTCATGTCAGAGAGCCAAATAGCTTTCAACACCCAGACTGACCTTCAGCAAACACACACACAATGTGACCACAAACCATGATGCACATCCTTTATTATAGGGAAAGAGACTTGGACTTTTGCCATTTTACATGCCACACACTCCACCACAGGTTAATGACCGAGTTTGTATCTAACATATTATATTATCTACAAAGCTGAGAGTGAAGAAGGGGGGCAGCATCAGGTTATTTGATAACTGATGTAATATGCAATATTCTCAGGAGGGTAGATAAAGGCAGCTGCATTTGGAAGCTTTGTGGATATGAGATTAAATGTTCTTCAGAAAACTCAAGCAAATCCAGTTGACTATATCAACAGTATCTGCTGAGGATATGATGATTGAGATCCTTAATAAATAATTTATAATACAGTGGTGTCCTTTAACCATTTACACTTATTCACACATACATTCAACAGCACATCTACTGTATATGCAGCACTTTTCCATCTTTGAAACCCACTTCCTACATAGCCAGTTTAAAGCTGAGTGTCTTGCCTAGGGACACATCTGCATGTAGTGGCGTATTTCCACATTTCAGGTTGCTTCTGCACCGCAAAAAAAGTACCTACTTAACGTGGGCGGAGTCATCACTGCACAGCTGAGCGAAACCACGGTGACTTTGCTTCATATGCGACACACACACACGAGTGACTAGTGACTTTACACCAGACTCCTGTGGTTGTTGGAGATTAACCCACGTTTTTGGGATTGTTAAGTAGCTTTAACTTATCTACAATTCGGCACTGTTTGGCTTGATTTCTGTCCACACGTCTCCGGAGTACAGCCTCCTACTCTACAGACTACAGCGGAGAGTTCTGTGATGCCACTCGCGATCACCGGTGCTGTCCCTAAATACACCAGACTGTTAAATATAGAGATTTCCCTGGTAATTGTTGGCGATTAACCCATGTTTTTAGGATTGTTAAGTAGTTTTAAGTGATCGACGGTTCGGCACTGTTCGGCTTGATTTGTGTGTGGGACGTCTCTTCCTGTGACGGTACTCTGGCCAGTCAGTGGCCGGCAGTCTGACCAATCATCACATCGTACCTACTCAGCACGCTTTTGGAACCTCGCCTGAGCAGGTACTAAAAATAGTACCTGGTACCAAGTACTATTCTATTGGTACCAGGTACAATGCTAGTGGAAACGCCACTTAAACCGAGCCGTGGCGACGAGAGTAGAGCCGGTGGAAATGCGCCATAGGTGTGGATGTAGAAGAGCCGTGGATCGAATCCCTGACCTTTCAGTTGGAAAACAAACCTAGCATGCAACCCGCTCTACCTGCTGAGCCACATCCCCCTGCCAAGAAAAAGGCAAGTGAAGAAAAAATATCTAATTTTGTTAGAATTTATATTCTAATAACCTGCCCATCTATTAATCCTTTCACACATACAATACAGTGTCTTCATTTATGTTACTTACAGGCAAATGCCTACCATATTAATGTTTTACCACCCAAATGAAAAAACTACAGGATGGCACTGTGCCTTGTGAGATGCATGAGATGGCATACAATGCCACTGACAAGCACATATTTTTTTTCTACTGTGGGAGCTAAAAAAAAAAAAGATACTTGTGCTGAAACCTCCCACCCCATTGCTCCCTGAGTAAGATGAGCAGAAATGCCTTGACCCATGAGATGCAGAGGGAATTGAGGTGTAAGAGTAGGTGAGAGAGAGCAAGAGAGTGAGATAGTGAAAAGCTGCCTGGTGTTTAAGAGTCATTGGAGTGGATTGGGTGGCTTCACTGCATCAGGATATATGATCTAAATACTGGGATAACATAAATAGCCGAGTGCATATTGTGACTAATGTCCAGGACTTCAGGAGAGCATGTCATACAAATCATGTAATCGGGCATGTGAATTACTTCCGCATTTCAGAAATGAACTATTATGCTCAAATAGCATATTTTGAAATGGTTAATAAATTTGGTGTATTACAATTAAACTTTACTATAAACTAAACTCTACAAACAATTCTGAAATATATGTTATCTGGTGTGTGTGTCTGAGAATAGGTGTATTAAATTACACATGAAAGCTTGAAGGCATAATACAAAAGCTAGTAGTATATAACAGGAAAAGATGTAAAATGTCATTGAGTCAGAATAAAAGTTAATCTAATTGACTTGACTGCAGGCTTCAAAACAAAATCATAGAGAAATGGCTTACTTAAGGGTTTCATTCTTTAGTTTGAGACAGCATTTTTCTTTTAAGAAAACAAAAGGGAAATATCACAAATTGATCACAAATTGTCCCTATAAGAATGAATCTAAGAATCGTATAACAGTTTCCCTACAAGCAGGTTCAACAAATCAAAACTCAAAAGTAACCTGCTGATTCATAAAACCACAAGCTACTCTCATTTTAAATTATAGAGGTGCAGAGTCCCTCGCTGTGCTTACAACAGCACGGCTAGAACATGGTGTCAGCATTTCTTATCAAGCTCAGCCTTTTATCCAAGACCAAGCTAATGACAGAATGAAATGCATAAACAATTTAAGAATACTTAAAAAAGTAAATGAAAGTATATGTGTGTTTCACTTCAGATGTAGTGCAGCAGGAAAATGCAACATTCTGACGATTTCCAAAACAGAGCTGAAGATTTCAACTGTATTTCCACACTAATGTATGCCAAAACCATCTAAATCAAAATCATTTCAGCACAGTTTGAAGAAGTGCTGATCTCTCATTGAATATGTAATTTTCCTTGTCATGCAATGTGTTGAACATCTAAGACCTCTGTAACTGTGGAATAAAAAAAGGGGGGCACATTTTAGTTTGAGCTTCTCCTCCATCGATCTAGAAAGATCCGAGAGACGCACAGCTGCATAAACAATCCTCTCATGTCTTTAGAGGGTTGTGAAATATTAACAAAAGGGCTTGCAGGTACATCATTTTGCAGCAACAGCAATGGCAGCAGAGGGAAAACATGTTTGAGTCCTATTATAAATCACACAATACAGCAGCACCACAGCACATCCAGGCTCGGCTTGTCCCCCAGGCAACTGGACAGAAAATCCAGTCTTTACAGATGTCTCAGAAAGAATATGTACATGTGTACTGTATGTGGGAGCATGCTTTGTGGCAAATTCTGTTTCATGAATGAAAATATAATAATCAGGATCTGTGCAAATTGAAAATAAATAAATGATGAAAAACTTTTTTTTTGCTTGGGCTAATTTCATACACTTGACTTTTCCTGGTGTGTAAGAAATAAGACTTACAGATCTTGTGCTTTCCTTTCATGGGGAATTTCACCAGCAGCTCTTGGGGGTTGGCGCAGATAAAGACAAAAGGGGACGCAGACTCCTCACAGGTACCAGGGAACTGCAGTGGTGGGAAAAGGAAAACAGCAGTTTAAAACTGGCCATATTGTGCACAGAATGTTAAAATACACAACACCCTGTCTAAGGGTAAATGTCTAAATCATGCTAACTGTCATTCCTACCTGACTTTTATAGTTATGAGTCTCTCTGGGTCTTACACAACATAATTACACAACTAATGATGCAGTTGTTAATGACAGCAATTGTGCCATGCATTACCATTTAAAGATGAGATGAAAACAGCAGCACCACTACATTCTTCACATACAAACTTATGTGGAGCAATACTACATTACACCAATAACATTATTGACATGTGTGCTTTTTATGTATCTACCACTATCAATTACAATTACATGTCACTGTAAATATGGAAAACATATAACCAAGTGACAACCAGTCGTGATGTCACCCATACAAATTTGAAATGGCCATATTGTTGTTTTACACCTGGAAGTTCAGAGGTATGACCAGACTCCTTTTGAATGATACCTGATGTCAATCACAGTGGTGTCCACTCATGCGCTGTACTCTATGTAATCTATTTTCCTCTCAAGTAGAACATGATATACAAAATTGACATCATTTGCCACTGAAGACCTGAAATTGGAAATTGACCCATTAACTCCTCAGAAAAATGTCCTGACATGATACATCAAATGGGAAGTCGGCTAATTTTCCTATAGACATCCATTTAAACCAAGTTCTTTTGCATGTGGTTTATCAACCCATTTGAAACTTGATTGTGATGAACCTTAAACCACATGACCCAGCCCTGCTGCAAAATCCAGAAAAACACATCACATTTTAACCATATCCTTGACATATTTATGCACACCCCAAAACATGCCAAACCACATTCCTTTGAAGAGGGTGTTTTACAGCACATAATTGACAACAGCCTAGAGCACACAGAGACCAATACACAAAAGAAAGCCTCTCTCCCCTTGTGTTATTGATTGGTCTCTCAGGTGAGCGTGGGGAATTGACTGACATAGTGACAAAGGAGTCATCTTTCCCATCACTGGCAACCAACGGTTCTCAGCTCATCCAATTTCCTCTGGCTCTATCAGATAGTGCCCATGATTGCATCTAGCCAGCCAGGAAGCAGCTCTTTTCATGACAGCATGCTTTTTCCTCTCTCCCACTTTCCCCCTTTCTTAGACTCCCTATCTCCCTCAAAGGAGCACTGAAGGTTGTGACAAATTTGGGGCTTTTAAGGGAAATCAGCAGCCCATCTGTATGGGCCCCTGACAAACTGGGGAAAGATGATAGAGATTTTTATTTCTGATTACAGTCCATGTCATCTTCAGTGTAATACACTGGCAAGGAGGAAAAGAAAGAAACACTCAGAGCCATCTAAATATTTTTGGGGGCCCTAAAAGATTCCCTTGATCCCTAAAGGCAAATGACAGTGATTCTTTAACAAATGCATAATTGTTATTATTTTGTGATGACATGAAAACAATTCATTATTAAGTATACTCTAAGTCTCAAAAATCTTGAAAAACAAACAAAAAAACAATATTCCATTGTCCAGTGGGAATGAGTTTATCAGCAAATGATTCTGCAAAGTCTGATTATGATCGGAGTCAGTGGGAAGGTTACACCCAAGTAAACACACTTTTGTCTTCTTTGCCTGCTTTATTTTTTCCAGAGATGTGGCATTTCTATTGCAATGCTACGATGTGCATTAATCTTCCAACCATTAGCATAGCCATTAGCATTAATTGCAGCGTTTCTTGGGACAGTGGTCAATATCATTCATTTAATCAATCGGATCATGTACAATTTATTTAATGATTGAGTGAGTTAAAAATAGTAACTACAATAACATTATCAGTGAGAGCCATGACATAATGATTTTTTTTTTCTGCATCTGACTTGTTTTGTCTTCGGCATGTCCATGATGTCATAATTCACTCACATGTAATGCAAGGGTAAAGAAGAAAAATAACACCACCTCGGGTTTCATGATAGTTTGAAAGCTTAGCCTCTCTCAGTGATGTTTGGTGAGATGAGCATCATTATTTTCACAGTTAAGCCACTTTGAGTAAATCCAAAAAATATTGGTTGCCTTTTTACAAAACTGCTTTGTGCAAGAGACAGAAAAAGGGGTTGATATGCTGCATTTAGTCAGACACATTTATTTCATCAACATGATAGCAGTACAGTCATAGCAACAATTTATGGAAATGCATAATTGTGTCAAATTTTCTCACACTAATGATTTGGTGCCTGACTTCCCAGCCTCTAGTATCTCCTAACCAGTACCTTCCATCATACATTTTGATAAGATATAATAATATTAAATTAATCATCTAAGGACACATTATTTAACATGAAAACATAAAAGGTTTGGTAAAATACAATATCCCAATGTCTACCTTTAGAAAAGAATACCATCTTTAAACTAGCCAGAGGGAACACGAAATTCAACCTATAATGTAAAGATTGATTATGTCAACTGGTCAGACTATGCCTTGCTTCTCAAACAACTTACATAGGAGAAGAGCCAAATTGAGTCTTCTTATAATGCGCACATTAGGCAGCAGACACTATTGAGTATTTTTGAGGATACATTACCTGTTGTCATTCCCTGACAAATGAGTACAAAATCTGATGTAATTGTGTGGTTCAGCTGTTATGATTGAAGAACAGTTACAAGCCTTGTGTGAGCAGCAATAAACAGGGATTCATTAGGGACAGCAGTGTGGTATAAATGGGTCAAGTGTTGCTTTAACATGCTTCTATGCTTGCGGGTGGGACTGCAGCCAACAAAAAGAACATGACATTTTAATAACCTTAAAATACTGCCAGCTTAGTGCTATGGTCCAAGAAACGTAAGACAAGTAAGAGAGCATTCAAAAAGAAGACAGTACAAGAGCCACTTCCTGAAAAGAAGAGTTCAGCCTCATTTGAATTTATTAAAAGATGATCTCATGTTACACAAGATGGCTGTATTGTCAGAGGTATTCAAGGAAACAAAATGGTGGTGGTCTTGCTAAAATTAGATCGAATAAGCATTGCTACAGCCGGAGCTCTGGTGTGTTCAAGTGAGACCCTGCCAGTTGCCTGCTCTTTCATCCTCCATTAGCTAATTAGCATTTAAAGCTGTTGAATGTGCTGCTTTGCCTCACTACCTCCCCCACCTAATTGTTTCCATTCCATGTTAATCAAAAGGGCACGAAACGTTGTGGCTGTGACATGAAGGGTTTGCTACAGCTCTCCATATTCATCAGGAAGAATCTAATGTGGGCAGATTGGATGCCTCTTAAAAATGCAATTAAAGCTGAGCTTGTCGAGAAACACAAATATTGAATTAAAAAATTGTTATGTACATTTATGTGGAAAGACAAACAGTGTCTAAAACAGTCACACTGAGTTCACTTGAGAAAACCGTCAGTCGTCAGTATGAAGGTTTTTTAGTATGGTAGGTTAGGATTACAGCCCTAGGCCATTCTGAGTGGTGGGACCCAAGTGTTTTCCATGGGAGAGATCTGTGGGTGTAATATATGTATAGCAACTGTGACATTAGTGCATTAAAATGACACTGTGGGAAACAAGTATCACTTGTTTAACTTTCCATTAGAAATAAGACTACAGAGAGAGGGAGACTCTGCAGGCTCTATATGTTCGTAGACTCAACAAAACAATGCCCGGCTACAGCATGACCATGCTTTAAACTGTAATACCATAGCATACCAATCACATGTTTTAACAAGAAAATATAGTTATACAATATTTCGATATTTTTAGGCTATATCCCGATATACGCGATATATTGGGAAATAAAGCTGCACAAACTATTCGTAATACACTGTTTATGATCTGTATTACATGCTTAAAATACAGTCATTACCTTTCATTACAGATAATACCTGGTTTATTTCTTTGGCTTTTCCACGCTAAATGAAGGACATTTACATGTGTGAGAAACAATAACATTGTCTATAAATATGGTGAAATTTAGCTGTAACACATAATTAGGCTTTAAGTGTTAAGAAACCTTTTAAAAATATAATGTTGTCAATTCCATGTATTTTTTAATCAATGTTTTAGTATTTAACTTGTATTTTGTGTATTTCATAAATGTATTCAATATAGAATATGCAATGATTATCAGGCATCACAGATACCTTATCATGCTAAGACAATATCCAAAATCTAAGACGATATCTACTCTCATGTCACGATAAAGATATAATATCAATATATTGCCCAGCCTTTACACTGATTGGACGTATTCCAGTGTAAACATAAAGCTGATTGTCTTTTCTGCATAGACATAGATGGGCACTCTTCCCCTCCTGATCTTTGGACAGAACCAAGCTTACCATCTGCTAGCTTAACACTCACCTAATGAAATCAGAGTGGTGTTGATCTTGAGCAGGAAAGTGAAACTACATGAAACAATTCAGTTGTTCATTTTCTGCTAGTGGAGGTTTTGTGTTTACTCAGTCCATCTGGACAGAGAATTGAAAATCAGTGTGAGCCAAAATGGATTGAACTGAAACATCTTTTTATTTGCAGGCGAGTCAAACTGCAATGCTTTGATCACATGTGCTGAAGCAGGCTGAATAGAATATATACAGGCAACATGGCTGTAAATATGGATTCAAAAAGATTTCCACAAGTAGCTGCAAGCTGAATGAAGGTCTAAATACAAAATACTCGAAGGCAAAATGAAGAGATGAAAATTCATAGAGCTCTCCAGCTTCTTCAGAGACTGCCAACTCAATACACTGCCCTCTATTTAATTTGCTGGGATCAAGCCAGGGGGGAATCAACAATATCCAACTGTAATAATATGAAATTCACAAGTTCATTGGAAAAAGTATGGCGGGAAGGAAGCTATTGGTGATGAAAACAGTGGCTTAGAGGGCAGGAAGAGGACACAGTGGCCCTATTGCTCATAACACACATTCTAATAATAAAGTATCATGTACTGAGGGTTATACTTCACATGAATCTTTCATCAGGATTGCTTCCCCAGCTCATCTGCCTTCTACTGTAGTATCCACTGTTATTACAGTCCAGAATACCATAACTTCAAACCATCGTTTGACGAAAACAACATCCATCTTAATAAAACCAGCTAATACAGAGCCAAGATTTGACAGAAGGAACACAAACCTTTGAATCCAAGCTTGTCAAGTGACAGCTCAACAAGCCAACACTGTTCCCGCTCCTCTCTCTACAATGTCTCTCTTTCTGGCTCTTTTCAGCTGCTGTCAGCAATTAAGGGCTGCAGAGACAAGTAATCTCCTTCTGGGCAACAGGGCCAGACCAGAACAGGCATGTGGAGGGGGCTGTGCAGTTTGGAGGGTGGGGGATGGCAGTGGGCTTGGGGACTTCCAAGACTGGCCCCAGACTCAGTACTAGTCAGGCCCTGCTTGGCTGCACTCAATCTCAGCCCAATAAAAAGCCCTTCATTGGCAGGGTGCAACTGAGCCAGACGGGCTGGGAGCATGTGGCTTTTAAAAATGAGGGGGGTGAAATAAAGAGGAGGGAGGCACAGCATGATGGGAGAAGAGGAGGGGGTGAACTAGACAGTGAAAATGAAAAATACCATAAGACGGACGGATAATAAAAAGTATGAGGGGAGGGAGGCGGAGATTTTGACAGATAGGGAACTATACAAAGCCAACCGTGTCTTTACAGAAAGGACACTTTTGAAATACTGCTTCACCAGTCCTGCCAAGGCTGGTTTCACTCTGGGAATCGAGAACCTGATGGATTGTCTCCGAGCTACGGGCTACATGTGGGAGGTGAAAGGGTGTTGTTGGGAACTGTGTGCAACAAGAATCGCCAACAGTTCTTCAATCTGTTCACGAAAATCACAAGCTGATACTGATCACCAGACCTCCAACAATTACAGCTGAAAACTCAAACTACCTTTAACACAGAAACATTTGTTTTCTAAATCCTGCATGACACAAGTACATGCAGAGCACAAGCATACACATCTTTTATGAATATTACTTCACATACGAGTATAACCTTCCACAGTATTTTACACACAGACCCCAAAAAAATGTGCTCAGGAATATCTTAAAAACGTTCCAAAAATAACGCAATACATGTTACACTGTAAAAAAATTATATATATAGCCATATATAGTACTTTATCTATATCTGAGTTAGGGGACGTCTACTTACAAATATTAGCTTGTTTGTATGGTCAAAACCTCATAGTTTCTGCAGAATGGGCCAGTCCACTGCACCTCTCTGTCTGCCTCGCTCAGTCGAGCATTTTCAGAGCTAAACCACATCCCGAGAACAGCAATTCTGATCAAGAGCATTACATTCTGCATTCAGGTTGCAGTTTATGGGAAAGTTGACGCAAGGCAGGTAATATAGCCGGCCATCATCTTTTTTATTTTAGCAATGAAAATACATTTGTGCAGGTTAATAGTCCCCCTACTTGGGTCAACAACTGTAAACATTATACCATAAACTGTCAAATAGTAGGAAAGGTATTCATATGATACTAAAAGCCATCATTAAACACATCCACTGTACTGTAATTATTGTCACATTTTAACAGGAATCCTCCCTCTTTCATGATGTATTTCCATCTGCTGTTTCCTGTTAACACAAACTCCTCCATCTGTTTCACATTAAAAAAACTTCTAACAGATGAGGAGAAATAATCTTTTCACATTTACTGTGAAACATGTGCAGGAAGCATTGAGTTTCACTGAGAGCCATTTGACATCATTTACTTGCGGGCCAGCAAAGTTGATCACAATGAATTCAACTCTGAGTGAGACCAGCATTTAAGTTCAACAAGGAAAAAAAACAACAGTAGATACAGTTTACTCTGTTGTACTGAAAGTGAAAATAAACATGTCATTTTTACCCCCTTTAACTTATGTTGCAAATTGAAGTAAGCTACTGAAGATAATACAACACACCTTTGTCACCATAAATAAAAAACAATGGGAAGGAAGGTATCAACGGTTTATTAAAACAGCCTAAAACAAGCAGTATCTGTATAGCATGATTAGTTTCAGGAGCCTTTCAAACTTCAGTTGACCATTGCATTTTAGGCTAAAAACTGTATGCATACTTTCTGTGCATTAATCCCTTGTCTGATATTTTTTTAATTTAAAAACCAACTGATCAGTACTCAATATTAACAACAGATAATAATTACTTTAGCTACAGGGAAACGCAGACACTGAATACGTTTCAGACACATTTAACAACCCTTTTAATACTTGAAGCAAAAGGCACAAACACATGGACACTCAGCTTGTTTGGATAGAGGCTTTGGATCATACTGTTGCCATATGACAGTAATCCAAACCAAAACTAAATGTGTCCATGTAAACAGGCATATTGCACATCCTTTTGTCCCAGTCAGCTCAGGCACAGAGTTGGAGAGGAAGGATAAAACATTTAACGTACTACTTCACCTACAGAACCAACTGTTGTGAAGTTGGACGATGAACATTTCTTATCTTGAAGTGTGCAACACTGGCTTCTGAATGTTTACATTATTAATTTCCTCAACACTACTAAGAGACATGGCTCATTACTAGAGGCTCAGCACGAGGGGAATGATTTTCTAATAACGGCCATTTCCTTGCTCTAAGAAATTACACATTTTGCAGTAATAAAAATTCAAACCCCAAGTTACTACATATGTAAGTTAAAACAATGAAATCAATAACAAAAAAAAAGAAAATGTGTATTTTTACTTTGTGTCTGTGTGCGTCTGTGCTGTTTAGTCTTCATTACTGTCATGATGTCAATGGCTTCAAGCTGTCAGCAGCCTACAGCCTCATCAATAAAATTAACGGAAGGACTGAAGAGCAAAGGTTTTAAATTTTAAATGTTCTGCTCCCCTGCCTCAACTGAGGTCTGCAAAAAGAAAAAAAGAAGTTGATATATAAAGTGTGAGCCATGTAGTAGCTACCGAGTGTACACTAGTGATGACAGGTGTAGTGAAGTCATGTGTTTTCACACAGTCTTCCTCACTTAGCCCTGTTCCACTTTCCCAGCCACGTTTATGACTTCACCTCCTGCAGAGGCCCCCGGGTAAGAGGAAAACAAGACTGCCTCACTTCAGTCAAAGCTTTTCAGACTAAACAAGCTAACTGCAGGAACTTTCAAAGGAAAATGATTCACTCTGATATGCACACTTAAGCTTCTTTTTGATGAGTGCAGGAGTCTCTCAAAAGTGAAATTATATAAATAAATAAAAACAAATAACCAGATTTATTATGCACAATGGAAATAGCATTTTGAAAATCTAACACATTTTTATCAACACTGACACAGTGACAAGGGAAGAAAAAGAAGAAGTAAAAGAATTAAGCTTATGCTATAGTTTCTGAGCCAAGTTATCGTCTTCTATAAAAGCTCACTGCCTTTGCATAAAATCACACAGGAAAACCCTTCTCATAAGGTTATTTTACAACAGGCTCTTGCTCTCTCTCTCGCTCGCACACACATACACCACACACACCACTGCAGACAATTACGCTGTCTGCCTTCAAACCTCAACATCAAAGAACAATCCATGGTATCCAAGGCATTAAAACTTCTTATTTTCCACCACAATCTCACTTTATTGTTGCCACAAATCCAGCTCTGTTTAACGCAGGTGCTGCTAACAAAAAAGCTCATGTTCTATGTAAGGTAACAAACCACTTCATAGTGGGATTTGATTTCATAATATGGAAATTGAGAGGGACCTGAGATTTTATGAACATGTCCGTCTCTAAAGGTGAATATTTGCTTTGATATTCAGATGCATGGGGTGCAGCCCTTCCATCTGTGTTCACTCAGCTTTACTAGGAAAAACGGTGTCTTCCCTCCTTCACTCGGGGCTGGCAACGAGAGTGGTTTGTGAGAGGAGCACAGAAAAATAGGCTGTCCACTGATTCTCAGTGGCAAGTGTTAGGTTTCTCTAAGACCATGGGTTAGTAATACAGCTTACAACAGGTACAACTTAAAAGCTCCAAGGTAGAATAGTGAATTATGAAACAGGGTGTTAAAAATTAACTCTTTATAATTTATTTGTGACTATTGTAACCGAGCTAAATAATTTTTTGGGTTAGAAACCACTTGGAAATTACAATACTTTACTTGCCCTAATATAAAACACCATAATCTTAGAGCGATCCAAACCAAATAAACAAGTGAGAGCAAAGCCCCAACACTCCTGACTGTCTCTGTGCCCATCCAGCTTTGCATTCTTGCACTGCACATATGTGGTTTATAATGACACTGTAACAGCTTTACCACATAGCAATTATGGAAACACCAGGTCTTTGATTTCACACAGATGCAGAAAAAAGCAGCTTCTTCCCTCAATTTTGACAAGTGCTCATTTTAGCAGTAGCTAACTGATGAAGACAACCGTAGCTCTGCAAATTGTTTTTAAAAAATGTCACTGGATTTTAATGTTTTATAATGATCTTATAATCTTGTAAAAGAATCCAAAAAAAATTAACTTGACAGGCAAATAAATTATAATTTTTTTAATGACTGAGGCTAAAGCTGCGTGTCTAAGCCAAGTATCTTTCCTACCAGCTGGTGAACCATGCAGACAAGGAACCAAAGAGACTGCACTGGTTTCTTAGTCCTGTGTGGTCCTTGTGAGGTGGTATATTAATGATATGTAATATCAGACTATTATTACCATGCTATACAAAGCTTGCAGAATGAGGAATCACAAATGTTTGGCAAAGCTAATGACTAAAGTTGTCTATCTTAAGTTGTCTAAGTTGTTATCTATCTATCTATCTGTCTATCTATCTGTCTATCTATAAGGTTTGAGGTGCAGTTCAATCAAGTACATCACTTGCTTTTGGGCAATTCCAACATATATATAAATATATATATATATATATATATATATATATATATATATATATATATATATATATACACATAAATATATATACACATATATATATACATACATATATACATACATATATACATATATACATACATATATACATACATATATATATATATATATATACACACAACTGACAACATAACACACAAAATGCTCTTCATTAAAAAGAAAAAAGAGAAGTAGGATACAGACGATCAGCTATATCGCAGCTATGTTTTGTAAACACCCAGCAGGAGCAACGTACAATATGCCAGCATTATTCATGGGATTATCCTCAATGATGTTCTTGCTACAAAAGACCACCAGGAATTTGAAAGGCAAGAAAATGATGCTGCTTGTGAATCAATACGGTACTTCACACACTGAGCCTGCAAAAACATTTGATTCAGATAGTGGATAAATGTGACCCATGATACTTATTTGCAGGTTTGTCTGTCTGATTCTGATTCATTCATAGTTATTCAAAATACACCAAGTCAGTAGCAACTGGACTGGAAAGTTCAAAAAACGTCAAGTCCAGTTGCTACTGACTCAATGTACTTTTACTTCAATTTCCAGCTTTGTTAAAATAATAAAACATGACAGTTGGCCTTTGTTATTAACAGTTAGGTAGAGGATACCAACAATTATCTGGCATGCTGCCTTGACACATTACTGCATGTCAGATCGGCTTTTTATTAACAGTATTTTGCAAACTTTTTAAGATAAGATAATTAAGTGTTTATTGCGACATTCAAAAGAGATTGCATTTGTGTGTAGGACTTCCTTTGTTAGGATTTTACTCTTTACTCTGTAAAATGTGAGACAGGTTTTTAGTAATATAAAATGGTTTGTAGTTTCACCTCAACATCCCTCAGTTCTCAAGTTGAAAGCTGACCCAAATGGGCTGGGCATGAAGTCTCCACAAGACAGTACTGCACAAAGGAAAAAGTGTGCCACATTTGATGTAATTTTTTGCTCCATCACGCACACAGATACTTTGTGGTATATGGCCTGACTGGTGAATCTCATCTTCCCAAAGCACATGTCACTGGAGCCTCATTGAAAGTAATGATCATACTCCTATCAGCAGCTCATATCAAAGCACATTTGTCTGCCTGTGGTGTGGATTTAAGACAATTACAGCATGAAACTAATAGAGCTCATACACTTAGAACTAAGCAATTTTTACAAATGACAAACTATTGCAACTCATTTCACAGTATAACCTCAGCAAAACATGTACTAGACAACATATTTCCAACAACTTTTACTGCCATTTCTGTGATACTTCATCTTATTTTATTCGATTTCAGAGAGATATAGGTTTGATAAATGAATCACAACAGATTGTATGCATGTTATGCATGTATTCAAAACTTATGAACATAAATCCTGAGAAAAGGCTGGAATATTTTCAGCAAATTCATTAGGCAACCCCAAATTTATTTGGTCTCACGTGACCGATCTGTAGGCCCTGACCCAGTCTCTGCAAATGACTGCAACAGAAGACCAATTGAAACATTAGAAAGGTTAAACTACAATTTAGTCAAAGATGGAATCTGGTACGTGATACCCATGGTGAATTCAAAATTCATCACTGATTTCTTTTTCCAGAGAGACATACATCTTTGGCTTAAAGTCAAGTGGAAGATAAATATTTTTTAGTTTGCTGCACACAAAGAGAAAAAGATTAATGGCACTGAGGCCATAGACAGTCTCCTTCGCCTCCCCCTCTTTCTCCATATTTTCCTCCTCTCTGATGTCCCTAGTAGGAAGTTGCTGAGCCGAACGTGTCACCCAGCAAAGTACAATTGAGTTTGTAATCTCTGACCCTGCAGTGGCAAAGAGTTGTTGCCCCTCTCTCTGGCTTGCCCTCTCTAGGAGAGACTTGTAGTTATACTGCTGCTGGATAAAGATCTCTTCTCAAATGAACACACACAGGCATGTGTGATGTCAAGCAAATGCAAAGACACGCCTGGGGAATGTTGGCAAAAAAACAGACACACACACACACACAAAATCATAATAATGGTAATGCATGCTCTCATATTTGGATACGAACAGCTAAAAAAAAAGTGATTAAATTTAGAGCCTTTTCGTGTTCATATATATACACATCTATACTGTACATACATGGGAAACATGACAGCCCACTGGCTTGTGCAAAGAACTTACAGACGACACCATACAACCTTCATTTATTCCCTCATTTCAAAACAGAAAACTGGCAGAGACACACACTGGCCTCACGAGGAGCCATTTTGGGGCATCAACAAACACCAGATGTGGAAATGGGAGAATAATGCCAAACATATTGATTCTAAGCTTAAAATTTCTCTGTGGCAAAGCCCCAAATAGATCACAACATTAAATTCAGCAGAGGTCTTGTTTTATGCAGGCTTTGTTCAACACAGCCAGGCTTTTATTTCAAAGAGAGCACAAACTTAGAACCAGAAGATTGTTATATAAAATAAAAAAGTGATATTCCCTGCAGAACTGCACTGACAGCATTGCAAACATCAATCCTGAAACAATTGCTACAGCTCCACAAAATCAGACTTTCAAAGATCAAGTGGAAAGTCCACTGACAATATTCAAATGAAAAGCATCAGAGAGTTAATGCATACCTAAAGCAGTGTAGACCTCAATCAGGAAATGCTAATGTTTTATCGCAATAAAGCCATTTCATAATCTCCAGGAGTTAGCTATAGGCAACTGAAGCAAGTCCAGTTGCCTACAATTAACTCCTGGAGTTATGTTCAGTGCTGATTAAATGGTGCTAAAACCTTGGTATTTAGCTCCTGAAGGCATTATGTGAAAACAATGCAGGTCATTCAATTTCATAATATCATCATCAAGCTGCAATATATACTAGATGATGACAAATGACAGGTTGTTAGCATCAACAGACAAAACACATGTACTCATCGGCTCAGCATGGCTCGACTCTCTACTGTTTTCCATGACTTATGTACCTCCTCAATGTGGGCACAGTCATCATAGCATGGCTGCATAAAACTGCCATTTTACACGCAACACATAGTTCAGTACTTCCTGCATGACCGGAGCACAGACTCCATCTGATTCAGTCATTGAACCGAAATACAGAGGAAGGGGTTGTGATTCGGTTCACGATCACCGCTTTTGGCGTGCTGTCACTAAATACACCAGAGTTAAATGTTGACATTTTAGACATTTCCTTCACATCTTCAGCAATTTTAAGTCTTTTTAACCATAAAGTATCGGCTCAGCTCGTGTGCCATGCCGGAATTATGTAGTGGAAAAGTGCCAAAAGACAGGAAAGTGAGGTAAGCAGCCAACGGCAAAATCTGAATGCAGTAGCTGGCATTTGACCAGAGAGAGGCAGTAGGTAAGCCGATTTTTTATTTTTATCACAATTTCTTAATTTTAAATATTTTATACTAAACAGTGAACATTTGCCCCCAGATCAGAATAACATTACTAAATACCCATATGCAATGGTTTTCAGGGGTTTAGTTGCCCTTTAATCTACCTACACAGGATAATATATGAATATAAAGGGTCACAGTGACCAAAAACCAATGAATATTTCTAGTGAGAAAAAGCAACTTTTACACGAGTTATCTTGTGTTGAATTAAGCCAGTTATAAAACAAGAACTGATTGTCTCAGAGGTTTTAAATCACGTCATTCACATTCTGTTCCAGTCAATAAGATTACTCAATAGTAATAGTGTGAGTGCCCCTGCAGGGTTTTGTGTTGTTGTACTGAAGGGTTGTACTGGAGTAATGACTACATAATGGCTTTGACTTAGCAACATTTTTCCAGTTCAGAAAAAAGAAAAATAGTCTTGAGTCTTACAGATAAATCACAACTTAGAGGCCTCAATTGCAGGAGCAATAAAAAAAGATAAAGAAAAGAAGAATCTGAACTTGTTTAACATTCAGTCTAGCACTTCATATAGCTCAGACTTATTTTCATCACTGCCATCTTTCATGCTGCAAAAATGTCATCTCATGTTGCCTTTATCACTGTTCTAGTCCCTGTGATCAGCATTCAGAGAGAAGGAACAACTCCTATTTAATGAGATTAACAAAATGGGGAGAAGTGGAGATAATAAAAGGAGGATAAGTATCAGTTTCCACAGCAGCAGAAACTGTGTGACATTCAGTGAAGTGTTCTGAGGACAGCAGTGAAAGTCTAAAGAGTGTAGCAGGACATTTGAAGACTGGCAGATGGTTCTATGTATTTTTCATGCTGTTGAAAATCCTGTGACTGAGGTTTGGTTGGTTGTCATCCAGTGCCTGGGGACACTGAGTTGAATGGATTCTACACACCACTGCAAAATCACATGATGTCTGACCTCTCTGCCATGGCAAACTGCCCAGCAAGGAAAAGGGAGAATGGCGAGGAATGTGAGTGTGTTAGTGTGTGACTGGGTCATGCAGAAAAAGATAGAGAGAAAAAAAGCAAGAGAGAATAAAGAACCATTCCATGTAAGTGTGCACATCTGTTCACTGGGCATAAAGTGTATTAACATATACACATACAGCTTCACAACCCTGACCAGTAAGACGTCCTATTCGAGAGAAAAAGTGGAAGATGGAATGATGAAGGACTAAGGATTCACACTCTTACTGAGAAAGAGGGTGAAAAAGAGTGTCGCCTGACTTCCTTTACTTTGGAATGCATCCAATATATCCTGTGAGAAAGAGAGAGAGAGAGAGAGAGAGAGAGAGAGAGAGAGAGAGAGAGAGAGAGAGAGTGTGCGCACATGTGTGGCATGCTGGCAGGAAGGCTTTCAGCATATAAATATCACATTACCACACAAGGAAAAGCAGGCATCAGTCCGAGCTTCCAGCCAGCCTAACAAGCACAGGAGCTCCACTCTGGAGGTCAGAGTGAGAGCTTACACAAAATGGAATTCGACAGAAATGAGCACTTCTTTTAACAGATAAGTGGCTTGGCTTGCAGCTCTGTGATGTGGTATGAATATATGGCTTCAGTATCTGGAATGCTGCAGTGCCTACATCCCCTGAATGACATTACATATACAGATTAAAAATGAAACTGTAATGAAAACATCTGAAAAGGTTTGTTTTAATGAAAAATGGTACAATATACTGAACAATGGCCAATGAGCACCGATGCAAAAGATACTGAGTTGACGGAACAGGCAGAATGATTGTCATTCTGAATTGTCATTCTGATTATCTGAATACATGCAAAACGCATGCATATATGGATTGTGTAAGCAATATGTGAAGAAAAGTTCTTGCTAACTTTGTTTTGGTCTTAAATTATTGCAAATCTACTGCTTAAGAACTCGGATAACAATTATCTAATCAGCTCTCTAACTGGTCTTAAGGGATGAATTTTATGTCAACTATTGTATCTTGCAAACACTGAAATATTAGCAGGTTATGCTGATTTAAAATCTAAATATGCAGATGACACCATTATATATTAATGGCATAAAATGCCCAAAGATATAAGAATACATAACTAGAATTTTTGCATTTAGGAACTTAAAGGAAAATCTTCTCTGCAAAACAGTTATTTAATTGCAATGTTTGTGTTTGTTAATAACTTGTCATTACAAGACAACACAAATGTTGCTAATAATGCGCATCTACCTTACTAAATGGAATTCAGCCATCACTCAACATTATTTATACATGTGCTTATCTATTATGACATGTCAACATGTGTTCTCTGAACTGCGTTTTTTGGTTTATATTCTGAGAAATTAAAATGAATTAATGTTCTAAGGAGAAGACAAAGACTAAATGACTTTGAAGAAACATGAAACCTGAGAGCACCCCAGGGAACCACTGCAAGAATCATTCTAGTCCAAACCATGCCTCAAATATGTTTCCATCTAATATACATACAACACATACCAGGAGACCTGCTGTATGCCAGACTCTAGTTTAATAAAACAGGCTCATCTGTGACACATGAGAGATCACAGTTGCTATTCCTGTTCAAAAGCCTTTGTGAATGATGAAACTTCCCGATTGTATTGCTATGTCAACATTTCATCATCAGGAAATGCATCAATTTCTTTGATTAGATGCATGTAGGGATCACATACACAGAAACACAAACCCATTGTTGCCTTCATAGCCATTTCATGTAAAATCAATACAGCTGAAAGAGTCTGAACAGTCACAGGTTTTGTGTCTCCAATACAGATGAGGCCTTTCTGACTTGTATTTACTAAGACATGTAGCTCTGCAGCTGGTGATATGGTCTGAGGAGCAGAGTAAGAAATCACACCCTTATTAAGAGTAAGGATTGATCCAGTCCATTTTTTCTCTGCAGGAGTAAGTTGATGGTGCTATTTGAGCTCTGTATGAGGTGCTATGTGCCTTTGTGTTTGCTGTGAACGACTTTGAGGGCTGAGAATTAGCAGATAAATGTTGAACTGTAAACACAGTAATAATATTTGACTTAAGTTTATACACTTTTTATTTATTTAATTCTTTTAAACTGAGTGTCATTAGCATGTGTGAAGTAAACCATCTGCAGCTTTCGACTGACGCTCTCTTCTCTTCCTGTTTTAACCTCACTCTGCCTCTTACAGCAAAAACAATGCAATTTCCTGTAATGTCCTGATCTTCTTCCCAACACCCCCCTCGCCCTCTGCAGCAGGCAGGTCAGGCGTTTATCTCCACCCATTGTTGAGTGAGCACTGGGGGGTAGGGTGGAGAAAGAGTACAGATCATAATGGCTGGCCAATTATCAGTAGACAGGGGATGCTGGGGAGCTGGGAGGAGTGAGAGATTATGGGGAGAATGGATCAATACACCAGTCAGTTTCTAATGAGGGAACGAATTGGTCCAAGTCAAGCAGATAGAATTCCTGCTCTGCCTGGGGTGGTCTTCATGTACTGTCTGTTAGCTGGGTATCAGGTTATTGGTGCTTCATTGTATGTAAGCACATTACCAGGGGCAAAACTGCTATCACACCACATCAGTGACATTTAAGTATTTACAACATTTATGGAATTTTTAGCATACATGTCGTGGTGTTTCCCTCATGCTCTCCTGATCTACACACATTCCCACTTTCTCTAAATATTTCACATATCACTGGGGCAGATTTAGAAGAGTGTGAAGAATAATGGCTGTCTGTCCTTTACCATCCCCCTTTTAACCACCCACAGCTGCCAGCACAGGACAGTAAATCCTACACCTCACCCACTCGCCCAGCCCAGCGGCTCAGCTGTGTGCTACTATGCACAAGCATAACATGCATTACTCTGCACTGAAATAGAAGGATTCCAGCTTAAAATTTTAAATGCCGAACAGCTAAAAGCATATTTCTTTCTAAAATGCTCAGCACCATCACATGGTCTTTAGTACTCTTGTTCTTGCTTCACCATTTTCTACATCTCCCTTTCATTCCTTTTTTTTCTGTGGAGTCTTGTGTGGGGTGGGGGTGTTATTTATGGCTGCTCTGTGCAAGTGGACACACACACACACATACACACTCAGAACCTTTCACAGGATGAAAGGGCAGTCACACTGCCTGCAAACCTGATTTTACAGCCCTGGGTGGAATGAGTGGTGGAGGAGAGAATGAGGACAGGGTACAAAAGGGGAAAGCCCTTAGATTTACGGGTCCCAACAGTCAGAATGCAAACCATGTAGTGCCATACCTTTTTCATACAAACCCCCTCAGAAATAAGAGATGTACCATTGCACAGTGAAAAATATGTTAAATGCAGAAGCATAAATCCCCAGACTTACAAATACTACATTCTAAAAAAAAAAAAAAGAAAAGAAAAGAAAAACTGTGCGTGATCTATTTCAGTATCTCACCAAAGATTTTGGACAAGTATACGTGTACATGTGTATGAAAGCATGTATGTTTGTATGTACAATGTGTAACATTTTACACATTTCTCCATTTCACACAGCTTCACTACAGACTATTCCAAGACAAATGTAAATATTTATACACTAGTCCCATATCAAGTGATGTTGTGTGTTTGTTTGAAATGATACTGATCACCGTGACATTTGTAAATGTAAATGCCTACAAATTAACAAACATGCTGATATTTCCTTCAGCTTCTCCCTCTCGAGGGATGCTTCAGCGGATCACCGCATATTTGATTTGGCAGAGAGATATTTCAAGACTGATGCCCTTCCTGACACAGCCCTCCCATTTCTTTGGGCTTGGGACCAGCACTAGAACACTGGTGGTGGCCCCCAGTGGCTGGGGTCAATCAAGAAATTGTTCTCTAATATCCAATAAAACATAGTGTTTAATGTAATATGAAGGGTTGAAACTCCAACAGAGGAGCCTCTACCAAAGCCTGAGGCAAAACTGCCAAGACAAGACAAGGACGGCCATGTAATTATGTTTAAATGTTCCACCGACAGGGAAAGGGAGAGCAGTTCTATATATACATATACACACAAGGTGACTTCATGGGGAGAGAGGGAAGTCGTTTCCAGTTTTTACTTGGTGCAACTGCAATTAATTAAAGTAATGTGAGTGTAAAAGCTTAAGTAAACTGTTTATGGAGAGTATACAGAGGCAGTGCTGACCATGCTGCAGATGAAACAGCTCCATACTTTGCAACACCTGATGTATATTCACTCAGTCTTTGTAACACTTTGGTTAAGTGTTCATTGCAGACATAAGCTGACAATCAATGAAAGCTGCAGTACAATCTGTTGCTCTGTTAGTATTCAGGGGGCTGTTGCTTGCAACTTATATCTCCTTCATCTATAAGCCAACATAAGCCTTTCTAATTATGAATGCAGCAGGCTGGAACCAATTCAAAGTGCATACATCACCATTAATTTTAGTGGAAGATAGGTGGTGTCGCAAGGGCTTAGATATGCAATTCACAGATTTTCCTGTGGTGAATACTGCCTCTAGTGTCAAATACTGTAACCTGACAAACGGTTACAAATAAAAAGGTGCAGTCTGACCCCTGCTGGTAAGAGATTATATTGCAAATATTCAGCACAAAATGAATGGACATGTAAGTGAAACACTATTTCTCTTTGTATAATTTCAAGAAAGAGAAAGGGCTAATCAAAGTGAACATATATACAGTTGACCAGATATTAAGTTTCTTTCAGTTAATATTAATTTGTGACTCAAAGTGATTTAAACGAGCATCTCTATGTGCAGAATAATTTAGTTGCTGAAACACAATTAGAATGTGTGTCGTTTGTCCTGTATTGTGTGGCCTTGGATGAGATAAGTTTGTTGTTGCTTTGAAATCAAATTCAAACACAGTTACATGGTGAAATTAAGTGTGGTGTTAAATCTTCAATATAAATAAACCCATCATTCCAAGATTAGGAAAAGGGACGGGAACTGTAAGAGTTCTAGCAATCTACATAAAACAGAAAATGGTAACCAAGTAAGCTAAATACAAATCAAGCATTTTAACTGTTAACTGTAACTGGCAGCAAATAAAATCCTCCAAGTCTCAAGGAGTAACACAAGTAATGAGTAGTGGGTTATGCATGGCATCTATACTTTTTTTGGCTATAACTTTACCTTACAAGTTTCATGATACTTTTACCTTTTGCTTTGGTACCATGCAGTAACTAGTAAGTTACTCGATTTGCCACACATTTCTCATGTTCAATCTTTCAAATTGAATTGCATTAATGTGACTATTTGAAATGCAGTATACTTAAAACTCTGGTAAGTTTTCATATCTTACTGACCTGTTCTTTGAACTGCACCTGCGATAAGCAGTCAGTCATGTGGACACATCCCAACAGGCAGCCAGTGGGGTAGTCTTTAGGAAACCTGAGTTCTGCACAGAGAATAAGAGCCATCAGACATTCACCAACATGTAAAACTAAAAGCACCATATTAGATTGAAGCAGCAGTTCCTGTGTTCATTATTTGCCCTGATTTGGGTACAGTGTTTGTACCTTTCTTATAGATGTGGCGGTACATTGCTTCCACCTCAGCAATTTCCTGTGGGGTGGGCGTCTTGGCAGCAGCAGCAATCCAAAGACGACCTCGGTGTGAAGTGTACCAAGTTCGCCCCTCTACCCTACATACACATACATTGCAATGTGAAACTAATTGGATGTTCAAGAGTTTTGATCTGGGTTATTACCAGTACTAAAGTAAATAGTACATGACAGTTCCCTTGCAAAAAACGCCAAAATATCTTGAGCATCCCATGGTGGCTGGCTACAAATATGCTATCAAATAATATTTAAAAAACAAACATTTTCAAGTTGGCAGATGCACACTGAATCTTTAAGATTGCATGTGTATACACTCCATAGTCACGGATCAGCAAACAAACTCTGCTTACAAATGACACAACCAGTGCAAGATGACAGCTCCTGGATCCAAGATATTTTGGCTTTATTTTTGTACAGTGGAAGATAGAATAAACACATTTTCCATCTGCATATACAGTCACTGGATAGTTCTAATGTGTTCACTGCTTACTTCTTGATGCCTTTGACTAGCAGTGAGGCCCATGGTTGGTGCATGCTGAGGCACCAGCCACCATCAGACATCTCCTGCAGCTCTTTGTCTTGGAGCCGCAACCTGTTACGTTCTTCTCCTCCCTTGTCCTCCACCAAACCATTTTTCTTCTCCATATTTCTCTTGGAATTTTCACTGCCTCTGACATTCACCCACTAGAAAGCAGTAATTATAGGTGAAAAAGTCTATTGTTATATGCCATGTTGAAAATGTACCATCACAAAATGTACTACCTCTGGTGCAGACTGTGTTATGTTGGGGTTGACCAGCTCTCCGAGGCTCTGCTTTCCACCTCGTCTGCCAGAGGACACTTGTGAATTTGACATGGTGTCACTGCTCATAACCTTGAGGGTCTCATCCAACCTTTAATTATTACATTTCAAAGGAAGGAGTTAGGCATGATAATATAATATAAATCTGCCCCCAAGCCATGATTTAAGAGAGGTCAAAAGTATTTTACTTGTTGTAATATTCATTGAGGTTGTTTCCTTCATCAATTACTTGTCTACCAGCAAAGTCCAGCGTAATCTTCCTGTCCTTGCGAGAAGCATGGCGAAGAGTTCTGAGCTCCTCTTCCTTCTTCCTTAACTTTTCTCGCTCGCCAGGCAACAACCACTGGTTGGATTCAGTTGCAAAATAATCAGACTCATCATCTAAAACCTGCGTTCTACGGACACTGCAGCAGAACAGGACAGTAAATAAAGAATAATTAGGAATTATTATTTTAAAAACAATTCAATCCATTATTGAGAGATGTTTTTCTTGACTCTATATATTTTTTTAGAATATTTACCTATTCTTGTCATATTCCAGCAGTTTGTCCTTATGTTGGACAGCCTTCTCCAAGCCAGCCTTCATCTTGGCCTCCTGGTGTGGGAGATAATCTCTTTCTCCACAGTCTTTCACAATAAAAGAAGCATAATAATATTATCAGCCCAGTCCAATATTTCATAGATTTAAGTGTTAAATATTTGTTTTATTAAAAATACTACTGCTAATAATAATAATAATAATAATGATAATAGTAATAATAACAATATTTAAACACTCACCTCCCATAAGCTTCTTTCTCAGTTTCTGACTTTTGTTGGAGTCTCGTTGCAGGATCTCCTGCTCCTCTTTCGTGCAGACCTAAATAAAAAAACAGGGATTGAGGAATGCTGAACAAGAAAACAGCAACTCTCAGCAGTATAGGTAGTGATGTAGTTCCTACCAGGTTTCCACAGAAGATGCATGGTCCTGATCCTTCTTGCTCGCACACAATCCGACCACAGTTGATGCAGTTATTGATAAGTTTATGCTTTTGAGCAAGGCACTCACAGGAATGTCGACCAGGAAGGAGGACAGTAAGCTTGTCCTGTCCCTCTTTAGCATATAGACTGACAAACTTATTTTTCTTCTTTGTAGAAGAAGTGTTTTCTTGAGCCTGAGAAAGTAGTAAATGTAGGCAAAAGGAATGTCAAGAAAATAAGTATACAAATTAACTTCATGTGTCATTATTGTACGACTAACATGGCTTTAATATTCATAAAATAAGTATTTTGGAGAAAGCCTCATGCGTACTCACCCTCATCAAATCGATGGGGGTTTTGACAGTTTCTGGCTCGGGTTCTGTTTGGCTCACAGATATCGCTTCCTGTTTGTTGCGGCCCTTACGTTTAGACTTTTTCTGAGCGTCTTTATTTGGATCTTGTGCATCTACAAAAGGAGAAAAATCACTTTAATCAAATGCTGATATATCAGTTAATTATTTTTGATTACATTAGATATTCAATTCAAGAAATGTATGTACATATGCACACATACTTTGATTATTAATTACTTGAAAATGAAAAAGGATTTTTATGTATAATACAGCAAATTCAGTGGAAGATTTATTGTCTTACCTAAAGAAACCGTTTCTTTGAGGAGGAGTAGACCCGCAGTATCTGTGGCCTGTCTTTGAGTCTTCCTCCATCTGCTGAGGAGCTGGTCTATAAATTGCCCTTTTCTGCCATCCGTGCCCTGCAGGAGATCTCCCAAGTACTCCACAATCTCCTCATCCGATTCTATGGACAGAATATACCTAGACAACAGACCAAAACACAAGTTATTTAATGTCATCTTAGTTCTAGTCAAAGTAGACTAAAAAAATAGAAATAATAGATACCCAATTTTTCATTCAGGTACACTGACTGAGTATACTGAACTTATTTGCACTGTGGTGGATTTTTACCGACTGGTGCCAGTTCCTTTAATATTCAAAATGTCTTCTATTCTCAATAATACGTCATTCCATGTACGTAGAATTATGATACTGATACTGAACTCGGCTGTTTCTCATTAATTGAGAACCGTAAAATAAGACATATACACGTATGACGCTGACGGGCCTCATTTTAATACACAGATATATCATTTAATCAAATTTAAGGTGTACTGCAGAGTTTTATCTTGTTTGACGTCAGCTTGCTGTCACAGAAGTCAGATGATTTAACTGCTGTTAATTTGGCTTACTTGACGATGTCTTCACATGCCTCTAATCCAAACTGCTGGTGTAACTGGTCCACGCACCACTGCAGCAAAGAGTCCGACATTTTAACGAGGAAAACACTTTAAAATGCCGGTTTAAATCCCAATCTCAACACAAACGTTCAACGCCACCATGGATGAGTTTCCAGTCGGCGGAAATACAGCGGTGCACACAAGTGCGTGGCAGCACATAATCCCGCCACAAAAAACAACAGTCGTGGACTAAACGTTCCTGACTCATCTTTCTGTGTTATATTGATTATTATTTTTGTTTTAAAAACAAACAAAAAACGTTATTATTGTTCCCCTTTCTACGTAACAGGTACATTTAGTGCTCATGTGGGTGAAAGAGCAGAGAATGACCAGTCAGAAAACTTCTGGGTTCGTATGGCGTTACAGCGCCTACTAGTGGCATCAACCGGTCACAGCACTTTAGCTCCAGAATACAACACATTCACAATATGAATATTGATTCATATGAATATGAATATAATATGAAATTAAGATGATCTGAATGTCAACTCAGTATTACGTAATAGACTGAATATGAGTGAACAAAGTGATTATCTCTATAGTTGCTGAACAACCAAGGATTTGTGTTCACAATCACAATTTCCCTCTTACAATATTAGTGTAATGTGTGCCTCTTCTTCCCTAAATCTCACTGAGATTATATATTTTTTATTCATTATTGTTTTTTGACTTATAAAATTAAATAAATATGTAGGCATTATTTCCAAGGAAGAAGGGAAACAATGCATTTGTTTTGTTGTTTTGTTTTGGGTTGTGGTGGATGCCTTGCATCAGGAAATTACATGAGGTTCCTATTTTGACAGCACATTGATCCAAAATCCAGAATGAACTTACTGGAAGGAACAAAAGCTGGAACTTTTGGAGCGGCCCACACAGTCCCCCACGTTCGACTGTGTGGGAGTCGTTGGGCCTTAAACAACAATGCAGCCTCAAAAGAAAAGTGAATGATTAAACCATATGAATATAAAAAGTAAGCTGCGATATCAAACACTCGATACATGCCACATTCACAGGATCTTTAATAGTGCACTTACATGAGCAAAAAGTCTGTAACTAATATTCTGCTCTCCACACAGTCTCCATGCTCTAATGTAGCCTAGTGTTTGCTCTCTGTATCCCATGTTGTGTTATTGATTATTCATTGTGGAATGTGAACTATTCCTATTGATTCCCCAACAGTTCTTACATTACCTACTTTATTTGAGATACTTTAGCTACTGATAAGAGTAGACAGTGTTCATCTTAATACTGTTGTCACTGTAATTATATTTTTCAAATGTTTCCTTTTTGACTTTTGAGTTCCAGATCATTTACACAAGTATTTTTTTATCCTATCCAGGAATGTCTGATAAGCCAGCTGTAGTTGTACAGAATCATGCACTCCCTCATCTATTGACATATGACCCCTTGTACAAATAAACCTGTCCATTGCTTCTCCCAATATGAGGTTTTCATTCCAGTTATTGACACAATTATTCCCAGAATCAACTGCTGCTCAGTCATTAGATGGCAGTTTTCTATTACAGTAATGATGCCAAATGTTCCCACAGTCCCATAGGATGGCCCCAAAAAATGAGAATGTACTTCCAATATAGGAAGTTGATAACACATAACTACTAGTAGTAGTGGAAAACAAAACAACTTCACTATGAATACACACATTATCAATTTAACGGCAAACACAGTTGTGTGCAGCAAAAAAAACCAACACGGTTTGATTTGCATAAAAAAGATATAAAACACAATAGATGTTTGTTTGTTAAACATCACAGATTACTTTGAAAAAAAAAGGAAATAAATGACACATTAAAACTCATTGATGTTTTATTCAAAATTAGTCTGTAAGTTTGACCAAATAATGGTTACATGGTTAAATTGAGATGGCTATGCTGATACATCACAAAACTGATTTGATAGATAATATGTCATGTCATACAAATACACTTTTTAAACATATGATACTGTAGCATGTTTATGTTTGATATATGGAGTATCCTTCAGTTACAGTATTACATTGTCATGAATACACATGTAGCATCACATAAGCAATCACTGTTTGGCAGATACATCACTGCAACTATGCTTCATAGTATCAGCTGAAACATTACAATTGGATTAAATGCAAATGTTAACCTTTAGTATACTACTTAGCTATATTACATAAATGCTATAAATGGTAAGTACTCATTTTCACCAGGTTATTTGAGGTTAAATGCTTGGTGATATCTGATCTGAATTACAGCCCCAGGAGTTGATAAATTGTTCATCTGATAAATGGTTGGACCAAGGATTTCTCACAGTCTAGAACTGTGCCAACATTAAAAAAAAACCTCTGTTCAAATTTGAAAAGAAAGGTCCCTTTATCCCTTTATCCAAATCACACAGTTAGGTTAGGTCACTTTTCCATTGGGGCCATTATTTTCTCGTATGCTCCTCAACTAGAAATCTTAAGAAATATTCTGATCAAAGCTGGGAGCGGACATGAGGATCCCAATGGCACAGAGGAATGTGATGATTGTGAAAGCCACAAGACAAACCCTGTCGATAACAGCTGCAGCAAATTTCCATTCATTGCTCACTGACTTGTTCTTATCTTGGTCACAGAAACGTTTGGCAATAAAGCGCACCTGTTCTAGGATCTTAGCTAGCTCTGGTTCCACGTTCTCCTCACCTCCCTTTCCACCCATAGTTTTGGTTGCTGGTGTGGTAGCATGACGCTCAATGCTGCTCAGGCTGTCCTCTTGAGCCTTGTTGTGACAGTCCGATTGCCCCTCATTCGGGCGCTTCATGCAAAGGAACCAGGCACACCAGTTCAGCAGAATCACACGGGTCTTTGGAATAAAAAAATATTGAATAAAAAGTAAATCAATCAGGCTTCTATAAAAAGTGCAATGTTCAATGTTCAGTCTTTAAACATGTTAGGAATCAAATGTAAATAGATTGTAGAATGTCTTGAGCAGAGGATGACGTCACACTTATACTTGTGAATACTTTGTGGAACCACAGGACCCTGAATATAATATGTTTACCATGTTCATGAGACAAGCACATTTAAATACTCCGCCATCATATCCACAACCCGAAATCTTCTGAAATCATCACAAGTTCCACTTAGACACAGCAAGTAAGAAAATAATTGACTTTACTGGATTCTTTTTCACAAAATTATCTTATTCTTTGCCAAACAAAAGTATCAAATGAGAAATATGAGACCAGGGATAATATTGGTCTGGCAGTTCAGAGATGGAGAGTCCAATGAGCTGCAAAAGGACTCCAACATTACCCAGACCTAGCCCTTATCCCCTTGTTAGTAGCTTGATGCATAGTTGCATACATAACCTTTTGACATGAAACTTTTCGTGGTCCATTTACATCTGGGCAAAGTCAACATCACACTTGTTTGTACTGACATGCTGGTGTTCAACTGCGAGTTGAGGTTTGCATATGGCACCTTGAACTTCCATATATTTGATGGAATACAAAAGGACAGACTCTACATAGTTGTAGCATTCTTTGATTTGATTATATCTGAAAACCTCACAGTACAGCGACAAATACATTCATTCAAAAAACACTACTGTCCATCCATCTTCTACCACTTTATCCTCCACGAAAAAGGCAGGGTAGAACCTGGAGAAAACCCATGTCACATTTGCAGAAAAACACTACTTTGTGTATGTTTATTAAGTGAGATCTTTCTTGACCACCTTGACACACTGAGCAGTTTTTTTGCTGCCGTTCTGAGGACCTTTCAGCATATTTCCATCTGAGATACAAATTCTCATAGCCTTACACAAGCACACACATGGACACAACAGACATCTTCAGAATAATACAATTCATAATAGTTGGAATGTACAATTTGCTGCTGCAAAGAAGTAAAGAGGTGTTAATATGCTGTTAACACTGTATAATGTATGCAGTATGTTAAAAATGTTGTAATTTGACATGAAACTCACCCATTTCGACATCTTCTCTCCATTGGGGTCCTGATGATGATACTGTAAAACTACGACTGTAGCAATTAATGAGAGACCAACAATAACCAAGGTAGCAGCAAAGTACTGAGCTGTGAAAGAGAAAATAGAGGATACAGTGAGATTGGAGGCATACACTTTTGTCATGCAGCAAAACACAAGCAGATAAAAGGAAAACATTGAGTACACAGAAGTACTCTATGGTCTTTCAATGAATTCAGTTTTTTGACTTCAATATTTTGACTCAGATCACCAAAAGAAACTAATATAAACACAGGATTGATTCTTAAACAAAGTTGCACTGTGCGTTATGGCATTTCTAACCCTAACCTTTTTGACTTCAGCCTGGCTTACCTATTAAAGGCACTGAGTCTGATGTGGCAGGCATGACCTCGGAAACCAGCAGCATGAAGACAGTCAGGGAGAGCAGGACTGTGATGCCTGGGGAAGGAAAACCAGATCACCGTAATGAGTGCTATAAAGAGTATTTCAATCACAGGTGTAATGACAGGGCTATATAGCCCTATTAATATTTATATTTATTTAGTTTTTTTATAGATAAATTATTCTTTAGACCTACATACATAGGCTACTCATAATTACCCATCCATAAAAAATGATCAGACTTCTCTTTATGTACTCGGTGGTATTCAGTGGTAAAGCGGGTTCCAATTAAAACACTTAACCCCAAGTTGCTACTAACAGCTGTGCTTTCAGTGGATGGGTATGTGCATTGTGTGACAGAAAAAGATGGACACTCAACACAGTAGAGGTGATGCATGAATAGATGTGCTGTATGAATGGGCACCAATGACAAGAAAAGAGATATTTTCAGTACTGTGCAAAAGCCTTGGGCCACAATTATGTGTTGCTTTAGCAATACTATACCCACGGTATAATTATTTCTCAGTCACTTCATTGGAACACGTCCAGAAAATATGGGACACAAGTTTTAAAATAACACATTAAATGAAAAAAAAGCTTCTAAAGGTTTGAGTGTCACATGTTAAGTATGACCTACCATTACACTTGAACAATGTGATCCTGGCTTTCTTAAACCTGGACTGGAACCCTAATTAATGTTAGTGGTAACACCTGTGTTTGTTCTACTATCTATTATAATATTCAAGACATTCTTGAGCATTACATACACATGTCGTATGAGTTAAAGTGATTGACAGCTTGCTAATATAGCAGCTGAAGTGGAATGGCTGAGCTAAAATCTATGACATATATAGATTTTGGCCCAAAAACACTGGTTTAACCTTGATTGAAGACATGCAAACTCCATGCAGAAAGACCCTTGTTCCAACTGGGGCTCAAACCCGAGTCTTCTTGCTGCAAAAGCAAGAGTGCTAACCACTACACCAACCTTGTGGCCCAAGTTAAAAAACACTTAATCAATTAGCTAAACACACGTAATGGTCCATACATCTGCTTTCAACTTGACACATTCATAAACTGGGCTCCAAAGAAACTAATACACAAGTGTCCAAGGCAAGGAAGGAAATGTGGGCCTCTCCCTGTGGAGGTGGACATGTTTTCTCTCAACAAGAAACTAAGGAAGAAGAAATGATTCACTTGGCTCAGTAGAAGGCTCCTGTGTGTGTTGGTCTACAGTATGAAACCTTTTTAAAAACTGAATATATACTGTATGTACAGTCTATATATATATATACATACATACATACATACATACATACATGTATGTATATACATACATACATATATATAAATATACATATGGACTGTACATAGACAGTCTGAATATACTGAAAACTGAATATACATATACATACATACACATATATACACATATTTATGTATATAGATAAAAAATATAGGAACGTTAAAACCATTTCATGAACTCACTTCATGTGTCTAATTCTCATTCACATCAGAAGGAATGCACATGCACACTTACATAACTTGTTTTGGATCATGAAGACGTCCAGCTGGAACCCGGGGGTCAAATGACTTGCAGAAGGCACACATAAATCAACCTCCACTTCCCCCACTTCCCCCACTTCCCCCTCCCCTACCAAGTTTTCCCAGTCCTCAGACAATTAGGTTAGTGTGATTACCAGCTTACATTGCAAAACCACAGAGTAAGTGGATTAATGACAATTTTGATTGATAAAATGACTGATTAAGAAGGGGGCAAATGGGCTCGAGTATTACCTCAATCAAGGCCACTAACTTTCCCAGTGTCAATATACTCACTCCCCTTTCTCCGTTTGTTTTTTTATATCCTGGATCAACACCATTGTACATCTATATGTGTATATTTTACACATATGGAAAAGCAAAAATATATGACCTATCTTAAAACTTAAGCAGCAACTTCCAGCACAACATCAAACTATGTTAATAATAATAATTACCAATTTGACAAATTGTATTCAGTTTCACTAATACATGAAAAACTAATAATTACCAATTTGACAAATTGTATTCAGTTTCACTTATACATGAAAAACTAATCAAATTCATTTTCAAAAACCATTATATAAACCATACATACATTTACCAATACAATACTAGAGTGACGCAGGGGCAGTTCAGCTGTATGTTGTGTGTGTGTGGTCTAACCCAGTGAAATCTTCTCCCCAGAATCAGCAGGCAGAAGGAAGACAAGCACAGCCATGATGGAGAGAAGGACACACGGGAAGAGAAGATTGAGTCCATAGAAGAGGGTCCGCCTCCGCATCCATACAGTGAAAGTGACGTCAACATATGGCTCCTCACAGCAAGCGTAGTGGACCTCGTTTCTCTGACCTGTGACCTCTGTGAGAGAAAAAAAAGCACAATACACTCTGTCCAAACTGGAGTGAAAAGGTACAGAGAAATGATTTCCCTCTGTGGACAAATAATTCTCCCACTGGTTCCTCTTACCAACAAGTTCCCACTCTGAGTTTTGAATGTAGGCATCGGTATCCACTGAAGTAAACTTCAAGTCCACCTTTAAGCCATTGTATGTCCACGAGCCAAACTTTAGCTCACATTTCTGCACATCGAAAGGGAACCAGCGCACATTGATGGAGCAAGTGCTCTTGAAGATCCCTGTTGCAGTTAGAAAAAGGTTAAACAATCAGACTGTGATTTGCATACATCATCTGTAGAAAGCTCGGGAAGAGAGAGAAAGCTCATACAGAGGTTTTACTCTGAGGAGATTTGGAGTGTAAGTGACATACCTTATAATAAGAGTAAAAGAATAATCGCACATGACTATTAGATGACTGTGGCCAATAATCCCTCTAAGGAGAGAGCCAGCTAACTAATTTCCATCCATATGAAATAAAACATGAGAAGTTGGCAGTTAAAATGGTTTGAACTCTTTCTCTGTGCCATGATGATGACAAACCTCAGCCAGGGAATGAAAGGAGAAGGAAGAGTGGACAAAAAGATGAACTCCCGTTTACATCAATGAAGCTCAGAGAATTAATCTACTTGCACGTGTGAAGCACAAGAAACAACTACATTCTTTGCAGCAGCAGTGTCATATTTGATGAGGGTTCATTTGGAACAAAGTTCCATATACATTGAATTAGTTGCTGAGGTACAGCTGACAAACGCTTGGTTATGGAAAAAGGAGCGAATAAAAGCCTGAATAAACGAGAGCAGTGATCACCAGCTGTGGGCACGATTGTGTATACGTGTGCGTGTGCGGGTTAATGATGAAAACACTGATCTACAATGGAGGCACTGATTAATACATTACATTACTCAAAGTGGACAAACAGATCATTACAGCTGTTTGATATTTTGGAAAACACAATATCTTTACTGGACATAATAACACTATACTTTCATGCCTGTATGCTCGTACCGTGTGAAGCCCTGGCCACAATTTAGCTGAGCATGCAAGTGTTTTTTCCTATTTAAATCAAATCACATTTTCTGATTTGAACCTTATAAGAATACTGACTAGTTGCTTTTTTTTGTTTTGTTTGTTTTGTCCCCCAGGTCCCCACATGTTTTTACAGATGGTGTTGAAGCACAGGCCAAAATGTCATAACTTGTTTTTATTTTGTTTAAAATAAAAATAAAAGTCAGTCTGTCAGTTTTATAGTTGTATTCAAGAGCAGATTATTATTCCAACCAGTGAAAGATGGTTAAAAGAGTAAGATAAATAAATGTTGCAACATCTATTGAAACATACTGGTTGTTTTGCTTCCAGTTCCCTTCTCCATCACCTTCCCTTTCCCAAACACTGTAGCACATGTTTTGAACATTAGTTATCCAAAAATCTTAATATTCCCACAGGGAAATCACTCTCACCTCTCACATGCTTTCTGCATGCTGATGTTAAAACCAGATGTGCATGTGGTTTGAATAATGATATTTTGTAAAACAAAAACAATAGACAAAACGCAGTTATGGGCTACTTCGGCCATTTTTGAGTGCGATAAATGTTTGGTGGCTGTTTATTCATTGTCGTTCTCTGTTAACAAAGCCTTTTTTTTAATTTAAACTATGATTTTCAGTCAGATTAAAGTGGAATTGAGATTGCTCTTAATGCAGAAAAAGCCTTGGATCCTATCTTTACAACCTTCAGCACAATAACTGGGGCACAAAGTAATATCTTTTAAAGTGATTGTTTTTTTATGTGGCTGTACATGTTACTGTTAGCACCACTACGTTGTCAACACTGACATTGTGCCAGTGCCGGAAACCATGCCTGAAAAACCTGGACTGTCCCTTTAAGTACCTGGGTATTTACCCGACATGAAGAATGAACTTTCAAAACTAATGAATTTACGGGAAAAAAAACACTGTTTCCCAGGGTGATATACTGCAGATTGTGCAAGAAACATATTTATCTTTCACATTTGCCTGCTTCTGGACAAACCCATAAGCCAGATTAGGACCCAGGGGAGGGGGGGGAGGGGTGCAGTGGCTTAAAATGCAAAAGAACAACACTGTCACCCATTTATTAAAAAAAGAAAAAAAAAAAGCTTTACTAAATAGGCCGGCAGCTTACTTATTGCTAATAAGTCATAAGCTGCTGTGAGGCATGCACTGAACTTCACAGATTGTGCGTAGGTAGGTATGTGTGAATGTCAATATCACAAAATGAGATTCTTCTGCTGGCTAAAACATGTTACTTTACTGTTTACTGTTGGTTCTTTAACTCATTATCCTCTTCTGTGAGGCTCCTGCTTTTGTGAACATGTGTCACCCACACTGCGTTCTGTGTTCATGTCAAATGTGCAGAGTTACTTTCTGAAAAGTGCGACAGAATCATGGGGCAGTCTGTCTTTTACAAAGACACATTGTTTTCAATATCACAGTTACACATGGAACTGAGGAAAAGCTTTTACCCACTGTGATCCTTAAAAGTGGAATAAAGCTGCAAACACATTTTTATCTTAGAGCAGTTTAAGTTGCTTTTAATTGATGTGTTGTTGTATATAGAATGCATCTAATGTGTGTCCTTTTAATGTGCTACTGTCTTTCCGGTTCTCTATTTCCTTGTTATTCATCTGTGTTTGACATTGAGCCACTCACCTGCAACTCATCTCCTCGTTTACTTCTGCTATTTATACTCTAGTTTCTGGAGTGCATCATGTCTACTTGTGTGGTTACGACCCTGTTTCCGTGATTGGCTGAGACTATTGCTTCTAGTATTTTTGTTCCTTTGATACTTTTTCTAGTCGCCCGTTTTCAGTACTCAGAGCTCTGCCTGCAAGCCGGCCAGCCTCTGTCCCCTGAGCTGTATTTTTCCTTTGGCTTGATTTTGTTTTGTTTTTCCCATAAACGATCTGGATTTCCGCTTCTATTGGGTTCAGACACTTTATTCTTTACAATTGTCAGTTTATTCTTTACAATTGTCACAATGTTGTTTTTTTGTAACACGATTCATAACATTTTAATCATAGCAGTATGACTGGCAATTTACAATGAACTTCTGCATGTTTTTGGACTGTGGGAAGAAACCGGAGAACCTGAAGAAAACCCCCCACACAGAAAGACCCCCTGACCTTATTGCTGTGAGGCAACAGTGCCAGCCACTACTCTGCCTTGTGGCCCCTCATTTTTACATATGTATTTTTTTTAATAACACATACTTCACATGGTTTATTATCATAAAATGATACTGATGTGGAAGTGCTGAGATTATGATTCCTACCTGGAGGCATGAAGGTACAGCTGCCGGAGTTGTTGACCAAAACGTTGGTGTGGAATGTCGCATCAAACCTTTCATCAGCACTGTGAATAGCAAGTTATTTGCAAATCATAAATTCAGCAACAGAGGAATACAGTATTACATGTACACCAATACAACCTTTGTGAAAAAACATTATTAATCATGAGGAAATCAATATAAACATGGAAAAGCCACAAGCAGCAAGATGAACAAATGTCGTGCAAAAAACACAAATATTACTCTAACTCTAATTTACTGCAGCAGAAACTCAACACATGAGAAGTCTTAAAGAATGCAACGTTTCCCTGGGGCTGGTTATTCAGTGTTTACACTCATTCCCTAGAAATCAATTAAAAACAAACCCCCCAGACATTAAGGCAGGGTTCAGCTGAAGTTGAAGCTTGAAACATAAATAAACAAGGCAATCGGAGATAGCAGACTTCACCCTCATTCACGCAACCAAGCACGGAGGGCAGGTCTGGCGAAAATACGATATTGGCATAGGGCTCGGACCCGTGTTTTCCACCAGAGCTCTATAGCACGCCTTAAGGCAAAACATGGATGGAGCAAGCCAAGATTAAGTTGCACAGAATTTCACGAAACTTGGTGGGAACTTGTAATAGCCCAAGACAAACAAAAAAGTAAATTGGGACCATGGCCTCGACTCAACAGGAAGTCGGCCATTTTGAATTTGGCGTCCATCTTCTTTAAATCTAAAGATTTGTGACTTTCTTATTCTCATTTTAACCGACGTCTAATTCATATGTACAAATTACAAATGTGTGTCATCAACAGCAACATGATTTTATGATTTTAACCATTTTTAATTCTTTTAGAACCAGCCAGCAGATTTGTGCTGATAACACCTACCTGTTATAGAGCAGAATGTCTGGTTTCCAAACGAGATTGGGAGGAAGCCTCACGTTGGGAACACCTGGATATTTTTTTGGATCCCACTGGAGTTTATAGTCATTCCATCCCTGGGGGAATGGATACATAACACATTAACATGTCTTCTTTAATCATAGTAGTTTGTTTATAAATTCAGCATGTTTTTGTGGCAGAGACTGTTGGTAGAGTAAATGACAACCGTTGTGTGGAAGATCATGCTAAACACTGAGGTCACTCTGTTTAATCTTAAGACAAGTTGAAGATTTCAAGTGCAGTGATTAGGGCAGTAATAATTCTAGATTAGATAGGAGACACTGATATTCATTTGGCAGTGAAGAGAAATTCATGCATCTCAAACCAAATAATAATAATGATAATAATGCTTGTGTGATGACATTACTATGTGCTCTGTGTCAGAGCTGAACAAGAACTAGTATCACACACTAAACAGGCTGTGAAAAAACGTTATATATAGCTGCACCGAACCTCACCACACTGTGGACTGTGGAGGATCAAAAATAAAAAGACTGGGCGCTAATTAGTATGAAAACATGTTTTAACACAATAAATTTGTATACTATGAAGTAAACAACAGAAATGTATACTATAAACACCACAAATCGAGGCTTAAGTAAAAGGTAAAAATCATACCAGTTGCAGCCAATTGTTGGTTATAAAAACCTGGTTCTTCTCATCCTGTTCGAAAGCAACATTATATTATTAAAACAAAAGCATGTTTACATTTAATGTATGTGTGATTAATGCATTATTTTTCAAACTGGACCGGTGTGAGTGGAGAGCCAGTGTTCACATACCACATCCATGATCTGCAGGAAGGACAGGCCTACATTAACAGTGAGTGCTTCAGAGTCATTATTGACAGGTCTATCCAGTTTGCTGTAATCCTTCATCAGGTCTGTTAGCAGTCTGCGCTCATTTGGCCCTTGATGGGAAACTACAGACAACAGAGGAAATTGGACAGTGAATATTGTGATCACTTCAGAAACCTGACCCCGTATGCAAACTTTAGTTGTAAATCTAGAAGATAATTCATAATGGTGGTACTTGTACCTTCCATACAGCTATAAAGAATTGGCTAAATACATCATAATGTATCATTATTATTATTATTATTATTGTTGCTACAGCACATCCAAGTGTTTCTCACAGAGTGTCAAAAGGTTTTTCAAGTTACCTCTACAACTGGTTTTCAAAGATCCATTTTTTTAGGATGCAATGGTTACACCAACAAAAGGTTGCTCCACAATTTCAAATTAAAGAAACTCCAAAACTGAATTTGATTTCAGTGCAAAATTTCATCCTGAAGCCTGAACACATAAACTAAACTTACAGGTTTTATACTAAATCCCTGCTACTAGATGCTGGACTACCACTACGCTCTGTGGGAAATACATTTCTTTTGTTTTATGTTTTACACTTTATTTGACGTTAAATTGTGGTATAGTCTAACATAGTGGTGGTTGGTGAAACTGATGCCGTCCAAGCAAGACCATCATCCAACTAACAGACGAAGAATCAGACATCTGCCACTCGTTTAACACACTCACTTCTTCATCGTTACATTATGGAGCATTTTTGGCATCATCCATCACTCAATTCTTTTTCTCTATGTTGCATCTGTTTCTTCCATTGACAAAAAGACACTGACAGATTTGCTGAAAGGACATCTTTGTCCACGTCTAAATTCCATGTGTACCCCCCAGCAACCAAACCATAATCACATTTTAGATGATATACGAGTGAGAAACTGTGCCAAGACTTTTCTCTAAAGCCTCTCGCTACACTTGTAAATTAGCATTAGACTACATATAGAACATTTGTGATATATGGCAGATGTGTTGCAGACAAAGTCTTCGCAGTGCGGCAACTGTCGATCGGTGGTGGTAGAATGACTTGTCTTTCAACTGGAAGGTTGTGGGGTCAATTTCCAGTCAGCATGCTGATGTGTCCTTGGGCAAGACACTTAACCCCACATTGATTCTCACGGCTGCAGCATGGGAATGGGTATGAAAGATGTGTGATAGAAAAATAGGCTGCACATAGATGTGCTGTATGAATGTATGGGTGAATGGGTGTGAATGGGTCAATGACAAAAGTGTCATGTAAAAAGCAGCTGCGAATGCGATATTGGCATCGCACCAGAGCTCTATAGCACCCCCAAAATGGCAAAATGTGGATGGAGCGCGCCAAGATTAAGTTGCATGGATTAAGCAGCTTTGAGTGGTCATCAAAACAAGAAAAGTGCTATATAAATACAGACCATTTAACATGTTCATCTTAACCAAATGAAACAGCCATAATTATGTCAGAGGGATGGACAATGTCAATAAATTGAATTGAATTGAATTGAATTGAATTGAACTGAACTGAATTGAATTGAATTGAATTGAATTGAATTGAATGCCTTTATTGTCATTGTACTCTAAACAATACAGCAAAATTAGGAGTGCTACTCCACTGGTACAGTACAATAAATAATAAAAGAACAGAAGGAGTCCAATTATAAATAAAGTGTATGTATTGATGTGCAAAAAAAAAGTGTCAGTGAGTGACTGGGTTTGTTCAGTGGCATTTGGAAAATGAAACTATTTTTGAATCTAGTAGAACTGGAATTTTATGGACCTATAACACCTACCAGATGGGGGACATTTGAAACAGGTGGTGGCCAGGGTGTGTATTGTCCTTGATGATGTTTTTGGCTCATGGCGCATGTTTTGATAGTTTTAAGAACCAATTGCCATTTACAGATTAGTTTGGAATGCATGGTATTCATGTTCACTCTTCCAGACTGAGCACCAAAAGCAGCAGGCTTCAGACATTGCCATAGAAACGTGATCGTAAAATAGTGTGAAAGGCACAAGGACAACACTGTTACTATGCTTGTAAAAAAGAAACCTTTGTTTTCTGTTTTTGTTCACGTTAGAGTCTTTGAATAAAGAGCAGAGTGTGACAATTTGGGTGCAAGTTTCCAATTTGATTTATTCATGAGATATCACATAGCTGTCAAGACCCCTTGAACTTAACCTTTGGGTTATGCCAGGCACATCCTTATTTTTGGATATTTATTCCATATTAAAAGTTATTTATTCCAGTGAAAAGTTGTTTTCTTCAACTTAATGGTTTTGCTCCTGTTGATTACTGTTAGCAGGGTTTCTGTTTCACTTGTGTCTTGTTGTTTCCTGTTTTATTTTTATTTTGTAGTATACATCTTATCCTCATCCTTATATGGCTCACCCATGTCTAACGGCTTCCATCTGTGTTCAATAATCCCACCATGCTCTGTTTCCCTGTGTTTGAAGATAGTAGTGCAGTACCTGTACCCGTTCTCTCACATTTCTCACCCAAACAATGTCAAAATTGTTACTGACCACACTGGTGCTTTGTAAATTGCCTGCCAATGTTGAAGCCTGTTAAATAATCCACTGGACAGTTATGTTATGCAAATCAACAGATGTTCCTTGCGTTTATATGTGTTTTTCTTTATACCATCTCCTCCTCTGTTGAATAGTTTTTGCCTTATTTGTGTTTAGTTTCTTTAAAACGTTTTGTTTGTTGGGCAATACCATTTATGGGTCCTATGGGTCAGCAGGTTCTTTTTTGATTTTAAATCCCCTTTTTGGGGTATTCATCTGGCCAAAGTCCCTGGAGTACGTGGTGGACATAAGAGAGGACATGGACAGCGTGACTTCAAACCACCACTGGGAGTCACAGCTGACCTGTTCTTCAAGGACATAGGCCTTGTTAAGATTATAACCCAAATCTTATTTTTAAGAATGTCCAGATTGTATCTAGCCTGATTTTTTTGGCAGTCTGGACGGGCTGAACAATTCATCGAAACTTCAGGAGGTGCAATATTTGTTAAAGCCAAATAAATATCATTTTAGATTAATTACTGAAGAGAACATCTTGATCTGCACAAATATCACACAGTAATCATTTTAAACGTGTGTTTTTCAAATGAAAATGAGAACAATGATGTCAAAATGATCATTCCCTCTGACATTGCGAATCATATCATATCACAATTCCTGTCAAAATAATCACAATTAGATATTTATTCAAAATAGGTCAGCCCTAATACAAACCACATATATTTCGAATGTGATTCTGATCATATTTTAGTTTTGTAAGTTTTAAAACAATGCATTTTGATAATCAAATGAATGTTTTGTGTCCATAACTTTGAAAAATGACAACACAGTTCTGGATATAGTGTCAAAGAGATTGTAAAAACAAACAAATAAACAAACAAAAAAACGATTACAATTAAGTATCCTGCTACATTAACTCAGACATTCATGTTATTGTTTTAAAGTTAAAGAAAACATCCAAACCTTATAAATGTTTTCAGGGTACACCAAATACCAAATACAAATATATTATCATTTATTGTGGACTGTACATGAAGTGTTGAACATGCTCTGTGGACAATAGTTGATGAAGTGAAGGTGGATTAAAATGAATTTAAAATGAAAAAAAAAAACCTGACGGATGAAGCAGTTATGGCTGAGATGATCCTACCTTTGACTGAGCTGGCGACGACAGCGACAACGAGCATTAAATGTAACAACTCCATGATGAAGCGTGTCAGGAGTGAAGGAAAGAAAGAGATTACACAGATTCTTCACTTCCCTCCAAACGTGCGTGTGTGCGCGTGCACTCAACGGCTCCTCCTCCTGATGACCTGTGACACTTCAGCAGGAGTATTCAATTAAAATACCGTCCGTAAAACCGACCACTTTATTAGGTACACCTGTGGAGTTTTTTTTTTTTACACGTATGTGTAAATAACAAGCATTGCGTAAAGTTGTGATTCATCTATTTTATTCTTAAACTTTTATCAAACTAGGAATAAGGCCCATTGAGATAAAAGAATACCTTTTTCAAGAGAGATTTACGGTGGCCCTGAAGGTAATCACCCCCATAAAAAGGAAAACACAACAAATAACAAAACTCATTTACTAATAACTAAACACAGAACCACAATTCATAGCTTAAAACCAATGGCAACATAAAAATGTGATCAATGGACAATAAGAGGAATTAAGTATATTGTTTTATTCATTGACCATTTTAAAGCAAATGTTTATTTCTGTTGAATGTTGTACAAAAAAAGGATAGAGAAACAAATGAGACAAAATTAACATTTTTATTTGTTTTAAGGTTTTTAAAATAAATAAATAAACTAAATTGTTATGTTTATTTTAGTTTTATGTTGCTATCAAGGGTGTGGTTGAAGATGTAGGTAACTTGAAATTTGTTCACGTAAGGGGGCACATTCTTCTAACTACGTCGAATTGAAATATGTATTATGCATTTATATATCAATTTCTTATAGTATTATTGTGCACTTTCATGAAAGGAACAAAAATAAAAAATACAATTTATTTTCAATTTATTATTATTTTTAAAACAAGTAATTAAAGCAAGCAACAAAGAAAAGAATGAAACATGCCACACTTTGCATGGGGATGCTGAATAAGTTGTCAAGCATCAAACTGAGCAAAACAAGGCGACCTCTGCTGGCCAATGACCAGCTATTTTAAAACTGCACAGTGCATGTTTTCATTAATAAGTGCACATGCTGTCACTTCTTCTCCCTGTCCACACAAAGTATATCCCACAGTCAGAGATATAGCAGCTTCTTATGATTTATTAAACAGATTATCAATGTAAATAATATGGTGCACTATACGCTTCATAGAGGATAAATGAACAGTAGTTATATTTTGTCTAGCTGGCACAATTTTATAATAATTTAGATTTAGGGATAGATTTGTTGAATTTGTTATTGTTAGCTGTGCACAAAAGAAAATGTATTACTGTACTGAAAATGTATGTACTGTAGTCAACTTAAATCCATTTACATATTGAAAGTACAATAATTTAATGCATCTTACTGAAGGTTATCTCATGTCTTAAGGTGGTAAATTTCACTACCCCCACTGCATATGCACATATTTGCATGAACAGGCAATACAAGAAGGTAAACATAAATACTATAATTATTTTGCTCACTAATGCACTGTGGAAAGTGTCAATAATTACTGTGCCAATCATTTTTACTGAGCCTTTATCAGGCTGACAGAAGGATAATTAAACACTGCAAGTCTTTGAATAACCTTGTTCATATTTCCATTATAATTATGTACATGACACATACCAGTGGAAAGAGAGCATGTATGCTCCCCCTCAACATGTGTGACATTGGTATTTAATATTTAGAATACTGACAACGCTTATGTATAATATGGGTTTCCAGGAAGCTTTGTCTGTACATGGACAGTAATATTATGATAATGCAGTTTTCCCAAAACTGTGACATTTGAGTTAATTTTCCTTTGATGTTTTGGTGCATTAACAAACATTAACAGAGAAATAAGAATAAAGAAGGCTCAGTCAGGATTAAGATTGTAGCAGAATAAATTAAGAAAAGCAATTACTTCACAATAATTAGCAAAGACAATGCATTGTAATATTGAAGTAATTAAGTAACAATCTTGGATAGTAGTTCTTCCTAATTACACAATTAAGTCATTAGGAAATGTTTGTACAAAACAAAACTCGTGGTTTACCATCAGTCACTCCTCTGAAGCACGCTGATTGGTGGACCAGATAGAGGGGCGGGGACTAGCCATGATACAGGAAGTGAAGAGGAACGACTGTAGCAGCAAGAGGAAGTTAGTTATCTGTCAGTTTAATACAGTAAGAAATAATCGAGCGGGATTCCGATCACCGTCCCTGGTTTGATTCCAGTTCTCGATCAGGAGACACAACACATGCTGACACCAAACACTGAGCCGGAAATGAGCTCCGTGCGGAAACGTCGAGGTACCGATTTACGCGGGACAAAACAAACCAGGTTAGAGGGAGTGAACTGTCAGGCTGTCAGTGGAAGCGTGTGACACATATAAACACACGCCTTTAGTGCGACCTTTGCAGCCGTGTACTCGATTCATTTGTAAAATCGTTTGTTGGAGCCACAGTTTTTATATTGCTTTCATTCAACCAACCAGCATCCTAGCTAAATATACATGATCATTCAATTAGGTCGATCTATGTAATAATGATGACGATATGCATGTAAAAGATTAAGTTGTCTTAAACTTACATTTATAAATGTATATTATTGTTATTATCAAACTATTTTGGCCTGCAACAATTAATCGATTACTAAATTAATCGTCAACCTTTTTAATAATCGATCATTTCTGAGATTTTAATTATTAAAACAAGCTTTCTGATTTTTTAGCTTCTTGAATGTGATTTTTTTCTTATTTCTTTGCTCCATATAACAAAGAAATGACTAAAACTGAATCATTTTGGTTTGTGGACAAAACAAGACATTCGAGAGCATCATCATTTCCAGGTTTGGTAAACACTGGTCCACATTTTTCTACATTTTCTGACACTTTACAGACCAAACAAGTAACAAAATAATTGACAGATGAATCGATTTTGAACTTTTCATTAAATAACGTTAGAGAAATCTCTCAGTAAGGGCAAACCTCTGACAGTGTTGCTCATTTTTTCACAGATCACCAATTTTTCCCCCTTAAATCGTAACCTACACATTCTGAAAATGTCATCCAACTCTGTCCCTAACATTTTGAGTTCTGCTGCTCACAGGCAGACATTCAGACAAATGGTAATAATATGGGGCCAAAAACCACAACACATTTATTATGTTCTGGATTTACTTATTATCATTTAGCTGTGAATTGAGATTGTAGATTGACTAATTATTGTCTGGCAGAGAGTTGACAGAAGTGTAGTTTTTGATCATCTTTAGTGTCCTATCTGTACTGTTTATAGAATTCAGACTTTTGCTTGCTACATGTTAAATCCAGCCAGTCAGAGTGAGCTGAGCTTCCCACAGTTTATTCAGTCACACTCATCCTCGGAGAGATGGTGTTTGGCAGTAAGTAAATTGCACAGCTGCACACATTGCTCAGTAATATGAATAGGCCAGTAAATCCACAGCTGCTGATGCAAGCGACATCCAACAATGATTTTTCCAAATGTGCAGACATGATCTTCTCACGATTGTTATCTTGTCAAACATAAACATGATGGTTTATTTACTCTATTTATTTGCTGCTGTCACCTCTTTCCCCCTTTTTACCATAGTATGATTTGTTTTAATTGTATTTGACCTGTTGATATGCATTTTCACTTATTTACACTTATTGAAGGAAGGGAATGACCAAGCAGTAACTAGAAAAATGTTTACTGCAGATGTGTTTCTTGACAAAAGTGTCCTGCACTTTTACTAACCACCTTAGTGAACCTTACTATACCTGCAGAATTATTATGTTGCTTCATTGGCTTTCTTT